>NC_136915.1:129833902-130556219 GCF_949752795.1 Hyperoodon ampullatus | reverse complement strand
CCGAAAAGTGGACCAGGACTTTCTGTAAAATATCCTGCTTTTGTTGGATGAGGCCATGAAAATCAAAATGCTCCTGAAAGGTCTTAAGAGCTGACCAAGAGGGCTTCCCTGGTGGCGCAGTGGTTGAGAGTCCGCCTGCCGATGCAGGGGACATGGGTTCATGCCCCGGTCTGGGAGGATCCCACATGCCGCGGAGCAGCTGGGCCCGTGAGCCATGGCCGCTGAGCCTGCATGTGCGGAGCCTGTGCTCCGCAACGGGAGAGGCCACAACAGTGAGAGGCCCGTGTACCACAAAAAAAAAAAAAAAAAAAAAGAGCTGACCAAGAATAGTAAACAATTGAAATTCTCTCAGGCTTATTCAACCCTATCACTGGACACATTTATACCTCTCAGGAATGTTATTAAAGGAAGAGATTAATAAAGGTTTTATAGATGAGTTGATAAATCTCTAAATATTTAAATCTTCATTTCCTCCTAGGTTTCTCTAGTTTGGGTTTCCAAAAGATTTCAAGAAACCACAGGATAATTAAAAAATTAGACATTATCTTTCTTACCTTCATGTTTTTTGATGGTAAACACATTGTATTTTCTCCATAGTGCTGCCCAATTTCCACCAGTACAGTTCTTAAGTGAATTTTGCTCTGGATGGTGGGATATATAAGATGTAAATGAATTGTTTGTATATGTTTTAGAATTCTTCAAAAGGGCCTGGCCATGGAAATGCATTGAATCTTACTTAAATAAGTAAAGTAACTTCCTCAGAATTATTATTTTATTCTGGTTAGGATACTCTCTGCCCTGGTTTGTTAAAATTTCCCTCTAGTGTGTTTTTAAGTTTGTTTCTGATAGGGTCCTAGGATTTATTGCCACACCCATCCTGCATCTGGTTTTCTTTGAATTACTCTCCTTGCAGTTTCTGATTCATACAGGGCCTTACAGGTTAGTGACAACCTGGCCATCACAACTCTGGGAAGGACAGGCCTACTTTTCAGAGGTGTTGATGTTTTCTGTACCTGAAGGTTTTCAAGAGATATCAATCTTCCTCACCACCTCCCTTGGCCCTCTTAATGGACTAAGCAGTTCCTCATGAAAGTTCTGTAGGATATCTGTACTAACTTCTCCATATTGTTCCATCCTGAGTCTAAATTCCTGGCCTCAAGGTAATGTTAGATTTCTAGCTCCAGGCCCTATTTACGTAAGGCCTATACTAAGGAACGGAACCCATACACATCAGTCTGCTCTTATTTCTCTGGATTTAATTTCTGTGTTACTTTCTGAAACATGCAGGTGTTCCTTTCTTTCTTTTAATCTCAGCTATGTGCTTTGAACATTTTCAAAACTGACCCAGAATTTACATGTGTCTCCAGTAAGAGTACATTAAATTGAGCTTAGTCTGGTCTTCTACTGGCATATTTGAGATCCAAATAATTTGCTACTTAACTGGATTCAGTTACCTGTATATTTCAGGCACCTAAAACTCACCATGTTCCAAATTTCCCCCTTTATTGTTAGTAATTTTCTTGGGAATCTGGATAACATTAGATGGAATAAAGTTAGTGAGTGGCCCAGGATTTCCTGAAATTTTGTTTGTCAGAGTGGCCAGGGAAAGTTAAGCAAAGAAGAAAACCAAATGAAAAACAGAATCACATTATTATGGCTGAGACAAGATTCCATGCAGAACTCTCTGTAGAGCTGGGTTGGGTCATAACTTATGCCAGAGCTCTAGGTGGGGCTGACACCATCTCATGCCAAGCTCTCAGTTCTGGGCTAACGTCATCTCTGGTCCACTCTATGGAGTGGAAACTTTGGAGGAATGGCCAATGTGTTCCGCGGTGTAGGAAGAGGGAAATTGTGAACGTTACTTTCTAAATTGTGGAGGAACTAACCACTGTAAATGTGCCTTGAACTATGGTGTTTAATTTGACCAGTCAGATCAATGACTTTCCCCTTGAATGAAATGCTGCTACGTATATGAGCAGAAAGACAAAACTGCTATAAGGAATAGATAGCTAGTGGGAAGCAGCCGCATAGCACAGGAAGATCAGCTCTGTGCTTTGTGACCACCTAGAGGGGTGAGATAGGGAGGGAGGGAGATGCAAGAGGGAAGAGATATGGGGACATATGTATATGTATATGTATAACTGATTTACTTTGTTATAAAGCAGAAACTAACACACCATTGTAAAGCAATTATACTCCAATAAAGATGTTTAAAAAAAAACTAGTGTAAGGAGATGGAGAGACTGGGAGTCTTATTTTCCCAGCAATTAACTTTTCCTCGACCATGACCTTCCCTTTGAGTCTCCTAGACCTTGGGGATGATCGCAACCCCTAGGGTTGGGTGATGGCAACCCCATCTTCACTAGAACCTCTATAGTTAACTTTGATCTTTCCCACTCCGTCTATCCATCCCATGTATGCAGTCAGACATTTGATCTTGGACTTTTACTGACAAAATATCCTTGACTATAACCATTTCTTTTCACTGCCACTGCTACTGCTTTTGTCACTGCCTTAACTAGGGCTTTATCTTTAAGTTCTTTATATAAATATATAAATATCTATATATAAATAAAATATACAAATAAATAAAATGTAATATTAATTCTGATGATTTTAAAGTCTTTTCTTGATAAAGACTTTTCCTGATAAATATACACAATATCTTATATAAATATTTTTGTATTATCTGTTCTTTTCTTAGAATTTTAGTCATATGATTCTATCTCTTGGTATGTCTAGAACTTTTTGATTGAATGCTGACTATTTTATTTGGCTTTTAAAATTTTTCTCAGTGGAAATGTTGTTTTACTTCAAAATATTTTACTCTACCTGGAAGTAGCAAATCTTCAAATTACAATTTTTTAAATGCTTTCAAATATCAATACTATAGGTGTCACAAAATCTAGAAAAATGACATTTGAAAATTAACTACTGCCAGATGTGTCTCTATAAAACATTTTCCCCACTCTTGTAGCTATATATTCTTTAACTGCCTCCTCATATGACAGTTTATGTGTTTTAGAAATAAAATTTTAAGAAATAAACTTTGTAGTTTATAGACATAGATTTCTTTTCACATGGTTGATTAGAGTTTGCTTTTAGTTATTAATAGTTTAGAAAAGTTTATTTCAGCATCACAATTTATTATTGATAATGTCGCATTAATGTTCCTTGTTAACTTTGAGAAAACCTCTATGGATTACTTCCTCATAAATATTTACTATTCTAAATGCATTACTGATTTCAGTACTGCTATAGGTTTGTGCATTACAGGAATTCTGATAAAATACTCATTCACACCATTCCATTACACACATTATTGATGGGGTATATTCTTTTACTTATTTATTTATTTATTTTTGACTGTGTTGTGTCTTCGTTGCTGTGCACAGGCTTTCTCTAGTTGCAGCGACTGGGGGATACTCTTTGTTGCGGTGTGCAGGCTTCTTATTGCGGTGGCTTCTCTTGTTGCAAAGCACAGGCTCTAGGCACACAAGCTTCAGTAGTTGTGGCTCGCAGGCTCAGTAGTTGTGGCTCACGGGCTCTAGAGCGAAGGTTCCATAGTCGTGGCACACGGTCTTATTTGCTCCACGGCATGTGGGATCTTCCCGGACCAGGGCTCAAACCCGTGTCCCCTGCATTGGCAGGTGGCTTCCTAACCACTGTGCCATCAGGGAAGCCCCTGGAGTATATTGGGTTGTTTTTTTTTTTTTTTTTTGCTGTATGCTGGCCTCTCACTGTTGTGGCCTCTCCCCGTTGTGGGGCACAGGCTCCGGACATGCAGGCTCAGTGGCCATGGCTCACGGGCCTAGCCGCTATGCGGCATTTGGGATCTTCCCGGACTGGGGCACGAACCCGTGTCCCCTGCATCGGCAGGCAGACTCTCAACCACTGCACCACCAGGGAAGCCCTGGAGTATATTCTTGACAGAAGGAAATTTCTGTTTTGACTAAGCATTGAAGAAAACTGAATCTTTGACTTATCTTTCACATGCCTGATGATTGAAATAATTTTCCACAGAATAACTTCTGGTTTTATACTTTTCAGTTCTTTTTTTCTTCTTCAAACGCACATGCTTTGAGAGCTGTGAAGTGCAAGACATGGCTATATTGTAAGGTGGTTTTTGTCCTTACGCTTCTGTGTCTTGTGCTAGTTAAGTCAGTAGAGTAGTCAGTAAGAGTACTGGAAGTTATTCCTGTAATGGGATATTATATAGTCCATTACATATGGTGGTGTCTGAAAATCACATAATAGCCTCACTTAAAACATCTCCTTAGCCAGATTTCAAAAAAGCCTGTGACCAATCCAATATGATCCAACATAGCAGAATATGATAGAAGGAACATTGACAAAGAAATAGACGCTGGACTTACCTGATGGAAATTAAAATATCTCACTTTTGACAATTTTGCAAAAACCTATAATGACATGAACTAATTTCTAGGGTTCTTCGTAGGACCCAAAAAGGAACCCATAGAGTTGTGGAACAACAATAGAAGCTACTGTGATGAGAAGCCCGGGCACCGCAACAAAGAGTAGCCCCCGCTCGCCGCAACTGGAGAAAACCTGCACGCAGCACTGAAGACCCAACGCAGCCAAGATAAAAATAAATAAATAAAAATAAATAAATTTATCTTTTAAAAAGTAATACTCAGGTTTGAGGCATGAGAAATTTGATGAGGAGAAATTAGCAAATGTTTGCAGAACTTTTAAAATATCAAACTCAGTCTCTAAGATTTTAGCATTCTATACAACATCGGTTACTTATTAGTGGTTTGGGAAGGCCAATTTAAAATTTTCTCATCTTACTGTATTGAAATTCACGGCCCTAATGTTTTCCACGTTGACTATATGAATGATGAAGAAAAGTCAATCATGTATTTCATTTCCAACTGGACAGAAAACAATATTTTAAAAAGTGTTTGGCCTACTGACTTTTGATTTCTTCTAAGGCAAATGGATAGGTAATTTTTATTCCCTGATTAGGAGAAAAATGGTGGAAGAGGGCAGGGTTAAGAATTAAGATTTCAAGAGCATGAGAGGTAGATGGCCAACCATAGTTCCTAAGGTTCGGTGCCTGTAACTGTTGCCGCCGCTTAAGCGTGCCAAAGCAGTGGTACGGCTGCTGCGCTCGTGTTTGCTACCACTAGAAACATTCTTGCCAGTAGTGGCGGCAGCGGGACTCCATTACCCCCTTTTTTCACTCTCTCCAGAAGCTCCAGATGGCGTCTTCCGTGGGCAACGTGGCCGACAGCACAGAACCAATGAAACGTATGCTTTCCTTCCAAGGGTTAGCTGAGCTGGCACATCGAGAATATCAGGCAGGAGATTTTGAGACAGCTGAGAGACACTGCATGCAGCTCTGGAGACAAGAGCCAGGCAATACTGGTGTACTTTTATTACTTTCATCTATACACTTCCAGTGTCGAAGGCTGGACAGATCTGCCCACTTTAGTACTCTGGCAATTAAACAGAACCCTCTTCTGGCAGAAGCCTATTCGAATTTGGGGAATGTGTACAAGGAAAGAGGGCAGTTGCAGGAAGCAACTGAGCATTACCGGCATGCATTGCGTCTCAAACCAGATTTCATCGATGGTTATATTAACCTGGCAGCCGCTTTGGTAGCAGCAGGCGACATGGAAGGGGCAGTACAAGCTTACGTCTCTGCTCTTCAGTATAATCCTTATTTGTACTGTGTTCGCAGTGACCTGGGGAACCTGCTCAAAGCCCTGGGTGGCTTAGAAGAAGCCAAGGCATGTTATTTGAAAGCAATTGAGATGCAACCGAACTTTGCAGTAGCTTGGAGTAATCTTGGCTGTGTTTTCAATGCACAAGGGGAGATTTGGCTTGCAATTCATCACTTTGAAAAGGCTGTCACCCTTGACCCCAGTTTTCTGGATGCTTATATCAATTTAGGAAATGTCTTCAATGAGGCACGGATTTTTGACAGAGCTGTGGCAGCTTACCTTCGTGCCCTAAGCTTGAGTCCAAATCATGCAGTGGTACATGGCAACCTGGCTTGTGTATACTATGAGCAAGGCCTGATGGATCTGGCAATAGACACCTACAGGCGAGCTATTGAATTGCAACCACATTTCCCTGATGCTTACTGCAACCTAGCCAACGCTCTCAAAGAGAAGGGCAGTGTTGCTGAAGCAGAAGATTGTTATCATACAGCTCTCCGGCTGTGTCCCACCCATGCAGACTCTCTGAATAACCTAGCCAATATCAAAGGAGAACAGGGAAACAGCGAAGAGGCAGTTCGCTTGTATCGTAAAGCATTAGAGCTCTGCCCAGACTTTGCTGATGCCCATTCAAATTTAGCAAGTGTATTGAAGCAGCAGGGAAAACTGCACGAAGCTCTGATGCATTATACGGAGGCTATTCGAATCAGTCCTACCTTTGCTGATGCGTACTGTAATATGGGAAACACTCTATGGGAGATGCAGGATGTTCAGGGAGCCTTGCAGTGTTATACTCGTGCCGTTCAGATCAACCCTGCATTTGCGGATGCCCACAGCAATCTGGCTTCCATTCACCAGGATTCAGGGAATATTCCAGAAGCAATTGCTTCTTATCGCACTGTTCTGAAGCTTCAACCTGATTTTCCTGACGCTTATTGTAATTTGGCTCATTGCCTGCAGGTTGTCTGTGATTGGACAGACTATGATGAGCGAATGAAGAAGTTGGTCAGCATTGTGGCTGACCAGTTGGAGAAGAATAGGTTGCCTTCTGTGCAGCCTCATCATAGTATGCTCTATCCTCTTCCTCATGGCTTCAGGAAGGCTATTGCTGAGAGGCATGGGAACCTCTGCTTGGCTAATATAAGTGTCCTTCATAAACCACCGTATGAACATCCAAAAGACTTGAAGCTCAGTGATGGTCGACTGCGTGTAGGATACGTGAGTTCTGACTTTGGGAATCATCCTACTTCTCACCTTATGCAGTCTATTCCAGGCATGCACAATCCTGATAAATTTGAGATATTCTGTTATGCCCTGAGCCCACATGATGGCACAAACTTCCGAGCGAAGGTGATGGCAGAAGCCAATCATTTCACTGATCTTTCTCAGATTCCATGCAATGGGAAAGCAGCTGATCGCATCCATCAAGATGGTATACACATCCTTGTAAATATGAATGGTTATACCAGGGGTGCTCGAAATGAACTCTTTGCTCTCAGGCCAGCTCCTATTCAGGCAATGTGGCTGGGGTACCCTGGGACTAGTGGCGCGCTTTTCATGGATTATATCATCACTGATCAGGAAACGTCACCTGCTGAAGTTGCTGAGCAGTATTCTGAGAAACTGGCTTATATGCCCCATACGTTCTTTATTGGTGATCATGCTAATATGTTCCCTCACCTGAAGAAAAAAGCCATCATCGATTTTAAGTCCAATGGGCACCTTTATGACAATCGGATTGTGCTGAATGGCATCGACCTCCAAGCATTTCTTGATAGTCTATCAGATGTGCAAATAGTCAAGATGAAATGTCCTGATGGAGAAGACAACGCAGACAGCAGTAATACAGCTCTTAATATGCCTGTCATTCCTATGAATACTGTTGCAGAAGCAGTTATTGAAATGATTAACAGAGGACAAATTCAGATTACAATGAATGGATTCAGTATTAGCAATGGACTGGCAACTACCCTGATCAACAATAAGGCTGCCACTGGAGAGGAGGTTCCCCGTACCATTATTGTAACCACACGTTCTCAGTACGGGTTACCGGAAGATGCCATTGTGTACTGTAACTTTAATCAGTTATACAAAATTGACCCATCTACTTTGCAGATGTGGGCAAATATTCTGAAGCGTGTTCCCAATAGTGTACTGTGGCTGTTGCGTTTTCCAGCAGCAGGAGAAGCTAATATTCAACAGTACACACAAAATATGGGCCTTCCCCTGAGCCGTATCATTTTTTCACCTGTTGCTCCTAAAGAGGAACATGTTCGGAGAGGCCAACTGGCTGATGTCTGCTTGGACACTCCACTCTGTAATGGCCACACCACAGGGATGGATGTCCTTTGGGCAGGGACCCCCATGGTGACTATGCCAGGAGAGACTCTTGCTTCCCGAGTTGCAGGTTCCCAGCTCACTTGTTTAGGCTGTCTTGAGCTGATTGCTAAAAATAGGCAAGAATATGAAGAGATAGCTGTGAAACTGGGAACTGATCTCGATTACCTGAAGAAAATTCGTGGCAAAGTCTGGAAGCAGAGAACATCTAGCCCTCTGTTCAACACCAAACAATACACAATGGAACTAGAGCGGCTCTATCTACAGATGTGGGAGCATTATGCAGCTGGCAACAAACCTGATCACATGATTAAGCCTGTTGAAGTCGCTGAGTCGGCCTAAATAATGACTGTGTGCCCAGGAGAATTACCCCTGTAGCTGAGCCTCAACCTTCTGTGGGAAAGGGAACTACTTTTTCAATATCATGGTGCAGATGGGTGACAGACAATGATAAGAAATAGCACAGCCAGACTTGCTTCCTGCATGATCACGATAGGGAGGGACCCAAGAGATGCGAAACTGCTGTTCCACAAGGAGTCTCCATCGAATTTTGCAGCAGCCAGGTGTCTGGAAGGTCTGGAAGGTAAGTCTGGAAGGTAAGTCTGGAAGGTCTGATCTCCCTTGGTCTTCCAGGGGGATGGATGGTTAGTGTGCAAGGGAGATAGAGATTGCCCAGCCGTTTTGTGATTATCATGGATTGATTGAGTCTTCTGAATTAATTTTTTTCTTTATATTTTGGGTATTGGAGCTTTTAAAAATGTTTGGTTTCAGGTATTTTTATTCCTGTGAAGTGTATATGATTCTCTTGAGATAAGGTTTTAAGCTAAAATATTCCTTGTTTTAGTTTCTGAACTCTACAGATAAATGGGGACTTTGCTGGTGTAGTCTTTTTATAGGTTTTATAAACCACTTGAGCCTATATCAGTCCCTTTAGTGTCTGACATAACGTTTGGAACTCTCAGTGCTTTGTTGGTTTGTAGATGATGGCCTCAATTCTTTTTCTGGTCCGTTTCCTTCTTCCCTTCCCCCCACTTTAAAAATTCTCCTGTAACGTGGCTAACAAAATACCAAGTGTGATTCAAAACCTCCCAGAGTGTTTCTCTTCAACACATCATCTGGTGCCAAATGAAGATTCTTAGGAGTTCTTATTAATTATGAAGGGCACAGTTGTGGTACTGTCACTGACGATAATAATAATGGATTTTTGGCCTAGAGTTTTGACCTATTTCACCAGTGTTTTACCGTTGACTGCCCCTCTATGCTGCTTCCAAAAGTGAGAGTGTGTGATAAGATTTTTACTTTCATTTCTAAAGTTTGTTTTTTTTTAGGTGAGTCCTGTTCTTCCTTTTTCTTTCAGCAGAAATGAAATCCCAGGTAAGTATAAGTATTCAAATATTTGATCAGTAAGTCACAGTTATCTCCAGTACATTAAATAACTTTCATCAAAAAACATGTTATAGGTAAAAAGCTCTGAAGGACCAGCTATGTATATGATAATTATGTTTCAGGCCTTCTAGGGTATTATATATAATAACTTGTCTTCTGGTCGTGGTCTTGAAGTCTTTATGGATTCAGCCTCAGTAGTAGGGAACTGCACTGCTACTTGGTTTGGAGTACAAATTAGACTTTAGCCCTCCTGGAGGTTGAGTTTTTGGTATTGAAAACCACAGGAATGAAATTATTGTATTTCAACAAAGGATCGAGGGCTTGAGGCTTAAACAAGCCAACATATGTGTGGGAAGTAGTCAGCCTTGAGAGCAGGCTACGGACATGCCAGGCATGCCGCCGCTGCTCGAAGGGACCGTCCCTACTTGTTCCCCTCCTTGTTCCATTCCATGGGAGATAAATCACCAGGGCCCAGAAATCAGAAAGAATGTAAAATGAGACAAGCCAATCTGTCTCCACCCTGCACGTGCAGGTTATTTTGGATGATTCTGGGTTTATGGGTTTTCTCCCAGGGAAGTTAACCTTGAGCCGAGACAGTCATTAGATAATGTAAACCACCGTCTGGCAACCTTCCCTTTTCTAGTCTATATAATCTGCAACTGTAGCATAATAAAACTTGCCTTGCAACCATCAGTTGTCTTGGTCCTTCTGACCCCATTCGACGGTGCTACTTCAGTTCCTTACCCCGTCCCTTCTGACCCTGGGCGGTGAAATCCTCTTTCTGAGGCTGGTCCGCGGCAAGTGGCGCCCGAACAGGGAGCTGAAGCGTGAAGCCAATGAAAAGAAAAAGAAAGTGCAGGTAAGAGAACCCTTATGCAAAATATGTGTGGACACGAGTAAAAGTGAAACTAATAGAGGCATAAGGCAACAGTCAGAAGTAAAATAAGATGGGGCAAAAGGGCTCCAAGGAGCGTGAATTATTTGCTCCGGTTTTACTTTTGATGCTTAAAGCTCGGGGTAATAAAGTTTCTACCTCACAGTTGACTGAATTTTTGCAGCATATCCATGATGTATCTCCCTGGTTTCCTGATGGCGGCTCTGTGACACAGAAATCTGGCAGAAAGTTGGAGAAGATTTAAAAAATTATTATGAGTCTCGAGGACCTAGTCATACTGCCCTTGTTACATTTAGTTTGTGGAACCTGATAAAAATATGTTTAGGTTCTTCTCATGATAGTGTTGATTTGAATGTAAAGTCAGAAAAACATAAGCCTCTGACAGAAGAAAAGACTGTATTGTCAGCTACTGTGTCGCCACTTCCTAAACCGAAAGAGCTAATTAATTTAAATATTTCAGATGAAGAGGAACATTTTGACTTAACAGATGAGGCTTTTAAACATAAAAGGGAGAAATATCCTGAGGATGATTTTCTAATGGCTATAATAGATAAGTCAGTGAAAAAGCTGCAAATTAGTAAGGACTGTCTTCCTCAAAATTCTCCATCTGTAAAACTGCTCAGTCCCTTGCAACGTGCTGTACAAGCAGCAATAAAACGAGGAGAAGATCCTATTTTCTGTTGTCCTGTCACGGAAAGACCTGATCCTAATAATGCTCAACAGGCTATTAGGGAGCATCAGGCTCTTCCTTTTAAAGTTTTGAAAGATTTAAAATCTGCTTGTGCTCAATATGGGCCCACTGCTCCTTTTACTACTGCTATGGTTGACACTATTACAGGAGAAGCTCTTCCCCCTGCTGATTGGCAGTCTATTGCACGAGCTTGTTTAAATGGTGGAGATTATTTAATATGGAAGTTTGATTTTTATGAACGGGCTGCTGAACAAGCAGAAAAGAATGCTACCCATGATATTCCAGTTGATTATCATATGCTGATTGGGGAAGGACAATCTATTTCTTTACAAGATCGATTAACTTATCCCTTTGTTGCTTATCCTCAAATAAATCATTTGGCATTACAAGCCTGGAGGAAATTATCTTCTACACACAAAACTGAGCATCTTTCAAAAATTAGACAGGGACCTGATGAACCATATGCTGATTTTGTAGATAGATTGTTACAGCCGGTGGGGATACTCATTGTGGATGGACTCACTGGTACAATTGTAGTTAAGCAACTTGCTTTTGAAAACGCTAATAATGAATGTCAGGCTGCGATTCGACCTTGGAGAAAACGGGGAACATTGGAGGATTATATTCGCCTTTGTGCAGACATTGGGCCTGCTTATATACAGGGTGCTGCTATGGCTGCAGCATTAACTAAAGTGGGGTTTAAAAACAATCCAAAGAGAACAAAGACTAGTTTTAAATGCGCAAAGGCAGGTCATTTTGCTGGAGAATGTAGATCTTTTCATTGTAACCCTGGTCCTTCCTTCCCTACTCAAAACCCTCCAGATGGTCAGAAAATCCCTGGTTTATGCCCTAAATGCAATAGGGGAAAACGTTGGGCACGAGATTGTCGCTCAGTGTCCCACAAGGATGGAACACCACTGTCGGGAAACTCCTCCCGGGGCCTTCCCCGGCCCCAACAGATAATAGGGGCAATGTCTGTGTATCCTCCTCAAACTATCAATCAGACATTAACCAAAAACCAAAACATACAATATCTTTGCTCTCCAGAGAAACAGCAGGAAGCGCAGGACTGGACCACAGTACCTCCGCCCGATATGTATTAACTCCTGAAATGGGTCCTCAGGCCTTCTCTACGGGCATCTATGGACCTTTACCCAAGGGTTTGATGGGACTATTATTGGGAAGAAGTAGTGTCACCATGAAGGGTTTAACTATTATGCCAGGAGTCATAGATTCTGACTACGAAGGAGAAATAAAAATCATGGCACAAACTATTAAAAATATAATAATGATTTCTCCTGGGGATAAAATTGCACAATTGCTACTTTTGCCCTTTGTACCTCATGGACAAATTTTACAGCATCAAAAGAGAGACACAAAGGCTTTTGGATCATCTAATGCTGCCTACCGGATTCAGAAGATAGGGAAAGAACGTCCAGAAATGAAATGAACCATTAATGGAAAGGTTTTTTCAGGTTTGTTAGACACTGGAGCTGATGTCTCTGTTATGACACAGATTCACTGGCATAAACATTGGCCCGTTAGTCCTACTATTACAGAACTTCAAGGAATAGGACAGAGTTCTTCTCCTATGCAAAGTAGTCAGTTATTATTATGGCAAGATAGTGAGGGCCATTCAGGATACTTCCAGCCTTATGTTTTGCCTAGGCTGCCTTTAAACCTCTGGGGCCGAGATATATTAAAAGAAATGGGAGTGTTACTTTATAGTCCAAATTCTCAAGTCTCTAATATGATGTTGGATCAAGGATTTCTTCCCACAAAAGGGCTGGGAACAAATCAACAAGGAACTGTCTATCCTATTGATGTGAAAATAAAAAATGATAGACAAGGTTTGGGTTTTTCTTAGGGGCCTTGGATTCTCCTCCACTCACTGCTGATCCAATTACTTGGCTGAGTGATGACCCTGTATGGGTGGACCAATGGCCCCTCACAAAGGAGAAATTAGAAGCTGCAGAACAATTAGTACTGGAACAATTAGGGCATTTAGAAATTTCCAATAGTCCTTGGAATACTCCTATTTTTATTACCAAGAAAAAATCTGGAAAATATAGGTTATTACAGGATCTAAGAGCTGTTAATAAAACTATGCTAATAATGGGAGCTCTTCAAGCAGGCCTACCCTCTCCAACAGCCATACCACACAATTATCAGCTTTTAGTTATAGATTTAAAAGATTGTTTTTTTCACTATTCCTTTGTTTCCTGAAGATAGAAAACATTTTGCTTTTAGCTTGCCTTCCTTAAATTTTAAGGAACCCCTGAGGAGATTTCAATGGAAAGTATTGCCTCAGGGCATGGCAAATAGTCCTACATTATGCCAAAAATATGTGGCTCAGGCCTTAACTCCTGTGAGAAAAAGGTTTCCAACGTTATATCTCATACATTATATGGATGATATACTTTTAGCCACTGATAATATTTCTTTATTAGAGACTGCTTTTCAATTTTTACAACAATCCTTACAATCATTTGGCTTGGTCATTGCCTCAGAAAAAATTCAAAGACAATCTCCATTTTTCTATTTGGGAAAATATATTGATAACACTACCATTAGGCCTCAAAAACTGCAAATTCGAGTGGATAATTTAAAAACATTAAAGGATTTTCAAAAATTACTTGGAGATATTAATTGGCCAAGGCCTTCCTTAAAACTTACTACTGCTCAATTAGAGCCTTTGTTTGATATTCTTAAAGGTGACTCAGATCCTTCTACTTCACGCTCTATGACTCCAGAAGCACTTCAAGCTTTACAAATAGTTAATAGAGCTATCAGCTCTGCACAATTAACTCGAATTATACTCACCTGCCAATTTCTTTAATTGCTTGTCCAACACCTCATGTGCCTACTGCCATCTTACGGCAAACTGTTGGAATTATTGAATGGATTCATATGAAAACTACATCCTCTAAGGTTATTAACCCTTATTTTGAACTTAGTAAGCTAATAATGCAAGGTAGAACTAGATGCTTACAACTTCTGGGTATAGAAACTTCTCAAATTATTATCCCTTATTCAGTTAGTCAACAAAATTGGCTTTTTCAACATAGTAATGAATGGGGTCTTGCTCTTGCAGGATTTTCAGGTGCCTTGGAATGCCATTACCCTGCTGATAAATTGATCCAATTAGACAAAGTTAACTGTTATACCTTTCCTTCTATAATTAGGCAACAGCCCATTCCTCATGTACCTTTGGTTTTTACAGACGGTTCTTCTTCAGGAGTGGCTACTGTAATCATTGACGACGGAACCAAACTCATTAAACAAACTTCCTTGACTTCAGCTCAACGTGTTGAACTGTATGCTGTCATTATGGCTTTTAAACATTTGCCTTCTATATCTTTTAATTTGTTTTCTGATAGTAAATATCTTATCAGCTTATTATTTCTTCTGGAGACTGCGACCAGCGGACATACTAATGACCCTGAATTATCATCCTCTTTTCGTTTGCTTCAACAGCTTATTCGTTCCCACGATGGTCGTGTTGCAGCTCTGCATATCCGTGCTCATTCTAACTTGCCTGGTCCATTGTCTAAACTTAATGCGGCTGCAGATGTTTTAACTCGATCTAAACGTGATCTTTATCCTGTGCGTTTTCCTCCCAAAAACAAAGTTAAAGTTACTCTTCCTCCTCAATCTCTTTTCCCTAAAGCAGGACATATCCCAAATTACCGTCCTCCTCCTTTCCGTTCGTCATGCTGTCAAGAATGGCTAAGGTATTGCATTCATTATCTTCATACTGTTGATACTCATGGTCCATGTCCTGGACACCCTCATATTATGGTAAGTTATGATCAAACTGCTTCACAAGCAGCACAGCAATCGCATGCTTTACACCATCAGTCGGCGGCTACGTTACGCAAAGAATTTTCCCTTACTCGTGAAGCCGCCCGACAAATTGTTAAGCAATGCCCACAGTGCTTACCTCACCTTCCTGTTCCACATTATGGTGTTAATCCTCGTGGATTATTACCTAGTCATTTATGGCAAATGGATGTTACTCATATCCCGTCTTTTGGGAAATTACAATTTGTTCATGTCACTATTGATACTTATTCTGGTTTCCTCTGTGCTACAGCACAGACCCGAGAAGCTACTAAACATGTTATCACTCATTTATTACACTGTTTTGCTTTCATGAGCCTTCATTTTACAGGAACCAACATTACTCTTACAGGCCCGGCTACCAGCCGACGAGAGGATCTTAAGGATACCATCATTTGGTATAAAAATGGGCAAGCTATTAATATTAGAGGTCAAATCTCATATGCCTCACCACTTTGGGATTCCGCTATTACTATAGCCAAGGTTCCAGGTGAAGATTCAGGAAATTATTTCTGTATGAAGCATTTACTTGGAGGACAAGGGATACTTATAGTTGGACATAAGGTTACTATTCTTAACAGAAAATCAAAAACTCAATTTCCTCCTTTTATGACCATTAACTTTGCTGGATCCAATTTTGAATGTTGCAATGCATCTTGGAATAATAACCAAATATGGTGTACTACAGATCATACCAAGGGGTCAATTCTTATCTCTTCTATTCCCATCATAGATAGGTTTATCACATTTCAAAAGAACTGGGATATATGGAAACTAGCTCTAACTTATTCCAATACACCTGTTATAACTTGTGTTGCTCCTCCATATACACTTTTGATTGGTTCTATTAACATTGGTAATTCTTCCAAAGGAGGATATAATATTAGCTGTGTTCATTGTATTTTTAGCAGTTGTATGTTCCCTTCTGCAGGAACACAATCTGTGCTTATACTAAGGCAACCCATATATGTTATGGTGCCTGTACTTCTGAGAGAACCTTGGTATGAAGATACTGGAGTACAGGCATGGGTGGAACTCTCCAAAGCCTTACAGAGAAGGAGACGCTTTATTGGGTGGCTAATAGTAAGTTTACTTGCCTTGGCTGCTCTGTCTGCTACCGCGGCTACTGCCCGTCTTGCTCTTTCACAGAGTATTAATCATGCTCACTTTGCTAATCAATTATCTCAAAATACCAGTCTTGCTTAGTCTTTACAAAGTCACACAGATTTACAGATGAATAACAAGTTAGATGAATTTAAAAACGCAATTTTGAGGATTGGAGATCAGATGGCAGCATTAAAATTGAGGATGCGTTTAGCTTGTCATGCAAAGTATACGTGGATTTGTGTTATTCCTTACAAGTACAATGACTGTATTTGGGAATGGGAAAAAGTAAAAATGCATCTGCTGAGTGTTTGGTCAGATAATAATATTAGTCTTGATCTTAAGAAATTAAATGCTGAAATTCAGGATATACAAAATGCACATCTTGATGATATTTCACCAGAAGATGTAATTCAAACTTTACTGGATCATTTAAAGTGGTTAAACCCTTAGTCGTGGATTACTAGAGGGTTGTCAGGATTTATTACCCTGGCCATAATTTGCCTATTATTGATAATAATCTTCTCATGTCTGTTTCATATCCTCATGCAACAGTATACTACTCTCGGCACTAAGCTTCATGGAATTGTTTTGCAGCAAAAATTAAAAAATAAAAAAGGGGGACCTGTGGGAAGCAGTCAGCCTTGAGAGCAGGCTACAGACATGCCAGGCATGCCGCCACTGCTCGAAGGGACCGTCCCTACTTGTTCCCCTCCTTGTTCCATTCCATGGGAGATAAATCACCAGGGCCCAGAAATCAGAAAGAATGTAAAATGAGACAAGCCAATCTGTCTCCACCCTGCACGTGCAGGTTATTTTGGATGATTCTGGGTTTATGGGTTTTCTCCCAGGGAAGTTAACCTTGAGCCGAGACAGTCATTAGATAATGTAAACCACCGTCTGGCAACCTTCCCTTTTCTAGTCTATATAATCTGCAACTGTAGCATAATAAAACTTGCCTTGCAACCATCAGTTGTCTTGGTCCTTCTGACCCCATTCGACGGTGCTACTTCAGTTCCTTACCCCGTCCCTTCTGACCCTGGGCGGTGAAATCCTCTTTCTGAGGCTGGTCCGTGGCACATATGAATATGTTTTTGTCTTGCTGTACTGCACATATGCTGTCTAGTAACAGATATTTTGTCTGCTATTAGTGTTTTAGATTATGTCTTTCCAAAGCGCTGAGGCAGTGCACCTATTTTGAAGTTGCAGCTGATGGCTGAACGTATCCTAGCTGACAAATTATTGATTAATAAAAACATGAATTTCTGAAAGATTTGTACTGTTAACCAAAATCTGAGCAAGGAGTGTCAAATGTAATTCTTAGCCAGAATTACATGTTAATGAACCATTTAACAGTGTAAATCAAGGAACATCAATGTAGGGATTTCTTTTCATTTATTTCTTACCTGCTTGAAATATCAGTTAAAGGTTGCCAGCTTGGTTGCAGATGAACGGACGTTTGAAGTTCCCCGAACTACTTAATGTGGAATAGGATACTAGACTTCCAACGCCCTCAAGGCTGTGACCTTGCAGCCATTTTACATAGCACATCATCCTCCTATAGGGATGAACCTTTCCCTGGCCCGAAAAGTAGCCACTCCGTTGAAGCTTTGCTTATTGTAACAGGCTTTTGTTTCCAGGTTACATGTCTGTGGAAGACTTAATTCTGAATAGAGATATAGATATTACTGGAAACTAATTGTTTTTGCTATTATACTCTGCTTTATCAAAAAAAGTAAAACATTTAAATTGTGCTACAAAAATTCAGATGTTGTTTTGCAATCTTTAAACAATAAATGAATGAATTACCCTTTAAAAAAAAAAGAATTAAGCAGTTAGTTAAGCTGTTGGTCCCACATCAGACAAATTATCCTTATACCTCCTGTCAATATTGTTAACAGAGACTGTTATTTTATTAATCCTTATGATCCCGTGATTCTTTCTTTCATGTTTCGGGGCACAGCAGGTGAGAGAGTGGGTTTGTTAAGCTGGGTGGGTTTATCCTTCTTTTATGC
The DNA here is from genome assembly GCF_949752795.1 of Hyperoodon ampullatus. Lineage (NCBI taxonomy): Eukaryota > Metazoa > Chordata > Mammalia > Artiodactyla > Ziphiidae > Hyperoodon > Hyperoodon ampullatus. The sequence goes on along the minus strand of NC_136915.1, from coordinate 130,538,261 downwards.
GTTCATTCAATTTTATGTTCATTTACTTATTGTATACATATGGCAATAGAAGCTGCTAAGGCAATCATTGCTATTCTGCAAAACAACAAGGCACAGAAGCAGATGTCTTATTTCCGAGATTTCTCCCCCCAAGATTATTATGATTAAAGATCCTTTCCCCCGACTCCCTGGAGAGGACAAGGAGCTGCTCGCTGGAAGATTTTTAATGACTTGGGGAAAGGCTCAAATATCCCCCCATTATGGTAATCCACCCCAGGGGCAAACCACACAAGAATATTATGAATTTATTTTATTTTTCTATCCTTGCAAAGGTAATACTCAGCTCATTAGAATATGAAAACTATACTGTCAAATTTCAGAGTTACATGGATGAAGAAAATCACCAAAGTGGCATCATATCATGTGTGTTGTAGTTGTATTTACTATATTGACTATATTAAATATGTTGTGTTAACAATGTATTGTATAACTATATATTGAAAAGGCAAAATGCTGTAACGTATTTCAGAGAAAATAATTATGTTGGCCAACCCCAAATTGTGCATTGTAGACGGGTCCTAGGAAAAGAAGATTTAATTCATAGTGAACAAGAGGTTAGCTTCTGTTTTCAGCCATGTGCCATTTCAAGAATTAAACATCATGAATAATACAGGATATAAGAGGAATAGTCTAAAGATGGAAAAGCACATTTTGATTAGGAAAGAGAATTTAAGTCTTAAGTCTTTTTTTTTTTTAAGGAAAACTGCCTTATTACTATGAGATAAGAAAATTGTTTCCTTCTTTTCTTCCTTGCTTTCTTCTTCTTTTTTTTAACCTTTTTAATTTTGGATATTTGACCTCTAAGCTGAGATGACTGAAAATGCCTCCTCTGGGCATCAACCTTTTTGAAAGACTTTTTCCCCCTCCCTGAGGGCTATTTGTCTCTTGGAGGCTTTGTCTACATTACTCCTCAAGAGGCAAGCATTTGTCCTTGCACTAAATGCTGACATCTCCTGATAAGAGGGAAGCTGCAAAGTAGAAGAATTGAAGGTCAGTATGTTGATATTGGTCTCAAGTGCATTGATGTACATTTGTGTATTGGGGAAGGGGAGTGAAGCTTGAGAGTGGGCCAGTGGGGAGGGGTAAATATTTTGTGATGCTGTCTACCTATGGGCTTATAAAGTTTACAGCTGCATTAGGAGGACAAGCATTACCATTAGCATGAAAAGTAGGGCAGACCTCAGTTGCAAAAGCTTCTAGCCATACACATAGGGCAATACGTAAATGATACACCTTATTGCATTCACCCATTCACCCTCCCCTGTTCACGCTAATTGGAAATTTCCATCCATTTCAGAGAAGTAACACAACTATCAATCATTTTCCCTGGCACGAATCTTCCAGGAGGAAGAAAATGGAATACACCTAGCGACAGAGCTCACGCACTAGTAGTCCATGTGTCTTAGATTTAATATCTGATGACTAGCTGCATTGAAGCCAAGAGGTGGTTCACAAAGTTGCTGCACATTAGAATCACCTGGGGAACTCTGAGACCTCCCTGTGCCCAGGCTCCTGCCTAGACCTACTGAATCAAAATCTCTGGGGCTGGGACCCAGACACCAATGTTTTTCTTCAAAGCTCTTTAGGTAATTCAAACGAGCAGCAAAGCTTGAGAACCAGCCCAATAATGGGAACAAACTTATTTCACACAGATAAAGTGGGGCAATTCATATGTTAGAAGAACGTGAATATATGTATATATTTCTTTTTTTTGCTTTATTCTTTTTGTATTTCAAATAGGCTTTTTTTTCCTTCTGCAAAAAGCGTTATTGTTTCCATCTGGTCCAAGGCTTGGGAGAGGGCTCCAGGGCGGTTACAAAGCTGCCTAGTGGCTGCAGAGCGGGGCTTCAGGCAGAAGCTCTGACGCCAGAGGGTCTCCTCAGACGCGGCTGGACTTCAGAGACTCCTGTTTGGCTCGAGGGTGAGCCTTTCAAAGAGATACTCGCCCAGCACAACCTGCGGACCAGCCAGCCTGCGGAGGTTGGTCAGGTGGTCGCCCATCTTCTGGATGAGTTTCACCGGCTCCTCCAGGAAGCGGCTCTCCAGGAAGTCACAGAGCTGGGAGTCTTCACGGGCAGGACCCAGGGCGCGCAGATCCGATAGTGCCTGGTTCCGATTCTTCTCCCTAAGAATGGCGGCTTCCACAGCATCCTGGGTTTTACCCCACTCATCCTGAGAAGGCTTCCGCGCATCCTGGAAGAGGGCGCGGCCGCAGCACTGGTTTTGCATTTTCAAGAGGCGCTGGGCGCCCTCACACTTCTCCTCAGCCAGTTGGCGAAAAATGTGGCCCATACTGTCCAGAGTCCCATTGTTGCTGTCGAAATAGATGCTCAGAGAGAGGTAAGTGTCCACAGATGCATGTTGAACAGGCGGTGGATGGCGGCCTCCACCTCGGTGGAATAATTCTGACGAACCTGGGAACTCGTGGTTGATCAGTGATAAGGAGCTAAGCTCAAAAAATGGTGTTGGCCTGTCCTGGAGGCTGAGGATAGCTGAGTGTCTGATTCCAAAGGTTGCGAAAGGAAGAAAGGTTGGAGGGTGGTCGGGGGCTGGAGCAAGGAGCGTCCCTGGGTCTGTTCATTCCAAACACTGTTGAAGCAAGACAGATCTGCAGGACTGCCGAACGCACTGCCTCAAATAGGCTTTGATATAAATGAACAAGAAGTCCAAGCAAGGACAAAACTTACCCTTCCTCCCACCAACATAGCTGGTGATACTAGAATCTAGATCTGGGAAGGGATTCTTCCATTACTTTCTTAACATTCCAAGCCACTAGAGCAGTGGTTCTCAAAGTATGGTCACCTTGTAACCAAGCAGTACCCTATGGGGCCTTCCTAGGACAGACCCATCCCCCATATCCTCTACTGTAGTTTCTCTCTGAAGTACTCAGATAATAGTATCTCAGGCATATTTCTTGAGTTTTCAGATGCTAAAAACCACCACCCAATGGAAGAAATGAACTCCTTGATGATCATGAGCACGTAGCCCCCAGACCTTCTGGCACCTAAGGATGGATAATGTTACCTGCCTTGTGGCCTCAACATCAGCCAATCAGAGGATTGTGCACGAGCTGATCACATGCCCTGGGATGTCCCTCCCTCACCTGGCCTTTAAAAATGCTTTGCTGAAATCCTTTGGAGATTTCAGGGGTTTTGGAACACGGACCACCCCTCTCCTTGCTCGATCCTGCAATAAACCTTTCTCTTCTCCAGACTCCAACCTTTAGGTTTGTTTGGCCTCACTGTGCTTCAGACACACGAACCTGCATTCGGTAACAAGCTGACCAGCTTTACCAGCGTCCCCTGATAATGTGTCAGATATTCAAGTTTTAGGGCCCTATCCCAGCCCTATGGAATCAGCAACTCTAGTGGGGCTCAGTGATCTCTGTTATAACAGGCCCTCCATATGATTTTTATTCACCTTAAAGTTTGAAGATATCTGCATTGTCAGCTGGCCAAAGCGTCCACCAGCAGGTGAAGGGGAGTGACGCCTGGAAAAGATAGGGAGTAGCCAAGGCAAGTACAGCAGCATTTGCCGTGGTAGTAATGGAGAATGCCTTTTCTCCACTGGTTGGCACAGACTAGTATCTGGGAGCAGTGGCAGGGTTATTTAGGATGCTTTACATTTCAATGTAGTGACCGCTGTCCTGGTTTGCCAGGGACTTCCCCTGTGTGAACACTTAAAATCTCATCCTGGCAAACCCCTTAGCCCTGGATTTGAAAAACTTAGGGAATAACATGAAATTTAGGGGAAACATGATCTAGGATTTGGGCAAGTCACAAGTGCTAATTAAAGCTAAGCAAGTATGGACAGCATCTAGCCTTCTTTACCCCTTTGTGGGAAGGTAAATCTGATTGGGTGAAAGGACTTATTGTTAAGAAATCTTTGTAGAAACATCCCCTGCTGCTTAGTCCGCTGGTTCTCAGTTCTGGCTAGACACTGGCATCGTCTGAGGAGATTTAAAATTATTTTATTGGTCTAGGATGACCAACAGTCAGTGTGAGGGTTTTTAAAAAGTGCTTCAGATGATTCTAATATGCAGCCAAATTTAGGTGCCACTGCTTAAGCTTTTGAACCACTGCTACATATTTTCACCTCATCTTCCTATGAGAATATCCAACTGTAGTTGAGGTTTGTTGTTTTTTCTTTTTCTTTTTTGAACTCTCTTATTATAAGATTTACTGTCTTAAATAAGATTGAATGTACAGAAAATCCTGCTAGTCCATCTGGTATAGCTAGACACTTAGAATAATATCGTTAAGATATATACCATTTAAGTACTGTGACTGGCCTTTTTAAAATTAACATATGCATTGAATTAGTACAATCTCTTTTGAAGTTGTCATGTTGGGGAGCTATACCTGTAATCTGCTGCCATTGCTAAATATCTGGACAACTCTTATTAGGAATTGTTTTTAAACATCTTTAGGGATTAAAACCAAGAGTGCTGTATTATTTGTACTGGGACCACAAAAACCTCACAAAGTTTCCCCACTGTACCTTCTACCCCCATCTCTAACCCTTGGCAACTTCTAATCTGTTCTCCATCTCCACAGTTTTGTTATTTTAAGAATAATATGTAAACATAATCATGAATTACTTAATCTTCGGAGATTGGCTTTAAAAAATTTTTTCTTCAGCATCATTCCCTTGAAGTTCATTTTAATTTTTGCATATATTAATAATTTGTTCCTTTTCGTTGCTCTGTAGTATTCTATCATAAGATTTTATCACAATTTGTTTCAACATTCATCCATTGAAAGACATTTGGGTAGTTGCCAGTTTTTGGCTATTATAAATAAAACTGCTATGAACATTTATGTGTAAGTTTCTGTGGGAACTTAATTAAGTTTTTGTTTCTTTTGGATAAATGCTCAAGAGTACAAGTACTGCGTTGTAGGGTGAATCTACTTTTAGGATTAAAAGAGACTGTCAAGCTGTTTCTCAGAGTGGCTAAACCATTTTATTTTCCCACCAGTGACGTGATAAAACTTTTCTACGTACTCGCCAGCATTTGATGTTGTCACTATAATTTTAGTTATTCTCTGATATCTCATTATGGTCTTAATTTGCATTTCCCTAATGCTAATGATGTTGAGCATCTTTTCATGTGCTTCTTTGCCATGTGTATATTCTCTTCCATGAAATGTCTGTTCCTGTCTTCTGCCTATTTTCTAGTTGGATTTTTTTAAGTTGTTTGCAGAGTTCTTTGTATATTATAGATACAAGTCATCTGTCTCATATGGGATTTTCAAATATGTTTTCCCACTGTGTAATTTGAGTTTTCATCCACTTAAAAGGATCTTCTATGAAGCATTTTTAACTCATTTTGATGAGATCCAATTGATCAGTTTTTGCTTTTATTGATCATACTTTCGGTGTCAAGTCTAAGAATTATTCACCTAGTTCTAGATGCCAAAGATTTTCTCCTATTTCTTTTTCTAAAAATGTCCTGCTTTTAAATTTCAGATTATGATCCACTTTGATTTAATTTTTGTGTAAGGTGTGGAGGTTTAGGTTAAGGTTCATTTTTTGTTTGTTTTTGTCGAGGGATGTCCAACTGTTTCAGTACCATTTTTTGAAATGTCTATTCTTCCTTGATAGCTTTGGCACTGCTGTCAAAAACAGGTTAAATGTATTTATGTCAGTCTATTTCTGGGTTCTCTATTCCATTCCATTGATCTATGTATCTACCGTCCAAAATTACTGCCAAGTCTTGAAATTGGGTGGATTAATTCCTCCCATTTTAATCTTCCTTTACAAATTGTTTTAGCTATTCTTCAGCCTCTTCTTACCATATAAATCTTAGAAAAAGCTTGTCTATATCCGCAAAAACCTTGAGGGCATTTTAAGAGTAATTGTGTTAAGCCTCTTGGGGAGAATTGACATCTTTATTATGTTGTGTTTTCTAATCCATGAACAAGGTATGTCTCCCTATTTGTTTGGGACTTTAAAATTTTTCTTCATCAGCATTTTGTAATTTTCAATATAGAGGTCCTATAAATGTCTTATTGGGCTTGTATTTAAGTATTTATTTAGGTCAGTTGTAAATGGCATCACATATTTTACTTTAAGCTTCTACACATTTGTTATTAATATATAATGTGATAAAATTGTGTTGATCTTGTACTCTAAAACATTTACAAACTAATATTATTTCTCAAGCTTTTTGTGGATTCCTTGGTATTTTCTCCATTTAGATTATCATCTCATCTTCAGACACAGACAGTTTTACTTTTCCTTAGGCAATATAATAGGATATATTACTATTCAACATTCAGTAGGATATATTCCTTCCTATTCAACATAGTAGGAATAGTCCTTTTATCTTTTAAATGAACTTTTTAAAAATTTAACTTTTAAATTTATGTATTTATTTATTTTTGCTTTATTTTCTTACTAGAACCTCCAGTAATATATTTAATAAAAGTGGTGAGAGTAGATATCCGTGCCTTGTTTCTGATCTTACAGAGAAAGCATTCAGTCTTTCACAGTTAAATATAATGTGGGTATAGGTTGTTTGTAGATCATCTTTATGAGTTTCAGTATGTTCCTTTTCTATTCCTAGTTTGCTTGGAGTTCTTTTTTCTTCTGTTTTTACAATCATGAATGGGATTGGATTTTGTCAAGTGCTTTCTCTGCATTATTGGATAGGATCACATGACTTTTCCCTTTAATCTATTGGATATGGTGGATAACATTGTTTGATTTTCAAATATTTAACCAACTTTGCATAACTAGAATAAATGCCACTTGGTCATGGTATATTATTCTTTTTATATATTTCTGGATTTAATTTGCTAACATTTGGCAGAGGATTTTTACAGCCCATTTCATAAAAAATATTGGTCTGTAGTTTTCTTCTTTCTATCCTATCCCTGTCCGGTTTTGGTATCAAGGTAATACTGGCTTCATAAATTTAATTAGGAACTGTTCCTTCTACTTCTCTTTCTTATCAAATCATGTAAAATTGGTGTTAATTCTTTATGTCTTGGGTAAAAGTGAAACATCTAAGCCTGAATATTCCTTTTGGGAGTTTTTAAATGAAAAATCAGTGTTTCTAATGGTTACAGGAAAATTGAGATTATCTATTTCATCTTGGCTGAGTTTTGGTAGTTTTGAGTGTAGAAGCATTGGCCCATTTCATCTACATTTTTGAATTTATAGTGTAGACTTGTTCATAACAACTTGTCCCTTATTAACCTGCAGGATATGTCATGGTATCCCTGGTTGCATTTCTGATATCTGTGATTTGTGCCATCCATCTTTTTATCTTTATCAGTCTTGCTAGATCTTTATTGATTAGGTTGTTTATTTCCAAAAACCAGCCTTTTGTTTCATTGATTTTTCCCCCCTATTTTCCTGTATTCAGTTTCATGGATTTCTATTTCATCTTTATTATTTCCTTCTTTCTGCTTGTTTAGTGTTTTTTCCTCTTCCTTTTTTACTGTTGTAATATAGAAAATTAGATTATTGCTTTTTTTTTTTTTTTTGCGGTACGCGGGCCTCTCACCGTTGTGGCCTCTCCCGCTGCGAGCACAGGCTCCGGACGCACAGGCCCAGCGGCCACGGCTCACGGGCCCAGCCGCTCCGCGGCACGTGGGATCCTCCCGGACCGGGGCATGAACCCGCGTCCCCTGCATCAGCAGGCAGACTTTCAACCACTGCGCCACCAGGGAAGCCCTAGATTATTGCTTTGAAATACTTTCTTTCCCAATTTAGTGCTATAAACTTCCCTTTCAGCATTGCTTTCACTTCATTCTGCAAACTTTGATCTGTTATATCTCCATTTTCTTTTATTCTATGCATTAAAAAATATTTCCTTGATGCTGTCTTTTTTACCCATGAGTTATTTGGAATTGTGATGTTTAGTTTTCACGTGACTGAAGACTTTCCTGTTGTCTTTCTGTTATTGATTTCTTGTCTGATTCCATTATGGCTAGAGAACATACTCTATGATTTTAATTCTTTTAAATCTGCTAATTTTTTTATGAATATATAAATGAAAGAAATAAGAAAACCTCTGAGTCTTAGCATCCAACACTTAGGCACATTACAATTTAAATCTGCTAAGGTTCTTTTTATTGCCCAGTATATAGTATATGAGTGAATATTCCATGGACACTTGAATATGTATTCTGCTGTTACTGAGTGTGTTCTTTAAATGTCAGTTATATCCTATTGATTGATGATGTTTTCATTTCTTCCATATTCTTGCTGATTTTTCTCTCTGGTAGTTCTATAAATTGCTGTGCTGAAGTCTCAAATAATAATTGTGGATTTAAAATTTTCTCCTTTTACTACTTTTTTCAGTGTTTGCTTCATGTATTTTGAAATTCTGTTGTTTGGTGCATACACATTTAGTATCATTAGGTCATCTAGGTGGATTATTCCTGTTATCTTTATGTAATGACCCTGTTTGCCCCTAATAATTTCCTTTGCTCTGAAGGCTACTTTATCTGATATTAATATAGCCATTCCTACTTTTTCTGATTAACGTTCACATGATATATCATTATCTTCCTTTTACTTTGAACTACCTATATCATGATGTTTAAAGTAAACTTCTTATAGACAGTATATAGTTGGATCATGCTTGTGAATTTTTAATCTACTCTTCCAATCTCTGTCTTTGACTTGGTTATTTAGATCATTTACAGTTAATGTAATTATTGCTATGTTAAAGATTAGGTCTACCATTTTATTTTTTGTTTTGTCTTTTACCTTAGTTTCTCAATCTTGTGTTTCTGTTATTTTGCCTTCTTGTGGGTTACTTAAACATTTTTTAATAAGTCCATTTTAATTTAATTTATTTATAATCATTTGTGTATACTGTTTGTATAGTTTTCTTAGTGGTTGCTTTTGGCATCACAGTATACATATGTAACTTACCATAGCCTACTGGAATCAGTGTTTTATTACTTCAAGTGAAGTTTCAAAATTTTACTTCCATTTAGTCTCTTAATATTCCCCAGTTTTAAAGTATGATTTTCTGTAGTATTTCCTTTCTCTACATTGAGAACCACATCAGATGGTGTCATAATATTTGCTTTGACCATCAGATAGTATTTAAGAAACTCGTGAGGCTAATGATCGTCTCTTATATTTACCCCATTTGTTTTCACCCATTCCATTGTTCCCCTTTCCTTTCTGAAGTTCCCAGTCTTCTGTTGTTGTTGTTGTTGTTGTTTTTGTTTTTGTGGTACGCGGGCCTCTCACTGTTGTGGCCTCTCCCGTTGCGGAGCACAGGCTCCGGACACGCAGGCTCAGCGGCCATGGCTCACGGGCCCAGCCGCTCTGCGGCATGTGGGATCCTCCCGGACCGGGGCACGAACCCGTGTCCCCTGCATCGGCAGGCAGAGTCTCAACCACTGCGCCACCAGGGAAGCCCCTGTTGTTGTTTTTTTTATGTTTTCATAACATTAGGTGATATCTGAGCTTTCCAGTGCCATTGGATATGAGTTTCAGGAAACACTGAGTCTGGCTCACTTAATGCTGCTGAGTTGGAGGGTTTGTATAGGTTGGGCCTGTTGGCGCAGCAGGTGCTAGCAGATTAGACTAATGTTGATGGGACTAGTGCCACAGGAGGATGGGTTCCCATTCAGGCTATGCTGCTGCTACAGTAGATCAAGTCCCCCTCTACCCCAAGTGTGGGGCAGTGACCTGCTGCTGTCACTGCTTTGTATTAGGCTGCTTTTGCCTCAGGTGTGTGGTGGGATCCCTTGGAACCTGCTGCTGCTGTCAATCACAAGGTTAAATTCATTTCACAAATACTTAAGTATAAATATATAGCCTGGCTCCTGTAGGACCCCTGTAATAGTTTTTATTTTTATTTTTATTTTATTTTTTTATTAGTTTCTGCTTTATAACAAAGTGAATCAGTCATACATATACATCCGTTCCCACATTCCTTCACTCATGCATCTCCCTCCCTCCCACCCTCCCCATCCCACCCCTCCAGGCGGTCACAAAGTACCGAGCTGATCTCCCCGTGCTCTGCGGCTGCTTCCCACTATCTATCTACCTCACGTTTGGTAGTGTATACATGTCCATGCCTCTCTTTCGCTTTGTCACAGCTTACACTTCCCCCTCCCCATATCCTCAAGTCCATTCTCAAGTAGGTTTGTGTCTTTATTCCCGTTTTACCCCTAGGTACTTCATGACATTTTTTTTTTTAATTCCATATATATGTGTTAGCATACGGTATTTATCTTTCTCTTTCTAACTTACTTCACTCTGTATGACAGACTCTAGGTCTATCCACCTCATTACAAATAGCTCAGTTTCGTTTCTTTTTATGGCTGAGTAATATTCCATTGTATATATGTGCCACATCTTCTTTATCCATTCATCCGATGATGGACACTTAAGTTGTTTTCAGCTCCGGGCTATTGTGAATAGAGCTGCAATGAACATTTTGGTACATGTCTCTTTTTGAATTATGGTTTTCTCAGGGTATATGCCCAGTAGTGGGATTGCTAGGTCATATGGTAGTTCTATTTGTAGTTTTTTAAGGAACCTCCATACTGTTCTCCATAGTGGCTGTACCAATTCACATTCCCACCAGCAGTGCAAGAATGTTCCCTTTTCTCCACACCCTCTCCAGCATTTATTGTTTCTAGATTTTTTGATGATGGCCATTCTGACTGGTGTGAGATGATATCTCATTGTAGTTTTGCTTTGCATTTCTCTAATGATTAATGATGTTGAGCATTCTTTCATGTGTTTGTTGGCAGTCTGTATATCTTCTTTGGAGAAATGCCTATTTAAGTCTTCTGCCCATTTTTGGATTGGGTTGTTTGTTTTTTTGCTATTGAGCTGCATGAGCTGTTTATAAATTTTGGAGATCAATCCTTTGTCAGTGGCTTCATTTGCAAATATTTTTTCCCATTCTGAGGGTTCTATTTTGGTCTTCTTTATGGTTTCCTTTGCTGTGCAAAAGCTTTGAAGTTTCATTAGGTCCCATTTGTTTATCTTTGTTTTTATTTCCATTTCTCTAGGAGGTGGGTCAAAAAGGATCTTGCTGTGATTGATGTCATAGAGTGTTCTATGTTTTCCTCTAAGAGTTTGATAGTTTCTGGCCTTACATTTAGGTCTTTAATCCACTTTGAGCTTATTTTTGTGTATGGTGTTAGGGAATGATCGAATCTCATACTTTTACATGTCCCTGTCCAGTTTTCGCAGCACCACTTATTGAAGAGGCTGTCCTTTCTCCACTGTACATTCCTGCCTCCTTTATCAAAGATAAGTTGACCATATGTGCGTGGGTTTATCTCTGGGCTTTCTATCCTGTTCCATTGATCTATCTTTCTGTTTTTATGCCAGTACCACACTGTCTTGATTACTGTAGCTTTGTAGTATAGTCTGAAGTCAGGGAGCCTGATTCCTCCAGCTCCGTTTTTCGTTCTCAAGATTGCTTTGGCTATTCGGGGTCTTTTGTTTTTCCAAACAAATTTTGTAATTTTTTGTTCTACTTCTGTGAAAAATGCCAGTGGTAGTTTGATAGGGATTGCATTGAATCTGTAGATTGCTTTGGGTAGTAGAGTCATTTTCACAATATTGATTCTTCCAATCCAGGAGCATGGTATATCTCTCCATCTATTTGTATCATCTTTAATTTCTTTCATCAGTGTCTTATAATTTTCTGCATACAGGTCTTTTGTCTCCTTAGGTAGGTTTATTCCTAGATATTTTATTCTTTTTGTTACAATGGTAAATGGGAGTGTTTTCTTGATTTCATTTTCAGATTTTTCATCATTAGTGTACAGGAATGCCAGAGATTTCTGTGCATTAATTTTGTATCCTGCTACTTTACCAAATTCATTGATTAGCTCTAGTAGTTTTCTGGTAGCATCTTTAGGATTCTCTATGTATAGTATCATGTCATCTGCAAACAGTGACAGCTTTACTTCTTCTTTTCCAATTTGGATTCCTTTTATTTCCTTTTCTTCTCTGATTGCTGTGGCTAGAACTTCCAAAACTAGGTTGAATAAGAGTGGTGAGAGTGGGCAGCCTTGTCTTGTTCCTGATCTTAGTGGAAATGGTTTCAATTTTTCACCATTGAGGACAATGTTGGCTGTGGGTGTTTCATATATGGCCTTTATTATGTTGAGGAAAGTTCCCTCTATGCCTACTTTCTGCAGGATTTTTATCATAAATGGGTGTTGAATTTTGTCAAAAGCTTTCTCTGCATCTATTGAGATGATCACATGGTTTTTCTCCTTCAACTTGTTAATATGGTGTATCACATTGATTGATTTGCGTATATTGAAGAATCCTTGCATTCCTGGAATAAACCCCACTTGATCATGGTGTATGATCCTTTTAATGTGCTGTTGGATTCTGTTTGCTAGTATTTTGTTGAGGATTTTTGCATCTATGTTCATCAGTGATATTGGCCTGTAGTTTTCTTTCTTTGTGACATCCTTGCCTGGTTTTGGTACCAAGGTGATGGTGGCCTTGTAGAATGAGTTTGGGAGTTTTCCTTCCTCTGATATTGTTTGGAAGAGTTTGAGAAGGATGGGTGTTAGCTCTTCTCTAAATGTTTGGTAGAATTCGCCTGTGAAGCCATCTGGTCCTGGGCTTTTGTTTGTTGGAAGATTTTTAATCACAGTTTCAATTTCAGTGCTTGTGATTGGTCTGTTCATATTTTCTATTTCTTCCTGATTCAGTCTTGGCAGGTTGTGCATTTCTAAGAATTTGTCCATTTCTTGCAGGTTGTCCATTTTATTGGCATAGAGTTGCTTGTAGTAATCTCTCATGATCTTTTGTATTTCTGCAGTGTCAGTTGTTACTTCTCCTTTTTCATTTCTAATTCTATTGATTTGAGTCTTCTCCCTTTTTTTCTTGATGAGTCTGGCTAATGGTTTGTCAATTTTGTTTATCTTCTCAAAGAACCAGCTTTTAGTTTGGTTGATCTTTGCTATCGTTTCCTTCATTTCTTTTTCCTTTATTTCTGATCTGATCTTTATGATTTCTTTCCTTCTGCCTACTTTGGGGGTCTTTTGTTCTTCTTTCTCTATTTGCTTTAGGTGCAGGGTCAGGTTGTTTACTCGAGATGTTTCCTGTTTCTTAAGGTGGGATTGTATTGCTATAAACTTTCCCCTTAGAACTGCTTTTGCTGCGTCCCATAGGTTTTGGGTCGTCGTGTCTCCATTGTCATTTGTTTCTAGGTATTTTTAAATTTCCTCTTTGATTTCTTCAGTGATCACTTCGTTATTGAGTAGTGTATTGTTTAGCCTCCATGTGTTTGTATTTTTTACAGATCTTTTCCTCTAATTGATGTCTAGTCTCATAGCATTGTGGTCGGAAAAGATACTTGATACAATTTCAATTTTCTTAAATTTACCAGGGCTTGATTTGTGACCCAAGATATGATCTATCCTGGAGAATGTTCCATAAGCACTTGAGAAAAATGTGTATTCTGTTGTTTTTGGATGGAATGTCCTATAAATATCAACTAAGTCCATCTTGTTTAATGTATCATTTAAAGCTTGTGTTTCCTTATTTATTTTCATTTTGGATGATCTGTCCATTGTTGAAAGTGGGGTGTTAAAGTCTCCTACTATGATTGTGTTACTGTCGATTTCCCCTTTTATGGCTATTAGTATTTGCCTTATGTATTGAGGTGCTCCTATGTTGGGTGCATAAATATTTACAATTCTTATATTTTCTTCTTGGATCGATCCCTTTATCATTATGTAGTGTCCTTCTTTGTCTCTTCTAATAGTCTTTATTTTAAAGTCTATTTTGTCTGATATGAGAATTGCTACTCCAGCTTTCTTTTGATTTCCATTTGCATGGAATATCTTTTTCCATCCCCTTACTTTCAGTCTGTATGTGTCTCTAGGTCTGAAGTGGGTCTCTTGTAGACAGCATATATATGGGTCTTGTTTTTGTATCCATTCAGCCAATCTGTGTCTTTTGGTGGGAGCATTTAGTCCATTTACATTTAAGGTAATTATTGATATGTGTGTTCCTATTCCCATTTCCTTAATTGCTTTGGGTTTGTTATTGTAGGTATATTCCTTCTGCTGTGTTTCTTGCCTAGAGAAGTTCCTTTAGCATTTGTTGTAAAGCTGGTTTGGTGGTGCTGAACGCTCTGAGCTTTTGCTTGTCTGTAAATGTTTTAATTTCTCCATGAAATCTGAATGAGATCCTTGCTGGGTAGAGTAATCTTGGTTGCAGGTTTCTCTCCTTCATCACTTTAATTATGCCCTGCCACTCCCTTCTGGTTTGTAGAGTTTCTGCTGAGAGATCAGCTGTTAACCTGATGGGGATTCCCTTGTGTGTTATTTGTTGTTTTTCCCTTGCTGCTTTTAATATGATTTCTTTGTGTTTAATTTTTGACAGTTTGATTAATATGTGTCTTGGCGTATTTCTCCTTGGATTTATTCTGTATGGGACTCTCTGTGCCTCCTGGACTTGATTAACTATTTCCTTTCCCATATTAGGGAAGTTTTCAACTATAATCTCTTCAAATATTTTCTCAGTCCCTTTCTTTTTCTCTTCTTCTTCTGGAACCCCTATAATTCGAATCTTGGTGCGTTTAATGTTGTCCCAGAGGTCTCTGAGACCATCCTCTGTTATTTTCATTCTTTTTTCTTTATTTTGCTCTGCATCAGTTATTTCCACTATTTTATCTTCCACCTCACTTATCCGTTCTTCTGCCTCAGTTATTCTGCTATTGATCCCATCTAGAGTATTTTTCATTTCATTTATTGTGTTTTTAATCGATGCTTGATTCATCTTTAGTTCTTCTAGGTTCTTGTTAAATGTTTCTTGCATGTTGTCTATTCTATTTCCAAGATTTTGGATCTTGGAAATAGAATCTTGGATCAGCTTTACTATCATTATTCTGAATTCTTTTTCAGGTAGACTGCCTATTACCTCTTCATTTGTTAGGTCTGGTAGGTTTTTATCTTGCTCCTTCACCTGCTGTGTGTTTTTCTGCCTTCTCATTTTGCTTATGTTACTGTGTTTGGGGTCTCCTTTTTGCAGGCTGCAGATTCGTAGTTCCCATTGTTTTTGGTGTCTGTCCCCCGTGGCTAAGGTTGTTTCAGTAGGTTGTGTAGGCTTCCTGGTGGGGGGGACTAATGCCTGTGTTCTGGTGGTTGAGGCTCGATCTTGTCTTTCTGGTGGACAGGTCCACGTCTGGTGGTGTGTTTTGGGGTGCCTTTGGCCTTATTATGTTTTTAGGTAGCCTCTCTGCTAATGAGTGGGGTTGTGTTCCTGCCTTGCTAGTTGCTTGGCATAGGGTGACCAGCACTGTAGCTTGCTGGTCGTTGACTGAAGCTGGGTGCTGGCGTTGAGATGGAGATCTCTGGGACATTTTTGCTGCTTGATATTGTGTGGAGCTGGGAGGTCTCTTGTGGACCCGTGTCCTGAAGTTGGCTCTCCCACTTCAGAGGCACAGCACTGACTCCTGGCTGCAGCACCAAGAGCCTTTCATCCACCCGGCTTGTGTCTCAAATACCATTCTATACCATGCTGGGAAAGCTGTGGATTCCTTGAGGGTATTTGTCTTGATTTCTGTGGTCCAATTTCCTTTTCACTGACTCCTTTTTGCTTAGCCGGCATGTAAAAGGGTACCAAGAAGGTGGCAGCAGGCACAATAAATCTCTTTAAAAGACTCCTGTACCCCTTGCCTGTAATAGTTTTTTATTGCTTTCATACAAATTACCACAAGTATAGTGACTCAAAACAATGTAAATTTATTACCTTACAAGTCTGAGATTGGTCTCAATTGAGTAAAGTACAAGTGTTGGCAGGATCGACAGATGAATGGATAAAGATGTGGCACATATATACAATGGAATATTACTTAGCCATAAAAAGAAATGAAATTGAGTTACTTATAATGAGGTGGATTGACCTAGAGACTGTCATACAGAGTGAAGTAAGTCAGAAAGAGAAAAACAAATACCGTATGCTAACACATATATATGGAATCTAAAAAAAAAGAAAAAGTGGTTATGAAGAACCTAGGGGGCAGGGCAGGAATAAAGACGCAGCCATAGAGAGAGGACTTGTGGACACAGGGAGGGGGAAGGGTGATCTGGGATGAAGTGAGAGAGTGGCATGGACATATATACACTACCAAATGTAAAATAGATAGCTAGTGGGAAGCAGCCACAAAGCACAGGGAGACCAGCTCTGTGCTTTGTGTCCACCTACAGGGGTGCGATCGGGAATGGAGGGTGGTAGGGAGATGCAAGAGGGAGGAGATATGGGGATATATGTATATGTATAGCTGATGCACTTTGTTATGAAGCAGAAACTAACACACCATTGTAAATCAGTTATACTCCAATATAGATGGTTAAAAAAGAAAAAAAAAAGTGTTGGCAGAGCTACATTCTTTTCTGGAGGCTCTTAGGGGTGTTTCTGTTCCCTGGACTTTATCCGCTTCCAGCGGTCCCTTGTAGTCCTTGACTCAGAGTCCCCTTTCTCCACCTACAAAACCCAAAATGTTGCATCTCTCTGATTCTGCTTCTATTAGGACATCTCTCTCTTTCTCTTTCTACAGTTGGGAATGGTTTTCTACTTTTAAGGACTCATGCAATTAGATTTGTTCCATGAGGTAATCCAGGATATTCTTTCTATCTCAAGGTCTATAACTTCAGTCATATCTGCAAAGTCCTCTTCACCATGTGAGGTAACACATTAATAGGTTCTAGGGATTAGGGTGAGGGCATTTTTAGGAGCCATTATGCTGCCTACCACACCCTTAACAAGTGACCTTGAGAAAATTACTGAGATTTTTAAAGCCTTACTTTCCTCAAACATAAAATGGACAGAAAGCTAACTAGTTAATATCATGAAAGTGAAACAGTATATATGAAATCAACTAATTCAAAAAATAAGATTTCTTCTTTTTCTTTATGATTTACATGATTCTCAGAGTTCAGTTCCTTGAAGAGTTACTTTTTTTTAAACAGAACTAAGGAATTTCAGGGTTCAGGTGCTGTAAGATTGTCTGAATTATCTGAGTAACAATTAGCTAAGCACA
Organism: Hyperoodon ampullatus; assembly: GCF_949752795.1. Classification (NCBI taxonomy): domain Eukaryota; kingdom Metazoa; phylum Chordata; class Mammalia; order Artiodactyla; family Ziphiidae; genus Hyperoodon; species Hyperoodon ampullatus. Next base: position 130,521,211 of record NC_136915.1, on the reverse strand, counting down.
GGTGTAAAGCATTTGATTTACTCCCTGGTTTTTTTTATCTTCTCATCCCAATAAATGCCTATCCCTTTTCTAGCTCCAGCCAGTAGAGTCAGAGCTTGTTTTACTGTTTAACTAAAGTTCAATTTAAATTCTCTCTACATCTCCAGATTCTCAGCCCTGGTTGCATATTATAATCACCTGGAGAGATTTCAAGAACTACTGATGCCAAATTTCTGCCTATCATGGATATTTGAGGAGGGACCTGGAATGAAATGCTCTAGCTTATGGTTTTTGGAACCAAATCATAGTCTACACTGAGCCAAATTATTTGCGAGATCACCTCTATAAAGGAATTTATCTGTGGTGACTAATGCTCTTCCTTTGTCAGTATGCTTGATTTGTCCCTCTTTGGGGGAAAAAAAGAGGGGGAAAACCCCCCCAGCAGTTGTGCTCCCTGAATTATAACCCGATGCTGTGGAATTAGTGTTGGCTTAGAGTGCACATCTTCGGATACCCATTCTCTCTCCTGCTTCCTTGCATGAACTTATATCCTTGGGCAGTGTTTCATCCACCACCCTCTTTTGCTTCTAATCTTAGCAAGTAAAGTCTCCCCTTAATGAAACAGCATTTCATGAGGCTTACTGGGAGCGTAGGTCTGTTCCAGACCTATCCTATGTTAGCTAAAGCAGATATAAGTGATGTATTTTTGGTATTCATCCTTGTGGGTTGCAAAGAGAAGACAGAATTTTATCCTTTAGGTGTCATCTGACTGGACAAATGGGCTCTTTCCCTCTGCTGCCTACCATGTAAAAACCTGAGGGTGTTACCTCTAGAAGGTATCTTCTAGTTATCAAAATAGTTCAGATAAGTCAAATTTCTCAGTAAAAGATGACAAAACTATGGCTTAGGTGGTTAATTTTCTATGTCAATTTGTCTGGGCCACCATGCCCAGTTATTTGGTCAGATATTATTCTGGATATTTCTGTGATGGTGTTTTCGTGTTTTTTACAATTTTTATTTATTTATTTATTTATTTATTTATTTATTTATTTATTTATTTATATTTTTGGCTGCATTGGGTCTTCGTTGTCACACGTGGGCTTTCTCTATTTGCAGCAAGCGAGGGCTACTCTTTGTTGTGGTGTGCAGGCTTCTCATTGCGGTGGCTTCTCTTGTTGCAGAGCATGGGCTCTAGGTGCACAGGCTCAGTAGCTGTGGTGCATGGGCTTATTTGCTCCACGGCACATGGGATCTTCCCAGACCAGGGCTCAAACCTGTGTCCCCTGCATTTGCAGGCGGATTCTTAACCACTGCGCCACCAGGGTAGTCTCTGTGATGGTGTTTTTGGATGAAATTCATATTTACATTGGTGTTGGACTTTGAGTAAAGCAGATTCTCCTCCATAGTATGGGTGCGCCTCATCCAATCAGTTGAAGCTCTTCATAAAACAAAGACTGACCTCGCTGTCGCAAAAAGGAATTCTGCAAGAAGACTTACAGAAATTGAACTGCAACTCTTCCTAGAGTCTCTAGACAGCCTAAGCTGCAGATTTTGAATTGACCAAGCCTCTATTATTGTGTGAACCAATTGTTTAAAATCTCTCTCTCTCTTTCTCTATCTTTATATAGATATGGATATAGATCTAGGTATCAATATTGATATCTAGATCTATATCTATCAATATATATGGGCACATTGTATACACATGCTGTTGGTTCTGTTTTTCTGGAGAAGCTTGACTAATATAGTGGCCCATATAAATAAAAGGATGAACCCAAGTTCACCCAGGTAGAAAGTAGTACAATGAGAACTGGAACTTAAGGCCTCATGACTCATTCAGCTGTGAACACTGACCCAGAACTGGGGTCCGCAAACTCTGGCCCACTGATCAGATCTCGCTTGACTCCTGGTTTTGTACATAACATTTTGCTTGAACACAGCCACACCCATTCATTAACGTATGGTGCATGGCTGTTTCTGTGCTACAGCAGCAGACAGGCAGTTGCAACGGAGAGGTATGGTACACAAAATCCAAAATATTTACTACCTGACCCTTTACAGAAAAGACCTGCTGACCCTTGCTCTAGGATGCCATCTGATTTCTGATAACACAGAGGAGAATAATTCATGCACATTGGGGTTGATTGTTAATCTCATGTCCTCCTTAGGTCAAAGAACTCTTAAATGCTCACCCTTGCAATAGCCAGCTTGGGGAGCATTGTCTGAGGATGCAGAAATATTTCTTGCCAGGTCTTTCCAATCCACACTGCTCCCTGACTATGGTTCTTAAAACCTATTTTTAAAAAAATTTTTATTGGAATATAGTTGATTCACAGTGTTGTGTTAATTTCACGTGTACAGCAAAGTGAATCTGTTATACATATACATATATCCACTTTTATTTTTTTTTAGAGTCATTTCCAAATAGCCCGTTACAGAGTATTGAGTGGAGTTCCCTGTGCTAATAAGAAGAGCAGGTTCTTATTAGTTATCTATTTTATGTATAGCAGTGTGTATATTTCAGCCCCAATCTCCCAATTTAGCCTCCCCACCACAATCCCCTGGTAACCCTAAGTTTGTTTTCTGCATCCCTGCCTCTACTTCTAAAACCTGTCTATTTTAACCAACTACCACTCATTGCTTACTGTCTCTGGCTTCATGTACTTCATAATAAATCTACCTCTTGTTCAATCCTGGATGACATGTTCCAAGGACTGAGATAATATCTTATTCTACATAACTTGTCCTTGATATTGTCTAACTTGGGGTCTTTATCTATGTCCCAAAGAAGACAGTCACACTCTGTCTTCTAGTACTACTAATAATACCACATTTTATGGCATGAATTTGACCCAATGCACTGAACTATCCCTTTAGAAACTGTATGCAACCTGTCACTGGGTTTTAGCACCGGGATAGAGCTCAAATTAGTGTTCATATTTAAACAAATCTACTTGACCAGAAACTTTTTGTCTCACCATTTATTTTATGACACAAGTAACTTCTCTCTTTGCATCTATGATGTAAATATTTTTAATTTCCTAAATTATCTGCAAAATTATTTAGAGCTTCCATTTCAGTAGGCATTGGAATTGCTGTGTTATGACTATTTCATTATTTTATTTCCAAATGTTAAATTAGGCTTCAAGCTTTGGCCAAGAGTAGACAGGAAAGGGTTTTAAAAGAAATGAAGAATGGGAAAGACTTCTGATGCAACGGAGACTTAATAAAGATTTGATTGTGAATCAAGAATTTATAATAAAGGTTTGATTTTGAATCAATAAGTTATGTCATTGCAAAATAGCTCCCTGGTAAAATTCCATTCTTTTGTAATCATTAAGTACAGAAATTAACCATCAAAATATGCAGTGATCTTTTTCATTTTCTAAAAACAAACCTATATCTAGATGAGAGGAGAATTCATTTCATAACTCAGGCTCTGGACTTACGACTCCAAGTCCTGTTTTCTTTCAACCATGCCTGCTAAGTTTCTGTCTGACTTCTTGAGCATGAGGTAATGGCTTCAGCTTTCATCTCCTTACTCAGTATATAGCTTGGTGACTAAGAGTAAGGGATTTAAACCTTGAGAACTTGGGTTCCAATCTTGACTCTAAAATTTACTTGTTGAGTACTCTTGAGCATGTTATCTGTTTTTGCCTCAGTTTTCTCATCTATAATATAGAGATAACATTACTTCTCTCAGCGCGTTGCTATGAGGGTTAAAAGAGAAAATTCACACAATGCAAGAATTTATCAGTTCTTGGAACACAATAAATACCGAAAAGAAATGTTAGCCATTATCAAGGGCCCCTCATTTTATGGATAATATAGATTAGTTTATATAGGTCTAATATTTACATATACATAAATATTTTGTACCTATATGTGTGTATACGTTCTTCTTAGAAATTGAGCAGTCAACATTCACATCTAAAAGTATGTGCTGTGTGAAATGTAGATCTCCTGTGTACAGACACAGTGCTTTAGTTATCTATTGCTACATAATAAAGAAGTCCAAACTTAGTGGTGAAATAAACTAAAATTTTAATATGTGCCCAGATTCTGTGGGTCAGCAATTGAAACAGTACGCAGAGGAGATGGCTTGTCTCTACTCTGTGACTGATGTCTGAAACCTCAGCTCATGAGGATTCAAATGGCTGGGGCTGCAATCATCTAGATCATTTTAATTCACATGTCTGGCCCTTGAGATGGGATGACTTGAACACTGCGCCCAACAAGGACTGTTGCCTGGAGTGCCTATAGATGGCTGCCCATGTGGCTTGGACTTCTCATAACGTGGTCGTTAGGATTCAAGATAGAGTATCCCAAGAATGAGCGTTCAGGGTTGAAGCATTCCAGGAGAATCATGCAAAAGCTGCATGACCTTTTATGACCTAGTCTTAGATGTTACATAGCATCACTTTATACTATTGCAGGCGTTGGAGACCTTTTTCCATAAAGTGTGAGACGGTCAATATTTTAGGCTTTACACGCCATACAGTCTCTTTTGCAACTACTTAGCTCCGCTGCTGTGATGTGAAAACAGACACAAACAATACATATACTAAGGAACATGGCTGTGTTCCAATAAAGCTTCATTTATAAAAGCCGGTAGAGGCCTAGATTTGGCCCACCAGCCATAATTTACTGACCCCTGCTCTATTGTTTGAAGCCATGGAAAGCCTGCCCAAATTCAAGGGAAAATGCCCACATCTGGATGTGAAGAATGGCAACGAATCTGAGACCTTGTATTAAAACCACTACATATGGGATACTTAGAAGAAGATCTGTCTGCATACCTTGTTTCTCCCATGTATGGTGGATATGAGGTATTGGCACATGTTACATCTCTGTAAGCCTGGGTCAAGGTCAAAGTTGGAATGTGAACTGAATGACCTTGATTTCTGGAATAATTGGTAACTCTACTTATGATATCCTTACACTCCTTACCCATATAAATACACCACAAAAGATAGATTTCAAGTAAACAGTTGCTTTATGGCAGATTTTTATTATGTCTCCATTGACTGAATTATTCCATTTTGGTTAGAAACATGAGTTTTGTTTCTTTCCTAAAGAGATCTGCAAGTTTTCAGATGTGGCATTTCATTCTAATGAGAGGATGATGTAGGTTTTTATAAACGGAAAAAGCAGGGCAGGCTGAGTTCACTCAGATCATACCAATGCTTACAGGAATAACCGAAACTGGAACACAGGCTTCCAGGTTTTCCTGTCCTGTGCTCTTTCCGGTAGGTGCCATTGTCTGCTGGGCCTGGCAGTAATAAGTTTTGACCTTTACCTCTCTACGCTATTGTGAAGTGGTTTTGGGCTTTGTTGGCTTTCTTATGAGTTTGTACTAAATTGTGTCCATAAAGTAGGCTGAATTCCTCAGGGAAGGATGATAGCTGTTACTGTGTTATTACTGCAAATGTTGTGTTGGTTACTTTTTTTTCTTTTCTTTTGTCCAGTTGTATCCTGAACTTAAAAGTTATATTATCTGAAATGAACAATGTGCATCTGGTGGAAAACACTAATTTAAGGGATGAAAATTCCTGATGATTGCTTCAGTCAACCCTTAATACACACTGAGCTTCATTAGTAAATAGACAACTCTCAGACCTTTCCCTTGGAAGAGGTCGCATAATCAGGCTTTGTGTTGATTTCGCATTCTGTTCGTTAGAGACAGAACAAAGTAGAATAATTGGCTGGTACAGGGAAAGCAGAAAGAACTTTCTTCTATTTTGGTGATGCATCCCGTAATAAGGGTTGAAAATGAGACTGGAGGTAAAAACGTGAAACTCAGAAGAGCAAAGGAGACAGGATATTGTTTCTTTGAAAATATTCTTTCAGTGTTGGCCCAGATGAAATATGAAGCTGAGGAAATTTTTTTTTAAATGATGATTTTTGTGTTAACAATGTGAGTGTGGAATTAGTAAGAATCAGAAAGCAAGCATCCTTTTCCACCAAGGACTTGGGAGCAAGTGAAACCATAAATACTCCCGGTTCTTGGAAACCCTTTTGGAGCAGTAATCAGAGAAGGGTAAAGGCAAAGCCTCAGAGCAGAGGTGTTCAGAGCAAAGGGATAGGAGGAGAACAAAAGGAGAGTGGATATTTTTAGAGCTGTCATTTTGAAATTTACCTGCTTCTGATTCAGTGCTGCTTTGCGACTGTGTTGATCCCGTGGAAATCCTCAAAGCAGGAGCAGCCCTATTTTAAAATAATAAGGTTAGAGCAAGTGACTTGAATCCAGGTCTCTTTAGCTCAAGAGGACAGAGGAGAGTGTGAGGAAAGAGTGAGGCCACAAGGAATTGTTCACTGGGTACATTTTCCCCAAACCTCACTAACTGGGAGAAACTGACCACTGGATTATGTGGCTTGAAGGAAAGCAAAAATGTTGAAAGCAAAGAGTGTGGAGCTTGTTTAGAAAGCAAGCTCTATCATTTGGTCACATGCTGATGATAATAGCATTGGCTGAGTCCTGACCATTTGCAATGAAGGCACTTCTGTCGGTCATAAGTTCCAGGAGGGCCAGAACTGAGTATGTCTGTTTCAGCATTTAGCATGGTTTAGCATCTTAGAGCCCGGTACATTATTGGCATATAGTAGACTTAAAAATGAATATTTGTGGATTGTCTGAATGAGTGGATGGATGTGTGTGATTCATATCCTATTTGCAGGTCCTATGCCCTACAGTGGATTTTCAGTGTCAGATTGTGAACGTATTTATGATGGGGATTGGCATTGTTCCCTATCTAATGGATAAAGATTACACATCAAAGGACTTTACATTGACATCCCAAAAACCTCATAGGAATTACTTAACAAAAAAATAAAATTGGATTCTGTATAATTTCTAATTTATAAGCTGGCCAGACCACTGGTATTTCTGCCAGTCCTCTGGTAGTTCCGATGATGTCCCCCTGATGACCCAGGCATAATCAGAATGGCTTTAGGATTTGGGAGCCAAAATTTTCCTCAGTATTTCCTGCTTTGCTAGTCCATTTAAGAAAATGGACTATTGAAAAAATAGCTTCAGACACAATATGGCATTTTATGATTTAGCATAAAATCTGAGAAATATAGAGGTTATCTGAAGCCTGCAATGGTAAAGTTCCCTCTGCTATTGAAGTTATTGTCTTTAAATAAAGATTCTACATCGGTAATGCTATATATATATATATTTTTTCTGATATTCAGGTTAATTTCCTATTCTCTATAACGAAGTAATTGTTTGGTTGGTATGAGAGATAGTGTGGCTTCCAAAAGTGAAAAGTATTATTTTGTTGTAATTTCTAGCTACCTAAGGATGGGAGAGGCCCAGGACACTGCAGTCAGTATATTATGTGGAGCAGGTTATATTGTGGTTTATTTATGACCTTTTACATGTTTATTTTCTATGCAATTTTGTGTGCTCCTTTTTGAGTTTTGGTAGATAAGTGTTTTGTAACTTCGGAATACTTGGAGTTATATATATATATATGACATATATATATATATATTTTTTATCTTAGTAGTTAAAGCCGTGGACAGTGTACTAGTCTACCTAGGTTCAAATTCTGGCTTTACCCTATGACTTCCCTGTGGCTTCCTCTGCTCACCTATTTAAAAGGAGTATAATAAGACTGCTGTGGTGAGTTATATACTAAGTGCTATTTAAGCATTTGCTGTAATGATTATGTACACTCGAAGGCAAGGAACTTGCCCCTTGATTGTCTCTGTATTCCTAGTGCTTAAGAATTCCTAGTGCTTTCCGAGTGCATTGCCTTAGGATAGAGATAGCTCAGTATAGTTCTTCTCACTATAAAGTACTGTTACGTTGAAAGTCTTTGCTTGTGTACTAATAATCTATGACATATCTGCTGAGGACAAGGAAAGGAATAGTTTTAAAACTGCAATGGATAACAAAAGATTGTATGATGTAATGCCTTTATTATGTAATTATAAAACTAACAAATGATCATGGTAGAAAATTTGAAAAACTCCTAGACAAAATAGAGATCAATAAAATTTGGAGTAGCGTTCAGAGTGTAGAGTTGTCCATGAATATTAGTGCTTTCACATTTTCCAGGACTTTAAGTAGACTCTGCTTCTTAAGAGTCTATTCATGATATTTTATTTTAATGATGTTTTCATCATGGGGACACACACAGACACACACACAGAAATCTGTTTAGAAAAAAAAGAAAGACATGTAAATCACTGATGTTTCAGATAGCCACATGAAATAAAGTGAGAAAAGTCAACAAGCTGAAAGAATGTGGAGTAGCATCTCCTTAATTGCTTACATAATTCTGATAATTACCTCTCTGTGGATAATGTAATTAATGGGGAATCTAATTCAAGAAAAATGTATGAACTTCAAGCCTTCTCGAAGCCAAGTATTTCTTTCTGCAAAAGTTTAATCTCCACGGCCGTGCTTCCTTATTACCTGACAGGGAAAGTGTATTGTATGGCAAAGGATCTTCCCGAAGGAGGGTGCTTCCCACACTGATCGTCCTAAATGACTTTGGAATTACTGTTGCTATATTACCAAAATCTTAAACTAGGGTATTTTTGACAAATGCGGTCCTTAGTTAATTTTTAGAGCTACAAACTGTCAGATGGCTCTGCAATAACAATTGTCTGGCTGTTCTTCAGGGTGATCACAATATGGTAATGACCTTGAGGTACCACTAAAAAGCAGGAAGGTGTGAGTCTTCCTTTGGTTCCAGAGTGAAATGCGAGTTGGAGTTGGAGTTGGAAAAGAGGCCGACAACCAAGTGATAGAGAAGGAAATGTGAGGTCATTAATGAAAAACCAGGTTTAAGTTAAGGTGAAGAGGCATGAGGAAATGGTCAGCTGTTACAGTATTACAAAGATCATGAAGAAGCGTATCCATGAATGTGGTTTGTATTGCAATCTGCTGAAAAAGAGACAAATATCCTGGCCTGGCCTTCATGGAGATTATTTTTATTGATTCTGATAATAGATTATTGTTGAAAAGGGCCTCCTATAAATTATAACCATGCAAAGGCAGCAAGATAATTTGTTTTTTCTTTATGTATGTGTTTCTCATTCCTACTCACTTCTCTCTTAGGGGAAGAGAAAATCACAAAACACAAAAATGTCAAATCTCAGCTATTCATTTTCAAAATAATTTTTTTTCCAAATTCCAAAGGAGGCAATAGGTTAACTGTTAAGATTTGTAAGGCTCAAAAAACTAGATTTTTAGAAAGTGTAGCCAAATTTTGTTCCATAAATAGTAGCTTTGGAAAGAATATGTGATGATGCAAAGTTGGAAAAAGCTGGTTTTTCTTCCGTAAATGACTTCACCGTGTGGGAGAAGAGGCAGAGAAGAAATCAAAGTAATTAAACATGGGGTGAGTTTTTCTGATAGGGGACTCTAGTGCTTTCAAATTGACTAGATAATCCTCGGGATAATCTGAGGGTCGAACAGACCAGTGCCTCATTTCCAATCTGGTACCCTGGAAGAAAACAGTGTATTTCCTTTGAGGTCTTGAGAGGTTTTTCTTCTTCTTTGTTTTGTTTTTGGTTCATTTTGTAATCAACTTTATTAAGGTATCATTTACACACAATAAAATGCAGACATTTTTAGTCAACGGTTCAATGACTTTTAATTAATGTACACATTTGTATAACTACCACCCCCATAAGATCGATAACAATTCTAAAACCCTAGAAAGTTTCCTCCTAGGCTTTTGCAAAAGTATCCCCATCTCCCACCCCAAGGCAACCACGGATCTGATTTTTATCTTTAGAGATGAATTTTGCCCAGTTTAGAATTTCATGTAAGTTGAATAATACAGTAGGTGCCCTTTTGATCTGGCTTCACTTGCTCAGCATATGGTTTTTGAGATTCATTCATGTTGGGATGTTTTAAACCAGGACTTTAGCCTGGGTGGCTGATGTTGTCTGAAGGCACCTATAGGTACATCTGAGTCTCTGGCATTGTCGCTGTCTGTTCTTGGCTCAGTATTTTCAACTTTACTAAGAAGCACAAGGTTGAAGTAAGGAAGATCATTGTCAGTATAATGGAGGTGAAGTGGGGTCTGTTATATAATATTCTCAGCATAAATTGACCTGCTTGGAGTCATTGTGTTGATAACCGACAAGGATACTCTTCCTCCAAAAACCTTGATACTATAAAACTTCTAAAGGACGCTGTCCTAGGACTCTTTTAGTTTTCATTTTTTGGGAAACATTTCTGGAAAATTGAAATGCTCACAACCTGAAAGAAGCAATTATTCACCTGAAGGCTAACTCTGCTAAAGTTGAGTTGTCCGACCTTTACATGCTGATAGAACCCAAATAGCCTTGCAAAACAATGCTCTCTTATTGGATATAAGCATATAGATTGTTTAAGACGGACGTGTATATGCAGTAAAGTGAAAAAACAAAGAATCTTTGAGTTTTCCTTGCTGGTTTTTTTAAATTTTTTCATTTACGCTTCTATATCATACGCTAATAGTTTAGGGTAACCTCAGGTTAGTTTTAGGTCCACTCTTTAGGTAAATGTTGATGTACTCCATATGCAACTTTTTTCTACCTTCCTTCTTTTCTTCCATCTTTCCTTCCTAACTTCTTATAATCCATTATACTTAATCCTGCATTTGTTGAGGTGGCAATTACTGTAGGAAAATTGAAAGCAGTGTGAAATTTTGCTGTTCAGAATGCATGTTGACCAAATTCTATATTGAGAAAAGGTCTGAATTTACCCACAGTAACCGTTTCTCAGCGTCTCTGAATAAAGGCCATAGAAACTGGCCTATATATAATATCCTGACAGGTATGAAGAATTCATAGCAATTGCCCTCAAAGAGCTTACCTAGCGTAGATGCATATGATTGCATTTAATGATTGCTTTATTGGCAGCAGTGCCAACATACACAGTCTATTTTGTTTTATATCATTATCATTACCTGCTGTTTACCACTGTATACATTGCTAATGGTGTGGTTTCTATGGCTTGTGAATTTCACAGCCCAATATCATGTAATTTATTGCACACTTTAGTGTAGAAGATGGAGACTCCATAAATTTTCGTGTGCTCTTTGCCCCTTTGGAATGTATTACACTGAGATCAGGCAAAGTAATAAATTTATTTCAAATGTGCGTGATAGCTAAGCATCAATTAGGACTTGATGGGAAATATTTCTTCTTCCAGCAACATAACAGTTTTTAAAGACTAAGCCATTGAACGTGGAGTTCCTGAACATGGGACTCAGTTCACTGGGATCCCTTCTTAGAAAAATAAAGGAAAACTTGAATTGGATATGTGTGGCTTATTCAAGTAGTAACCAATCAGCTACATCTTTGTTAACTTAATTTGTCACAATGGTTTGGTATTTTATTAACTCTCTTCCCCTTCTTCCCCTGACTCTCACGAGAATGGATCATGAGTATCTTAAAACATACTAAGTCGTCTTCCATCCCTGTTAATCTAACTACAAAAACACACTTTCCTTATCCAATGTAACATACTGTCTTTTAGAGTAGCTGTGGTTTTAATTCTCTACAAAATTAAAACCAGCAAAGAGAAACATTTTCAAGGAGCCACCACATTGTAGAGCTTTAGAAAGAAGACTTTAGAATTAAGGGCAACTATATCATTTTATAGCTAAAGCACCTGAGACGTAAAGTAGGAAGGTAACCATCGAGGTCAGGGAAAGGGGTTGAAGATCAGGTTTCAAGCTGAGAAAGTGTCTACAGGGACTCAATCTGAGCAGGTCAAAAACTGAAATGAGACCACGAATGTTCTGGGAAGGGTGGCACCTGGACTCGAGGGTGGGATTCAAACAGGGAGTGGGCCTGGGGGAACTGAGCTTCTGCAGTAGGCAGAGAAGGCCACCTCATCTGCGGAAAGTGCCACTGACATCAGGGAGTTGAGGGGAAAGAGCAGTGAATTCCAGTCCCCCTGAGAAAGCAGGCCAATCTGATTAACTCTGTATTTAGGCTTATTTCAGATACTTCTAATTTTTTTTTCTTTTTTTTTTTTGCGGTACACAGGCCTCTCACTGTTGTGGCCTCTCCCGTTGCAGAGCACAGGCTCGGACACGCAGGCCCAGCGGCCATGGCTCATAGGCCCAGCCACTCCACGGCATGTGGGATCTTCCCAGACTGGGGCACGAACCAGTGTCCCCTGCATCGGCAGGCAGACTCTCAACCACTGCACCACCAGGGAAGCCCAGATGTGTAGTTCTTTAAAAATATTTTTAACATTTTTCCAGCTACATGTAGAATACAACTTAGCATAAAAACAGTATGGGTTTTATTTTAAGTAAGTTAACATTTTGACATCCTCATAATGAAATTAAATCCAGACGGTTTCTCTCCATGATCTCTTGAAATAGTCCTTGATCATCCACAGTATTTCCCATCATCACAAAGGTGGTACCAAGGGCAGAGAACTCCAACATTATTAAAGTTTCATAAAGCAAAGTCAATTTTAAGAATATAATGTCCCCTAACTGATAAAGGTCTTGACAGATAATTTCAAGGGAAGCATAAATTATTTTCTGTTTGTCAGAGGGCAGAATTATTTAGGTTGACTTAATGAATGGTAGAGTTTTTGAGTGCAGAGTGTTCTTAAAATATTATGTAGATCTGTACTGTCAACAGATGCTAGCCACGTGGCATTATTTATATGGAAACAAATTTTAAAATAAGGTTAAAAATTCAGTTCCTCAGTTGCATTTGCCATATTTCAAAGATGTTTATTAGCTCCATGTAGCTATTGAATACTGCTTTGCATAGTACAGATATAGAATATTTTCATTATCACCAAAAATTCTATTGAGCAATACTAAAATTATACCCAGTCACAGAGAAGGCAACTAAGAAATAATATAACTTCCCCAAGGTCACACAGCTATATTTTTAAAGAAAAGCAAAATGACACAAAGGAAATAGTAACAGAGGCATTAACGAAACCTAGTAAGTTTCTGGAGCAGTCAAAGTAGGGTTTAAAAGTGCACACTTAGCTGTTAGCAGGGTTGAAGCTCTTGATGGTTGGTAAGATCTACCTGCCTGAATTTGGACATTAGCATTTTATGCAATGAATTAAAAGCAAAAAATCATTTCAACGAATGCCTTCCAGCTCCATATTTTTAGCCACTGCCGTGCTTCCAGATTATGTTTATCACTTTCATATACAGGGCACCACTGTGAAATGTGATGGTTTATCTGACCCCAGAGAAATCAGGAAATCTTGTGGGGGTTATGGCTCTATTTGAAAAGGTTGATTTTTCAATGCATCATGCAGACTGGCCCTGTTTTAGAAGGGATTCCTGCCATCAAATAATCAAAATGTAAACCTCTTCTCAGCTTGCAAAAGTCAAAGATAGTCCCTGCATCTTTATTATTTCCTTGAAATCCAAATATTATTTTTCCTTTCTCTAACTTGTTTTCCTCACAGTGTGATCAACTATTGCCAAGGAAGGAAAGGTTAGATTTATCAATCAAAGTTTGCTAAAGGCCCCCTAGGTAATTGAAGCTTCAGGAGAAACAATCCTCATGTATTCTTTTTCTGTTGTTTCAATAGCTTTGTAAAGAGTCATTTCAGTATGTTTGGTTCTGTAGCAGAGGTTCTGTGAAGTGCTTGTCGTCCTCAGAGGTCCAGAAAGTCTGCGAGTCTGTGGGTAAAGATGGGTAAGGAGAGAGAGGGAAGGAGGATAGAGAGAGGCTCAGGGCTGAGATAAAGACAGTGATCTAAAGCCTCCTGGGGGTGAGGCTGGGGTGCACAGACACCCATGACTAATCTAGACAGAAACTGAGTAATCAAGGGGATGACCACTGTGAGGTCATGTGGTCACCTCTCCCTCTAGAAATAAACATTGCCCTCAGTAAGTCTCCTCCCGCCCCAGAAGAGCATTAGGAAGGTCTGGAGAGGGGGCTTATTGGCAGAAATGGAAAAAGCAGGTTGAAGGGATTAGCCTGGAACAGAGAGACCAAGAAACCCAAGCCAGTAGGTGGAAGGCAGACTTTTCATGGAAGTCTCCAAGCCCAAGTCAAGTTCGGGGACCGCCAAGTACAAGTCAAAGAGTGCTCATTTAACCCCTTTGGGCCCCCATGGGAGTGGAGGAAGACTGGACAGAGAGGGAGAAGGGGCCAATGAAGGTACAGTATTTACTATGGGATTTAACTCCTGAAAGGCCTCCCAGTAGCTTCAGGTCTGCTCAAGAATCCTTCATGTCCTGCTGGTTTGCAGTGAGTGGCTCACAGCTTCAAGGCCTCCTCTGCCAGATAGAGAACTATTTCAACCATCCTGCCTCTATTTTGGACTGTAGCAATGCAGACAGGAAACCTGACCCCATTTTCAGGTTCTAAAGAGAAATTCTAAGTACCTGAAAGACTGAGGAACATGGTGGCTTTTATTTAAGATGGGGAGCTAGAGAGCACATACCTGGACTTGGGCCTGCAGCAGCACCAAATTGCACCAAGAGTTCCCTTTATTTTCTCTCGCATCTCTGTTTCTCCTTTTCTCTCTGCTGGATTAGCCACGGGGACTCCAAGTTCTTCATTGTGTGGTCCTGGTACCAAGATTCTCCTGGGAATTATAAAGCTATTCACCTTCTACATGGAGCACTTCTTATTTTTTCCCCAGCAAAGTTAAGTCATCCTTAAGAGGAGTCAGGATGTCAGGAGTCAGCTCTTAAATATATTTTAGTCATCCCTTTGTACATTAACTGCTCTTTCTTGGAGACTGCTCCTGATGTGGCGTTCACCGTGCTCTCAGCTGGCCTCCTGAAGTTCTGCCCTGCCTTCCCCACCAGGTACAGTTCAGGAGCTGCCTACCTCAGGGTGATAGGTTATCTTCTAGTTGCCTTATTCCTTTCCCTTTTACATTTAGAAAATATAATTTGAATACATAAACTTCTCTGTGGCCACAGCTTTATTTGCAACCCACAGGTTTTGTTATGGCATATTTTCATTATCATTCAATTAATAAAATTCTAATTCCCATTGCGACTTTATCTTTGACTTACATAATGATCAGAAGTATGTTTTTAATATCCAACTATTTGGTAAAATATTGGTTATATATTTTTAAATTTCTTGCTTATTTGGAGTCTTGTTTTATAACTGGAATATAGTCAATTTTATAAATGTGCCATGTGCACCTAAAATTTTCTGCATAATATATATATTCCATCATTGTTGTTGCAGTGTTTTATGTAAATGTAGGCCAATGTTTTTAATGTTGGTATTCAGATCTTCTCTAATCTGCTGATTTGTTGTTGTGGTTCTATGTTACTGATCTAGGTAATTTGGATTTTTCTATTTCTACTTAGTTTTTTGGAATTTCCCTTCATCTATTGCATTGAAGTTTAAATTTATAATCTATTCCTTGTAAAGTAACAGTGGGTTTTATTATCCTGCCTTATCGCCAGTGATACTTTTTGCTTTCAAATTTATGTTAACATTAAAAAATCTTCAATTTTACTTATTGCTGTTATGACATAATTTTTGAATCCTTTAATTTTCAATCTGACTCTTGTCTCTTGTAGGTGGCATAGAATTACGTTTTTTGTTTTAATAATCCTTGTCCTTTAATTTGAGTATTTACAGTTAAGGTATTTTCTTGTAGACCGTTTACTCCTCGTTTACTATCTGTCCCACCTTGTTATGTTCCTTTTGCTCTTCTTTCTTCCTTTTAGATTTCTTCAAATTCCATTTTCCCTTGTATTAGCTTGTTATTTTTACATAAGTAGCAGTTACACATGTACCATGACTTATTAGCTCTTTTACTGCTTCTCAAGCAATGCTGAGATCTTAAATATCTTTTTTTTTTTTTTGGATGGGGATGTACAATGTTTTATTTTTTTATTTTTATTTTTTTGCTTTATAACAAATTTAATCAGTTACACATATACATATGTTCCCATATCCCCTCCCTTTTGCATCTCCCTCCCACCCTCCCTATCCCACCCCCCCAGGCGGTCACAAAGCACCGAGCTGATCTCCCTGTGCTATGTGGCTGCTTCCCACTAGCTATCTACGTTACGTTTGGTAGTGTATATATGTCCATGCCGCTCTTTCACTTTGTCACAGCTTACCCTTCCCCCTCCCCATATCCTCAAGTCCATTCTCTAGTAGGTCTGTGTCTTTATTCCTGTCTTACCCCTATGTTCTTCATGACATTATTTTTCTTAAATTCCATATATATGTGTCAGCATACAGTATTTGTCTTTCTCTTTCTGACTTACTTCACTCTGTATGACAGACTCTAGGTCCATCCACCTCATTACAAATAGCCCAATTTCATTTCTTTTTATGGCTGAGTAATATTCCATTGTATATATGTGCCACAACTTCTTTACCCATTCATCCGATGATGGACACTTAGGTTGTTTCCATCTCCGGGCTATTGTAAATAGGGCTGCTATGAACATTTTGGTACATGTCTCTTTTTGAATTATGGTTTTCTCAGGGTATATGCCCAGTAGTGGGATTGCTGGGTCATATGGTAGTTCTATTTGTAGTTTTCTAAGGAACTTCCATACCGTTCTCCATAGTGGCTGTACCAATTCACATTCCCACCAGCAGTGCAAGAGTGTTCCCTTTTTTCCACACCCTCTCCAGCATTTATTGTTTCTAGATTTTTTGATGATGGCCATTCTGACTGGTGTGAGATGATATCTCATTGTAGTTTTGCTTTGCATTTCTCTAATGAGTAAAGATGTTGAGCATCCTTTCATGTGTTTGTTGGCAGTCTGTATATCTTCTGTGGAGAAATGTCTATTTAGGTCTTCTGCCCATTTTTGGATTGGGTTGTTTGTTTTTTTGTTATTGAGCTGCATGAGCTGCTTATAAATTTTGGAGATTAATCCTTTGTCAGTTGCTTCATTTGCAAATATTTTCTCCCATTCTGAGGGTTGTCTTTTGGTCTTGTTTATGGTTTCCTTTGCTGTGCAAAAGCTTTTAAGCTTCATTAGGTCCCATGTGTTTATTTTTGTCTTTATTTCCATTTCTCTAGGAGGTGGGTCAAAAAGGATCTTGCTGTGATTTATGTCATAGAGTGTTCTGCCTATGTTGTCCTCTAAGAGTTTGATAGTGTCTGGCCTTACATTTAGGTCTTTAATCCATTTTGAGCTTATTTTTGTGTATGGTGTTAGGGAGTGATCTAATCTCATACTTTTACATGTCCCTGTCCAGTTTTCCCAGCACCACTTATTGAAGAGACTGTCCTTTCTCCACTGTACATTCCTGCCTCCTTTATCAAAGATAAGGTGACCATATGTGCGTGGGTTTATCTCTGGGCTTTCTTTCCTGTTCTATTGATCTATCTTTCTGTTTTTGTGCCAGTACCATACTGTCTTGATTACTGTACCTTTGTAGTATAATCTGAAGTCAGGGAGCCTGATTCCTCCAGCTCCATTTTTCGTTCTCAAGATTGCTTTGGCTATTCGGGGTCTTTTGTGTTTCCATACAAATTGTGAAATTTTTTGTTCTAGTTCTGTGAAAAATGCCAGTGGTAGTTTGATAGGGATTGCTTTGAATCTGTAGATTGCTTTGGGTAGTAGAGTCATTTTCACAATGTTGATTCTTCCAATCCAAGAACATGGTACATCTCTCCATCTATTTGTATCATCTTTAATTTCTTTCATCAGTGTCTTATAATTTTCTGCATACAGGTCTTTTGTCTCCTTAGGTAGGTTTATTCCTAGATATTTTATTCTTTTTGTTGCAATGGTAAATGGGAGTGTTTCCTTGATTTCACTTTCAGATTTTTCATCACTAGTATATAGGAATGCCAGAGATTTCTGTGCATTAATTTTGTATCCTGCAACTTTACCAAATTCATTGATTAGCTCTAGTAGTTTTCTGGTAGCATCTTTAGGATTCTCTATGTATAGTATCATGTCATCTGCAAACAGTGACAGCTTTACTTCTTCTTTTCCAATTTGGATTCCTTTTTTTTTTTTTTTTTTTTTTTTTTTTTTTTTTTTTTATCCTTTTTGTGAATTAAATAGATTTATAGCACTAAATAAGTTAATTTCTGTTTTTTTTTTTTTTTTTTGCTTTATCACAAATTTAATCAGTTATATGTATACATATGTTCCCATATCCCCTCCCTTTTGCGTCTCCCTCCCACCCTCCCTATCCCACCCCTCCAGGCGGTCACAAAGCACCGAGCTGATCTCCCTGTGCTATGCGGCTTCTTCCCACTAGCTATCTACCTTACGTTTGGTAGTGTATATATGTCCATGCCGCTCTTTCACTTTGTCACAGCTTACCCTTCCCCCTCCCCATATCCTCAAGTCCATTCTCTAGTAGGTCTGTGTCTTTATTCCTGTCTTACCCCTATGTTCTTCATGACCTTTTTTTTTCTTAAATTCCATATATATGTGTCAGCATACAGTATTTGTCTTTCTCTTTCTGACTTACTTCACTCTGTATGACAGACTCTAGGTCCATCCACCTCATTACAAATAGTTCAATTTCATTTCTTTTTATGGCTGAGTAATATTCCATTGTATGTATGTGCCACATCTTCTTTACCCATTCATCCGATGATGGACACTTAGGTTGTTTCCATCTCCGGGCTATTGTAAATAGGGCTGCTATGAACATTTTGGTACATGTCTCTTTTTGAATTATGGTTTTCTCAGGGTATATGCCCAGTAGTGGGATTGCAGGGTCATATGGTAGTTCTATTTGTAGTTTTTTAAGGAACCTCCATACCGTTCTCCATAGTGGCTGTACCAATTCACATTCCCACCAGCAGTGCAAGAGTGTTCCCTTTTTTCCACACCCTCTCCAGCATTTATTGTTTCTAGATTTTTTGATGATGGCCATTCTGACTGGTGTGAGATGATATCTCATTGTAGTTTTGATTTGCATTTCTCTAATTAGTAAAGATGTTGAGCATCCTTTCATGTGTTTGTTGGCAGTCCGTATATCTTCTGTGGAGAAATGTCTATTTAGGTCTTCTGCCCATTTTTGGATTGGGTTGTTTGTTTTTTTGTTATTGAGCTGCATGAGCTGCTTATAAATTTTGGAGATTAATCCTTTGTCAGTTGCTTCATTTGCAAATATTTTCTCCCATTCTGAGGGTTGTCTTTTGGTCTTGTTTATGGTTTCCTTTGCTGTGCAAAAGCTTTGAAGTTTCATTAGGTCCCATGTGTTTATTTTTGTCTTTATTTCCATTTCTCTAGGAGGTGGGTCAAAAAGGATCTTGCTGTGATTTATGTCATAGAGTGTTCTGCCTATGTTGTCCTCTAAGAGTTTGATAGTGTCTGGCCTTACATTTAGGTCTTTAATCCATTTTGAGCTTATTTTTGTGTATGGTGTTAGGGAGTGATCGAATCTCATACTTTTACATGTCCCTCTCCAGTTTTCCCAACACCACTTATTGAAGAGACTGTCCTTTCTCCACTGTACATTCCTGCCTCCTTTATCAAAGATAAGGTGACCATATGTCCGTGGGTTTATCTCTGGGCTTTCTATCCTGTTCCATTGATCTATCTTTCTGTTTCTGTGCCAGTACCATACTCTCTTGATTACTGCAGCTTTGTAGTATAGTCTGAAGTCAGGGAGCCTGATTCCTCCAGCTCCATTTTTCGTTCTCAAGATTGCTTTGGCTATTCGGGGTCTTTTGTGTTTCCATACAAATTGTGAAATTTTTTGTTCTAGTTCTGTGAAAAATGCCAGTGGTATTTTGATAGGGATTGCATTGAACCTGTAGATTGCTTTGGGTAGTAGAGTCATTTTCACAATGTTGATTCTTCCAATCCAAGAACATGGTACATCTCTCCATCTATTTGTATCATCTTTAATTTCTTTCATCAGTGTCTTATAATTTTCTGCATACAGGTCTTTTGTCTCCTTAGGTAGGTTTATTCCTAGATATTTTATTCTTTTTGTTGCAATGGTAAATGGGAGTGTTTCCTTGATTTCACTTTCAGATTTTTCATCATTAGTATATAGGAATGCCAGAGATTTCTGTGCATTAATTTTGTATCCTGCAACTTTACCAAATTCATTGATTAGCTCTAGTAGTTTTCTGGTAGCATCTTTAGGATTCTCTATGTATAGTATCATGTCATCTGCAAACAGTGACAGCTTTACTTCTTCTTTTCCAATTTGGATTCCTTTTATTTGCTTTTCTTCTCTGATTGCTGTGGCTAAAACTTCCAAAACTATGTTGAATAAGAATGGTGAGAGTGGGCAACCTTGTCTTGTTCCTGATCTTAGTGGAAATGGTTTCAGTTTTTCACCATTGAGGACGATGCTGGCTGTGGGTTTGTCATATATGGCCTTTATTATGTTGAGGAAAGTTCCCTCTATGCCTACTTTCTGCAGGGTTTTTATCATGAATGGGTGTTGAATTTTGTCGAAAGCTTTCTCTGCATCTATTGAGATGATCATATGGTTTTTCTCCTTCAATTTGTTAATATGGTGTATCACGTTGATTGATTTGCGTATATTGAAGAATCCTTGCATTCCTGGGATAAACCCCACTTGATCATGGTGTATGATCCTTTTAATGTGCTGTTGGATTCTGTTTGCTAGTATTTTGTTGAGGATTTTTGCATCTATGTTCATCAGTGATATTGGCCTGTAGTTTTCTTTCTTTGTGACATCCTTGTCTGGTTTTGGTATCAAGGTGATGGTGGCCTCGTAGAATGAGTTTGGGAGTGTTCCTCCCTCTGCTATATTTTGGAAGAGTTTGAGAAGGATAGGCGTTAGCTCTTCTCTAAATGCTTGATAGAATTCGCCTGTGAAGCCATCTGGTCCTGGGCTTTTGTTTGTTGGAAGATTTTTTATCACAGTTTCAATTTCAGTGCTTGTGATTGGTCTGTTCATATGTTCTATTTCTTCCTGATTCAGTCTTGGCAGGTTGTGCATTTCTAAGAATTTGTCCATTTCTTCCAGGTTGTCCATTTTATTGGCATAGAGTTGCTTATAGTAATCTCTCACGATCTTTTGTATTTCTGCAGTGTCAGTTGTTACTTCTCCTTTTTCATTTCTAATTCTATTGATTTGAGTCTTCTCCCTTTTTTTCTTGATGAGTCTGGCTAATGGTTTATCAATTTTGTTTATCTTCTCAAAGAACCAGCTTTTAGTTTTATTGATCTTTGCTATTGTTTCCTTCATTTCTTTTTCATTTATTTCTGATCTGATTTTTATGATTTCTTTCCTTCTGCTAACTTTGGGATGTTTTTGTTCTTCTTTCTCTAATTGCTTTAGGTGCAAGGTTAGGTTGTTTAGTCGAGATATTTCCTGTTTCTTAAGGTGGGATTGTATTGCTATAAACTTCCCTCTTAGAACTGCTTTTGCTGCATCCCATAGGTTTTGGGTCGTCGTGTCTCCATTGTCATTTGTTTCTAGGTATTTTTTTATTTCCTCTTTGATTTCTTCAGTGATCACTTCGTTATTAAGTAATGTATTGTTTAGCCTCCATGTGTTTGTATTTTTTATAGCTCTTTTCCTGTAATTGATATCTAGTCTCATAGCATTGTGGTCGGAAAAGATACTTGATACAATTTCAATTTTCTTAAATTTACCAAGGCTTGATTTGTGACCCAAGATATGATCTATCCTGGAGAATGTTCCATGAGCACTTGAGAAAAATGTGTATTCTGTTGTTTTTGGATGGAATGTCCTATAAATATCAATTAAGTCCATCTTGTTTAATGTATCATTTAAAGCTTGTGTTTCCTTATTTATTTTCATTTTGGATGATCTGTCCATTGGTGAAAGTGGGGTGTTAAAGTCCCCTACTATGATTGTGTTACTGTCGATTTCTCCTTTTATGGCTGTTAGTGTTTGCCTTATGTATTGAGGTGCTCCTATGTTGGGTGCATAAATATTTACAATTGTTATATCTTCTTCTTGGATCGATCCCTTGATCATTATGTAGTGTCCTTCTTTGTCTCTTCTAGTAGTCTTTATTTTAAAGTCTATTTTGTCTGATATGAGAATTGCTACTCCAGCTTTCTTTTGGTTTCCATTTGCATGGAATATCTTTTTCCATCCCCTTACTTTCAGTCTGTATGTGTCTCTAGGTCTGAAGTGGGTCTCTTGTAGACAGCATATATATGGGTCTTGTTTTTGTATCCATTCAGCCAATCTGTGTCTTTTGGTGGGAGCGTTTAGTCCATTTACATTTAAGGTAATTATCGATATGTATGTTCCTATTCCCATTTTCTTAATTGTTTTGGGTTCGTTATTGTAGGTCTTTTCCTTCTGTTGTGTTTCTTGCCTAGAGAAGTTCCTTTAGCATTTGTTGTAAAGCTGGTTTGGTGGTGCTGAACTCTCTCAGCTTTTGCTTGTCTGTAAACGTTTTAATTTCTCCATCAAATCTGAATGAGATCCTTGCTGGGTAGAGTAATCTTGGTTGCAGGTTTCTCTCCTTCATCACTTTAATTATGTCCTGCCACTCCCTTCTGGCTTGTAGAGTTTCTGCTGAGAGATCAGCTGTTATCCTGATGGGGATTCCCTTGTGTGTTATTTGTTGTTTTTGCCTTGCTGCTTTTAATATGATTTCCCTGTGTTTAATTTTTGACAGTTTGATTAATATGTGTCTTGGCGTATTTCTCCTTGGATTTATTCTGTATGGGACTCTCTGTGCTTCTTGGACTTGATTAACTATTTCCTTTCCCATATTAGGGAAGTTTTCAACTATAATCTCTTCAAATATTTTCTCAGTCCCTTTCTTTTTCTCTTCTTCTTCTGGAACCCCTATAATTCGAATGTTGGTGCGTTTAATGTTGTCCCAGAAGTCTCTGATATTGTCCTCTGTTCTTTTCATTCTTTTCTCTTTATTTTGCTCTGCATTAGTTATTTCCACTATTTTATCTTCCACCTCACTTATCCGTTCTTCTGCCTCAGTTATTCTGCTATTGATCCCATCTAGAGTATTTTTCATTTCATTTATTGTGTTTTTTTTTTTTTTTTTTTTTTTTTTTTTTTTTTTTTTTTTTTTTTTGCAGTATGCGGGCCTCCCACTGTTGTGGCCTCTCCCATTGCGGAACACAGGCTCCGGATGCGCAGGCTCAGCGGCCATGGCTCACGGGCCCAGCCGCTCCGCGGCATGTGGGATCTTCCCGGACCAGGGCACGAACCCGTGTCCCCTGCATCGGCAGGCGGAATCTCAACCACTGCGCCACCAGGGAAGCCCCATTTATTGTGTTTTTAATCGATGCTTGATTCATCTTTAGTTCTACTAGGTCCTTGTTAACTGTTTCTTGCATTTTGTCTATTCTATTTCCAAGATTTTGGATCATCTTTACTATCATTATTCTGAATTCTTTTTCAGATAGACTGCCTATTACCTCTTCATTTGTTAGGTCTGGTGGGTTTTTATCTTGCTCCTTCTCCTGCTGTGTGTTTTTCTGTCTTCTCATTTTGCTTATGTTACTGTGTTTGGGGTCTCCTTTTTGCCGGCTGCAGGTTCGTAGTTCCTGTTGTTTTTGGTGTCTGTCCCCAGTGGCTAAGGTTGGTTTAGTGGGTTGTGTAGGTTTCCTGGTCGAGGGGACTAGTGCCTGTGTTCTGGTGGATGAGGCTGGATCTTGTCTTTCTGGTGGGCAGGTCCACGTCTGGTGGTGTGTTTTGGGGTGTCTGCAGACTTTTTATGATTTTAGGCCACCTCTCTGCTAATGGGTGGCGTTGTGTTCCTGTCTTGCTAGTTGTTTGGCATAGGGTGTCCAGCACTGTAGCTTGCTGGTCGTTGAGTGAAGCTGGGTGCTGGTGTTGAGATGGAGATCTCTGGAAGATTTTCGCCGTTTGATATTATGTGGAGCTGGGAGGTCTCTTGTGGACCAGTGTCCTGAAGTTGGCTCTCCCACCTCAGAGGCACAGTACTGACTCCTGGCTCCTCAATTTGGGATGATTTGTTGTCTATTCATGTATTCCACAGATGCAGGGTACATCAAGTTGATTGTGGAGCTTTAATCCGCTGCTTCTGAGGCTGCTGGGAGAGGTTTCCCTTTCTCTTCTTTGTTCTCACAGCTCCCGGGTCTCAGCTTTGGATTTGGCCCCGCCTCTGCGTGTAGGTCGCCGGAGGGCGTCTGTTCTTCGCTCAGACAGGAAAGGGTTAAAGGAGCAGCCTCTTCGGGAACTCTGGCTCACTCAGGCCGGGCGGGAGGGAGGGGCACGGAGTGCGGGGCGAGCCTGCAGCGGCAGAGGTCGGCGTGACGTTGCACCAGCCCGAGGCGCGCCGTGCGTTCTCCCAGGGAATGGATTCCTTTTATTTCCTTTTTTTCTCTGATTGCTGCGGCTAAAACTTCCAAAACTATGTTGAATAAGAGTGGTGAGAGTGGGCAACCTTGTCTTGTTCCTGATCTTAGTGGAAATGGTTTCAGTTTTTCACCATTGAGGACGATGCTGGCTGTGGGTTTGTCATATATGGCCTTTATTATGTTGAGGAAAGTTCCCTCTATGCCTACTTTCTGCAGGGTTTTTATCATAAATGGGTGTTGAATTTTGTCGAAAGCTTTCTCTGCATCTATTGAGATGATCATATGGTTTTTCTCCTTCAATTTGTTAATATGGTGTATCACATTGATTGATTTGCGTATATTGAAGAATCCTTGCATTCCTGGAATAAACCCCACTTGATCATGGTGTATGATCCTTTTAATGTGCTGTTGGATTCTGTTTGCTAGTATTTTGTTGAGGATTTTTGCATCTATGTTCATCAGTGATATTGGCCTGTAGTTTTCTTTCTTTGTGACATCCTTACCTGGTTTTGGTATCAAGGTGATGGTGGCCTCGTAGAATGAGTTTGGGAGTGTTCCTCCCTCTGCTATATTTTGGAAGAGTTTGAGAAGGATAGGTGTTAGCTCTTCTCTAAATGCTTGACAGAATTCGCCTGTGAAGCCATCTGGTCCTGGGCTTTTGTTTGTTGGAAGATTTTTTATCACAGTTTCAATTTCAGTGCTTGTGATTGGTCTGTTCATATTTTCTATTTCTCCCTGATTCAGTCTTGGCAGGTTGTGCATTTCTAAGAATTTGTCCATTTCTTCCAGGTTGTCCATTTTATTGGCATAGAGTTGCTTATAGTAATCTCTCATGATCTTTTGTATTTCTGCAGTGTCAGTTGTTACTTCTCCTTTTTCATTTCTAATTCTACTGATTTGAGTCTTCTCCCTTCTTTTCTTGATGAGTCTGGCTAATGGTTTGTCAATTTTGTTTATCTTCTCAAAGAACCAGCTTTTAGTTTGGTTGATCTTTGCTATCGTTTCCTTCATTTCTTTTTCATTTATTTCTGATCTGATCTTTATGATTTCTTTCCTTCTGCTAACTTTGGGGGTTTTTTGTTCTTCTTTCTCTAATTGCTTTAGGTGCAAGGTTAGGTTGTTTATTCGAGATGTTTCCTGTTTCTTAAGGTGGGATTGTATTGCTATAAACTTCCCACTTAGAACTGCTTTTGCTGCATCCCATAGGTTTTGGGTCGTCGTGTCTCCATTGTCATTTGTTTCTAGGTATTTTTTAATTTCCTCTTTGCTTTCTTCAGTGATCACTTCGTTATTAAGTAGTGTATTGTTTAGCCTCCATGTGTTTGTATTTTTTACAGATCTTTTCCTGTAATTGATATCTAGTCTCATAGCATTGTGGTCGGAAAAGATACTTGATACAATTTCGATTTTCTTAAATTTACCAAGGCTTGATTTGTGCCCCAAGATATGATCTATCCTGGAGAATGTTCCATGAGCACTTGAGAAAAATGTGTATTCTGTTGTTTTTGGATGGAATGTCCTATAAATATCAATTAAGTCCATCTTGTTTAATGTATCATTTAAAGCTTGTGTTTCCTTATTTATTTTCATTTTGGATGATCTGTCCATTGGTGAAAGTGGGGTGTTAAAGTCCCCTACTATGATTGTGTTACTGTCGATTTCTCCTTTTATGGCTGTTAGTATTTGCCTTATGTATTGAGGTGCTCCTATGTTGGGTGCATAAATATTTACAATTGTTATTTCTTCTTCTTGGATTGATCCCTTGATCATTATGTAGTGTCCTTCTTTGTCTCTTCTAGTAGTCTTTATTTTCATGTCTATTTTGTCTGATATGAGAATTGCTACTCCAGCTTTCTTTTGATTTCCATTTGCATGGAATATCTTTTTCCATCCCCTTATTTTCAGTCTCTATGTGTCTCTAGGTCTGAAGTGGGTCTCTTGTAGACAGCATATATATGGGTCTTGTTTTTGCATCCATTCAGCCAATCTGTGTCTTTTGGTGGGAGCATTTAGTCCATTTACATTTAAGGTAATTATCGATATGTATGTTCCTATTCCCATTTTCTTAATTGTTTTGGGTTCGTTATTGTAGGTCTTTTCCTTCTGTTGTGTTTCTTGCCTAGAGAAGTTCCTTTAGCATTTGTTGTAAAGCTGGTTTGGTGGTGCTGAACTCTCTGAGCTTTTGCTTGTCTGTAAATGTTTTAATTTCTCCATCAAATCTGAATGAGATCCTTGCTGGGTAGAGTAATCTTGGTTGCAGGTTTTTGTCCTTCACCACTTTAATTATGTCCTGCCACTCCCTTCTAGCTTGTAGAGTTTCTGCTGAGAGATCAGCTGTTATCCTGATTGGGATTCCCTTGTGTGTTATTTGTTGTTTTTGCCTTGCTGCTTTTAATATGATTTCTTTGTGTTTAATTTTTGACAGTTTGATTAATATGTGTCTTGGCGTATCTCTCCTTGGATTTATTCTGTATGGGACTCTCTGTGCCTCCTGGACTTGATTAACTCTTTCCTTTCCCATATTAGGGAAGTTTTCAACTATAATCTCTTCAAATATTTTCTCAGTCCCTTTCTTTTTCTCTTCTTCTTCTGGAACCCCTATAATTCGAATGTTGGTGCGTTTAATGTTGTCCCAGAGGTCTCTGAGACTGTCCTCTGTTCTTTTCATTCTTTTTTCTTTATTTTGCTCTGCAGCAGTTATTTCCACTATTTTATCTTCCACCTCACTTATCCGTTCTTCTGCCTCAGTTATTCTGCTATTGATCCCATCTAGAGTATTTTTTATTTCATTTATTGTGTTTTTAATCAATGCTTGATTCATCTTTAGTTCTTCTAGGTCCTTGTTAACTGTTTCTTGCATTTTGTCTATTCTATTTCCAAGATTTTGGATCTTGGAAATTGAATCTTGGATCATCTTTACCATCATTATTCTGAATTCTTTTTCAGGTAGACTGCCTCTTCCCTCTTCATTTGTTAGGTCTGGTGGGTTTTTATCTTGCTCCTTCTCCTGCTGTGTGTTTTTCTGTCTTCTCATTTTGCTTATGTTACTGTGTTTGGGGTCTCCTTTTTGCAGTCTGCAGGTTCGTAGTTCCCGTTGTTTTTGGTGTCTGTCCCCAGTGGCTAATGTTGGTTTAGTGGGTTGTGTAGGCTTCCTGGTGGAGGGGACTAGTGCCTGTGTTCTGATGGATGAGGCTGGATCTTGTCTTTCTGGTGGGCAGGTCCACGTCTGGTGGTGTGTTTTGGGGTGTCTGTGGACTTTTTATGATTTTAGGCCACCTCTCTGCTAATGGGTGGCATTGTGTTCCTGTCTTGCTAGTTGTTTGGCATAGAGTGTCCAGCACTGTAGCTTGCTGGTCGTTGAGTGAAGCTGGGTGCTGGTGTTTAGATGGAGATCTCTGGAAGATTTTCGCCATTTGATATTATGTGGAGCTGGGAGGTCTCTTGTGGACCAGTGTCCTGAAGTTGGCTCTCCCACCTCAGAGGCACAGCACTGACTCCTGGCTCCTCAATTTGGGATGATTTGTTGTCTATTCATGTATTCCACAGATGCAGGGTACATCAAGTTGATTGTGGAGCTTTAATCCGCTGCTTCTGAGGCTGCTGGGAGAGGTTTCCCTTTCTCTTCTTTGTTCTCACAGCTCCTTGGTCTCAGCTTTGGATTTGGCCCCGCCTCTGCGTGTATGTCGCCGGAGGGCGTCTGTTCTTCGCTCAGACAGGACAGGGTTAAAGGAGCAGCCTCTTCGGGAACTCTGGCTCACTCAGGCCGGGCGGGAGGGAGGGGCACGGAGTGCGGGGCGAGCCTGCAGCGGCAGAGGTCGGCGTGACGTTGCACCAGCCCGAGGCGCGCCGTGCGTTCTCCCAGGGAAGCCGCCCCTGGATCCCGGGACCCCGGCAGTGGCGGGCTGCACAGGCTCCCGGAAGGGCGGTGTGCACAGGCCTCTTGGCGGCGGCGGCAGCAGCAGCAGCCCCAGCGTCCCACGCCCGTCACTGGGCTCCACGCTTTCAGCCGCGACTCGCGCCCGTCTGTGGAACCCCTTTAAGCAGCGCTCTGAATCCCCTCTCCTCGCGCACCAGGAAACCAAGAGGGAAGAAAAAGTCTCTTGCCTCTTCGGCAGCTCCAGAGTTTTCCCGGACTCCCTCCCGGCTAGCTGTGGCACATTAGCCCCCTTCAGGCTGAGTTCTCGCCGCCAGCCCCAGTCCTCTCCCTGCGCTCTGACCGAAGCCCGAGCCTCAGCTTCCAGCGCCGCCCGCCCCGGCGGGCGAGCAGACAAGCCTCTCGGGCTGGTGAGTGCCGCTCGGCACCGATCCTCTGTGCGGGAATCTCTCCGCTTTGCCCTACCCAAGTATGTGGGGAGTTTCTTGCCTTTTGGGAGGTCTGGGGTCTTCTGCCAGCATTCAGTAGGTGTTCTGTAGGAGTTGTTCCACGTGTAGCTGTATTTCTCTACATAATTCTTTATAAAGTCCTTATTTTCGTCTATGATAATCTTCCTTCAGCCTGCGGGTCTCCCTTTATAATTTAATTCAGTCAGTTCTGATGAGAACGTATTTTCTAAATTTTGTTTGTCTGCAAATTTCCTTATTTCATCTTTCCTTCCAAACAACATTTTCTCTGCCTCTAGAATTCCCAATGGGCAGCTCTTTTCTTTAGCACTTTAAAATGTTATTCCATTATTTTCTAGTATCCAGTCAGTTTCGTTGAGAAGAAAGCTGTAATCTTAATCCTACTGTTCCTTTGAAAGTAATCTCTCTCTTTTTCGTCGGGCAGCTTTTAAGATGTCATGTTTTTCTTTGCTATTCATGAATTGTACTGTGGTGATCTCAGGTGTGGTTTTCTTTGGATTTGTTCTTGTTGCATTTTTTAGTGCTTATTGAATTTATGGCTCCATATATTCTTTTTAGTTTTAGAGAACTCTCAGCTGTTAATATTTCTGAAATATTGTTTTCATCCCAATCTCTCTCTCCTTTTTTCCTTGGACTCTGGTTTACACATATGATAAAAAATATTTACTGTGGCCCATGTGTCTCAAATGCACTTTTGTCTACTTTTTATTCTTTTCGTTTCCCATGCTTTAGTCTTAATATTGTTACTACTCTATCTTCCAGTTCACGTACCTCTCTTTACCTGTGTCCAATCCAGTACCGAGTTTTAAATTTCGTATAGTTTTTAATTCTATCAGTTCAACTTCAATCAGTTTATAGTTTCTAGTCGTCAAGTTAAGTTCTCCACCTTGTCATCTATTTTCTTGAACTTGATAATAGTTACCAAAATATGTATGAACTTTAATGTTTAGGTCATCTATGATTCTGATTCTGTTTTGTTTTTTATTCTAATTCTCCTTTTCTTGGTAGTCTTGGTGGCTCTTCAGTGAATACCAGACTTGGGATATGACAAGTTGTATAGACTCTGAATGACATTACAGTTGCCCTTTGAACAACCTGGGTTTGAACTGCACAGATGCACTTATACGTGGATTTTTTTTCAATAAGTAATACAGTACTACATGATGTGTGGTTGGTTGAATCCTCAGATTCAGAACCACAGATAAGAAGGGCCAACCATAAAGTTATATGTGGATTTTTGACTGCACAGGGAGTCAGTGTCTCTAACCCCTACATTGTTCAAGGGTCAACTGTATTTTCTTGAGGAGAGAATTTCCTATTCTTAGGTAGGGAGCAGAGGGGAAGATCACCTCAGTCACTGGACCAACTTCATACTCATTTTCCTTCTTTATAAGGTTCAATGTAGATGTTGCCTCAACCTTCCTAACACACACACACACACACACACACACAAACACAGACACACACTCACACATATGTAGAGATTTCAATGTCCTAATTCATATCATTAGTTTACCATTGGGCCACAAATCTTTCATAGGTTCTGAACCCCAATTTTGTCTCTTCAGCATTATGAACCAACTAAGTCTTTGCTTTGACTTCAGTTAGCTTTTGTTTGACTTCTTAACATCTTGCCTTGTCTACCTATTATACATGGAAAATACTGCAAGGGAACACTGTTGTTGAATCCAGCTCTGTTCTCTGAATCTTTACTGTCTCTGTGATTTTGGTCCTTAAAATTCTAGCTACCTTGTTATTTCTCAATTCCAATTCTGGTTTCCTTAGTCCTATGACATTGTCCTAAGACCTACTGGCTTTTCTACCTCTTAGGAGCCACATTTGGTTTCTCAGCCTTTTGCTCTTCATCAGTAGTTTCTAAATGACTGGGCTAGAAAAGCATGTGCAGAATATTGTTCTCACTTCAGTGAGTTTCTTTCTCTATTTTACTTTTCTAGGTCATGGCTACTTCAGTAGCTTTCTAACGCTCACAGTCCAATGTTGCTTATGATTTATCTGGCCTTTCTAGTATGTTTTCCTAAGGTAAACTGATATAGTTGGAAACAGAAGTTCGTACCCACCATTTAAAAAATGCTGTTTTGTCTTTCTATGAATTCTCTTTTCGTCCCATCTTCTGTCACTTTTTCCCACCAAAAATTCCCATTCTCCCAGATAGATTATTTTAAGATTAAAAATTATTATTAAGCTAATATGTTAATTTTGAAAGGAATTAATTTTGCTTTGAACAAGAACACAGATTGGTGAATGGAATATGGAAGATTCCTTAAGACCTTTTTCATCTCTAAGAGTAGTATCCAACCATCAGTACCATAATAAGTTTGTCAACAATGGAAGAAAGCAGTCTTTATAAAATCAGCATTATTCAGTAATCTCAAAAACTGCTTCACTTTCCTGCTCATGCCACCAATTTCCAAATGTTCAATAGGAGCAGAGAATCATGGGATGGGATGTGGAGAAATGGCCTGTCATAGTAACTATAAATATTGGAAGAATGGAATTATAAATAAAGAGGGTTTTCTATGAATATATTTGACATGCTTGTTCCTACAGAACTTCTAGAATAAGACTCAAAAGTTTAACATAGAAACACCTCTTAATAAGTATGAAAATCACTAAAATTTATCTCATAATACTTTTTTCTTTTGTGTTATGTGATTGTCAGAGTCACACAAAACTATTTTTATCTGGACTTCACAGATCTTCTTATTTTTACTATGGGGTCAGTTACCCTACATTTTTGAAATTTGGCAAAATAGTTAAAATTGGAACATTTCCTCAAAATCCAGGGCATGTGACTTACATTTCTGTAGAAGGCAATATTATATTTCTGTCTAGTTCTGGGGTAAACATTTTCATACCTGCCAATCCAATTTGACTAATGTATCATTTTTCCAGTGCATTAGTGTAAAGTAAATGGTAAATTCAGTCAAACAGTCATTTCATACATCAAAAAGGCAAATCAGTCAACACAACTGTCTGACTGAAATGAATGAAGAAAACAAATCAAGGCAAACAACTGTCCCAGTAGACTTGTATAAATACAGTAGTGGTGTCATGTGCAGAATTAATCTTCCCTCACCCTTAACTGGAGAACACTCTGCCAGCCAATTCAGTCACTCAAATGATACTGAATTATAATATTCCAGTTTCATTTACTCTCAGTTACTGCTGACTTCCCTTCCTTCTCCTTCATCTGTCCATCAGTGGAGAATGTCAGAGCAGGAGAATAGTAATATTGGCATATTGTAATGTACTGTCTTGAATTCTACAGCTTCAAAATTCTTAGGATAACTCAATGATCTTAAAGAGTCTGGTGCAGAAAGGATATGTGAATTAAATCGCAGACCACTGTCTGACCCTTCCAGCACTAACACCCCTTATTCCTGGTTCTAATATATCACACAATACTCAAGAGGAAGGTTTTGAGTGGTCAGCAGAAATATGGCTCCAAAGCAGCCACATGGAAAAGAAATGTTGTCATCTCTGATCCACTTTAAAGTTGACTTGTCTTTTACTCATAAACCAGATTCAGTGTGAATTCTGTTCTGCTAAATGTTAGAGAATCTATTGGAGGAGTGTGGCCAATTCTTTTGAATTTTTTTACTCTCTAACTTTTTGTTTTTTTAACATCTTTATTGGAGTAGAATTGCTTTACAATGCTGTGTTAGTTTCTGCTTTATAACAAAGTGAATCAGCTATACATATACATATATCCCCATATCTCTTCCCTCTTGTGTCTCCCTCCCACCCTCCCTACCCCACCCCTCTAGGTGGTCACAAAGCACCGAGCTGATCTCCCTGTGCTATGTGGCTGCTTCCCACTAGTTTGTGTTTTACATTTGGGAGTGTATATATGTCCAAGCCACTCTGTCACTTCATCCCACCTTAGCCTTCCCCCTCCCCGTGTCCTCAAGTCCATTCTCTACGTCTGCGTCTTTATTCCTGTCCTGCCCCTAGGTTCTTCAGAAGAATTTTTTTTTCAGATTCCATATATCTGTGTTAGCATACGGTATTTGTTTTTCTCTTTCTGACTTACTTCATTCTGTGTGACAGTCTCTAGGTCCATCCACCTCACTGCAAATAACTCAATTTCATTTCTTTTTATGGCTGAGTAATATTCTACTGTATATATGTGCCACATCTTCTTTATCATTCATCTGTCGATGGACACTTAGGTTGTTTCCATGTCCTGGCGATTGTAAATACTACCACAATGAACATGGTGGAACATGTCTCTTTTCGAATTATGGTTTTATTAGGGTATATGCCCAGTAGTGGGATTGCTGGGTCGTATGGTAGTTCTATTTTTAGTTTTTTAGGGAACCTCCATACTGTACTCAATAGTGGCTGTATCAATGTACATTCCCACCAACAGTGCAAGAGGGTTCCCTTTTCTCCACACCCTCTCCAGCATTTATTGTTTGTAGATTTTTTGATGATGTCCATTCTGACGGGTCACAGAAAGAACTTTGGCATGGTGTTCATCATCTAACTTATCCTAACATGCAGACATTTATGAGAGTAAAGTCATGTCTTTGCCAGAGTGGGTTGCTTATCTGGGCAACTGGGTCAAATCAAGAAGGGCAAATGTAGGCTGCCAGAGTAAATGAGAGGAAAAACAAAAAGAACGACCCATATCATTCATCAGTGATTTTCTCCCCAATATTCTTAGACTCCACCTATCTCCATCTTACTGGTAACACAGGAACTAGACTGAACAATCAGGTAAAAGCTCTCTACAGAAACTGAGTTAATATAGAAAATTAAAAAAAACATAAAATTGTAAATTTTCTTCCTAGGGCTAATTGAGATGATACTTCAATAATAACATAAGATCAGGTGAAGTCTAAAGAAATTTTAGAAAACCTGGATACAGTAAGAAAACATGTGTTCGCCAGCACCCGAATGTTAGAGAGACACCAAGACATGTGGGCCAAGTTCTGGAGAGAAGGGAAACACAGATGCAAGCGTGACATTTGGTGCAGCTTTTCTCCTTGGGGCATTTGCTGATTCAAATGTTACAGCCTAGGAGCTGAAAAGCCAAGGAGTTCAAAAGACTGTAACCACAGAAGCCAAACGGCAAGAGCTGAAGCTAAAAGCAACAACTAATGGAATGACAAGCTACACGTATCCTTAGTCTCACAGGGCTGAGGGAACCATTACATTTAAAGCCTAACAAATACAAGGGTAGTTGGGAATAGGGAGAATCCAAACTTTCACATGGTAATCCCAAAGGGCAACACCCGTAGAGGAAGGACAAGACAGAAATAGAGCACCCTTCACACAGACGGAAAAAAAGGCTTTTAATGAGCTCAAACTGAGAATGGACTAAGGTTTCCAGTCCCTATGGTAACTGTCTGCCATGGGCCAAAGGACATCTTTTCAAGAGAACGATAACAACATCCAGAATATGGAGGTATCTTTATAGTTTCCTAAAATAAGTTAAGCCCAATTTTAATATAAAAAATAATTGGACATACCAGGAAAAAAACTAAATGATCAAAAGCTCAAAAAAGAAAGAAAGAAAGAAAGAAAAAAGACAATATAAATAGACACAGGAGGACAAGAGTTAGTAGGCATTGGTTAAAAAACAAAACAAAACAACTATGATTAAACAAAGAAAATAGACACATGGCAAATAAGCATATGAAAAGATGCTACACATTCCATGTCATCAGGGAATTTTAAATTAGAATAACGAGATACCACTACACACCTATTCAAACAGTTAAATCCAAATAATGAAATACCAAAGTTGTTGATGATGCAGAACAACTGAAATTCTCATTTGCTGCTAGCAGGGTACTTGGCAGTTTCTTACAAAACTAAACATACTTTTACCATACAGTGATCTAGTAATCATGCCCTTTGGTATTTACCCATGGGAACTGAAAAGTTATGTCCACATAAAAACATGCACATGGATGTTTATAACAGTTTCTTTCATAATTGCCAAAACTTGAAATCAACCAAGATGTTTTTCAATAGGTGAATGGATAAACAAACTATGGTATATCCGTACAAAGGAATAGCACTCAGCAATAAAGAGAAAAGGCTGTGAAGCCATGAAAAGACATGGAAGAAGCTTAAATGCATATTGGTAAGTGAAAAAAAGCCAATCTGCAAGGGCTCCATGCATATTATATGATTGCAGCTATATGAAATTTAGGAAAAGGCAAAAGTGTGGAGACAGTCAAAAGATCAATGGTTGCCAGAGGTTGCAGGGAGGGAGAAAAGGATGGGTGAAGCGCGGAATTTTAAAGGCAAAGAGACTTCCTGTGTATGGTTCTGTAATGGTGGATACAGGTTATTGCACATTTGTCAAAAATCATATAATGTACAAAACAAAGAGTGAAGTCTAATGTAAACCATGGACATTAGTTAGTAATAATGTATCAATATGGGTTCATTAACTATAACAAACATCTTACGCTAATGTAAGATGTTAATAATAGGGGAAACTGGGTAGAGAGCTAAGGAGGTATGAGAACTCTGTCCTTTCTGCTTAATTTTTCTGTAAACCAGAAACTGCTCCGAAATAGTCTGTTAATTTAAAAAACAAATCTAGACCTGCATACATAACTTGCACGTAAATCCAACCACAGCAGCATTATTCATAAGAGCCCCAAAGTGGAAATAACCAAATGGCCATTTACTGTGAATGGATAAATGAAACATAGTAATATCCACACCATGGAATATTATTCAGCCATAAAAAGACATCAAGTACTGATGCACGCTACAACATGGATGAACCTTGAAAACATGCTAAGTAATTGTATGATTCCATTTGTATGCAATGTCCAGTCTAGACAAATCTGTAGAGACAAAGTATATTAGTGGCTGCCTAGGGTTTGGAGAAATGGGGGAGTGAGTGACCTATAATAGATTCTTTTTCTTTTGGGGGGTGGATGAAAGTTCTAAAATTGATTGTGGTGGTAGATGCATAACACATTAAATTGTACACTTTAAATAATATGGAAAGTAAATTATATCTCAATGAAACTATTATTTAAAATTATGATTAATGTATTAAAAGAAGGGCAACATGTACAATTTAAGCAAAAATTATCTGTGAAATGCAACCAAAAGAAACTTCTAGAATTAAAAAAGTTGAAATTAAGCACTCAGAAGATTGGTTGAACAGTACCTTAGTCAAACAAAAGAAAGGAATACAAATGTCAATTAAAAAATAACTACACAAAAATTTGGAGGGAAAATGATGGAAAACAGAGAAATAAGTACTTAAGACATATAGAGTATATGTAAAACACTGTGTCTAGCCAGCCCCAAGTCACACAGCCTAGGAAGGAGACACACAGCCTACCTGAATCACAAGGACTTCTCCAAAGTAAAAATGAGGTTCTGAGGCCAGAAGTGGAAGGAATGAATTACAAAGGAAAAGAACAATGGTAAACTATAATGTAGATATACATCGGTAAATACATAGGTTCCCTGGGGTTGTGATCTGGTACAAACAATAAAAAGAAAAAAGATAAGACTCATAGTAGAGGCTGCTAGATTCTGCTGAGGAAAATGTCCAGGGAGGGAAGAGTTGATTTATTTCATTATTTTTTTAGAGTCCACATATAAGTGACATCATGCACTATTTGTCTTTGTCTTATTTCACTTAGCATAGTGGCCTCCAGTTTTATCCATGTTGACTTAAATGATAGGATTTTCTTCTTTTTTAAGGTTGAATAATATTCTATTCTATATATATACCATATTTCCTTTATCCATTAATCTACTATGGACACTTAGGTGGTTTCCATACCTTGGCTCTTGTGCATAATGCTACAATAAACATGGGAGTACAGATATCTCTTCAAATTATGATGATATTTCCTTTGGATATATACTCAGAAGTGGGAGTGAGGAAGAACTTATGACACAAATCGACCATATGTAAAAGATGTTGTAGGAATGAAAAAGTCTGAACACCTAGAAAGAGTGTGGAGTATTTGGAAAGGTCATTGTTCAAGGTCATACATAGTTTAAAGTTATGACATTTCAGTGAGCCTGTGTGCATGAAGGCTTGCTTATATTTTGGGATTTGAATACAGTGCAAAGAAGTGTTGCTAAATTTTCGATCAACGTCAAAAAAAGGGTGGAAATGTTTTTTTCTTTGATTATGAAACTGCAGGAAAGGCAAGCCTAGAATTCTAGGCCCACTAGGATTTTCCCTGATGATAGTGCTAATTTAGGAGAAGAAGAAGGATCCAAGGCTATAGAACAATTTTTTTTTTTTTTTTTTTTTTTTTGCGGTACGCGGGCTTCTCACTGTTGTGGCCTCTCCCGTTGCGGAGCACAGGCTCCGGATGCGCAGGCTCAGCGGCCATGGCTCACGGGCCCAGCCGCTCCGTGGCATATGGGATCCTCCCGGACCGGGGCACGAACCCGTATCCCCTGCATCGGCAGGTGGACTCTCAACCACTGCGCCACCAGGGAGGCCCTTATAGAACAATTTTGAAACCAAAATAAGACTGCCGAGTCTTCACCCAGTGTATGAGATTAAGTTTTAATGGCATATGATGAAGTGGCCATGACACAGCCGGCAGAGCTCGTTGAGTTGTGGAAAATGGCTCTTGAAGCTACAGGAAATGGACAGTAGACATAGAAAAAGAACAAGGTAAATGCCAAAGAGTGGAAGGACAAAATTAATCAAGAGAAAAGTCAAAAATAGAGAAGAAAAGCAGTAAACGTGACAAAGAAAACCAAAAGCTTGCTCTTTACAAACACCAATAAAATAAGCAATATTTGGCAAATATGATAGCGATGGGACTAGCTATAAAACAGAGAGAATTTTTTTTTTTAATTACAAAAGAATACTATGGTAGCTTTATACCAACACATCTAAAAATCTGGACAAAATGGCTGATTATGATTAGTTTTATGCAGCCATTATTTACTCCTGTTTTGAGTAGAGAATACAAGAAGCTTTATGAAAATAGAAAACATAATCAAAGATATACACCTTAGAAAGACATCAGTTATTTTCCAATGTATATAAAAAATTAGAAGAGTCCTAATACGAAAATCAGATATGGGGCTTCCCTGGTGGCGCAGTGGTTGAGAGTCCGCCTGCCGATGCAGGGGACACGGGTTCGTGCCCCGGACCGGGAAGATCCCACATGCTGCGGAGTGGCTGGGCCCGTGAGCCATGGCCGCTGAGCCTGCGCGTCCAGAGCCTCTGCTCCGCAACGGGAGATGTCACAACAGTGAGAGGCCCGCGTACCACAAAGAAAAAAAAAAAAAGAAAGTGAGTGACAACTTAAATGATATATGGAATATTTTGCTGACTTACAAGAGCATGCATAATTAAATATGACCCAGTTGAAATGTTAATTTTATTTTAATGTGTGTGTTGGGATGGAGTCTTCAAGGTGCCAGAAAACAAGCATTCATCCATCCTGTTTGGAACTGCAGCACACAGACACCTTCAGTTACCAGTTCTGTTCATGCCACAGAATCATCTTCAGAAAACATACTGTTTTTTATGGACCTGGTATATATCTTAATTAGTTTGAAGAATTCCCCAAATACCTGTTAATATGTAGTGCTCCAATTCCAATCTTGCCACGTCCTGTACCAGTGACACAGCACATAGGAGTTTCATTTCTCTTTCTTTCTCTGGGTTGTTCAGAACCCAATGAAAGAACAATGGAATGGCATCAAAGAGATCAGGGTTCTTGTCCCAGATTTACCATAAAATAATAGTGTCCTCTTGGGAAAAT
The DNA here is from genome assembly GCF_949752795.1 of Hyperoodon ampullatus. Classification (NCBI taxonomy): domain Eukaryota; kingdom Metazoa; phylum Chordata; class Mammalia; order Artiodactyla; family Ziphiidae; genus Hyperoodon; species Hyperoodon ampullatus. The sequence continues at coordinate 130,482,951 of NC_136915.1, read as the reverse complement.
TATAGTTATTCTAGGCCCCTTTCCTTTTCTTTACTTTGACAGAGCTGCACTAGATGACCCCAAGTAACATTGCACTCTTTGCAGTAGTAGCTTAGATGTTATTGGTTTTCTGAAACAAATGAAGACAATGACACATGAAACTGTGCAACATCTCTGTAACTATGTTTTCTTAGAGTTGCCTCCATTTTACAGATGATAAGATGGCTGAGCACAGAAGTAGATGTCTTGACCAGAGGTTGCAGAGTAGATGGAACTGAACCACAAGTTTCCTTCTTTCCTGAAGCTCACTTAGCCAAAACATAGGCTTCTGAATATTAAGCTGTAAAGCATACTATCAGTATGCTTTAAAAGAAGCGGTTCTTCTAGGATTTCCAATTAATAGCAGGAGGTTTTGAAATTCTTCAAAGATCATCTAATTTTGTGAGATTTACAGCTCAATTTTCCTGTCAAGCAAGTTGTATTAGTGCCAATCATCTGAGCTTCTGGATGCTTCTCTGAACTTCTTGAAGTTTTCTTCTTGCTCTCTGAAATTCATGCCAGATAAGCCTTTTTCTAGAGCGTATATACGGACTTGTGTATTTTTATACAGAAAAGCAATGCAGTGAGTCAGGACGGGGGTTAAGCCCTCATTCTCAGAGTGGTATTGAGCTCCTGGTGAAATATAATCATCATTTCCTCAGAATCGAAAAGCAGTTATCTCTAGTTTTTAATCCCATTAACTATTTATACATTTATGTATGATACATGTATTTATTGTACCTACTAGGTGTGTTCTCTTTGGGAAGTACAAAGGTCTTTGAGATATAGGTTGTTCATTTTTTTGTTTTCCCACAAATACTGTGACCTTTTGAGCAGGAAGGTCTATATTTTACTAACATCTAGAACCAGCAGTTAACACGGTGTCTAAGATGTAGTCAATAAATATGAAATACATAAATGAACACATTTTTAAGGAAGGGCCAGGAAATGAACAAATAGAAATTTTTCATTTTCAGTCACAAAGCAACCAGAGACATAAAAATGATACAGACAACGAGTGCTACGGTCATTCAAATAAGGCATAGAATAGATGCAACAAGGATCTCCTTATTGGCACAGGGAACTCTACTCAATATTTTGTAATAACTTATAAGGGAAAAGAATGTGAAAAAGGAATCACTGTGCTGTACACCTGAAAGTAACACAACACTGTAAATCAACTATATTTAAATTAAAAAACAAACAAAGAGACAACAACAACAGCAAAAAAACCCGAAAGAGGTCATAGAAGTTTTTATGAGATTCCATAAGAGAAGCCAAATGAGGATGGGAGAGACAGCTTTTGAATCAATTCAGAGGAGAAGTCACAGAGAAACTTGTCTTTGACCTGAACTTGAGTTTCCATTAAGATTGCAACGCAGGGATATTACAGATGAAGGTAATCACATAAACTTACTACACTGAAACTTGCAGAGGTTATGAGTGTTGTTCAAGATCCCAAAGCAAGTGCATTGTGGAATCAGAATTTTAAGTGAGACCTAATGAACTAAAAACAAACAAACAAAAAAACAAACCTTTTCTGTCATACCATGTTGCCTTTGAAGTCGTTATTTTGGTGGGTTGGTAGAAAATGGTTCCCGTGTTTCTGGCAGCAATGACTAGTTCTGTGCCCCCCACGGCCCCCCACCCCCCGAGTTGATCCTCAAAGTTTCCTTTAGAATGGACTTGCTAAAATGCAGACATGCAAGTATTCATGACGCCTGTGTCCAATCATTTCTCCTGCCATTGCCTACTTCACTTCTGGATTATACGAACAATTCACTGTCTTCATTTATGCTTTTCCCTCCTCCAAGAATTCCTTTCTCCCTATGGGGCACCTGGGAAACCCACTTCACTTTTCAAACCTCAGTTTACATATTATGTCTTTTGTGCAGTCTTCTTTTTAGTGTTGTGATCACATGCTCCTTTTTGCTACCCTTGCACTTCTGCATGCCTGATTGTTGCACTCGCTACACTGTATTGTGATTGTGTTGTTTACATATATCTGTGTTCTCCTGGGCAACGTTCCTTGGGGCCAGGGACTACCGTTTTTCATCTATTGATGTTGCCTTAGCATGTTACTTGTTGCCAAGTAGTTAGTTATAAAAATGAGATTTGTTTAAATTGGAAATTGTTATGTACATATTAGTTATTATCATTTACAGATATAACAGGAAAAAATATTAATGCTGGTGCTGCAAGTTCACTTCTAGTAAATGATGATGGTACTTGACTTCACTTATATTATTTTCCCCACTATTTTATATCTTTCTACCTGATATCTCTTCTTTATTTCCATCTCTTTCTTTATTACTAAACCAAGAAAAACAGGGATGAGGGTAGGGCTAGGCCATACTTGGCTGGAATAGTAAAGAAATTGTGTGGGGTTTTGGTGAGAAACTCCTGAAACATACAGGTCTGCATCTTCCTTTTATTTTTATTTTTTTGCGGTACGTGGGCCTCTCACCGTTGTGGCCTCTCCCGTTGTGGAGCACAGGCTCCAGAGGCGCAGGCTCAGCGGCCGTGGCTCACGGGCCCAGCCGCTCCACGGCATGTGGGATGTTCCCGGACTGGGGCACGAACCCGTGTCCCCTGCATCGGCAGGTGGACTCTCAACCACTGCGCCACCAGGGAAGCCCCTGTTTGAAGTTTTTTGATAAATTAGATTTGATAACACAGTTTTATAAAAACTTAGTTTGGACATTTCTGAACCTCTTTTTTTGTTTCCTTATGTAAGAAAGCTGCTTGTTTAGGGTTAATACTAATTCAATGGGGGTAAGATTTACACAGGACCAACCCTAACAGTCATAGTGTGTGGCACAGGAAACAACTTTGAATGGCCATTTCAAGGAACAATATACTTAAGTGTATACAAGGGGTAAAATGGATGAACTACACAAATTTATGAGTTGAAAACCATAGAATCATAGAATTTTCTCACTGTAAAGGCTCTTACTTTTCCAACTGCTTAACTTCAACCTCTGTTAAAGCACTTCAGTAACAGGGAGTTCTTGAGTTTAAAATGCAGTTGGTCCATTTTCTAGTTGAAAGGTTCTACTTGTCAAAATATTCATCCTTTTATCAACCTAAACCTGTCTACTTGGTCTAAAATCTTCAGTGTGGGACAGTCTAAACCCTTTTTCATAGGACAACTCCTAAAATAGTTTAGAGCGACCACCTACTTCTCTCCTGGTCTTGCTTCATGTCACCTATTCCCAGTTCCTTCAATTACTTCTTATTTTAGATTCCAGACACTTTACTGAATTCATCACTTTCTTCAGTATAATAACTCATTTGCTGAATGTGATATTTTAAGCCTAAAAGGATTTGTTTACTGTTTTCTGTAAAGAATTAAAACATAAAATGTCCAATCAACCAATAATTCTTCACCTAACATGATTCATATACACCAATTGATAAGACAAATTTAAAAACTCAAATTACTTCATTCTTAAAGAGTGATCATAGTATGTCCTTATTTATAATGTACAGGAAATATGAATTTTCTTTCTGTGCATCTATAACAGTGCCCTCTTGCAGGGTACAGAGGATCCTCCATTGATGCTGCCTAATGATGTGTATGTGATATCCTGATATTTACTAAGAAGTTAGACATTCAGGAGGATTTTTTGTTCCCAGCAGACATACACATATGAATTTTTATTCTCTATTTTTGTGTGTTTCTAACTTTTATTATTCATCTATTGGCACTTAAGTGCATTCACCAAACTGCATCATAAACATCAAAGTAGATTACTTCACTTTTCCTTTTATGAGATTATTATACTTATCAACCAATATTTGAGCCCTTAATATGGGCAAATCATCCTAGCCTGTTAAGCACAGAGGTAAAGAGCATGGAGTTGAGAGGGCACACACCAAGATTTGAACAAATTACTTAATCTCTCTAAGTCTTCATTTTTGTATGTGAAAAATGAGAATAATTACAATGATTGAACTCATAAGGTGGATCGTAGAAAACATCTAGGTGCTACATGCAAAGAGCTTGTCTGACTACCTGGCAAATATATCCATTCTTTATTAACATGATGGTGATGATGTTGATGGTGATGATGATGATGATGAAGCTACCAGCAGGTGTCCTTATTAGGTTGGTAAGGATGGTGAATAAGCCACAAGATCATGTCTGTGAACATTTGCATTCTAAGGCTACACTGCCTTTGCCTTCCCAACTCCGGCTCCACTCCTCATCTGTTTAAACATCTCCCAAGATAGCTCAGGTCTTCTCCTCTATGAAGCTATTCTGAACTACTCCTCTAGAATGAACTTAAAATACATTGCTTGCACTTATATTAATTTATATCAAGTACAAACTTCTGCAGTGGAATCACTCATCCTCTGTCAACCTTATATGGACCTTTACCTCCAACACTGATACCTAGCAAATCCTTCCACTACATTATAAATTATTAACCATAAGGTTTAGCATGTTCTCTCTTCCAAGGTATTTAGAACTTTAAAGGAGAAAGAAGCCTGCCCAAGTGGACAAAGCTAACACTTATCAAGCATGAGCTCCCAACATTTGCACCAGACAATTTCACATCATCTCATTATAAACTGACAATAATCTTTGTGAGGTTGGGGTCCTAACCTTCTTTTTACTGTGGATCCCTTTGACAATATGGAGTAGCCCATTTAAATAGTCTTAAAATAACACTTTTAAATTCATAAAATATAATACATAGAATCTCAAAAGAAACTAGTTACTATGTTTTAAATGCAGTCATTAGAATATTTTAAAAACCAAATTTGTGACATAGAAACGAATGGGTATTTAAACTCATTAAATAACAAGATATAACAGAGACTCTATTAACTACTATACTTAAAAATAGTGATGTTGGGGAGATGGGTTCACAACTCTGATACATGTGTACTGAAACTGAACAATTAAATAAATAGATGGTGGATGGTGGTAGCCACATTTCTCAATATTGAAGTATGAATTTACAGATAAACAAGAGGAGAAGGCTAAACTAATCTCAGAGTTAATGGATTATAGTTGCAGACATCAGTATACACTCAGCTCAATATAGATATAGATAGTTATATATAGAAATATTTACTGATATGTGTATATACATGGGTTAGTATACATATATATTTCTTTGTTCTCTCAGTTAAGAGAGCCTAATCAAATAATAGCCCATTAGCAACAGCACATCTAGAGCCCAGACCTTGGTTTCTATTACTACTCTCCAATAAAAGGAATCAGGGGGCTTCCCTGGTGGCGCAGTGGTTGAGTGTCCGCCTGCCAATGCAGGGGACACGGGTTCGTGCCCCAGTCCGGGAAGATCCCACATGCTGTGGAGCAGCTGGGCCCGTGAACCATGGCCGTTGAGCCTGCGCGTCCGGAGCCTGTGCGTCCGGAGCCTGTGCTCCGCAACGGGAGAGGCCACAACAGTGAGAGGCCCACATACCGCAATAAAAAAAAAAAAAAAAAGGAATCAGGGCTCCTCAGAGAAATGACTGATTCTAGGACTGGGGCAGGAAATACACAAAATGAGCCTGGAGCATCTTGTGGTACCAGAAAGTCAGGAAGTGTTAAACACACACACAAACATGCATGCTAAACACAGATACACACACACACACAAACTCACACACCCCAAAGGGAGTATGTCAAAGGAGCACAGGCACCAAAAGCAAAAGCTCCCAATGGCCAAAGCTGGAACAATTCAAACAACAAAATAAAGTAGTATTGGATTATAACCCAAAGGATAAAATAGATATCCATGAGTCTATACTGATATAAATAAATATCAATAATTGAATAAATTAATGTTTAGGGGAAAATAGACAAATCTGTGTGGAAGAATTCCAAATACTTTATGTACATACTCTGTCCTCAAGGAGGTGGATCATAACTCTCCACTCTTTGGGTTTGTGCTTCACATAGTGACTTCCTTCCAACAAGTGTAGTGTGGAAGGGGTGGAGGAGTAACTTTACAGTGGAGAAATCTGAGACACTACCTCAGCCAGGTTATCAAGTTCAACATCAACAGGCAAATCACGTTGATAGCATGTACCCTTGATAAGATGTTATAAAAAAGGCACTTTTTCTGGTTGTCCTCCCAATAAACCATAATCCCAGTCTTACCATGAGAAAAGCATTGGACAGTTTACATTAGTGAGGTATGCTACAAAACAATTGATCACTGCTCCTCAAAACTGTCAAGGTTGGGGCTTCCCTGGTGGCGCAGTGGTTGAGAGTCCGCCTGCCAATGCAGGGGACACGGGTTCGAGCCCTGGCCTGGGAAGATCCCACATGCCAGGGAGCAACTAAGCCCGTGAGCCACAAATACTGAGTCCATATGCTGCAACTACGGAGGCCCACGCGCCTACAGCCTGCTCTCCACAACGAGAGAGGCCACTGCAATGAGAGGCTGGCGCACTGCAACGAAGAGTAACCCCCGCTCTCCGCAACTAGAGAAAGCCCGCGCGTAGCAACGAACACCCAACACAGCCAAAAATAAATAAATTAAATAAATAAATTTAAAAAAAGAAACTGTCAAGGTTATCAAAAACAAGAAAAGCCTGAGAAACTACCACAGCCCAGAGGAGCCTAAGGGGGCTTGATAACTAAATGTAATGTGGTGTCCTGGATGGAAGCCTGAAATGGAAGTAAGGACACTAGGCAAAAGCCAAGGAAATCTGAATAAAGTACAGACTCTGGTTAATATTATTGTATTAATATTGGCTCATTAATTGTAAAAAAGGTACCACACTAGTGTACGGTGTCAATAATCGAGGAAATTGGGAATGAGATATATAAGAACTCTGTATTATCCCCTTAATTTTTTCTGTATATCTAAAACCATCCTAAAATAGATATAGTCTATTAGATAAAACAAAAAAGGTAGTGATGATTTGATTGTAACATCAGACTAGTGATACTTTGAGATATCTATAAAAACTGCCTTAGGAAATTGTCTGTGGTATCTGCTGGGGATATAGTCACAGGTACTCCTAATAGTATTGTGGTTTGTTGTCTGCATTTAGATTTAAAGGACATGCTAAATACTAAATTGCAGCTAGAGGTTAGTGAAATTAAAGATGTAATATTCCCATCCAGATTCCACATACACTTTGATACATATTAAGAATCCCCTGCTCTTTGGTGAGGTCTAATTTTATGAAAGTGAAACTCAGAGAGATGAATTAGGTTGTTCCAGCTTTTAAAAAGCCCACTTTCTAGGGTCAAGAATTCTTACTGAGCCTTGTTGAAACTGTTTGCTACACTACCTCCTAATTTTGGAACTGCTAAACAGAGAGTTGGGAACTCTTCCTAGATTAAAAGTACTGCCTTGGCCTTGTGCAATTATACTGTTTAGGTTGCTGGACAAATCCAAGGATAAAACTGGCCTGGACCTAGTGATGGGCAATTCCAAAAGCAAGCTGAATGTGAGAAGTTCACTCACAGAGAACCCTAGTGTCAAAGAGCCTCTCTACTTGGGAATGGCTCAACACCGGGAAAATAAGCCCTGGTTCAGCTGTAAAGAGAGCACATCCTTGGCCTTTTTTCCCCCTTAAGTCCGGAAACTGATGATCTGGTCAGCTTAGGAGAGGGAGGGAGGGAAGGAGGGAGGGAGGAAAATGAGAGAGAGAGAGAAACCTGTTAATAGCTGGTGCCAATTTAAAGAGAGAAGGAAAGGGTTTATTATATACGTATATGCTAATATTATTCCTAAAGCCAATTCTGATAAATCCTTCGGGAAAGAAAGAGATGCAGCCACCTGTTAATGTGGCTTCAGCTTCTTTGTTTCCAAATGTTACAGCGGTCACCAGACCAGCCATTCCACTTGGGGCGGGGCCAGGGGGTTAGAGGGGGAACATCTGTCCACTAAGGACACTACTAAACAGCAACAAAATCTTGGGGCGACCCCTCTCTCTTTCCTCGAGTGCTTTCGCTAGCCGGTCCTACTTCCCCACTCCTTTGGGAGTTTCCTGTTCCATTACGTAGGCAAGAGGGCGAGAGGTCCCAGCTTTCCTAATTGTGAGTGGTTTGGCTGGGTGTGTACGTGCGAGTAACTGTGTGTGTGTGTGTATGTGTGTGTGTGTGTGTTGAGGGAAAGTGGAGCTTGCTACAGGGGCTTAGAAAAACTAGTCGCCAATTTAAAATATTTTCGGAGTGTTTGAATGATAGCTTCAAAGCTAATCCCACTCTCAAATTCAGCGAAATGAACAATACAGATAAGGAAGATGAAGAGGGTGGAAAACCCACACAGCGGAATGGAGCTGTCCATGCCGCGGGAGTGACAGGGGAGCGCTCAGAGGTAAGGCGCTCTGCAGAGAAAGTCACTCTGGCTCTTCTCTCTCGGTCCACCAGCCGGCGACGCTTCTTCTGTAAAAGCATTCCTAGAAAATAACCCTACAACCGGGAAGGGTAGCGATCTTTGAGCGCAGTTTCCAGGAGCCGGTCCCCGCAGCAGGGAGAGGCCCCTCTCCCCCCGCGGCTGGCGCGGAATGTGGCGATCCGGCCCGGCGCGGGGGATGACTTCCTGCGGCCGGAGCTCGGCGGCGGGAGCGGCGGGAGCGGCGGGAGCAGCTGCTGCAGCTGGCAGGTGGGGTGGGGGGCCGGCCGAACTGACCAAGCACAGAGCCGGCGCGGCGGCACTGCGGCCCCGGGGCAGCCGGCGCGGGGACATGCGCTGATTCGATCCCTCCGGAGAAGGTAAGCAGCCCGGCTATTATTAGCCTCGGCCACACTGCGCGGTGCTTTCTGCTTGGTTAGTAATGGGGTTTGTAATACAGAGGGAAGAAGGGGAATATCCCTGCCGCCTTCTGCAATGGGAAAAGGAGCAGCAACTGGAATTGAAATATTAATCAGCCAAGTGCTTGAGATTATTGGAGGAGCGGTGTTACTGGGCAAACAAAGAAGGCGGTCAGCCTCTGTAATCTTAAGATAATCAACTATTGCTGTGCCACACTCGCTTCGATATTGAAGAGGATTCAGAATGTAAAATAATTTGAGTTGCACTTTTACGTTGCTACCTTCAACCTTCGCTTGGTTAATTTTTGGTTTGCGAGCAGCAGGTTCTTGTCAGCAGCCTGGAGAAGTAATCGGAAATCTTCCCTCTCCTTTTGCCTTCCTCAGTCTTCTCCCTTTCCAGTTATTAGAATGGGTCTGCACATTTCAACGTCAAACACCCACTTCAATACTGAACCTTTAGAAAGAATCTCAAATTAGAGGAGAAACTTACCTCCTGGAGTTCAGCTTGGGTTGAGCAGCACTTGTCCCCACTTCTCCCTTCATTTACCATCTTCTCTGGTCAATCATTGCATTGATTCCCCCACCCCCCACCCCGGGGATGCTGTGCTCATTAACAAGCCAGCTCTTGTCAGCTCCTGTCCACCACCTCTGTTCCGTGACTGATTTTTCAAGGACCCAGAAAGGGCATTGCCTTATACCATGTTTGGACTGTTATCTGTGTCCTTCCCCAAAATGCATGGCATGAAAAATCCTTTACACCCAGTACCAACATGGTTTCAGATAACTCCCTTCATTGTAGTCACTGCAGCTACCAGATGGGTTTCGAGGACAGCAGAATCTGTTGGGGTGTGAGAAAGAGGGCTATACCTACATATTTTGCTCCACGTGCATAAGAATAGGTGGAAGTAGAAATGCAAATGTCAGTCTGTCCCGTTTTTCTTGAAGCTTTTTTAGTCCAGCTAGGTTGTGAGACACCTAGCTGGGTAGGGTATGGGGCAAGTCCTCCTGCAAAAGCAAGCAGTGTGTTTGTCCTAGGATTCCCCCAGTAACCTCAAAAGAGTTTCCAGAGAGGCTTTTCCCACAGGCAGTCAGAAAGCCAGGGGAGGTGGCCAAGGTAAACCTCAGGTTATTTGGGCATCCTCAAGTTAGTCTCCCCTTTTAGGGGTTCTGACCTAGGATTTCCCCACAAACGCTTTGCTGCTGAGCTCAAGTGCCCATTCTTGTTGCCCACCTAGGGATGTACAATTGAATGATATTCTGTGAAATGGTGAAGATTGCTATGGTGGGGATTACAAACGTGCCACTTCACCAACAGAGAACAGTTGCAATAAGCCAGACTGTGTGGTGTCTGTGTGCCAATATTTCCATTTAAAAAGAGATTTGTTATCTTTAAATCTGAAATTAAAGAGACAGTTTGACTCAAAAGGCCATGGATTTTATTTTAACAAATTAAAATAGGAGATCAATGAAAAAGAGGTCCAGGGTTTATAGCTAACCTTCTTACCTTCTTTTTTAAATATTGCTTTAGAACAAGATACTGGTTCTGAAAAATCATGTTACTTCTATTATATATTGTTGTTGTTTTTCTGATTACAAATTCTCTATTTATAAATACACTTTGGAAAGATTTGAGTTGGTTTCTTTGTCTCTATCTTCAGTATATGAGGCAGAAGGAGTGGAGGGGGGTGGGCAAATCCCACTCCAAATGGCCCCCTCGGAGAACTGTTCCCCGGACCATGCAAACCTCTGGACCGATATTGTTTTGGCTGGTTGTTATTATTATCTTTAAATGTGGTTTGGGTTTGAAATATTAAATTTTCAATATTCCAAAATTTTGACTCAGGCACACCAACTAGAAGAGAGAACAAAGAACAAGAATAGCAAAACTATTTTCCACCTTTCTTACCTAATTGTGAAATATTTAATTATATGAATAATTATTCTGAATAATAAGTGAAAAACATATTAAAATAATAATTCATTTTTTTGAAAGTAGCCCAAGGTTTATGAAATACAGGTTAGTGCAATTGATCTTAAGTACAGTAAAAATTTCTGTAATTTTGAAAGGTGTTTTTATGTTGAGTATTAGTACATGAAAATATGCTAATGATGGTTAGAAATTGAAATGTCTGTTACTTGGTTTCTGAAGAAACTGAGTTCTTTGGCAAGAAATGGGTCAGGATTAGGGGACTGGAGCCGCCAAAGCCGGCATCATACCTGCCAGTGATTGTATAGGTGAGATGAATGCATTAAGTTATGGATTAGGGTTGGAGAAGCCTTCTGGGGAAGAAAGAAAACAAGATAGAAAATAGAATTTGTTATTTTAGTGCAACTAAGATAATTAAATTTAAGGTATTTCTGAATTTGGACTTCGTTATATTTAAACAATTTCTGAGGAAAGTTTCTAAATTCAAAGCCCTAGGTAGCAATAGTTGTATGATTTCCTAACCGAAACTAATTTATGACTCTATTTCCTTTGTTAAAAACGTTTCCCAGAGAAAGGAAAAATTAATTGCCCCGTGTTAAGGAGGAGTAATACCAAATAGAAGGATGTATTCTATTAGTTGCTAAATGAACTGTAGGAACTTTTTTGTAGATATGACAAGATAGAATTGAAATCAATCTGTTGCTTTCCAATCACGTAAAAAAAACCGTGTAGTCCGGTGGGTGGTCAGTGTTATCAGTAATTTAAGACTTGAGTACCCACTTAGGATTCACAAAGTTGCCCTCTCTTTACAAAAGGCATTTTCTGGTGCTGCATTACTGCCATTAGCTACAATTGAAATAGACTTATCCTGAGATTTTGAAAACCAGAAAAAGAAATAGTAGGATTAATAAGGCTTTGCCTCCACTGAGAATGGGTAGAAAAAGTGCTATTTTGAAAGTTGTCAATGGCCTCTTAATTGCCAGATTTCTGCGCTGTTTCAACCTGCTCTTTATGTCTTTATTTTTAAGTTCTCTTCTAAGTTCTTTTTTAAAAATTTTACTGCTTAGTGTTTTATTCACTAAAATAGCATTTTAAATTGAAGTATAGTTGATGTGTAATATTATGTAAGTTACAGGTGTAAAATATAGTGACTCACAATTCTTAAAGGTTATACTCCATTTATAGTTATAAAATATTGGCTATATTTTCTGTGCTATGCAGTATATCCTTATAGCTCATTTTATAATAATAGTTTGTACCTCCTAGTCTCCTATCCCTATATTGTTCTTTTTTTAAAAATTAAATACTTGTGTTCAAAAGTATTATTAATAAGTAATACATAAAGAGATATCTCTTTATCTAGTTTCTCACTAATCCCCTTAAATTACCTCATGACCAGCCTAGAACAAGTGCTGTTTATTTCTAGTTTGTGCCTCATGATATCACGACTATATGTCTTCATTTGTTCCTTTCACTCACCCTGCTACACGTTGAAACCTTGCTCACAGCATACACTGCCTCTTCCATGAACCCTTCCCCATACCCACCTTCCTTCTCATTTCAGATGTGTTTCTCCCTTGTCTAAATGCCTGTGGCACTTTCTATTTTGGTCTATCCTTTAGTTTGAACATGATTTGCTGTTGTAAAATAACCCTAGGGAGCAGAGTCTTTGACTAACAACTTTTTCTTACCTGAAACTCATAATACAGTGCCTAGCTATGTATATGCAAAGTAGATGTTCAGCAATTTGATTTTAGTGAAGAAAGTAGCTATTATTTTCCAGGGGTGTATATCCACCAACTCTAATATCCAAGTTAGGCTCTAAATAGTGTGTGCAGGTACATTTTAGTTTAAAATCCCTATATAATAATATAGTGAAAGTACATTCAAACAGTTATATTCAACAAAAGTTATTGTGAGCTTACATGCCCTTAAGTGGATATTGGCTCATCCGTATCAAAAAGCATAGTAAGCATTACAAAAGAAAACTTTAAAGAAGACATTGTACCAGCTTTCAGTATGCTTTCATTCTACTGAAAAGAAGTAAGCAGGGGAAGATGTCTTGCATAAATAAGTACTAGTCTTAAAGCGCTCTGCTAGGTACTTTCATCTATGGTGTATAATTTCATCCTTCTACTATATGCTAATTTTACACTGAGACTCAGAGATCTTACCTAAATGGCAGAGATTCTTTCCACATTCACGTGCTGTTCTTTGAAGTGTTAACGAGTGAAGGAAAACTATAAAAACATAATCAGAGTAGTTTAAAATGGTTTTGTGGTCAGGCTTTCCAGTGCTTTTTAAACTTTTGGGTCTTAACATCCCCTTTAATAATTCAATAAAGGCTATGCGTCCACTCCCCAAGTACATACACAACACACACACATAGAGTTTTGCCTGTAATTGCAGGTGTTCGCGGACCTAATAAAGCCCTCCTTTGCAAATGCTTTAAGGACATCTACGCTGGGCTCAGTTTTTCTTTTTGCTTGTTCTATGCTTAATATTTATTTTTGTACCTATTAAAATTAAACAAATTGTTATCTGTTATAGTTGAGATATAAACCTAAGCAGCTTCGTACTTTACAACTTTTCTTTTTGCATTTTTGTATTCTGTCCTTCTCTCTCACACAAACACACAGATTTATATAAATGAGATCAAATAATACTTTTCTGTGAAGAGAATGCTTAGAATTTATTCTTAACGATTTTTCTATATATCACACGTCAGTGTTAGCTGTAGTCATCATGTTGTACATTATGTCCATAGTATGTATTTATCTTACAATTGGAAGCTTGTACCTTTGACCATCTTCCTCCAATTTCCCCTCCCCTGACCCTCTGTCTCCTGTAACCACAGGTCTGATCTCTTTTTCTATGATTGTTTTCTTTTTTTTTAGGTTCCACATATAAGTGAGATCATATAGTGTTTGCCTTTCTTTCTCTGACTTATTTAACTTAGCATAAAGCCTTCAAGGTCCATTTCTGTTGTCTCAAATGGTAGCATTTCTTTGTTTTCTTACAGATGAATAATATTTCAGTGTGTGTGTGTGTATATACATATAATACGTATATATCTATAAATATATAAAACAACCTCTTTACCCATTTGTCCATCAATGGGCACTTAGATTGTTTCCATGTCTTGGCTATTATAAATAATGCTGCTATGAACATGGGGGTGCAGATATCTTTTTGAGTTAGTGTTTTCATTTTCTTTGGATATATTCCCAGAAGTGGAGTTGCTAGATATATGTAGTTCTAGTCTTAATTTTTGAGGATCCTCCATACTGTTTTCCATACTGGCTTTACCAATTTACAATCCCACCAACAGCACAAGGCTTCCCTCTTCTCCACATCCTCACGAGCATTTGTTATCTCTTGACATTTTTGAGGATGACTGTTCTAACAGGTGTGAGGTAATATCCCAATGTGGTTTTAATGTGCATTTCCCTAATGACTAGTGGTATTGAGCATCTTTTCATGTACCTGTTGGCTTTTCGTGTGTCTTCTTTGGAGGAATGTCTATTCAGGTCCTTTGCTCATTTTTTTAATTGGGTAATTTTTTTTTTTTTTTTTTGCTATTGATTTGTATGAATTTTTAATTTATTTTGGATATTAACCCTTATCAGATATATGGTTTACAAATATGTTTTTCGCATTCTATAGGTTGTCTTTTCAATCACTTTGTTGATTTGTTTTTGTTTTTGTTTGCTGTGCAGAAGCTTTTTAGTTTGATGTAGTTCCATTTGTTTATTTTTTATTTTGTCGTTTGTGTTTTCAGTGTGATATCCAAAAAGTCATTACCAAACCCATGTAATGAGCTTTATTCCTATGTTTTCTTCTGGCAGTTGCATAGTTTCAGGTCTTACATTTGAGTCTTTAATCCAATTCAAGTTAGTTTTGTGAGTGGTATAAGATATTGGTCCAATTTCATTCTTTTACATGTGAATATCCAATTATCCCAGGGTTCCCTTGTATGTAACTTCTCTCTTTTCTCTTGCTGGTCTTAAAATTCTTTCTTTGTTTTTGACTTTTGATGATTTAATTGCAATGTGTCTCAGAGTAGCCCTATTTGAGTTCAACCTATCTGGGCTTGTTTGGACTTCATGGATATGGATGTCCATTTCTCATCCTAGGTTTGGGAAGGTTTCATCCATTATTGCTTTAAATATACTTTTTTTCCCTTTCTCTCTTTTCTTCTTCTGGAATTCCCATACATGAACATTGTTTACTTTATTGTGTCCTATAATTTCCATAGGCTTTCTTCACTCTTTTTATTCTTTTCCTTTTTGTTCCTTTCACTGGGTAATTTCTAAAGTCCTGTCCTCCAGTTTGCTGATTCTTTCTTCTGCATGGTCGAATCTACCTTTGAAACTTTCTATTGAATTCTTCAGTTCAGTTATTGTATTTTTAAAATCTAGTGTTCCTGTTTCTTTGATGTTGCTATTTCCTTGTCAAACTTCTTGTCTTGTTCATGCATTGTTTTCCTAATTTCACTTAGCTGTCTGTGCTTTCTTGTAGTTCACTAAACTTCCGTAGGAGGATTATTCTGAATTCTTCGACAGTTCGTAGATATTCTTTTTTTTTTTTTTTTTTTTTGCGGTGTGTGGGCCTCTCACTGTTGTGGCCTCTCCCGTTGCGGAGCACAGGCTCCGGTCGTGCAGGCTCAGCAGCCATGGCTCATGGGCCCTGCCTGCTCTGCGGCATGTGGGATCCTCCCGGACCGGGGCACGAACCCGCATCCCCTGCATCGGCAGGCGGACTCTCAACCACTGCGCCACCAGGGAAGCCCAGATCTTCATTTTTTTAAGGTCAGTTATTGGAGTTTTATTACTTTCCTTTGGTGGTGTCCTATTTGCCTAATTTTTGTGATCCTTGATTCCTTACATTGGTATCTGCATATCTGAATAATTGGGCTCTTCCTCCAGACTTAACTGGGTATTATATTCAGTAGTAGTAGTACATGGGGCTATGAATTAGTTTCCTGGCAGAGAATCAGAGCTTGTATAGGACCTGGCTCTGGACAGGACCCAGAGCCTGTATAGTTCATTGTTTGGGAACCCAAATCAGGCCAGAGTGTGCACTTAATTCTCTGGTCAGGTGAGGGCACTGGTTTTGCCCTGCAGAAGGGGGAGGCCACAGGCTGTGCTGTCTGTTCAAGTGCCACTGTATCTAGGGCTGTTTAATGGGCTGTACAGCTTCCCATGTTCTCTGGTTAGGTTCCCCAGTTGGACATGCTGAAGGCTGTATTCAGTGATGAGTAGGGCTATGAATTAGATTTCCTGCCTGGGTGCAGCAGGAGAAGCAGCTCTAAAGCCAGTAAAGCTCTTTGTTGTCTTAACTCAAGCTGATCCACACTCCACGTTCTGTGGCTGAACAAGGCCACTGGCTTTGCTTTGCAGACTATCAGCTCTGTCTACCCTTCTCTAGGCTTGAGCACTGCTGGGCCGCACAGTTTCTAGGAGTTGTCACCAATCCTTCTAGTCAGATGGGCCAGGAAGACACTCTCCACAGCAGATGGGATGGGGCTAGTCCTAGTTCCTTTGCCTGGGTGGGATGAGGGGGACCACTCCAGGCGACTCTTAATTTCTCAAACAGGCTCCCCAGTTGGGAGGAGCTGGGAGCTCCTCTCAGCCTTGGATATGAATTAATCTCCCTGCCTGTGCATGGTACAGGATCCCTCCACACCTGATACTGGCTGTGCTTTGTACCAGAGCCAGTGATGAGCTCTGGCTGCCTGCCTCTTGGCTGGAGCACGACTGGGCCAAATAGCTTCCAGGATTTATTGCCAGCCCTTTTGGTCAGATGGCCAGAAGACACTCTCCACAGTGGGTGGGCTGTGACTCTGCTCTTTCCCTGGGTATGGGCAAACCAGGTTCAAGGGCCAGATGCGTATCAGGTGGATCTGTACCCTGCTGAGTTCCCCGGTTGTAGTGTCCCACCAACCTGGCTCTGTAGATAAGCAAAGGTGCCAGTTGTGATCACTACTTGGGCACTGCAGGTATGAATTCCATCTGTCACAATCCATGTGCTGGCTGTTGCATGCCCCTTCCCCCTTCATCACAGTCCAACTTTTAGTGGTCAAACCCTGCAGATTCCCCTGCAATCCCAGTGGAGCAGATTAGAGCAGTGGCTCCCACAAAGCAATCCCAATGCTAGTGGTGGTGCTTGCTGTCCCCCAGTTCTCTTCTCCTACTGGAGGAACCAGAGGTTCAGGGGAGACCTCACCCATGGTGCTCCACTGGCTTGGGGGAGGGGCAGTGTGGTCAACGTGTAGCTCCTTTTCTCACCCTTCTAATGCAGTGTGTCTTGGTCTCTGTGGTGCACGGGGGGTGCTTCAGCCTCACCTCCATGTTCTAGGATTCTCTCAAATAGTGTCCTGTTTCCAAATAATTGTTAGTTGTTCCTCCTGTGGGGGACGTGGAGCCAGGAATAACCTTGGTGATGTCACCCCACTCTGGGCTTACTTTGACAATATGAGGGTCCTTTATAGCCCAGACATTTCTGGTACTTGAAATGAGGTTCTCCTTTTATTGTTCTCCCTGCTTTAGGACCTAAACTGGGAGCTCTTCATTAGCACTGGCACAAAGGCTGCTGAGATGACTAGGAAGCAAGTGCCAAGGAGGATAGTGAATCAAAGAACCTTGATTCATGGAAAAGGAATCCCAGAAGGAGCTCTAAACGTTACACATTCCAAAGGATTTATTCAGGGTTTTCCAATCAAAATCATTTTTACAAAAAAGAAACAGTTCTCAGACTTCGAGTACTATACTGCCAAGTATGTGGAAGAACATTGCCAGCAGTTGAGTGGTGTGGTCTGCTTTGAAATATATTCAGTTTGCTTAGGATGGACATATGTCTACTTCAAAGTTACTATTTCTTTCTAGTAATGCTGTCTACAGTACTATATTTGCTTTTGGCAAGTTAAGAAAACAATGACATCCCTCCCAGGTTCTAAAACAATTACCAGCATAAAAATACATTAAACCTTTTAGCTGATACTTAAGGAAACCAGTACTAGCTAGCATTCCTACTGATGCTAGTATTCAAAGAGAGGCGTGACAAAACCATTAATCTAGAAAACACCAGGTTGGAAAGATGGAGAGAAAGAACTCAAGAGGACTACTTAAGCTGTTGCTTTCTTTACATGTCCCCAAATATGATAATAACCATATAAACTCCTAAAATAAGTGCAATTTTATGCAAACTTCATAGTATGCCTAGTATGAGGTAAATTTTTACTTTATTTTATAGTATATTTTAATTTTTTATTTTGGTAAAATGTCCCATAATGTAAAATTTACCATTTTAACCATTTTTAAGTGTATCATTTATTGGTATTAAGTACAGTCACAATGTTGAGCAACCATTACCATTACCCATTTTAAGACCTTTCTTGTTATCCCCAACAGAAACTGTACTCACTAAACAATAACCCCTTATTTCTCCCCTCCCCTTAGCCTCTGGTTAACTCTATTCTATTTTCTGGGTTTATAATTTGCCTATTCTAACTACCTCATATAAGTGGAATCATATAATAGTTGTCCTTTTGTGTCTGGCTTCTTTCACTTAACATAATGTTTTCAAAGTTTATCCATGTTATAGCATGTAGCAGCATTTCATTCCTTTTTAAAGCCATACAATGTGTAGTGATTTTTAGTTGCAAAACACTTTTAGTACATTGTGTTTCTATTATATTAATGATATCTAGCATATATCACTACCATATTACCTTTAGTAGATGCCCAGTAATGTGTACTCTGAGTGAGCCATAATTTCATTCAGTCAAAACCCATTGATAAACATTTATTAAGTTCCAGACAGTTTTATGATTTCAAGAAATGTGGTAATGGACATAGAGGTTCATGTCTTTGTGTCCTGGGGCTTTTACTTTTGATGGAAGAATTCTTGGAGTGGCATGGAATGGTATTGTTGGGTCAGAGGTTATGCAGAAACATTTATCATTTGAATACATACATTGACTATAAAAACCATCAACTTCTTCAACAGATAATATTCCTGTATTTTATGTAACCATTTATGACTATCTTAAAAATGAATGCAAGTAATGTAAGGGAATCCACTTAATGTGATTTGAGCAAGGAAACATTCTCACTTTTTTCATTTCTAGTTCATGGAAGAAAATTCCTATACACAAGTATTGAAATATTTCAAGTCCCTGGATCACACATTTCATCATTTCAAAAATATTACAGAGTACATCACGGATGTCAGTCAAGTCTTGTAACAACAGTGTAGAAAACTAGTAACATTTATAGCTAGTTTGTTTTTAAGCTTCAGCAATGGATCAATTCTATCCAGCCTAATCGGTAATTTTAATTAGATTAATTTTTAAAATAAAAAAAGATTAATTTTTAATTTAAAAGTATTTTTAGTTCATATTTATGTACCTGCATTATGGTAAATCTTTTATTTTGTTGTTTTTTTTCTTAGTTTCTCTTTAGAGTATCTTTTAAAATTTATTTTTAAACAGAATAATTAAAGCCCAAAGATGAGAATGTCTCATTTAAGATAAACTAAAGAACGTTGGAATAGCTGAAGTATGAACACAATTGGCACAACTTTTCACCACCCTCCTTAGAAGAAGACTGTTTTGATTTGCATGGTCCAAGAAAGGAGAAACAGATAACTTGCTGGGGATTGCATCCTGCTTTACTTAAGTTAGACATTAACAGGCTAAAAGGGCAAGGATGAAGCAACATGTTTATAACATATTTTTGAAAAGCTACTTAAAGGTGAAGGGTGGCAAGAACACAGACAGACACACCCTAGACATTTCACTACAGTAATTTAACGTATGCCTTTTCTTTGGTTGATAGGGATGGAGGGACCTATTAATAAACATTTCTCCTATTTACTTTTGTCTTTATTGCTGTCGAATCAAACCCTCATTAAAAAACAGACATAAAACAAATAAGCATTCTGACTTTTGCCTGAATAAGCAACAACAAGCTCACATCTTAAACAATGGACTGCAATGGCTATGAGACTGAGGATCCTTGGTCATTGCAACAGTAGCAGCAACACAACCTGCTTTGTTCCTTCTGTTGTATACTGCAGAATCTGAGTAAATAGAGAGAAGTCAGTGATACCTTTAGTG
Source organism: Hyperoodon ampullatus (assembly GCF_949752795.1). NCBI lineage: Eukaryota > Metazoa > Chordata > Mammalia > Artiodactyla > Ziphiidae > Hyperoodon > Hyperoodon ampullatus. The sequence continues at coordinate 130,463,151 of NC_136915.1, read as the reverse complement.
CCATTTCTTACACTCCTCTCCATGATCTTTCACACTCAGGTTCTCTGGTCATCTCAATGTAGTGAAAAACAACCAGGATGTTAATACCCTCTATCCATTCACAAAACTTAATGCTTCTGAGACTTGCAGAAATAATGTTGAATCTGAATTGGTGGTACCCAATAGAGTCACTAAGAATAATCCGTCAGACTCACCAAATCCAAATTCAGATTTAAAGGCCATCAAATTTTAAAGATAATGAAGATTTTAAGATTTCAATATTTATTATATATGGTCATATGTAAAAATTTAGAAAAGTAAAATTACATGTATAGGTTTTAAATTATAAGCTATATTCACTGGAGAATTAATGCATTTTAAAAAGGATTCATTCTGAAAAGATTACATTAGCACTTTTTTTAAACCACTACCCTCAAAAATAAATTGTGACAAATCATTGTTCACCCAAGTTTATGTCTCATCTCAAGGAAGTGAGTTGTTCTTGGGGAAATTGCTTTCATCTAATTTGTGCTTTCCTGCAGTGGATCAAGCTGAAATGAAATGGGGCTGACATTCGTAACTATTATTACGCGCCCACATTTACCAGAATTACCTAATGATCAGTACCGAAGAGTTTTATAATAAATAAATATGTATGTACTGAGAGTCTCCACTGATAAAAGTTAGTTGAGACATGGCTGGTGATCCCATAGAAGAGATATCTAGCTTATATTTCTTACATCATCTCCATAGTAGAAAGCAATCCAGGATTGCAAAGCAAGGCATGAGACAGTAGCATTTGGTGTATTTTATAAATGTTTAGATTTCTAGGGAGCTTATTGGTATTATATATTGTGGTAAGCACTCAAATGTAAACTGTTACTTTAAAATAGTAAAATATCAAGACCGTAAAAATTTCTGCAACTTAAATGGTCAGTTCGGTATTTGGTTTTATTATAGGCATCTGCAAGATATTTATTAAACAACCAAATGAACCAATACCATTTAATTTTGAAAACTGCCTTCCTAATACAAAAGAATTGGTATTCTACACAAGTTCCTTGTGATTATTTTTGTAGGTGTGGTGGGAATGAATTATGGATGGCACTACCCTTTTTCCTTTTTCTTGTCTGAGGTTTTGGTAAGGTGGAAATTAGAGATGATGGACCTTAAAGTTTGAGCAGTTCAAGACACTCAACCAGTAAGTCAGAAAGAGAAAGACAAATACCGTATGCTAACACATATACATGGAATCTAAGAAAAAAAAAAGGTCATGAAGAACCTAGGGGTAAGATGGGAATAAAGACACAGACCTACTAGAGAATGGGCTTGAGGATATGGGGAGGGGGAAGGGTAAGCTGTGACAAAGTGAGAGAGTGGCATGGACATATATACACTACCAAACGTAAAATAGATAGCTAGTGGGAAGCAGCCACATAGCACAGGGAGATCAGCTCAGGTGCTTTGTGACCACCTAGAAGGGTGGGAAAAGGAGGGTGGGAGGGAGGGAGACGCAAGAGGGAAGAGATATGGGAACATATGTATATGTATAACTGATTGACTTTGTTATAAAGCAGAAACTAACACACCATTGTAAAGCAATTGTATTCCAATAAAGATGAGAAAACAAAAAACAATGAGTAGAATTCAAATAAGTAATAGTAGATATAAAAATAATAAAAAAGAAATTTTGGCAAAACAAACAAAAAAAGACACTCAACCAAGCACAATCCATTTACCCAGGACAAGAAAACATATGACATTACTCTTCTTTTTTCAACCACCGTGGATTTGAACTTTTAGAAAATTGAAAATGCAAGATACAGATTTTATTTATTTTCTTAAGTAATTTATTTATTTCTGGCAGCATTGGTTCTTTGTTGCCGTGCCTGGGCTTTGTCTAGTTGCGGGGAGTGGGGACTACTCTTCGTTGTGGCGCACGGGCCTCTCATTGCGGTGGCTTCTCTTGTTGCAGAGCACGGGCTCTAGGGCACGCCGGCTTCAGTAGTTGCAGCGCATGGGCTCAGTAGTTGTGGCTCGTGGGCTCCAGAGCGCAGGCTCAGTTGTTGTGGCGCATGGGCTTAGTTGCTTTGCGGCATGTGGGATCTTCCCAGACCAGGGTTCGAACCCGTGTCTCCTGCATTGGCAGGTGGATTCTTAACTGCTGCACCACCAGGGAAGCCCAAGATACACATTTTAATAAGAAAATATTAGTCAACAGTTCTCTTATCTCTGTGTCTTTTTCTATCTCATTGATTGTGAAGAATACAATCATAGAGAAAGCAAAATCTACCTCAGTTGAAAATTTTTTCCACCTGCATGCATGTTATAGTGGATGTGTAACATCTTCACAGGGTTTGTGAAATCACTATTTCACCACAGAAATTAAATCTGACACTAAAATGATCTGACACTAATTAGTCCATTGAATAAGGGGAGGAGGATCGGCATCTTGGTCATCGTTTAGAAGAAAAAAAAATCATTAACCTGTTAGGCAAAATACTTGTCTTTAAATTATCCCTTAATAAATATAATAGAAAATGAAATAAAATGGCAGTAGAGTGTTATGAAAGGAAAGCAATTGGGTGATCTCAAAGTGAGTGAGTATAAAAATCAATATTTTTTGTTTAGTTTGTTAATAATTTTATTCTTAGAGCTCTCAGGCAGCTAGCTTTTGGTCATTTTTAAGATCAATCAAAAAGTTCTAAACATTATTTTTAAGGTATGCAGATCACTAGGCCCTCCTCCCCTCCTTTCTCTCTTTCTTTTAATTTTTTAATTTATTTTGGGGAGTTTTGGCTACCATTTATGTTCTAATCATGTTTTTCAGGAAGTGAATTTGAACTTTGAACCTCACCTAGTTTGAATCCTACCTCTATTGTTTTCTATCTCTATGACTTAGGGTAAGTTACTTAACCACTGTGAATTGTTTCTGGATATTTAAAACAGGAAAATCACAGGGTTGTTGCGAAGATTAGAGAAGATAACATAAAAGGGAACTTACTGCAGTGTTTGAGACATAGTAAGGGTTAGTAAATATTTCCAGTTTTTATCTTTCTAATTCTCGTGAGCAGTTTACAATGAGATCTCATTACCACAGATTTTCCCTAAAATTATGAACCTTTTCCTACCCCTCTCCATTTTAAAGCAAACCTTGAAATGACTGAACCTCATAGGAAGATGTCTCAATGCAGGGAATCCCAGGAGCAGGAGAGGTTGAAGCTACCACAATGCAAAGTTGTCAGGCTCTGATCTGGCAGTAGCTGTGGGAATTAGTCTTAGCTTCTATTTTTAACTCTGCAAGGAGTTGATTGGATGACCTGGGAAAACTCAGTTGGCATCTTATTTTCTTTCTGAATTTCTTTCTGCATCTTATTTTCTTTCTGAATTGTACCATTTGTCTAATCACTCTTTTCACTGACTCATTATCAGAAATGATATCAAGGGTGTTGATTTCAGAAGTAATGTTATAGAAAATGGGAATTGTTCCCTTTCTTAAAAGCAATAGTTGACAATTTTATTTTATTTTTTTCTGATACAGTATTGAAGTTCCTGGGAGAGGGCAACTTTAATTTATAAAGAGCTGTTAACATTCACTTCCTCTAACAAAAGCCTTTAAAGGTAATACTACTAATTATCTGCCTTGAACCCCAGTCTTTTTTTTTAATATGTAACTGTTGAAGTTTTTTAATGTTAATCAATATCATTAAGTTGTCCAAAAAGGAAAATTAATCTGTTACTCCATTGTACATCATATACAAAGGAATCTTCTTGGTATATGATAGCTTTCTATTTGACTGAATCTCAATGAATTTAGAGAGTACATGTAAGAATTTTAATATTCAGAGTCTTATTCATAAAAGTGCACTACTGAGTAGATTCAATCACTAGCAACACCTTTAAACTGAAATCAAAAATAGAGCCTCAATTAACGTGAAAACTTTAGTAGCAGAAACACCTGCCTATAAAAACTGCACTGTTAGTACACAGGCGAGCTTTAGTATGATAACAATTTTGTTGGGCTTGAAAAGCACATCATTTTACATTTTTTTCTTATTTGACTTTTTATCATTATGTGGACCATTTAGGTCTAAGGAAACAAGTACAAAAACTGCCTAAAGCCTTCCATTTAATATGTAAGCCATAGTTGTCCGCAAGAGAGAATTTTGTGGTGATCAACAACTCTAGCCAAATGGGCAATAATTTATTTTAGTTGGTAGAGTCTAATCATGTGTACCTAACTATGTTCTTTTAAGTAAAAAGTGTAAAACATTTTTAGTAGTAAGTTTGTCCTGAATTTCCAAGTCAATATTTTTAATCCCTGTTTGAATACTGAATTCATTAGCTATTCACCAAAGGCTTGAGGCATAGATTTTGGGCATAGTCTGCTTCTAAGATGAGATGTAGCAAACAGTCTAAATTCCAGTTTTAAATATACACGTGCAAACACATATACACATATATTATACAAAAATTTATATACAGACATTCCCCGAATTACAATGGTTCGACTTACCGATTTTTCAACTTTACCATGGTGCGAAAGTGATACTCGTTTAGTAGAGACTATAGTTTGAATTTTTTCACTTTTTCAAAGTATACTTTGAATTTAGAGTAGAAACTATACTTTTCCCAGACTCCTGATATGCAGCATGATGCTCTCTTGTGATGCTGGGCAGCAGCAGCAAGCCACTCCTCCCACTCAGCGACTCGATCACAACTGACACACTTACAACCGTTCTGGTTTTCACCTTCAGTACAGTATTCAATAAAACAAATGAGATATTCAACAGATTATTATAAAATAGGCTTTGTGTTAGATGATTTTGCCCAACTTTAGGCTAATGTGAGTGTTCTGAGCACATTTAAGGTAGACTAGGCTAAACTATGACGGTTGGTAGATTGGGTGTAGTATAAGCATTTACAATTTATGATATTTTCAATTGATGATGGGTTTATCAGGATGCAATGCCATAGTAAGTTAAGGAAGATCTGTATTTTATGTGTATTATATATATTCATTATATTATCCAATTATGTGTATATATGTGTATATATGCATGTATATATGTCTGCCTTCATGAACATTTGCCTTCTATTTCAAATATTTGATTATATTTATTTACTTTTTATTTTTTTTTATTTGGTTATATTTAAAATAAACAGACAAGTTCTTGGAGAAGCATTTGAAGAATCTTTGTTTCCAGAGTCAAGTTTTGCAAAGAACACTTATTTTTTCACTAGCTGTTTATTTTTCAATAGTTAAAAAAATATTTTTAAATTTTAAAGTGATTCTTTAATATATGAATATGAATATGTATTTACTTCAGGTGCTATATATGTTATTTATACATATGTGTATTTATATATATTTAAATGTTTTTAAACCTGATCTTACTGGGTTATGTCTACTATCCAATTATGTGAGAATAGTGAGATTGTTGCCTTTCAGCTTGGAACATGCTTCTGTTTCATTTGATTATATTTTATCCATTAAGTGCTCTGGCCTTCCATTAGCTCTTTTGCTTTGAGGAATACATTTTATAGTGCATTAGAAATATTCTTCTATTTTTCATGCCATAATTTTCCAGTGTCTCACAAAATCATAATTTAGAATGTTCTGACTTGAATAGTGTTTCAGAGTAGAGACTTGTCCCTTTTGGAATCATCAGATCTGTTGGTTAGGTACAGTATTTCTTATTTTTTCTGTTGGGGAAAGGGAGGAAGAAAACTGCAGTATGGAACGTTCCAGGTTTTTTTTGTTTTCTTACGCTTATACCAAAAAAATGCACTCTTCTAGTAAAACTAGAAACATGAGAGGGGCAGTTACATAGTTCCAAATTAGGACAACCTAATCTACTGTAATTTTTTCAAGTAAAAGAATAACCCAGGTAGTATATACTATTAGCTAGATTTTTTTTTTTTTTTTTTTTTTTTTTTTTTTGCGGTATGTGGGCCTCTCACTGTTGTGGCCTCTCCCGCTGCGGAGCACAGGCTCCGGACACGCAGGCTCAATGGCCATGGCTCATGGGCCAAGCCGCTCCGCGGCATGTGGGATCCTCCCAGACCGGGGCACGAACCCGTGTCCCCTGCATCGGCAGGCGGACTCTCAACCACTGCGCCACCAGGGAAGCCCCTAGATTTTTTAAAACAGCCATTTGTTGCTTAATAATTCTATTCTTTTTCCATTCTTAGTTTCATAACATTTTTACACAAAGGTTTATATTAACAAATGCCATCAGTTGTATTGTTGGTTTCCTCCTGCTTTCTGATGAGTTCTATAATTTAAAAATGCTTAAAGTCCAGACTTCTCAACTAGAAAACATAAGCACAGTAAAAGCAGTGTTTTTAAAATTAATTCTGGAATATATTTCTCTTGATGGTAAAGACATATAAGATTACAGATGTGTATGTTTGGATGCTTTATAAATAAAAGTAATATGATTAATCATGTATTAATTTATACTACCAGAAATTCCCTCTAAATCCTTTCTAGGACACAAACATGTATGACATTTCTATATTGTTCTCATTTTATTATTTTAATGAAATATTATATAGGTAGTATTTCATAAAAACATTGCATCAATTGTAATACAAGTTTAGGAATCTTAATTTGGTATGTAAATATACTAACTTCTGTTGAAATTGCTATAGCTTAGGGTCAAAATTAATTTGAAGGTTATTAGTGTTATTATTCTGGTTTTTATTAGCTGCTGTCTCAAATTAATTATAAAGACAAAAATATCCCTGGCTTAGAGTTTCTGCACTATTAATGACATACCGAGATGTCTCTTGGGTATCGGTAAATGATATATTTTAGAGCATAACTTACGAAATGACTTGCCGGTTGGCAGACCACCTTTGACAATAAAATATATTTGATAGTCTACCTTTGCAAATTCATTGTACCACACAAATGTGATCTTGGTAATTGACATATGACTATTAAGCTTCAACCATTCTCCATAATATTCCTATTAGCAATTATTAACAGAATAAAGGGGAGATAACAATTCTATAGTATTTATTCAGATTTTTATTTAAAGTCAAGTATAATCTATATTTCTATAGTGCTTTTTTTATCTAACACCTCACTTAAGTAGAAGGAAGTGTTCTAGAGGTTTGTTATCAGCTTTTAAATGAAGTCATCTTTAACTATCTTTTATTTAAAAATACTAAAAACAAGTTTCATGGTCTTTAATTAAATATAAATAGTGGAATTGTCTATGAAACTTTTGAAATGGTCAATCACATAAAAACATAGGGATATCCTTTAAAGCAGGGGTCCCCAACCCCCTGGCTGTGTGAGGAAATGGGCCGCCCAGCAGGAGGTGGGCGGCCAGTGAGCGAGCGAGCGAAGTTTCATCTGCTGCTCCCCATGGCTCGCCATCGCTCGCATTACAGCCTGAACCAACTATCCTCCCCCCACCCACCCTGTTGGTGGAAAAATTGTCTTCCACGAAACCGGTCCCTAGCTCCAAAACAGTTGGGGATCACTGCTTTAAAGCATATGAATTTCTAATATATTTATTTAGGTTATATATGCTGAACTTTTTTTTACATAATAGCTCATAGGTAACCTTCACTATTAAGTATTTTTTGATGCTTAGAATCGGAAACAATACAGAAGTTAACAAATTAAAATTGTTTTTTGTAAAATGTCAAGTGAGAAGAGAAGAATGTTAAATAATAAATACAGCATATTCACCACTTGGTTTTGAATATCACACACATAGAGAAAAAAGACCCAAAGAAAATGTAAAAATTATTTATCAATGGTTAACTCAAGAAATAAGAGAGTCAGGGTGACCTTTACTTCCTCCCGTTCTCATTCTGTATTTCCAAATTCATTGCACTATGTATGTATTACTTTTAGAACTGTTTAAGAAGAAATGTGCCAGTTTGGATAATTTTTTTTTTAACATCTAAACATTGCCGAGTATTGTTAGAATGTTCAGTTTTTATGTAGCTTTCTGGAAGATCTAGGTGGCCATAAAAAGCTGAATATATTAGCGGAGGGGGAGTTTTCCCTCATCTTGAAATAATAATGATAAATAATATTTTTAAAGCATTAAATAATTTTCAAAGCATTTTTATGTACATTTTCTCCTCAGACCATCCTAACTCTCTAGAGTTGGTAGAAAAAGGATTCTACTCATTTTGCCCAGGGTGGGGGTTGGAGAGTGGGAATTGAAATTCATGAAGTTTAGCAAATTGCCTATTTAAGCCGTACACAGTTATTAAGTGGCAGGGCCAGAATCCTAACCTGGCCATTCATGCCATGGCCAATCTAGTGCTTTCCTCTATGCTGTAGGAACTGGACATATTTAAGAGGTAAGCACAAAAATGGAAATAGGTCTGAATCTTGCTCTAGTTGCAAATTTGCCTATAGACCTCACTGGAGCCTGAACCAGGAAAATCTATATGAATTTCTTTCTTCAACCCAAAGAAATGGCCATGTTAAATAATTCCTAGGTTTAATTTTAAAAAATCGATACTGTCTGTTTTTTCACCATATTCCAGTTTGTATCTTGTGTCTCTCAACTTCTCCAAAGAACCATGCTTCCTACCTAAAGGATTGCATTGCTTAAGAAACAAACATTGACAATTCTGATGCTAACCTGAATTAAATAATATACCAATCATTTATGAGATCCGCCTTAGTATTTTTACGCTCCTGAAATATCATCTCTATGACCTGCTGTTTAAAATAGTCTGACACCTACCGAGTACTCTTTCACTTCCTACAAGAAATCAAGAAAAAGAAAGCATTTGTGTTTTTAATTTTAGTGAAGGGTCCTTGATTGAAGAATTAGTCATTTAATGTCATTTGAATTTCAAGTGTGCCTCAAGTACTTGAGGTTCTTTCTGTATGACTTCTCCAGAGTTTTCACATATATATCATCATTAATTTCATCTTTCACTTGGGATTAGTACAAGAAAAGTTTTATTTACTACTATTTCTTAGTTTTCTTCATTTCAAATATTCAGTGCCTTGTCAAAAATAATATTATAGTCTTATACTGTTCATTGATAACAGATAATACCAAGAAATTGTGATTCTGGTTTTCAGTTAAAAAAACAAAATGAGAAACTAAAGAAATAATTACTATAACAATGTTTTTCTCCATTTAGCCAATCAGATATTCACATCAGTGAGTGTTAGATTTTGAGACTATGAATCCCAATACTAAATGTTTTATATATTCAGAGAAGTGAAAAATAATAATTATTATGCTTCCTCTGTGCTAAATACTATTTTAAAACCAGTTGGAATCCCCCCTGACAACAATCCTAAGAGGTAGGTACTGTTTGCACCTATTTTACAGCCGGACAAACTGAGGCACAGAATGATTAACTTATTCATGGTCACACAGCTAGTAAGGCACAGATACAGTATTTAAAATCAAGTCTGTTTTTGTGAGAGTCCACATTCCCAACCCCTGTAATGAAAGCGTGTGACCCCTACTATTTTCTATGTACCCATTTACTTGCTTTGTGGAAAGAAAGGGAGTGAGGGAAGAGGAGGGAAAGGGAGGGAGGGAAAGAGGAAAAGAAGGCGGAATGGAGGGAGGCAGGAGAATTGTCAAAATTCTGCCAGCTTGTTGCTACTGTGTGTTATTTCTTATAATAAGGTTGAAATTAAGGACTTGTAGAGATTTACATAGAATAAATAATTTTAAATTTCCTTAAGGGAAGTCTCTGGTAATATTATCAGATGGTGACAGCAAGTGAATTTCTGTTTAATTCTATTCATAATTAAAATGCTATAGCAGGCTCATATTTGGAACAAACACAGTTCTGTTAATTCTCATAGTAATAATTCTACATTTCCTTAAATTTGTTATCATTTTTTTCACCCTCAACACTCTCAGCTTATTTAATTTTAGTACCTACTCTTTTTCAAAAGTCCATAAATTTTAGTTAGGCTTAAATCATAGGAAACTTGAAGAAAGTTTAGAGCTTGTAACAGAAGGAAACCACCCCCTTCCCACCCCGAGCCCAGCTCTGTCCATTTCTATCAGAGCTACTCCACCAAGAATGGAGGAATTATTCTAATTGGTCAGATTTATGACACATTCTATTACATAGGGTGACTGTATTTGTTTAGAGGTACACAGCAACAGTTCCACATTTCTTCTTGTCCGTTGCCTGGTCCTGTGAAAGCAGGTAAGTGGAGTGAAGATCCTCAAAACCTAGACCTCAGTCTCTTGTTTCTGTTCCATTCCGTTCCACCAGGGTGAGCTTAATCCAGCAGAAGAGTGAGCTCTTCTGTGTTTCGCTGGATGGTTCCATGCAGATGAGTCAAGTTCCCTTTTGAGCCTGGAAAATCTTGCATGCTGTCTCATCAACTTCTTCCTCTTCTGAGTGTGTACTCCGAAAATGGTAACATGCCCCCAGTAAGCCTTTACCACAGCTCTGACTCAGGGTTATTAGGAAGGAATTCCAAATCTCAGACATGTTCTGTATTTTAATCAACAGATAATTTGTACTTATAGTTAACATTTACTCTGGATTAGTCACGTGTTCTTATGCAGTTGGAACCTATTTCTGTCTTCATGTGCTTAAAGCTAGGATGAGTATGGATTTTAATCAAGATGATTTAGAAATTTTATTAAGTGTTTCTTATGTGGCAGGCACTGTTCTAGGTACTGGTGATAGAGTTTTAAACAGAGTGATTACAATCCACACTCTAAGAAAGGGTACTTAACATGAAAATGCATATAGGAAAGATGTACAGAAATCATACGCAAAAAACAAGAGTCCGTTTAATATGCATGGTTGGCATCTTGGGGATAGAAGAAATCTAACACAAGGAGTTTTACAAGACTGATGATACTATAGTCACTTCAGTTGAACTTTGTTTTATTTAAAACAAGCAACCCTTTTTCAAACCAAGTAAAAAAATTATTGACAGTAATTGTACAACTTTGTAGCTCCTTATTTAGTAAGGAGAGGGTGCTTTGACTTATGATATGAGGCAGTTTCAGTATTTTGATAAACTAACCTTCAGCATTTTAGAAATTAAGCTTTGTCATTGATGGAAATTCTAATATTTGCCCATCAGTTTTATTTCATGCCTCCGAAATTAGATTAAATTTTCCAATTTTAAGTGAAAACCTGGCATATTATCTATTGACACTACAGTTCCAAGTTTTATCATAAGAAAAGGTGGGTGAGAGGAATCCCCAGCTCAAAATCCTATCCAAATTTGAATTCTGAAAGTCTTTTTTTGATTGATTAGTAGATGTTGGTATCACATTATTTGCAATGACAGAGGACATTGTCAAGTTGTTATTAGCATTCATTGCAGCACCGGCTTCTGAGAATTTAGTGGGTTTTTTTTAAACCACGTTTTCTCCTCTTGACCCATGACTCCAACTTTCAAAATATCTTGACTCATTCATACATCATACATTCAAGAAATAATTACTGATCGCATATACTATTCCAGATACCAAGCTGGTCACTAGGGAGTCAAAATGACTAAGGCACAGGCTTGGCTGTCAAGGAGACCCCAATGTAATGAACCTTTGCTTCTTACTCTTCAAGTGGCATTGATCCTGTGTAACCAGAAGTAATAGGGAATTAAGTAGCATTCATATTGTAATTAAATGTAGATTGAGCCAGATGATTTTCCAAAATCAGGTTTAATCAGAGATAGGGCAAGAGTGTTCTTTGGGATTTTTCCTTGATGAGCATTGTTAACTATCCTTGAGATGCAATAATAGAAGTCAGTGAGTGATTTATCAATTTGGTTTCCTATGGGAACCAAGATGAAGGACGTTTCCTCCTTTAGTCATTGACTTTCTACAGAGATAGCAAAGGCGCTTCAACTTTCCCAGAAAAGCAATCACCAGTAAACAGCAGTGATGGTAGATGTGGGTTATTTACTACCATGGGGTTGAGAATATTAGTGAGCTGCATTTTGACCACTTGTCAAACATTTTGACATCTTGGAACAGAAAGTGTTATTTAAATATAAAAAGCATTTTCTGTTGAATTGCTGTTAGTCATCCGTATGAGGAAATGACCTATTAAGTAATAGAGCGGGAATAAGATTGATTTCTGCTAAAGAGTCCTTAAAGTAGCTACATGTTTCAATTTGTGGGTGTTTTTCAACCATTTGTAAGTTACCACAGTACAAGCCCCATATCACAAGCTCTCTGAATTGACTTTCCAGCATTCTTTCCTGGGCTTTCTCCCCCCGCCCCGCCCCCTCTCTCTCAGATCAGAAGAAGAGCAATGGGTCTCAAGCTTTCGCTAGAATCAGAAGGCTTGTCAAAACAATGATTTCCGGAGCCTCAGCTGGGAATTTGCATTTCTAACAAGTTTCTAGGAGAAGCTTCTGCTGCTGTTACATATTTGACGAACCACTGCTCAAGTAAAAGGAATGGGAATTTAGGAAGTAGAAAGATGGAGAGCTATGAAAAGCTGGAGTCAGCTTCTGATCTTCTTCACCAAGCTGCCCAAGCTATTGGGAAGATAATCACTACTGCCCCAGGGAAGCGTACTGAAAGTCACACCGATTAGAATGGGCATCATCAGAAAATCTACAAGCAACAAATGCTGGAGAGGGTGTGGAGAAAAGGGAACCCTCTTGCACTGTTGGTGGGAATGTAAATTGATACAACCACTATGGAGAACAGTATGGAGGTTCCTTAGAAAACTAAAAATAGAATTACCATATGACCCAGCAATCCCACTACCGGCACATACCCAGAGAAAACCATAATTCAAAAAGACACATGCACCCCAATGTTCATTGCAGCACTATTTACAATAGCCAGGTCATGGAAGCAACCTAAATGCCCATTGACAGACAAATGGATAAAAAAGACGTAGTACGTACATAAAATGGAATGAACTTGGGTCATTTGTAGAGACGTGGATGGACCTAGAGACTTGTCATACAGAGTGAAGTCAGTCAGAAAGAGAAAAACAAATATCGTATATTAACACATATATGTAGAATCTAGAAAAATGGTACAGATGAACCGGTTTGCAAGGCAGAAATAGAGACGTAGATGTAGAGAAGAAACGTATGGACACCACGGGGGGAAAGCGGGGCAAGGATGGTGGTGGTGGGATGAATTGGGAGATTGGGATTGACATGTATACACTAATATGTATAAAACAGATAACTAATAAGAACTTGCTGGGCTTCCCTGGTGGCGCAGTGGTTGAGAGTCCGCCTGCCGATGCAGGGGATGCGGGTTCGTGCCCCGGTTTGGGAAGATCCCACATGCCACGGAGCGGCTAGGCCCGTGAGCCGTGGCCGCTGAGCCTGCGCGTCCGGAGCCTGTGCTCCTCAATGGGAGAGGCCACAACAGTGAGAGGCCCGCATACTGCAAAAAAAAAAAAAAAAAAAAAAAAAAGAACTTGCTGTATAAATAAATAAATTAATTTAATTTAATTTAAAAAGTAATTGGCCCTCCTCTGAGTAAGTGATTGCCCGAGGGCATCATGTTGAACACTCTTGACTGTCCTCTTAAGCCCAGGTTTGCAGTGAATGAGCCATTTAACCTCTCTTTACCCCAGTCTTTCTAGATTAAAAATAGTAACGGTAATTTCCCTTCCCTCTTGTTAAAAAACAAGACAAAACAAAAAATACGCAAATCCTGATGGTGCTTTCCCTTTGTGGAAAATTCTTTGGATTTATCCATCTATTACTCTGATGTAGTAAAGAAGAAATTTAGCAAAATTTCTCTCTGTCCATAAAGATTTTAGGCTTTTAAGCTTAACTCTTTAGCAAAAACTATCAAATGCCTCTTCTCCACTGCCTGGGGCTAGACAGTTCCTTGATTCTGTCTAAGAGGTGGGGAGCCACAAGGGAACAAGTACTTAAAGAGACTCTAAAAAGCCCTATCTTTTCTGCACCCCCTTCGCCACCACCAGCTCTCCAGTTTATCCACTGCTCTTCTCACTTTTTCCACACCAGGAACACCAACCTCTTAGTTTGTACTTTCAACACTCAACGTTCTCCCATCCAAAGGCCCTTGCATTTGCGATTTCATCCTCTGGAAATGTTCTAGAAAAGTAATCCATACACATATAAATAGAATATGATACTAGAAGTTATGATAATAGATAGGATATGACTACCTTCAAGTCTCTGGTCAAATGTCACCACATCAGTGAGACCTTGATCATCCTATAAAAAACAGCTGTTATGCATCCCCACGCAGGTGCACACATTAACCTACACATGCTCCATTCCATCTCTGATATAGTTTTCTCCATATGTTTGTTCCCGTCTGCCAAACAATATATCAATATTTTGGTATTGGTTTATTTTCGGTCTCTTCCCTAGGTAGAATGCAAATTCCGTGCAGGTAGCGTCATGATTTTTTCACTGCAGAACCTACAACAATCATTGGCACATAAGAGTCACTCAGTAAATATTTCTAGGGTGAAAAAAAGAAAGGTGATATATCCTTACCTTAGATTATCCACTGCACATTTTGGTATCCTTTGCATTACTTGCTCAAATGATCTTACACTCCAGTCATATGTACCTACTGGCAGTTCTTTAGGACCACCATTGCTCTGTATGCCCTCGTGTCTTTTTTAAAATTTAATTTTTAACATCTTTATTGGAGTATAATTGCTTTACAATGGTGTGTTAGTTTCTGCTTTATAACAAAGTGAATCAGCTATACATGTACATATATCCCCATATCTCGTCCCTCTTGCGTCTCCCTCCCACCCTCCCTATCCCACGCCTCTAGGTGGTCACAGGACATATATCCACTCACTACCAAATGTGAAATAGATAGCTAGTGGGAAGCAGCCACGTAGCACAGGGAGATCAGCTCTGTGGTTTGTGCCCTCTTGCTTTTTAAATCTTGCTGTAGCTTCTGCCTAGAATGTTCACTTCTGAAACTTTTTTGTTGTCTTTCACACTTCTACATTTCCTTCAAAACACAAATCAGGTGTCCTGTTCTTCAAAAATATTTCATGATGAACTCATTCTTTCTCTGTGTCCTCCTTCCCACCCTGGCACCCTCTCCTGGCACTTATCTACTCATTATGTTATACTATTCTGTCCAGTTGAAACTCCTCCCAGCTTTACCAGAGACCACTTGAAAGCAGGGACTGCTTCTGACGTCAAAAGCACAATGCCCCAATGCCTGGCATATGACAGCTACTCATAAATGATCAATAAATGAACAACAACCCACCTTATTCTTTTTTCTTATCGTAAGAAGCTACTCTTCATTGCTTTAAACTTCTAAAATTGCCCTGAGGGATATAATAGTAATGAGTGTTCCTGAAAATCAAGAGAATGGACACTTATGATAAGTAGCTTGAAGATTAGCCAAGTGAAAACTGGAATAGCTCTCAAGGAAGAGGAGTGAGGCATTCAGGCTCCTTTAGGAGTAGCAAGTAGCAGTGATGCTGGTGTTCACACTGCCATGAAGAAAACCACTGCCATGTGAAGCTCCTAACACAAGTAAATATGTAGTATCTCTGAGGTATGTGATAGTATGTGAGAGTAGATCAGGACAGAACTCTTCAGCAACCTTGTTTCTGGATTTTACTTCATCCAGCATCACTTGGTGTATGTTGAGGTAATGCACAAATTTTACTAGGTAATTAGTCTAGGAATTATTCCTCTAAGGTAGAAAGATGCTATCTTACTCCAATCATGTTGCTATAACAAAATACCACCAACTGGGTAGATTATAACAACAGCAATTATTGCTCACAGTTCTGGAGGCTGGGAAGTCCAAGACAGAGGTGCTAGCATGTTTGCCTTCTGATACCAGGAGGAAAGTGGAAAGTAGTCATGTATGTCCCTGCAGGTATTTGTAGATTGTCTTCCACCCTGAGATTTCTCTGCTGCTGCCCCTCCCCTAAACAAGTGTCAGAGAGGATTGGAGCTCTATCTTCACAGCACTTGCTGACTTTTCAAGAGAAACATTGTACAGATAGACCCACAGACATACTTAAATAGATATCCGCAGCTCTGTTGGATGTGTAGTATTTAGCTTCTTCGGTCTGTGTGTGAAACACTTCTAACATGCTTTCCCTCGTCCAATGCCCACAGGGCCACCAGTTTTCAGCCTGTTTTCTCTGTTCTGTTAAACACACCTCTTTTTCTAGCAGCTGAATGGGAAGGAGGACCCCCCTTTCAGTTGTTATCTTCCTCGAAACTGTTCACTCTAAACGAATTCTCACATTTCCCTTTTGAATCTATCTACCATCTCCCTCTATGTCCAGACTCCTCCTGATAGACAAAATTATTGAGCGCTTAAATGTATACCAGTTACCGTTTGTCAGTGGCATTTAACCCTCACAAATATTATCCACATTACACAGTTAAATATTGAGGCTTAGAGAAAGTAAGAAACTTGCCAAAAGTTGCACACTTAACAAGTGACATGTCTAGGATTCAGGCACAAAAGATTTGAGCCCAGAGGCCATGCTCTTAACCATGAAGTGAAACCCTCTAAACAGGAAGAAGTTAACACCTGTTCAAGGGAAATGGAGGGTCCATACTAGCTCCCTTATTTATACCAGCTGCCCGAGGGGAAAGTTTAACAGAAAAGTGTTCCCATTTAATTTTTCTGTTTCTTTAACCATTGAATTAAACAATAACACATCCTCCTTAAATGCAATCTCTCTTTGATTCAAGCTTTCTGATTATTTCAGAAACTTCAGTGAATAGTTTATATCTTCATAATTTTTTTCTTTAATTTCAGAACTTTGTGAGAAGGATAATGCTATTTTCTTTTAAGTGATTAGATAATTTTGTAATTTTCTATGCTAAAAAGTATACTTATACTATAGTATATATAAATTCTATGTATTTAGTGTGTACTTTTGTTAAAGCATTGTAAAATAACAACTGAATTGTACTCAAATAAATACATCATTTTCCTCAACATTGACTTAATATGCACTATAGTTCATATTTTTTTCTGATTAGTTCAGAATTATCAAATTAGAGAATTATCGTTTTGAGACTGGTTTTTACTAACTCTAACTTCCATGTTCCTAATTTCCATGTTCCTAATGAATAAACTAAGCTTTATTTATCCTTAATATTTTCTGACCTCTTCACTTCAATTGAAATCTGGATTGTTTCAAATGATTCCCCTACCATCTCCACCACAAATTTAGCTTTCTCTTTCTCTAGTATAAGGAGAGCCAGCCCGCTTCTTACATTTAGGCCACTTTCTGATTATTATTCTATAATCTCTGTATTCCCCTAATTTTAACTTACTGTTAGGAAGTAAAGTTGGCCCTCTCTCTATTCAAACCACTCCTGTATCCTCCAGAACCAGTGCCTACTTCTACTTTCCTGAACGAGGTCAACTACACTTCACCAAGCTTAATGTTTTTTAATTTTAACTAATTAATTTTTAAAAAATTAACTTTATTGAAGTATAGTTGATTTACAGTGTGTTAGTTTTAGGTGTACAGCAAAGTGATTCAGTTATACATATCCATATATCTATTCTTTTTCAGATTCTTTGCTCATATAGGTTCTCATACACCAAGCTTACCAATTTTATAGTTTCATTGCCTGTCTTCACCTATACCATGACCTCATTTCTCATTCACATCTCAAAATTAAACTTTCAGAACTCCATTGCAACAACGATCAGTGGTCTAATGAACTTGTATAAGATAACCAGAAGTTGAAATATTGTAAGCATTAGTAATATAAAAGTCCAACTTCTGTCTGTTCTGCAAATGAATATATGTTTAATACTAAATATATGTTTAATACTAAAAGTTTCACCATGGTAGTGTAAGTCTTTCCAAAATTTATTACATTCCTATTATATGCCAAGCACTGACTTACTCTTTGATTTCATTTTCCCCCCAGTTTTGTTTTCCAAACACAGAATGACAACTTGGTGAAAAAAACCCTGCGGTATATACCAAATACCAAGATGTGCATCCTCTGCCCATCCTCATTTCTGTATTCCCACTCATCCCATCGTAATTAGACTCTGCCACTTTTCTCCTGAGCCCTATAATAGTCTCATGTCTACTCACTTCCCATCTCTTCCCCGTCTTTTAATCTCAAATACAGTTCATACATACAGAACGTCACCTGAATGATGTTCATAACTGATGGCTGCTTGCTTTCTTAAGAATGCTTAAAAGATGCAGTGTTGGAAGAGAAAGCTGTCACCACCTGCTGACTTGTGCCCAAAGTCTCAGAGGCTGAAACTTCTGCCTTCATAAATGGGGAGGTCCAGCACAGAAGTGAATTGAAGAAGTGCCATAAAAGAGCTTATGAGCCTTTTAAAGACTTCCCAGGAGATATACACACACACATACATGTACACAAGATGTTCAGTGTGATTTCAGAGAAATGCTCAGAGACCTCATATGTCTCGAACACTGGGTAAGACCTCTGCTTCCAGACATTCTAAAATTTACTCTTGAATAATGCAACCCAGAGAGTGGTGTACTTGGACCAAACTACTTATATCCCTTATAGTAGTATTTCTGGCAAATTACCCCATCCGCTTTTGGCTTGCATAACACACAGTTACAAGAATTTCTTTTCTATCTATTGGTAGAGGTCCTCTTCCATCACATCCTGTATACAAAGACTATATAAATGCACATAATGTCTTACATATTATTTCATAGGGTTAACAGATACTTGGTGTCCAATGTAGAATAACATGGACTATGGGCTAACAATGTTCTATAAAGAATAAAGTAGTTCTTTGTAAACTAGACTGTTTATATATTTCATACACACGCTTTGTTTCCCAGTTATTCTCTCTTATCACTTAATAAATTCTTTTGATGTCTTTTCTATATCATTTGTACTAAAGTGAAACAAAGCAAGATGTTTTTGATTGCTCCATAGCTGGACAAAAGTGTTAGAATGGAAGCCTAGAGGCTGCTATGGTGGTAGCAGTCATAATGAAAATGAGAGAACCCCTAAATGGATGTGGTTTTCCTGCTTCAATTACCTTGAGATTGTTTTGCAGTGCTGACACCAGGATGTTCTGTATTTTGCTTTGGTGAAAGGAATGAGTGTTTCCTCTACAGTTTTAATTATAATTTTGTTTCCTCTAAAATGGCTATGTAATTTCATTGACCATTGAGTTAATACAAAGTGAACTCCTTGGCCTGGCCCTCCAGGCACTCCAACTGTTCTAACCTATCCCTGCTGCTCCATCACCTCCCCTTCTCCTACACATGGGCCTGTGCTGCCATCAAACTGCACAAACCTCTCTTCTCTCAAGTGCTGGGGAGTTTTCTAATCTCTGTGTCACTTTTCATTCTGCTGATTATGTCAGGAATTGGATTTTCTTAGATGCGATGCATATTAAATCTACTTTACATGTATAACATGCTTATATAGTTAGTAAATTTGACAAAAAATTATTAAATGATACCTAATGATGACTACATTATAAAATCATATATATATATGCTTTTTCATATATATTCATGTCTTTCAACACTAACCTCACCCTCTCCATTCTCATAATACTTAAAATATGCTTGCTTTATGTTTTCCAGGCCATTGCATGTGGTGCTCTCTTTGCCTGGACTTCTCTCCTTCCTCCGTTCTTCTACTTGCTACCACTTCCCCATGTAATGACCCGATTTGGAGAAGACTTGTTTCTGCTTCTCCTATGGGTTCCCTTAGTACCCTATTCTAAGTTCTATTAATTCAGACTGCATTGTAACTCCCTGTTCATTGTCTTACTTGCTCATTGTGTCCCCAATGCCTATACAGCACCTAATGTTTGGAAAGTACTCAAATAAATGAAAGTTGGTGACATTGAAATACATGTATAACTGGTTTAGAAGAGTTAAATGATCATTGTTATTGAAAGTCATAAAGATACTTACGCCTTTGACCCAGTAATCCAGGAGTCAAAAATTCAAATGCTTTCAGGGTCAAGCAGGTCATCTAAATGTACAATGTTGGCCTGGGGGAAGGCAATGGGAATACAGGTTACTGTACTTGCCTCACCTAAACACATTCAGATTTACACTTTTATAAATACTGTCGATACAAGCCAAACAAACCATAACCCCTGTCTCATTCAAAGAAACAATTCTGTAGAGGAAAATAATATTCATAATAATATTATTTGTGAATCTATCTGTAATAAGGAAAAAAATGAAGACAAATAGCTAGTAATAGGAATCTGATTAAATTAAATATAGATTGTATCCATTAAATATCATGTATTCTTCAACCTTAAAATAATCCCCCAGTTGTAATATATGAAAAATGCTTTCGTTATTGGAAATGGTGAAGGAATAACACAAAACCCTGTGTTTGCTGTAATTGCAACCATGTAAAAATGTACATCCTTGTTTAAAAAAAAAAAGGATTATGCAAAATGAAGATAACTATGTTAGGGTGCTCAAAATAGAAATGATTTTTGTAAAGTTCAGCATTTAATAATGCCATCATTTTTCCAATCCTAGTCTCTGGAGAAAGCTTTGGCAATATCTCTTGGAGTCTTAGAAGATGATACCTAGCAAGCAGAACCAGGTTACTCTGGGTAAAAGCTGAAGAATGTGAATTGTGGGCTGAGCTACAAATAACATTGTCATAGCAACCTCCAAAGATTTCATAGAAAAGGCATGACTTGGATTTCTCTTTTTTTTTTTTTAAGGAAAATGACTAACAAGATCCCTTTTAAAACAGTTCCGATGTAGTGCGGGATAAGATACAATAAGTTTGATAAAGAGTTTTGTTGAGAAATTGGGATAAACTGGCATAACCTTGAGATCAGAAGTGAGACTCCCTAGTGTAGCCTTAGCACATTATTTTGTGTGTGTATTGATTAGTTTTCAGTGACGTAACACTTATGTGATGCCAATCTGCCTTCCCTGCAGATAATATTTATTTAATAATAAAATATTAAGAACAATATAATAATTCTATAATGATAATAATGGTTATTGTTAGTAAAAAAGTTCAATTCTCCTTGTTAAGAGACATTTAATATATTTCTCTGATTCTTTATAAAGGCTTGATTATCTGTTCTCAGGGTTCTTCTGTGATACTATATATAACCTCCTGGAAACAGGACTGTGGAAATACTGATAGTATCAACGGAAATCATTGTAACTTCTTTGGAAAGGGCGTATTCCATCAGTCTCATTGCCTCATTTGTTAAGCTGAATCGCCATCCTCAGTGACAGATCTTTTCAGTGTCCAAACTTCCTGCAAGGATTTATGTATTAACCCCATTCTGTTTGAGTTTAGATCAGGAGTGTCCCTTAGGTTATTTTAGGAACCCAGGTTTCCTGTAGTTTGCAAAAGCTGGCCCAGCCCACTGGCAGAAAATCTGCTTGTGATAGCATAGTCCTGTGGTAACAACTTTGGTATCTTGCACAGATAAGCAGCCTTGATATAGGTCCATGTGGTTAAGGAGGAGACATTGTCAGTAATTACTTTTACGGGGGAAATTCTAGTTAGCAATTTTTTTCCAGTTCGAGGTAAACATGTAAATCTGGGCTTATCATAAACAGCAATATACCCAAAGTATCATTCTCAGACTACACACAAATTTTTGACTCTAGCTTTCTGTGTAACATTAGAAAAACAAACAAACAAAAAAGCATAGTCAAATCACCTATTACCTCAAAATAAGGAGCTGTGTGGCAGCATCAGGAAGCATAATGAGTTAAGCCAGAATTAACAAGTAGCAGGGCTGAGTGTGAGACCCCTGCAGTTCAGGCCTTATCATTGAAACTGGCACCTGATTGCCCTTACAAGTAATACCTGTTCACTCAGTTCTTGAAACAATCAAATATATACCGTGAATATCATGGTTCTGCTAACACCTTTTGTATGTTTTCTGAAGCCACTGGTAGAACTAACCTTTTTAACCATCTGCTGAGGACAGAAGTCACGTTATAAGTCAAGTGGAACTTTGAGTTCTGTTTCCATTTCTAAACATTTGACCACAAAATTAAACCTCAGATTCTTAAAGAAGAATTCAGTCTTCTGGGTAAGTGGGATCTGTCCACTCGTTCATTCAACATTTACTGAGCTGCTGCTTCATGTAGAATGTACAAGTGGGTTAAAAGATGTTTGAGGAGATTACTGTCTCGTTAGCCATCCAACTAATCATCACTCATGCTGAAGTTTTGAATCAGAAAAAAAAAAAAGAGTTGAACCAATATTTGTTAAATTTTGCACACAAATAGCCCTAGGGAGCACAGAAGGGAAGACTTTTTCCATTAAAAAAATGTATGACTTTTCTGAATAAATTAATATGTATCTTAATCATCTATGTTTCAAATGAGGAAAAGATTAATTTAACAGAATCATTCTGTAAAACCCCTACTGCTTTGAATCCTATGAGAACTTGTTGCTAATTTGAGGCTTTCAAATTTAAAGTCATAAGATAAGTTGAGCAGTCAATAACCTTGAAATTTAGGAAAGTGACTGACATGGACTAGCCAGAACGTTTTTTGCAGTAATTTGATTTATAACTCTGCCCTAATCACTCTTAGAAATCAGCTAGACAGTAAAGAGTTCTCTACCTTCAAACCTCTTGATGAAGTTTTGCAGATTAATCTGAATGGGTTGAAAATTTGATGAAAGGATGGAGAGCATCTAAATTTAGTTTTTCTGGATAGCCACATGCAAAAGAATGAGACTAGACCGCTATCTTATACCATACATAGATATCAACTCAAAATGGATTAGAGACTCCAATGTAAGATCTGAAACAATAAAACTCCTAGAAGAAAACATAGGCAGTATTCGCTTTGACTTTGGTTTTAGCAATATCTTTCTGCATATGCCTCCTCAGGCAAGGAGACAAAAGCGTAACTAAACAAATGGGACTATTATCAAACTAAAAAGCTTCTGTACAACAAAGGAAACATCAACAAAATGAAAACCTACCAAATGGGAGAAGATATTTGCAAATCATGTATCTAATATCCAAAATAGATAAAGAATTCAAGCAACTCAACAACAAAAAAGCTAACAATCCAATTAAAAAACGAGCAGAGAAACTGAATAGATATTTTTCCAAAGAAGGTATATAGATGGCCCACAAGCATGTGAAAAATGTTCAACATCACTAATTATCAGGGAAATGTAAATCAAAACCACAGGGAGATATCACTTCACACCCATTAGAATGGCTATTATCAAAAAGACAAGAAATAAGTGCTGGAGAGGAAGTGAAGAAAAGGGAACCCTTGTGCACTTTTGGTGGGAATGTAAATTAGTGCAGCCACTATGGTAAATCACATGGAGATTCCTCAAAAAATTAAGACTAGAACTATCATATGATGTAGCTATTCCACTTGTGGGTGTTTATCCAAGGAATACAAAAACACTAATCTGAAAAGATATATGCACCCCTGTGTTCATCACAGCATTATTTAGAATAGACAAGATGTGGAGACAACCTAAGTGTTCACTGATGGATGAATGGATAAAGAAGATACACACACACTTACAATGGAATAATAGCCATAAAAAGATGAAATCTTGGCATTTGGGACAACATGGATGGACCTTGTGGGTATTATGTTAAGTGAAATAAACCAGATGGAGAAAGACCAATACCATATGATTTAACTCATATGTGGCATATAAAAACAAGCAAAACAAAATGAATGAAGAAACCAAACTGAAACAAATAGATACAGAGAACAGAGTAGTGATGAGCAGAGGAGAAGGGGGTGGAGGGAGGGCAAGATGGGTAAAGGGGGTCAACAATATGATGACAGTTGACAACTAACCTTTTGGTGGTGAGCACACTGTAGTTTATATAAATGTCAAAATATAATATTATACACAGGAACCTTATGTGTTATAAACCCATGAAACTATAAATAAATAAAAATTTAATAAATAAATTTACTTTCATTAACTTATGAAACAGCAACATACTTTGCCCAATTTACTTAGCTTCAGAATTTTCATTTGTACAGTTTGAACCAGAAGAAGTACCTTTTTATTGGTTTATTTTTTTTTCTAAAATTCTAAGACTAAATTGTTATTACAATGTCTTCACAAAATTATTAATAGAATGCCTTCATAATTATCTCACGTAAATATTTAGATAAATAGCTATGTAATAGCTGAATTTTCTCAAACTGTTAAAATATTATTTCTAAAGGTATATTTCAGGTTAAGAAGGATTAAGCTGCAGAGATATAATGTTTAATGATATTTCTCAAGTGATAAGAACTTACTATCAGAAGCATGTAATATATTAGTACCCTCATTATGGAGTTCAGATTCTCTCTTCAGCAGAAAATGCTCAGGGCATATGTGAGTGATGATAATTTTTTTTTCTATGCCTATATTCCTATAGCATTTCTTATCATGATGTCATTGTGTAACTGCATTTAAAGTGGGCTCTTAGGGACTTCCCTGGTTGCGCAGTGGTTAAGAATCCACCTGTCGGGGCTTCCCTGGTGGCACAGTGGTTGAGAGTCCGCCTGCCGATGCAGGGGACACGGGTTCGTGCCCCGGTCCGGGAAGATCCCACATGCCGGGGAGCGGCTGGGCCCGTGAGCCATGGCTGCTGAGCCTGCGCGTCCGGAGCCTGTGCTCCACAACGGGAGAGGCCACAGCAGTGAGAGGCCCGCGTACAGCAAAAAAAAAAAAAAAAAAAAGAATCCACCTGTCAATGCGGGGGACACAGGTTCGAGCCCTGGTCCGGGAGGATCCCACATGCCGCGGAGCAACTAAGCCCATGCACCACAACTGCTGAGCCCGTGTGCCACAACTTGAAGCCCACGTGCCTAGAGCCCGTGCTCTGCAACAAGAGAAGGCACCGCAATGAGAAGCCCGCGCACCACAACGAACAGTAGCCCCCACTCCCCGCAACTAGAGAAAGTCCACGTGCAGCAACGAAGACCCAACACAGCCAAAAATAAATAAAATAAATTAAAAAAAAAATCATGTTATAGTTATACTTAATATAAATGTTAGATTATGTAATACATAAATGTATATTCAGTAGAAATAGTCAATAAATTGTACATAATGTACTACAGTAGTAAATGTTAGGTTCTTTTCAATGAATACTTTATAGTGTTTTTGCGATCTTTATAGAGCCTGGTTTTTAAATAAATACTATTTCAAATTTGGGGAATGAGAAGTTTAAAATAAGATGAACCAGATTTCTACAATCCATTTTCTGATGCTCAAAGTGGGCAGACTACAAAATGGAGCATGGCTCAGGCCATGTGGTCATCTGTGTGTTCCTTGCACTGTTTGAATTTTATTATACATCCGTAATATGCAGGGCACAAATCACTCATAGGTTATGCTTTTTAGGCAAACTTTTACACATGAATAACAACTAATTAGAATAGACCTTAGCAAAACCGTGATGTTTGCTTGTTTCATCAAGCTCCACTTTCTGAGTTTCCCCTGTGAGTCTATTTATTGCTCTGTCTTCTCTATTCCCTAATACCCTCTGCAGAACGCTTATGCCCTCAAGTTCTCTTCCCTCTTGCACATCATCAAAACTTGCTTTTGGATCATTCAGGCTGAGGTAAAAATGACTACGATCTTAAAGCACAACCAGTATTTGAATTTTAATGGGAAAAAAAGATTTAAGCTAAAGGGATGAGATTGCGAGATAAAAGGATGAGAGTTGAGTGCCAACCATCAGTTAGTAGATGAGAAGACATTTTTAGGCATCAAAGCTTTTCCGCGGGCTTCCCTGGTGGCGCAGTGGTTGAGAGTCCGCCTGCCGATGCAGGGGACACGGGTTCATGCCCTGGTGTGGGAAGATCCCACATGCCGCAGAGCGGCTGGTCCCGTGAGCCATGGCCACTGAGCCTGCACGTCCGGAGCCTGTGCTCTGCAACAGGAGAGGCCGCAACAGTGAGAGGCCCGCGTACCGCAAAAAAAAAAAAAGAAAAAAGAAAAAAATGCCCAGATAAAACATTTCATTTTCCCATTAGAGAAATGCAAATCAAAACTACAATGAGATATCACCTCACATTAGTCAGAATGGTCATCATCACAAAATGTACAAACAATAAATACTGGAGAGGGTGTGGAGAAAAGGGATCCCTCTTGCACTGTTGGTGGGAATGTAAACTGATACAGCCACTATGGAGAACAGTATGGAGGTTCCTAAAAAACTAAAAATAGAACTACTATATTACCCAACAATCCCACTATTGGGCATATACCCAGAGAAAACCATAATTCAAAAAGATGCATGCACCCCAATGTTCACTGCAGCACTACTTACAATAGCCAGGACACGGAAGCAAACTAAGTGTCCATCAACAGAGGAATGGATAAAGAAGAAGTGGTACATATATACAATAGAATATTACTCAGCCATAAAATGGAACGAAAATGGGTCATTTGTAGAGACGTGGATGGACCTAGAGTGTGTCATACAGAGTGAAGTAAGTGAGAAAGAGAAAAACAAATATTGTATACTAACACATGTATGTGGAATCTAAAAAAATGATATAGATGATCTTATTTGCAAAGGAGAAATAGAAACACAGACATAGAGAAAAAATATATGGATACCAAGGGAGAAACAGGGAGTGAGACGAATTGGGAGATTGGGATTGACATACATACACTATTGATACTATGTATAAAATAGATAACTAATGAGGACCTACTGTATAGCACAGGGAACTCTACTCAGTTCTCTGTGGTGACCTAAATGGGAAGGAAATCCAAAATAGAGGGGATATATGTATAGGTATAGCTGATTCACTTTGCTGTACACCTGAAACTAACACAAGAGTGTAAAGCAACTATATTCCATTAAATTTTTTTTAATTAAAAATAGAAAAATATGGGGAAAAAATCAGGGATTTAGGGGGAAAAATTTAAAGAATCATTACCATATGAAAAAGTGATTAGTGTCACTAATGATAAGGAACGTACAAATTGAAAGCACAGAGAGATATCACTAAGAGATGGCAGGGAAGTAGCGCAACTGTTACATTAGTGTTCTGTTGGGTGAATATGGTGATCCAAGAGATTAAGAAAATAATTTTTTTTTTTAAATGGGGGAAAGCAGAGCCTTTTTTATTTTATTTATTTATTTATTTATTTATTGATTGATTGATTGATTGATTGCGGTACGCGGGCCTCTCGCTGTTGTGGCCTCTCCCGTTGCGGAGCACAGGCTCCGGACGTGCAGGCTCAGCGGCCATGGCTCACGGGCCCAGCCGCTCCGCGGCACGCGGGATCTTCCCGGACCAGGGCACGAACCCGTGTCCCCTGCATCGGCAGGCGGACTCTCAACCACTGCGCCACCAGGGAAGCCCCAAGAAAATAATTTGGCACAATCGAATTTTTAAAAACTGAAAATATCACACTATGATGCAGACATTGTTATTAGTTGTTTGCCTAACTGTTCTTGCATATTTAACACTAGGAGATATGTCAAAAAAACAGAAAAATAACCCATAAATTCTCTCAATTTATTTGGTAAAGCTTAAATTCATAGCAAACAAATTTTAAATGCAAAACTGAAGATAGTGGTTACCTCTGAGGGGATCAGAAAAGAGGAAAGGTCACCAGAGTCATGCAAGTGATATCAAGGTAAGAGTCATGTTCAGTTCTTAGACTGAATGGTGAGTCTTTGAAAAGATAATCTGGAAAATTAGAAGTCACTGCCTCTACTCTCAAGGTCAGAAAATACGTAAGAGACCCAGAGAGATTTTTTTTTACCACACGTGGTTGCAATTTTATAGATAATAAAAAATGAAATCTCATTCTTGCCATTAAATCAATGTTATTTTTTTAATTTGAAGAAAAATGAGGTTATATAAATTTTTACAGTGGTGAACCCTGTAAAACTGCTCCTTTGAACATTACAGTGGTAATTTCAAGTCTTTAAAACACAAGTTTGAAGAGATAGGAAAATCCATTACATGCTCTTTCATACTTTCATGTAAATTAATATTAAAACCGCTTTATTAAGTTGTGTATATAATAAAATGCACATATTATAGTATGCAATTTGATGAGTTTTGATGTATGTATAAAACCATGAAACTATCACCACAATCAAAATAATAAACAGATCTGTTGACAAAAAAGTTTCCTCGTGGTCTTTTTAATGTATTCTTTCCAACTCTACCTACCCCTCTAATCCCGGGCAACAACTAATCTGTTGTCACCATGCAATAATTTGCATTTTTCTAGCATTTCGTATATGTTCAATTCCACCATATATACCCTTTTTGTCTGTCTTCTTTCTGTCAGCATATGTGAGATTTATTCATGGTGTGTATGTCAATAATTCATTCCTTTTTGTCATTTTATTACTTTTTATGAATATAGTACAGTTTATTTACCCCTTTACTTATTGTTCATTAAACTTTTTTTGACCATATTTAGTTTGTCTTTAATTACATCCAATTTATTTTCATCTTGGACATTGTGATTTTCATCTCTAGAAATTTGAAAGTCTGTTTTGCATTACTTTTTATCTTCTTTGTTTCTACTTCCTTTTGGACATAGGCAGTACAGGTATAATAATTGTTTTAATATCAGTGCTTACTACTTCTAACACTTCCTTGGTAACTTTTCATTGGTTTTCTAACACTGTGAATTTTACATAGTGAGTGTTAGATATATTTATTTCTATAAACATTCCTTTGCTTAATTTTGAGATTTATTAAAATTCCTTAGGAATGTTTTGATCCTCTGGATCTGGTTTATAAGATTTGTTATTTGGAACTTTTGCAGTTTTGTTTTAGGCTAATTTTTTCCCACTACTGAGGCAAAACCCTTCTGTGTACAGCACCCTGTAAACTTTGAGGTTTTCCAGTCGGGAAGGTGGGGTGAGAACATGCACTATGACTGTCTTTGTGTGAATGCCATGCCTTGTTACACCCAATCCTTGAGGTGGTTTTCCCTAACCTCAGACACATACCCTGATCAGCACTTAGCCAAATGCTGGAGGGGAGCACTCTGCTGCCATCTGGAATTCTCTCTCTGTGCAGCCCTGTCACTGTTCCTCTGACCTATGAATTCTAGTCTTGGTTTCTCTGAATTCTCAGCTCTGTCTCCTCAACTCATTCCTCAGTCCCCATCTGCACTCAAGATCTGTCTGAAATCAGAAGGACTGACACCAACACGCACTGCAATGCGTTATCTTATGTAAAATTGGGTTTAAAACAATAATTTACAATTAAGGATGCTTATAATACTAGTGATAAGTTTCTTACAGTAGTAACAATTACACACAGTAGGTAATATGTTCAAAGGGCAATTTTCATCTAATATCCACGTTATTTCAAATCATTTTTGGAGTCATTCCAAACATGTTAAATACTATCTCAAATGTAGTAAGTTTTCTTTTTTTTTTTTTTTTTTTTGCTGTACGCGGGCCTCTCACTGCTGTGGCCTCTCCCGTTGCAGAGCACAGGCTCCGGACACACAGGCTCCGCGGCCATGGCTCGCGGGCCCAGCCGCTCCGCGGCATGTGGGATCTTCCGGGATCGGGGCACGAACCCGTGTCCCCTGCATCGGCAGGCAGACTCTCAACCACTGCGCCACCAGGGAAGCCCTGTAGTAAGTTTTCTTTCTATATAGGACAAGTAATAACTGTCTTATACATATGTATATATCAGACAAATATGAATTTATCTTTTTTCTAGGGTATACTCATATATTACATAAGTTTAACTCTACAATAATTGTTCTTTACTAATTTCCCCCTTTTCAATAAGAAAATGTTATATTTCCTTATATATATTTTTATATATTTTATATATACTACAAAATATGTATTTATATATAGTCCTATGATGTATATGTGTATATATACATAGACTAGAAACATATATATATATACATAAAATACATATATATACACACATAGACTAGAAACAATTAATTGCATCAATTGATAAAACACTAAACTCAGGAAAATCTAACACTTCTCTAACAGTGCTCTGTACCTCCTCTCTCTCTCTCAGCAAACAAATTAGGCAATTTTATATTAAGTCAACTTCTAGATCAAAGCATTCATCACTGAGCCAGAGGAAATATTTTTGGCACAAACTTCCTTTCACTTCTACAGATGGTTCCATATTGAAACTGTTCTTTTGTTCCAATCTCAAACACTATATTAAACAAAGTTGTAACATGTTTAAGATACCTTATTATTTGATAGTTTGTGTTGGGGCCACTCAAAGTATATTTGTAGTCATGAAAGACACTGAGACGCTTGACCCAAGGGTTAAACATTTCCAGAATCTCTAGTGACAGGATGAGATAGCATTTACTGAGAAGCTACCCTGCTGCAGCCTACCACTTCATTTACACATCACAATAGCTCTGAAAAGTAAACAGGATTTTCCCAGTTAGAGATGAAGAACTGTAAATTAAAAGTCAAGGAGACTACCTTTGGTAAGCGATTAACAAATAGCCTTGCTGAGATTTTAATCCAGCTGTATTTTGGAGCAACATGGATGGGCCTAGAGGTTGTCATACTAAGTGAAGCCAGACAGAGAAAGACAAGTATAAGATATTGCTTATATGTGGAATCAAAAAAAAGAAGATACAAATGAACTTATATATGAAACAGAAACAGACCCACAGACATGGAAAACAAACTTATGGTTACCAAAGGGGAAAGAGGGAGGGAATAAATTAGGAGTTGGGGATTAAAATATACACACCACCATATATAAATTATACAACTAACAAGGCCCTACTATATACCACAGAGAACTATACTCAATAATTTTTAATAACTTATAAGGGAAAAGAATCTGAAAAAAAATAGGTATATATGTATGTATAACTGAATCACTTTGCTGTATACCTAAAACTAACACAACATTGTAAATCAACTATACTTCAATAAAAATTAATTAATTAATTAAAAAATAAACCAAAAAGCTCTAAATGGCATACAGGTAATTTGACTCCAGGTAGAGTGAGCAATAACTGAAGTATCAAAATTTATATAACTCCACTACATAAGCCTCTTCGAATGATCTCTGCTCCCTATCAGCTCTGTGTTCCTACCTCTATCTTTAGTCTCAGGCCTAGGTCTAATGTCAAACAGTGCACAGTATATTGGAAAGAGGGTGGATTTTGGAGTCTGAGAGTATGAAAATCTCAGTTTTATTTTTTTAATAGCCATGTGAGTGTTATGAACTTAATATTGTCCTCCTAAATTTTTTTGTTGAAGTCTTAATTCCTAATAGCTTACAATGTGACTGTATTTCTCGATAGGGCCTTTAAAGAGAAAATTAAGATTCAATGAGGTTATATGGGTGGGCCCTAATGCAATGTGACTGGTGTCCTTATAAGAAGAAGAAGAGTCACTAGGGATGTACCTGCACAGAGAAAAAGCCATTAGAGAACCCAGTGAGAAGGCAGCCCTCTCCAAGCCAAGGACAGAGGGCTCAGGAGAAACCAACTCAATCTTGTACTTCAGCCTCCAGAGAAAATAAGAGTTCTGTCTTTTGAACAGCTTAGTCTGGTATTTTGTGATGGCAGCCCTAGCAAACTAAGACAAGACCTTAAAACATTTTACATGACCTCTTTGAATCTAAATTTCCTTAGTTATTATTATAGTTTATAATTATAATAGATTGTATTGACTAATAAGTGAAATAATCTAGAGTGCAATGATGTACATATTCATAAATCTTATTTTCTCCTGGTATGTTTTTCTTGTGACTTCCAACTCCAATAAACTACTCATTAAGCTCATTCTCAGCAGTGGTTCATGAAACAAATCTAAGGGCAGAGAAAATAGGAAGAGAAATTAATAGTCAAAAGCATCTCGAGAAAGTTCACTTGCATAAAATTCACAAAACATTATTATTATTTTTACTTTCCTCAAGTTCTGGTCATCTTGTTCTTGATGAATATGTCTGTGAGAATATTATTTTTTTCTTTAAATGGAAAATTTCAAAATGGATAAACCCTTAGCATTTCTTAAATTCGGACAATATTTGAGTGAGTAAATATAAAATGAAAAATGATTTCATCTTATTGTATAAGCAATTAATGCGTTTTTTTGTTTGTTTGTTTCTTTTTTTTTTTTTTTTTGGTCTCACAGATTTACATACCAATTTGTTTGTGTTCCTGAATCTTCTCCTTCAAACTTTTGAGTCATATTCAATTGTGTTGTCTACTCAACAGAAGGGATCTTTCTCTGCCCCAATTTGCTTCACTCCATAGTCCCACAGACGCCTTACAGTTTTTGGGGTTTTTTTTTGGCAAAAAGCTGATAATCATGATTAACCCCTCACTTTCTTTCACTTCCTATTTCACATCTGCTAGTTCAACCATCAGAATATCACCACCATGCCCACCTCCACCTCTACCAATTCTAAATTCAAATCTCCCCTGAATTATTTTTATTTATTTATTTATTTTGCGGTGCGCGGGCCTCTCAGTGTTGTGGCCTCTCCCGTTGCGGAGCACAGGCTCCGGACGCGCAGGCTCAGCGGCCATAGCTCATGGGCCCAGCCGCACCGCAGCATGTGGGATCCCGGACCGGGGCACGAACCCGTGTCCCCTGCATCGGCAGGCGGACTCTCAACCACTGTGCCACCAGGGAAGCCCTCCCCTGAATTATTTTAATAGCGTTAGCTGTTAATTATTTTAATAGATACACAGCTGCTACTTCCCTTTCCCTCTTTCTCACCCTTTCCTTACCTCAGTTCTTTTCAGGCCTTGAACCAGGAACTCTTCAAGGGATCAGGCCACACACCTCCACTCTCCACTGGGAAGTGAGCTTTGCCTCACAAGGCAGGTCCTGCGCATGCTTTCTTTCTGTCCATCAATTTCCCCAAACCAGGTTGAATCCCCACTTGATCGCCATCTCCTAATTGAAGGAAGGGAGAAGACGGGAACTAATATTTATTATTTTCATCTGGGGATTCTAGGCTAGCTTCCTTATATATGTTAATCTTTACATACATGATATTATTATACTCATTTTACAGGCAAATGAAACTAATAAGTGCCTGGGATATTTGCATGACTATGTTAACAAGTGTTAACCTAGCCAAGGAGTAGCAGTACTAGAATTCAAACCCAGATAAATCTGGGGCCAACTTCCAAGTCATTTCTACCTTGTGTTTCTTTGAAGGCATACATTAGCACTTTTTGTTGGCCACCCTGGGATCCCAGAATGACTGTTTGGGCAGGTAGCAAGAGGATATGTTTAGGAAGCAGAAAAAAACAGAATTTGTGGACCATTTCTTCAACTGTAAAATAGAAATAAAAATTCCTAACAGTTCTTTTAAATAATAAAATCAAAGAATTTAGTACTGTTTTTAGGAAAGAATAAACACACACACGCAAATAGATACACACTTGTTATTTCTCTTCCCTCTCTCTCATTAAAAAAAAATTCTAAAATATCACTTAGGGATGGAGAGTTGAGGTGTGTAGCCTGAACGCAGAGTTCCTGGTTCAAGGTAAATACATATACACACAGCAAATTAAGTCACTGCCAGTTGTCCTTTTGGTGACCCCTCCAACTTCACTGCCTACCACCTTACTTTGTCTTCATCCACTACATTGACTTCCTCACACTTCCAGGCCCACACAATGCCCCTTGGGGCCTTTACTTTATTGATTGATTGATTGATTTAATCTATTTATTTATTTGTTTATTTATCTATCTATCTTAGGCCTTCTCTTTATTTACCTATCTATCTATCTTACGCCTTCTCTTTACTTATTTACTTATTTATTTATCTATCTATCTTAGGCCTTCTCTTTATTTATCTATCTTAGGCCTTCTATTCATTTATTTATTTATCTATCTTAGGTCTTCTCTTTATTTATTTGTCTATTTACTTATTTATTTATTTAGTTCCCGTATTTTTTTTTTGGCTGCGTCAGGTCCTAGTTGCAGCACGCGTGATCTTTTCGTTGTGGAGTGTGGGCTTCTCTCTAGTTGTGGCTCACGGGCACCAGGGTGCATGGGGTCTGTAGTTTGCGGCCCTCAGGCTCTCTAGTTGAAGCACGCAAGCTCAGTATTTGAGGTGCGCGGGCTTAGTTGCCCCGCAGCGTGTGGGATCTTAGCTCCTCGACCAGGGATCGAACGTGTGTCCCCTGCATTGGAAGGCAGATTCTTTACCACAGGACCAGCAGGAAGGTTCAGGACCTTTGCTTTAGGTATCCGCTCTGCCTGCCAAGTTTATCCTGGAGCCTTGGTTTGTTCATTTAATTTCTTCCAATGCCTTTTCAAAGGTAGCTTTATTAGAGAAGTCACCCTACATTATTCTATTAAAATAGCTCACCACATCTCACCACAGGGACTGTTACCCTAACTTATGTTTGTCCCCCTAACTTTCATCACAATCTAACACACAACATGTTTACTTTTTTTCCCCCATAAATATCTGTCTTCTCAAAAGAATTCTTGTACCATAAGGTAAAGGGGTCTCTTTATGTTTTATTTACTTCTAGATCCCAAATGACTAGATTAGTGCCTAGGGCCTCTTAGCTGATAAATAAATACTCACTGGATAAACTTAATGAAATAATCAAATATGTATATTTGTTACTGTGCAAATAAAGACTTTAAAAAATAAGATCAGTAAATCTCTGGCCACTTCATCTGACAATTGTATCTTCTTCTTTTGTCTTTGTCATATTAAGGACTTTTAGTAGAAGCCTCAGCTGATTGATCATTTGCAGTAGAGGTCAAAATTGCAATTATTTAATTCCACAGATTGCCTTGGAGGGCAATGAAACAGAAAATTGATGCTGCTTGATCTTTTACACAGTTGTTCCTTTATGAAATATAAACCTTAAAAAATGCCATTGTGGAATATAGTAAAGCGCTCTGAATATTTACAATTGTAAGAAAATGTCCAAGAATGGTGTATATGGCAAGTATTTCTATGTTGTACACAGTTTATTAAAATTTAATAAAATACCATTTGTTATCATTTTTTAAAAAATGTCCAAAAGGTTTCAAAAATTGGTAATTTTTCTTAATCTCTCTGCTTTCAATATTGTTTGCAAACTAGAGTTTTTAAATTTAGTTATGATAAATACAATATCTTTTAAGGAATCCCTTTGACTTATGGACCACAAGGTATGTTTCACCTTATTTTTTATATTAGTTCAATATTAAAAAAGAATCACTGGCCCTTTGGCTCTGATCAATTAGATAAAAAATTCTGACTCCCTTTTTTAGAATCTGTCTAATTTTTGTATGGTTTTATGATAAGGCAAGTTTTAGGGCAATATTTATCTTGAAGATATTTGAGTTGTTAAAGTTTCCACTTTTCTTAGAAATGTGTTTTCCACTACCAAGAAAGGAGCACTGAGTAGTACAGGGACATTTTATTTTATTATTCTTTTTCTTTTCTTTTTTCCAGTGGAATTTCTCAGCAGAGTTGGAAATTCCCCAGATTTATAAAACATTAATATTAAATGTATAATAAATGATTATGCTGCAAAATCCAATCACATAGGAATTGAAAAATACCCTTTCTCCATTAAAACTTTTTTTAGGAATGGAGAGTTTATAAAGGATTATCTCTTGAATGCAGGAGAAAAATCATGCCCCACACTCCATAACCAAAAATAGCATTATCAAAGGCAAACACCATTATTCAGTGTAATGAAGATAAGGCTGAGAATTCACAGGACAAATTCTATGAAAAAGTTAAATCATTTATGGCGTTTCTATTGCAGTGGAAGAGAGCTCAGCTACATATATGTATATATATTACCATCCAATTAGATCTATCATTTGGTGGTGTCAAAGAAAATCTTGATGTGACAGAAGAACTCTTAAGCATGATGCCCATGACAAGCACAACTGTGTTCTGGGGTTTAATTAAGTCTTTTTTTTTTTTTTTTTTTTGCACACTGCATGGCTTGTGGGATCTTAGTTCCCCAACCAGGGATTGAACGCAGGTCCTCAGTAGTGAAAGCGTGGAGTCCTAACCACTGGACTGCCAGGGAATTCCCATAATGTCTTAACAATGCTAATATGAAACTAGTCAAATTTAGGACATATGACTACTGAGAGTGCTCCCCAAATGGTCAAAGCTGTTAGACCATTAATTTAAACTGAGGTGGCAACATTTTTCAAGGACATGGAACTTAAGTCAGTTCCTTGCATGACTGACCCAGAGTTACCCTCCACTAGAAAATTAAAATAGAAGACATACTGTTTGTAATAATTAAGTCTATGAACTTTGTGCCCTCCTAGGGCCAGACCACTGGCAATGCAGTTATGGTTGATGGATTAGATGAACAATAACAATCTGCTTACACATTGAGATTAAGATGCTTCAGAAGCGGCATGTTCTGGAAACAACTGAAATTTTAAGAATTCAGTTGATTTGAATAGTTAACAATAAACAGTGGAGCAAAGTCTTGAACTTTGCAATTTCATTTATCATACTGATCTCAGTTTCATCAAATCAGAGTCATGACCAAACTAAATTACAAAATAGTGGGGTTCAAACTTATCCTTCTTCTCCCTCCCATCAAAAAAAAAAACAACAAAAAACAGCTTAAAAATTCTTCAGGCCACTGTTCTCAATACTGAAAGTTTGTAAAAAGATGTACAACTGTGAAGTTACTGAACTGAAATTTAAATACTGTGCTGAAAGCTAAATATGGTAATGATGCAGAAATAGAGGAATTCTATCTTTATGTAACTGAGTTTTTTAAATTAATTTAAAATTAAAATAATTACCCTAGTTCTATCAATATTTGGAATTACATTCTAAATTCCTTCCCCTTGATAAAATAAAAGAATGAAATTATTATATACAATTAAAGGTAAAAGAGTTTACTGTAGGCCAGATACTCTTATTGTTATTTATATGTTCCATGATAATCTAACTGAATTTTAACAATTCTGTGAGGTAGATGGTATTATTATCTCCATCTTATCTATAAGGCTACTGAAGCACATGCTAAGTAGTTAGCCTATGTCTCACAAGGAGCAAAATGTAGTGTTAGAATTTGAATCTAGACAATCTGGTTCTAGGATAAACCTTTTCAGGTACTAGACTATAGCTACATTACTAAATAAATAAAAAAATAAATAAATAGGGTCTGCATCCAAATTAAAGTAAAAAAGAATTAATACAATTCCATTTCTGGGCTTCCCTGGTGGCGCAGTGGTTAAGAATCCACCTGCCAATGCAGGGGACATGGGTTCGAGCCCTGGTCTGGGAAGATCTCACATGCCACAGAGCAACTAAGCTCGTGCGCCAAAACTACTGAGCCTGCGCTCTAGGGCCTGTGAGCCTCACCTACTGAGCCCACGTGCCACAGCTACTGAAGCCCGCGCGCCTAGAGCCCGAGCTCCGCAACAAGAGAAGCCACCGCAATGAGAAGCCCGCGCACCGCAATGAAGAGTAGCCCGAGCTCACCGCAACTAAAGCCCGTGCGCAGCAAGAAAGACCCATCGCAGCCAAAAATAAAATAAATTTATTTAAAAAAAGAAAACTTCATTTCACGAGAAACCACTAAGCACTTATCAGAATGGCTAAACTCCAAAACATGGAAAGCACCAAATATTGGTGAAGATATAGAGCAACAGGAAGGCTCGTTAATTGCTGTTGGAATGCAAA
The DNA here is from genome assembly GCF_949752795.1 of Hyperoodon ampullatus. Lineage (NCBI taxonomy): Eukaryota > Metazoa > Chordata > Mammalia > Artiodactyla > Ziphiidae > Hyperoodon > Hyperoodon ampullatus. The sequence continues at coordinate 130,425,642 of NC_136915.1, read as the reverse complement.
ATGGTACAAGCACTTTGTAAATTTCTTATGAAGCTAAATATAGGCTTACCTATCATACAATCCAGCAGTCACACTCCTAGTTAATTATCCAAATGCAAAACATGAAAGCCTATACACAGATTTTTAGAGCAGCTTTATTCATAATTGCCAAAAATTTGAAGTAATCAAGATGTCCTTCAATAGGTGAGTAAACTGTGATACATCCATACCGTAGGCTATTATTCAGCAATAAAAAGAAACGAGTTATTGAGCCTTGAAAAGACATGGAGAAGCTTTAAATAGATATTGCAAAGTGAAAGAAGTCGTTCTCAAAAGCCTGGATAAATATATGCTTTCACCTATATGACTTTCTGGAAAAGACAAAGCTCTACAGATGTTAAAATGATCAGGGATTGCCAGAAGTTTGTTGGAAGGGGAGGGGAAACAGGGATAAATAAGTGGGACACAGGGAGTCTTTAGGGTGATGCAACTATCCACACAATATTATACTGGTGGACACATGGCATTATGCATTTGTCAAAACCCATAGAACTGTACAACACAAAGAGTGAACCCTAACATAAATTATGGTGCTTACTTAATAATCATGTGACAACATTGGTTCATCGATTGTAAAAATTGTAATTAATAAAAAATAAAAATGTAATTAATAAAAAATGCTTTCTGTGGTGTCAGAGATAATCTCTAATATCATGTGTTACTTTTGTGCACAAAATTTCGATAAAAGAAATTCAATATTTATTACAAGGGACTTGTTCACACATTTGTGGTAGCTGGTTAAACAAGAGGAAGCTGGCAAGGCATATAGTCAGGAAGAAAGAATCATGACTGGAAACTCACTATCATGAACTGAAGCTTGGACTCTCTGGACATAGATAGGGCCTACCCTCTTTTAAAGGCCTTTTGATTAATTAAATCAGGCCCACCCAGGATGATATATCTCTTAATAAAGTCAACTGATTAGGAACTTTAATTACAGCTGCAAAATTCCTACACTGAAATACATAGATGAACGTGTAACTGAGTCTTTGGGAGGTGTGTGTGCACTGTAAAATAACTCTTTTATGGCCTCCTTGAATTTTCACAGGAGTGTAGCTCTTGTAGCCTACCCTGTGTAGAAGCATACTAGAAAGGGAATTCTGGAATATTTAGTTCAGAAGTAATGCTGTGTGGGATACTATGACAGTGGATATGGCAGTCATGGTAGTCTGGGTGGAAGCATTGTGGGCAAGGAAGGCAAAACCATTTCCTGAGTAAGTGTTATATTCCAGTATAAACAAGATGTCATCCAATTCCATAAAGAAAGTGCTTTAAGGTAGTCAACCTGCCACCGAGTAGCTGGCTGATCACCTCAGAGAATGGTACCACATCAGAACTGAACCCTGATTCTCACATCAGAGTCAGTCTCTATTGTTGGCTTACTGGACATTCAACAGTGGCTGTAGCCAGGCCAGCCTTTGTGAACAGAATTCAATGTTGCTAAGTTCATGCTGAACTCCCATCCTTGTCACGATGGCTGCTTTGTTCATGAGTCACTGGGCAATGACAGAGATGGTTGGGGAAGATGCTGACAGACATTCATTAAATAGGTCATCTTAGTTACTTGATTATTAAAATCCCCCCCTTTTTTTTAATAATTCACATGGGACACAAATGTCTTCATACCTGTTTCCAAAGAGGTCTATCCACATACCTTCCTCAAGACTCTATTTTCGTGAATTTTACAATGGTGTCCCTGATAGTCAACCAAACCATTGGCCACATTTCATTAATTGACATAGATTTGGTCATTTGGCATCTCTCCTTCAAGGCAAAAATAAACAGTTTCACTGGTTGAAGTTCTGCCTACTGGGAGAATCACCCTTCACCCTGTCCTTTAGAGATGCCCCCACAAAGAAACTATGTTGCCACAGCTGTCAACTTTTGGGTGGTCTCTTTATATCATGCAGTACTGTCTTTACTGGGCTTAAGACTGAAATATATGAAGAGTATGAGCTATGGGCATTGGAGCTACTTTTTCATGCAATCCACTTTTTCCCTCAGTACCTGCTCAAGCCCCGTCTCATCCATAGCACTTCCATTTGATAATGGAGCACAGTCATACATGCCTACCTTTGTGCCTTGGTAGGTCAGAAAATCCTGCTTCATGATGGACAGCTCAGGGTGCATGGTAACTCAATGGTCTACGATTAAGCTTTAGTCTTTGCTGAGACCCAGTAGCAAGACAAAAGCTGTTGTTTAGAAAGACACTAGTTATCCACAGATGATGTCTGGGCTTTGTTCCAAAACCCTAAGGGTGGGAGATGTGATTCACCTATAGGGACCTGCCAATGGCACTCAACAACATCTCTATATGCCAATGATGTTTCAAGCACCATTAGATCTGTTGGCTCATATGGCTTAAGCAGCAGAGCAGTTTCAGCTGGTGCCCCTTGGCTTCCGGTCTGCTATGGTCTTCCCATTCTGACCATTGCCTGTAGACATTAAGTTTCAGCCCGGTGATGAACATTCTCTGGATCTCAATGAATATTGCTTTTATATGTGAGTAGAAATATGATATTTAAATTATTTTGCATTTTACTATTATTATTACCTATTGTCCTGTTCCTGTTCTCAAGCAGACACTCCTTTAGTGAAAAGGATGCTACATTTTTCCCCGTAGTTTACCATCATCTAACGTTAATGCCTGGTGTACAACAGGCATTTTAAATAAATGTATTGAATTCATCTGAATTTAATATATATTTCTGGTAATAGTAATTATCCATGTACATATGCAGACTTCCCATATGCACACGTGCACACACACATATACACACACACGTGCACACATGAGAACATTCATGTACACAGAGCCCTGAAGAAAGAAATCACCAAGTAATAACCTCTTCATTCATTACCTCCATATGAAGCTGTGTCTAATACTCTTTCTTTGGGCCAATCCCTGATAATTAAATATTTTAAAAATCACTTTATCTCACCAATATCATGTCTGCTTATCTATACATCTGCTTTAAAAAATCCTATTCTGTCTACTTATCATAACCTATTCTCCCTGCAACATACATGGATTCCATTTCCTTGTTGAACTAAGGTCATTGCAAAACCACAAGGTTAGACATTAGCAGTTTCTCATGAACATATTTTAGGTGATTAATATAATTAGTCTTGAGTAGTTATGGGATTGATACATTCACAGATTGGTCTAATTAGCCTTTGAACAGACTGATGTCTCAATTGAAGAGCTAATAAATTATCTGGCTGATCTCCACACACCTTTTATCCTTGGTTTGATTAATACCCAAGCTTTTGGCAAAGTACCTGGGAAAAGGGCTGAAGCTTAGCCTATCAATTTCAATAATTGCATTATTTTAATGGGTTTTTATCTCTCCTGAGTATTTGATTCTTTTGGTTTTAATATACACAATATATATTTTGTGGTGCTTATGAAAATTATCAAAATTTTCCATTTATTTGCACATAGGCTAATGCTATTAGAAGCCTTCTGTAAGACTGTCTCTATGATATAAGTGAGTAATTCTGGGAAATCTAGAAATACTGTATAAAAATGCATGCAATTAAACAATAATTTTAGTTCTCTGTCATCTGGTGATTCCCTGGAGAATTTATGACAAAACTTCCTTTGTTTTTGACAAATAATGTTGACTTCCTCCAAATCTTCATTTTTACCTCCTTCTATGTATAGGTACTATAATAAATAAAGACTGTTTTTAAAGTTATTTGCATGTCTGTGTAATGAAATCAAAATAATAAAATGATAATTAATAGTAATATATGTGTATAATCTCTGGTACTGTTTCTATTCCACAGAGTAAAGCTACCTATGCTGTATTTACATTTAATTAAATCTTTTAAAATGTAGCTATATTATATACGGAAGTCTCCTTGACATTAAGGTCATTTACTGTGATAAATCCACTGATGCATACACTCAGCTCAGGCAGTAAATGAAAACTATTAAAGTGTAAGCTAATTATAATGCAAAAGCTAGTGTATGATCAGAGCTCATTCACCTTGTTGTGAGTAACAGAGATTTTTATTCACTCCTGTTACTTGAAACCTAACTAAATGTGTACCTATTCTAAAAATACATTCTCATAGCAACTTATATAAATTGTGTGAGTTATGCATTTAACTGCAGAAAGTATTGATCAGTTATAATCATACACTGTTTTTTTTTATCAGAAACATATTTTAATTTGATGCCATAATAATGTCTCTTCAATATAGAAGTAATCATTAGTAGTCCAGTGGCATGTTTGGTAGAATTTTCATTAGTACCTTGGTAACTTGCCCTTCTCATAGACATTATTATCACCCAAGACTTAATTTTGCCCATCACACATTATTTTCCAGATAGATAGATAATCATACACTACTCAAACTTTTCATCAAGCACAGAGATTTAGAGTGCATTTTCTACTTTCCAATACTCTCTTCAACCATGTTTGTTAGCATTACTGAAATATGGTTTTCTTTTCTTTTACAACTTCTTTATCTCCGATATCTTGTACAACTTTGTTTCGTTAAACCACAACAAGTTTTGCCTATTGACCAATGACATAATATTTAGACAGTTTTGTCATAGTGTGTCAGTTTCACATCAATTCTCTCTTTATCTCTATTGACTCTTAACCTGAGAACTATATATGGAGTTCTTTGCTTCAATTCCACTGTACCTATAGTTTCTAAATTCTCCCTTCTCACTTTGGTATCCAAATCCAGCTACTACTTATCCCAAATAAAACCTAGTAATATACCTTTGAATCCACTAATATATCATGAGCTTGTATATATTATCTCTTTTAAATTTTATTTCTTCCATACATACTAAAACAATGCTTTAAATGTGGAAGCTATTTACTAGACATTAAAATAAATAACATTGGAATCTATAATAAAACACAATTTTATCTTCAAACCTGCGATCCTTGATTTTATTTCTAACTTTATATAAATTTTTGTAAAACACAATGTGTCCAGACCCTTATAAGAGTCAAATTTTACTACAGAATTTTAATGACAAGCAGCATTCGCACATCTTTCTGCTCAAAAGATAGCACTTTCAATTCTTTTCAGCATTTTCTCCTGAGGCCGGTACACTGTTAACAACATCCTATGTCTTCTTTTTCCATACTTTACTCACCTGTTTTGTGAGAGCATATTCTAAAGTAGTTGCCCTGAGGAAAAACTGCAAGGAAGTACAATATTTGAGACTTTATATAATTAAATTTTTTTTTCTACTTTAACACTTGAAAGATATTTTATCTTATACAGAATTCTACTCTGTAATTCAATATTTTTTTCCAGAAAATTGAAAGCATTGTTACACTGTATTCTAGTTCCATGGATTCGGTTGATAATGCTGTATTTATAATTTCTGATTTAGTGTGTGATCGATTTTATTTAATTTCTCAGAAAACTTTTAGGATTTTGTCTCTATCCTTGTTGGAATTCCAAAATGATATACTTGGATGTCTTGATGAAGATGTGCTTTATTAAGCTGAGGAAGTTCCTTCTGTATTAGTTTATTAGAGGCGCTCTTGCAAAGTAGCACAAACTGGGTATCTTAAAACAACAGAAATGTATTCCCTCACAGTTCTGGAGGCTAAGTCAAAAATCAAGATGAATATAAGGTTGGCTCCCTGTGTGGTGCTGAGGGAGAAATCATCTCATGGCTGACTCTTTCCTGCCTTCTGGTGGTTGGAGACAATTCTTTTTTTTTATTTTTAAAAAAATTTATTTATTTAATATATTTATTTTTGGCTGCATTGGGTCTTCGTTGCTGCGTGCGGGCTTTTCTCTAGTTGCAGCGAGCGGGAGCTACTCTTCATGGCGCTGCGCAGGCTTCTCATTGCGGTGGCTTCTCTTGTTGCAGAGCACAGGCTCTAGGCACTTGGGCTTCATTCGTTGTGGCCCGCGGTCCCTAGAGCACAGACTCAGTAATTGTGGCGCAAGGGCTTAGTTGCTCCGTGGCATGTGTGATCTTCCAGACCAGAGCTCGAACCCATGTCCCTTGCATTGGCAGGCAGATTCTTAACCACTGCACCACCAGGGAAGCCCCTTGTAGACAATTCTTGCTCTTCCTTGGCTGGTTCATGCATCTCTTTCTCCGTCTTCACACAATGCTGTCCCCTGCGTGTGTGTTGTCACTGTGCATCCCCTTCTCTTCTTATAAAGACACGAGTACTTGGATTTAGGGCCCTCCCTAATCTAGTATGACCATATCTCAACTAATTATATCAATATAGACCCTATTTCCAGATATGGTCACATTCTGAGGCTTAGGGTAGACATGATTTTGGAGGGACAATATGCAACTCCATCATCTATTCCTAATTTGCTGAAGATTTTTATGACAAATTTGTGTTACATCTTGTCAGATGCCTTATCTGTTTCCACAGAGATGACAGTATGATTAGCGCTTTTAGTCTGATTACTATGAAAATCGCATTGATTGATTTTCAAAAGTGAAACCAACCTTGCATTCTTGGAAATAAACTTATCTTTTCATGGGGAATTAATACATTTATGTATTGCTGGATTTAATTTTCTAATATGTCGTTAAGGATTTTTGTGGCTAAGTTCAAGAAGAGTTTTGTTAGGTAGTATTTTTTAATGTCTTTTTTGGTTACTTTTATATTGAGATAATTTGACATACCATAAAATTCACCCTTTTTAAATGTACAATCCAGTGGTTTTTAGCATACAGTTGACCCTTGAACAACGAGGGTTGATCTGCGTATAATTTATAGTCAGTCCTCTGTATCCAGGGTTCCTCTGCATCCACGGATCCAACCAACCATGGACCGTGTGGTACTGTAGTATTTACTATTGAAAAAAGATCCATATATAAATGAACCTGTACATTTCCAACCTGTGTTATTCAAGGGTCAACTGTATCTACAAAGTTGTGCAAATATTACCACTACTTAATTTCAAAACATTTTCTTCAACACCAAAAGCAACTTAGTACCCTTTAGCAGTCTCTTCCCACTATTCCCTCTCCTCCCTACTGGTAACCACTAATCTATTTTTTGTCTCTATACTCTATTTTGGATAAACCCTACTGATATTCTTCAAGTGTGTTAATCTTTTAATATCATCTTATAACTTCTTTTCGATAATATCTCCCTTATAGCTACTTGTCATCATTCTAATTTGCCTTTAGTTTCTTGAGTCCTACAACACACAAATACACAAAGTCCTTCTTTGGTACTTTCATCATTTCTTCCAATTCTAGTTCTTCTATTGACTATTATTCTCCTGCTTATAAGTCACATTTTCCTGATTCTTGGCATGTCTAGGAATTTTCTTAATTGGATGCAGGACAGTATAACTACTACATTGCTGAATGTCTAAAATTAATTTTCCTCCTTTAAAGAGTGCTGACTTTTTTTCTAGAAGGCAATTAAATTATTCACATATCAGGTTGGTTTTTCTCAAGACTTATTTTGAAGCATTGCTAATTTGAGGGTAAAATAGGTTTTACGCTGGAGCAAATTTAGGCTTATTACTACTAGTAGTCTTATTTCTAGGCTAGAAATATTAGGCTTACTACTGTAATTATTTTACTACTAAAATATTAACCTACTGGGAACTTTACGGAATGTCCTAGGTTATGACAATTGATTCTCCAGTAATGTTGGTTGGATCTTTCATATCTCTGCACCCCATGTAATCTCTGAGAATTTTCTAGTGTTTACCATCATCCTGTCATTTTTCCTAATCTCATAAACTTTCATTGCATTGTCCACATATGCAGTTTAGTATTCTGCAAAGACTCAGTGCAATTGCTCTTCAGGGTTTTGGTGCTCTTTTTCTATATAGGTTCCTCCTATGTCGAACTATGCCTTACAACTTACAACTACCTCAGTGCTCCTGAACTTCAATCTCTTCATGCTTAGCTCAGTGATATTACTGTGCTCTACTTGGGATCTCTTTCTCTGCCTTGTGGTTCATAATGTGTCTCTAGACAATTTTATTTCTCACACTACTTCTTTTCTCACTTTGGGGAATCCCAGGCCTGTGCTGTCAATTGTCCAAGGTCTATTTTTGTTTGTTTGTTTTTGTTTGTGTTTTTTTCCCTATTCTCCATTTGTTTGTGGTGGAGGTTAAGTCTGGCTATTTTATTTGATATTGCCAGAAGCAGAAGTCTAGTTCATAAATTTAATTAGTATATTAATTCAGAAATCAATTCCCCCACTCTTTCTCTCTTGCAGTTATAATTAATAAGTAGTTCAGTACTTCAGGGGACTTTATTGTTAATCATGTGATTTGTTGACAGGTTTTTAATATATTTATTTTACTTTTTTAATATATTTGTATAAAGGTAGTTATTATGTGCACATAAAATACAGTTAATAAAATACAAAACAAAATACTTCCTATATATTATTACATACTTAATGTCCTTTTCTGAACTTGCTTTATATTGTGAAAAATCACTTAACTTTGACTCTTGGCTTTTAATAAAAAGTAAGTACAACATCAGTAGTTTGAAAAAAATTATTTTGTTTTATTTTATATTGTATACAATTTTAATGAAGACTTTAGTAAAAACTTTATGTGATATATAAAGTAAATTTAAAAACATGAACTCTGAAATTAGGCTGCTTGAGTGTGAATCCCTATTTTATCATTTATTTGGTCTGTAACCTAGGAATGGTTAGTTATACTTTTTAGATGTTATCTTCCTAATCTGGGAAATAATAACATCTATTTCACAGAGTTGTGAAGAGTAAATTATGTGTGTGTGCTTAAAACCGCTGGTACATCTAACAGCTGTAAAAGTAGTTATTATTATTCCTGTACACAAGAGAAAATATAAAGAAGAAATAATACAGAATTAACTTTACAAGTATAATTAAATTCATTTTTATGATGAAAGATAAAGTAACTGAAAAGGCAAAATAAAATAGCACTTCCGTTGATCACTCAGGATCTGAACCAAGTTCTGAAATAAGACAAAAGTGTGACCAAGTAGAAGAACAGAGCATCACTTGTGCCTCTCTACAAAGCTAGAGTATATTTTTCTGTAAGGTTCCTGTGTCTATATAGACCTTGTAAAAGGTCAGGACTCACACTTGTCCAGGTGAGAGAAAGAGACACCAAGGGCCCTGATTGAGAAATGATGCAAAGCACTTTAGATCTCTGAAAAGGAGTAAGGCATGTATCAAAGAGCAGATTTTAAAACAAGATATCTCATTTTCATAGAAAGAAACATAAGAATTGGAGAATGCTCATTCCCACTTAGAAAACACATAATGAGCTAGTAACTGTCACTAGTCCTGCTTTCCACCTGGGATCATTTTTGCTGTTGCTCCTTTTGTTATTTTTATCCCTTCCGTGCTTTTTGTTCTTATAGGTTTATGCATTAAAAAATTACATTATGTTCATTACATTTGAATTTGGGGGGTAAGTGGAGCCAAATTAATGTATTTAATCTGTCACCTTTAAGTGGAAGTCTTGCTTACATTCCCTCTTCTGAAAACGTACTGACTAAACCTTTATTTCAGAACATCAGTATAATGCAGAAAATAACTGCTTTATGGGGTGTTTCTAAACCTTTTCTTTTTTAAATCACATAGCCCAACCAAAATAAAACAGGCTATTATTTATTGCTTGGTAAGTCAGCTATACACTGCTATCTTACCTAATTTGCCTAACACAGTTAAAGGTTGTTATTCAGGAGTATTCAAGGCTGACATTCGTTTAGGATAATGAGGTAGCAGAATATGTAATTTGTTTTGCATAGACTGAGCACTGTTGTAAGTAATGGAGATTTATGTTAATAGCAAAGTCAGCATAACTGACGTTGCAGACAAAGAGTAAACGAAATTTATGCACCATCGAGCTACTATTTTGATAAAGTAGATTTTCCTCCCAGAGATATTTAAAGGTCTTAGTAAAATAGTATCAATACATAGAAGCAGCCATTACATACTCCAGTTTGTTATCAAATTATGTTTTCTTAAAACTGACTTATCTGATGGGAGTAATCCAATCACAGGGTACAGTACTAGGTAAGAAATAATCAGGTTAAAAAATTATAACACAGTTACTTAAATTTGAATATAAGTTTTAACTGTTAATGTAGGAGTTTTTCAGTTTATCTACAATGCTTAATGTTAAAAAATTGTATCAATTTACTTATAAATTTTTACTGTCTCAATAATGCATTCCAATTTGCTGTGAGACTTTATAAACAAGTGTCACAAGTCTGCTCCTTGTTTTTCTTAGTTCTAAGATAAGGTATTTGACTAGGTAGTACTTACTGTTAAACAAACAGATCAGAATTCATGGATACTTGAATACAATTATCAGGTGAACACTAATGATAGCTGAAAGCTTAAGTAGGGTCTTTGCCAAGAATGCCTGTTTTTTTAAAATTAATTTTTATTGGAGTATAGTTGCTTTACAATGTTGCATTAGTTTCTACTGTACAGCAAAGTGAATCAGCTATACGTATTCATATATCCCCTCTGTTTTGGATTTCCTTCCCATTTAGATCATCACAGAGCACTGAGTAGAGTTCCCTGTGCTATACAGGTTTTCATTAGTTATCTATTTTATGCATAGTATCAATAGTGTATATGCGTCAATCCCAATCTCCCAATTCATCCCACCACCACCCCTCCACGGCTTTCCCCCCTTGGTGTCCATACGTTTGTTCTCTACATCTGTGTCTCAACTTCTGCCCTGCAAACCGGTTCATCTGTACCATTTTTCTAGGTTCCACATACATGCGTTAATATATGATATTTGTTTTTCTCTTTCTGACTTACTTCACTCTGTATGACAGTCTCTGGATCCACCCACATCTCTACAAATGACCCAATTTTGTTCATTTTTATGTCTGAGTAATATTCCATTGCATATATGTACCACATCTTCTTTATGCATTCCTCTATTGATGGGCATTTAGGTTGTTTCCATGTCTTGGCTATTGTAAATAGTGCTGCAGTGAACACTGAGGTGCACGTTTCTTTTTGAATTATGTTTTTCTCTGGGTATATGCCCAGTAGTGGGATTGCTGGGTCATATGGTAGTTCTATTTTTAGTTTTTTCAGGAACCTCCATACTGAGATCCTTCAACTTCTAGGAATGCCCTGTCCCAGAACTCCCTCATAAATGCACTATATGGGATGCATGGGTCCATGCACCCTCACTGCAATGTCAGGACAGCTCTAGACAGTCGGTGTTTCTAAATTTAAAGGAGTGGGTGGATATAGAAGGAGAAGTTGAGACTGTGCAACAAGACAGGATTGCAGGCTCTGCAAAAGTATTGTGCTATGATAGAAGTGGTTTTTCACTCTGATTTTCATGCTCTTTGAGCATTTTAGGAACCAATATTGCATCTCCAGTGCAAGGAGAACTATGCTTTTTATTGTTTTGAAGGACATGTGCGTGTGTGTTTAGTCTAAAATCGCATCTGTTACACGGAAATAGATAAGCATCTAATCATGGTGTTCATCTCGTTATATACCCCCATGTCTAAATGACAAAAAGATTTTCTTCCTTATCTCTATTCAATTGTTCATTTATTTTGGTCACAGTATTAAAAAGGGGAGTGTGTGTGTGTATGTGTATATGTGTGTATGTGTGTCTCTGTGTGTGTGTAGGAGTTAGAAAACATATTGTAATTTTAGCAGCTTCTGTGTTTCCTATTCTTGCCACACCTTTAAACAATAAGAGATCCTTCAACTTCTAGGAATGCCCCGTCCCAGAACTCCCTCATAAATCACTCCCTTCCATTAATTTATATTGAAAAAATATTTCTCAAGTTTCAAGATAAAAACCATTCTTATTTTCTATGGGATATTTTCCTTTATTCCTTTAGTTTGGGTCACATTTTTATTTAGGGCTCAGTAACACTCAGACACTACATTTGTCATCATTCTATTCAAGCTTTACATATGGAATCCTTCCTTCTATTTACCTCTGCTCCATGTCCCCTGTGGCCAAGGAATGGTTGTTTATTTCTGGATAGTTATGGGATCTAACACAGTTGGCCACTGTTACATTCACTATATGCTTTTATATTTGGCTTTCTAATTTATGAATATTTGCATTAAAAAGTATGATTAAAATAATGGCTAACTTATCTACATTTAATCTAAATAGAAAATAAACCCTGTTAAGGGCTGTGACTTCTTTAAGAAGATTTTTCCTCAATCTTCCACTATTTAAGAGAAATAATTAATTTATGATTCTGTCATGAAAGTAATTCCAAAAGAGAATAAAATTACTAAGTCTACATATTTTAGAGGCATATCATGTACAGATACTGAGACCATTTTAATGTTGAAAATGTATTCCATCTACCATCGGAAGGCTGATATACTGTGACATAATTGTATTTTATTGACTATTAGAAATATGTTGACTATTAAATATGTTGTAACCTGAAATTTAAAAGTGGTTTTGTGGTTCCAATTTTTTTCTTTTTAAAACAATATCCAATGTATCCAATCTTTATTGAAGAATTATTTTCTACATGTTTCACTAACTTATTATTATTTCCTTTAACTCTACAATATTTTCTTATCATGGTTATTAAATAGTATATAAGCTTACATTTTCTTCTGGGGTATGAAGCCAAGTAAAGATATAGATCACATTAAAGTCTATTTTAAATTAAAAGTAAAGATCAAAAGCACATCTGGTAGGAAATGGTAGCCAAAGGGAAGAAACCAGAGAATAATATAATAAACAGTAAAAATACCACCTGCTCACAATTTCTTTCTCTTTTTTGAGCAGTAGTTCCTTAGAATATTAAGAATTTGGCACAAAACTCTACTTTATATATTCTAGGCAGCTGCGCCACCCTGGATATCTTCAAATATATTAGTCAAATATAGTCATTATATTTTTTACTCATATAATTTTCTTGGTACATAAAAGTATATTTAATGCTTATAAGCAGTTATATGTAAGTACCTTCAATCTGTTTGAAAATTGTGACTATATTATTAGGATACTTAAATATGTATGTGACTTTTATAATTATCAAATATTTGTGAGTATTTAGTATGGTATTATTAATTTTTTTTTTTCAGTACGCGGGCCTCTCACTGCTGTGGCCTCTCCCGTTGCGGAGCACAGGCTCCGGACGCGCAGGCTCAGCGGCCATGGCTCACGGGCCCAGCCGCTCCGCGGCATGTGGGATCTTCCCGGACCGGGTCACAAACCCGTGTCCCCTGCATCGGCAGGCGGACTCTCAACCACTGCGCCACCAGAGAAGCCCTAAAATGTTTTTCTTATAATATCACAGGTGAGTATACGTACTGGGGAGAATAGAGTTCAGGAAACATTTCCTCAATGCCCTAAAAGCTGCTAACGTGAAGCACTAACCATTTTTCTTATTGAAAATAAATAATCTGTCTAGTGTCATACGGAGTTTATGTCTGTAACGACTACCTCTGGACTCATGAAGCATGAAAGGTAAAAACAGCAGAACATACGGTGGTTTTTGCACATTTTCTCCAGAGAGCTCATTTCTAAAGTTCTTCAGAATTTGTCTTAAATTTGCCAGCATTACTCATCCAATTTTCATGAAGAAAGAAAAATATCATTTTTTTTCCTTCTTTTTAGAGATTGGAGAGGAAAACTGCAAAGTAAATTTTGGTATTATATGTATATATACACATTTGTATAACATTTTGTATTCTGCTAAAATATTAACACTATCTGAGCCTTCAGTATAACCATCTGATTAGGTAGAGTCTATTTATTATAAAGATTAGTAAACACAATTTTAGCACTAGGCATTGCCTTAGGTTTAGACTACGTGAAAACTGGCCTGACCCTAACAAGTCATGAACAACTCAGAATCTTCCTTAATGAGCTCACAATGTCTCAGAAGTGGAAGACAGGAAAAATCAATAATCATATTACAATAAACTAAATAGATGTATAACACTATTAACAGTAGTCATCAGACCTTCTAATGTTCCTAAGCTTAATCATTACCTAATTTAATCATCACAATGCATTTACCATCCCTGTTACACAGTTGAAAATTGAGAAGTTAAATTATTTTCCCATTAGTAGTCGTAGAACATAAAGACTAAGACCAATCCCACAATCTGACAACAGAATCCAAAATTCCATGGAAAGGGACACTTGGTTTATGTTGAAATTACTTTTAGTGCCATGGAGGACGAGGTGGAAGGTAAATGTGAGGATAATAAGAGTGAAGCACAAGCTGATTCTTGAAGTGTAACAAAGAATTTCATGTGAAGGTGGTGTGGTAGACATTGCAAACCAAAAATCAACTCATACACAGGTCTTGGATAATGATGACTTAGTCATTATTTGCTATGCAGTACAAGTAACTTATGTTTACAATATGTAAAAAAATGTGGTGAAAGTGAGGATGAAATGTTAGAGTGAGCTAAGTTATATGAATGGAAAATGTGTAATTACATGCAAAATTGACAGAACTTGGTGACTAATATGAAAAAGGTGAGAACCTTGAAATTATTGTTATATACTCTTATTGTCAATGTTTAACTCTAAAAGTGTTATAGACACAGTCTCTCATTTAATCTTAATGTAATGTCTCCTTGTCTATAGTAATGTTGATATTTTAACCCAATAAAATATGCATGTACACTAATTATGACATATTGAACAAGTTTTCAGCATACATTTAAAGAATTCCTGATGTAATCAAGATATCTAGTATCCTTTACAACTATAAGTAAAGAAACAACCCAGAGCTTTCTTTTACCTTACTCCCCAAGTATGGGAAAAATTTCTCAAAGATGGGAAACAAAAGACATATTGATGCCTTTGTTACCAAGCAGTACAACAGTAGCATTGAGTTTTTCTCTTATAGATCTAGATATTACAGAAATCCCATAGGTAATGTTCTGAAGATAGCATCACAAGATGGCAAATGTAAGTGGACAGATCTGGGATGCTCGGTCACCACGCCTGCATATGAACTGTTTTCGTATTGTGGCCCATGGCACTGTATTTTCAGTAAAGTCTGCACTCAAATAACTCTCTTACCCTCAAGTTGAGATCTATTAGTTATTGGTATCAGACTGGGAAACAGAATCAGCAAAGGTAAAATTAGCTTTACAGCAAAAAGTTTACTAGTGAGGTAGAGAGCCCCGATTTAATGACAAAATGTTCAGTGGGAAGATAAAGTATTTCTTCCACTGAACAACATAAGAAAAATTGCATAAAGCAAAGATGTTTTGTATCACAATTGCTGGTATCATCATCATTTACCACCAGGTAGCAAAGCTCTTATAAAGCATTGGTAAATAAGACAGTGAAGCATTAGTGTAATAATAGAAAAAAGGCCAGTAAAATAGAATAAAAGAGAAGCCAGACAGACATGTACTTTACATGGTTAGCTCATGTGTGACAAATCTTCCACTGCAGTGAAATGTAGTATTTTTTAGAAATACTGCGGTTTCATTTAAATAGGTACACAGGAAAACAAAAATGTGACCCCTACCTCACACTAAACACAAAAATATATTCCAGGTAGGTTATAGATTTAAATGTGAGTAAAAATAGCTCTCTCTTACAAGATAAAACATAGGGAAATATCTTCAAAATCTTGGAGTAGGAATTATTTCTTAACCCGGCCTTGAAAAGCAATAACCATACAGGAAAAGATAAGAGATTGGACTATATTAAGAATAAGAACTTCTGCTCATAAAAGGCATTTTATAAGAGTAAATACACAGGCCAAAGTATGGATAAAGTTATTTAAAATATATATTTTTCTAAGAAAAGACTCATATCCCCAAATATAAGGAATTCCAATGTATTAATAATAAAAGGCAAATAACCCCACAAGAGTTGGCAAAAGAAAGGGATGACCCAAAACTTATATGCATACCATTATTAGTCATCAGGAAAAATGTATATTAAAGCAAAGTTAGGATTCATTACATACTCAACAGGATGGCTAAAATGTAAAAGAAAAAATACCAAAATGTGATGAATGTGTTTAACAACTGGAGTTCATATATATTACTGTTTGGAGTGTAAACTGGTAGAACACCTTTGGAAAAGTTTGGTATTATCTACCATATTAAACATATGCACATCTGTAATATAATTATCTAGAATAAATATGTGTATATGCCTATAGGAGCATTATCTGTAACAGTTAGTGACTGGAAACTATCTAAATGCTTCTCATGAGTAGAAAAATAAACCAGTTATAGTTTATTTGAATAATGGAACACTATACAGCAAGGAGATTTTATACACTTAGTATATTAGCAACCATATGGATAAATCTCAAAAACACAGTGTTGAGTGAAAGAAGCCAAAGACAAAAAACTATATTCTTTATGATCCCATTACACAAAGTTCCGATATAGACAAAACAAGTCTATGTTGGGAGAATTCAGGATTGTGGTTGTGCTTGGGACATATTGACTGGTAGGAGACATTAAGGGTCTTTTGAGGTGTGGTGATGTTCGTTTCTGCATCTGAGTGGTGTTGATGCAAAGATGGGTTGATTTTGTGAAACTTCAACATGCTGTAATATTTTGGATTATGTAGTTTTCTGATTGAATGAGTCTCATCAAATATTGACAATGGTTACTTAATTACCAAGTTTGTGGAATTTCTTTCTGCTTGTACTTTATTTATTGTTTGAATTTTACTATTGAGCATGCATTACCTTCTCAAAAACTATATATTACCCTTTTCATAGTTTATAACATTGTTTTTCTTCAAGTTTATCAATAAAATCAAGATGTTAACTCTTTGCTTGCAGACTGTTGTGCATTAATTCAGTTTTTCAAGAATGGGAGTTTTAGTATCTCTAATGGAGAGGTTGTCAAGACATTAGTTGGTTAATGTATCAGCAATAATGCAGAGTTTATGTTTATAGCCATTATGTCTTTTGATTTCAGTTAATGGAAACAAATGACAAACACTATTATTGGAGAATATATGGAAAAATTAAAAATGATGCTTTCATCTAATGACACTTTTTATGAATTGATGATGTTGTCTGATTTGTCACATGCTTGCTTGTATAAGTGGATACTAATGTATAGAGAAAAATATATTTCAGTGAAATGGTATTTAAAATGG
This sequence comes from Hyperoodon ampullatus, assembly GCF_949752795.1. Classification (NCBI taxonomy): domain Eukaryota; kingdom Metazoa; phylum Chordata; class Mammalia; order Artiodactyla; family Ziphiidae; genus Hyperoodon; species Hyperoodon ampullatus. Next base: position 130,408,539 of record NC_136915.1, on the reverse strand, counting down.
GCTCTGTAATAAAGAATATCAAATAAGTATAGTTTCAACTTTATAGTGCTAGGAAGATACTTGTAAGAAAAACAGAAAAAGCAAGCAGTGAATCGTATGGATATATCTATAATTTTAACAACAATCTACAGAAGGGAAGAACAGTGTAGGCAGGAGAAATTGCGTGAAAAAATCTTAGAAGATACTGTATTCAAACTGAAGATAGAATGATATGTACTTTTTAAATAAATGCAGAAGTCAACAAACTTTGTTTATAGGGTCAAATAGTAAATAGTTTTGGCTTTGTAGATGGTACAGTCTTTGTGACAACTACTAAACTCAGCATTTGTAGCACAAAAGCAGTCACAGATGATATGTAGACATATGGAAACAAATGTGCAAGTCTGTGTTACAATAAAACTTTATTAAACAATAAGCAGGTGACAGACCAGATTTGACCCACAGGTTAGTTTTCAGACTCCTAAAATAGATTGCTATGAAACTTAAATTCTAAGTTTTTCGATTCTGATGTAAAAGGACTTTTTTTTTGTGTGTGTGGTACGCGGGCCTCTCACTGTTGTGGCCTCTCCCGTTGCGGAGCACAGGCTCCGGACGCGCAGGCTCAGCGGCCATGGCTCACGGGCCCAGCCGCTCCCCGGCATGTGGGATCTTCCCAGACCGGGGCACGAACCCATGTCCCCTGCATTGGCAGGCGGACTCTCAACCACTGTTCCACCAGGGAAGCCCAGGACTATTTTTATTATAAATTTTTAATTCTGCAGCATTAGGTAAAATGTAGTAAGATGCATTACTAGGTAATATCTTAAGCAGTACACATTAAGTATGGAGTTTTCCCTAAAAATATAGAAATACCATATGATCCAGCAATTCCACTTATGGGTTTTTCAAAGCGTCTTATCAAGTGATGAATGGATAAGAAGATGTGGGGTGTGTGTGTGTGTGTGTGTGTGTGTGTGTGTGTATGTATATATATATGCATATACATATGGATAATATTCCATATATATATAAGATATTACTCAGGCATAAAGAAGAATGAAATCTTATCATTTGTGACAACAAGGATGGACCTAGAGGGTATTAATGCTAAGTGAAATAAGTCAGACAAAGACAATGACAGTATGATGTCACTTATTCATGGCAACAAAAAAGTTAACCAACGTAACAAAATAGTAAGGCAGTCATAGATACAGAGAACAATGAAGTGGTTGCCAGAGGGGAGAAGGGTGCGGTGTTGAGAGAAATAGCTGAGAGAGATTAAGACTTACAAACTGGGCTTCCCTGGTGGCGCAGTGGTTGAGAGTCCGCCTGCCGATGCAGGGGACATGGGTTTGTGCCCCGGTCCGGGAAGATCCCACATGCTGCGGAGCAAGACTTACAAACTTCCAGTTACAAAATAAATGCATCCTGGGGACAAAATGGGCACCATGGAGAATATAGTCAATGATATTATAATAATTTGGTTACAGATGGTATTTAGAGTTATCGTGGTGATCATTTTGTAATGTATAGAAATATCAAATCACTCTATTGTGCACCTGGAACTCTGTGTTGTAGTTCAACTAAATTAAAAATATACTTCAATTAGATTAAAAAAAAACACTCCTGGCAAAAATGAATTAAGCAAGAAATTGTAAAATATTTGATCAATGTGTTAAAAGTGGAAGATCATCATAAGAGATCTGATATATGAATGTTGAGGTCCCTGAAAGAGTAAAATCAAAGCAAAGATACAAAGCAAATATTAAACATTCTGATACAAAGTTTTCTGAAACAAAAAAGGCTTTGAAATTGTTTATTAAAATGAACAATGAGCATTCAATTGCAATGACCAATAGCAAATAATACTATGGAAAAATTACTAGGCTTTAAAAATAAAAATACTTTGGGCAGCTAGAATAAAAGCACAGGAAAAAGAGAAGGGAATAAAAATTAGAATTTTAAGAGCCTTTTCGGAGAGAAATTCTCTGTGTCAGAAGATAATAGAGAAACATATTTAAGATAGGCAAGGAGAGAAATGATGAATCATGAAATTTTTACCAGCCAAGCAGACTGAATATCGAAAGTCCTGACATCAAATCATGAAAGATCTAGGGTAATATTGTTCCCATGAACAATGGAATGAACAGACTTCAGAAAACAGAATCCTTAGAAAGTGACATAAGGACAGATGGTAAATAGAAAATTTGCAGTTCCTTACTCAACTTAGACTGAATAAGGATTGTGTGTGAGAGAGAGAGCACGATCTTGGTGGTAGATACCAGGGTGACTACCTTACAACAATTCATTAAGTTCTACCTCTGTTGAGGGTGCTTTTCTATACACGTGTTTTATTTTATAGAAAATTATTTTAAAAGCAACTAGATAGATAATATAATTTAATTAAAAAACATATAAATATCAAATATATAGATACATATTGAACATATAGAACATAGATATATAAATAATAGATAAAACTGTAGCTAAAACTAATACTAAATCTGCACAATGAAACAACCGAGCTTGTATTAAATGAAGAGGCCTCAGGAGACTAGAAGTGACGTCGCTCCCGATCTTGGTTCAGATGACGCTCCTGGGCTCCAGGTCCAGGCCTTTACAGGAGTGAGACCAGAACCTGCAGCACAAACATAGGCAATGGAGTCACTGAGGAGGTGTACAGTCAGATGGAAGAGGGCTCCCTGGGGAGGGTGAGCAGGATCTGGAAGGCTCCTCGGGCCCTGGACTTGGCCTTGGGCCCTCATGTCCCCAGGGGTCAGATCCACAGGGCACTGGGGTCTGTTTGCTGCTCTTTGCTGAACGTGTGGTCTGCTAGCAGGGAGTGTCTAGAAATGTCCCACAGGACCGATTATACCTGGGCTTTTGGCCGGGCAGCCTTCAACTGACGGGTCCCTGGACAGTGAGACTGAGGCAGAGGAAAGCAGGGGGGCTCAGGGATCCGGGACGAAAAGGCTGATTCCCAACCACCCTGGGCCCTGTGAGGAGCCGGAGGTCTGATGACACAGGGGGTGGGTGAACATGCCCCTCCATCCTACACTCAGTGTAACTGCTCATAAGACCTGCACACTGGAAATGGAGACACCTGGAGTTTCTATTTTCCCTTATAATTCTTTCTAACCCCCAGCCAAACTCTCCTGAGGTTTATAATTTTAAAATGTTATTATGCTGCTGTAATGAAAACACACGTTTTATCTGTTTAGCATATTGCAACTTTAAAAGTGGACAGAAGACACTGCTTTTCAAACTGTAATAAGACAAGTTATATTTATGTTATTTAATGACAGAGTTGGAAAAACAAATAAAAAGAACATGAGTAACTTGAATCCTGCCCCTTTAACTCATCCCAAATAAGCATTGCACTGAACTGCTTTCTGGTTTTCCTTAACTTGAATTGAACACATACACAAAAGAATCTACAGAACCTCCAACCTCAGGTTGAGAAATGGTGCCGTGAAGTGACCCAGGCCCCCCAGGGGCCCCACAGAGGGTGAGGGACCCCCAGGGCTTGGGCAACTCCAGGCAGGCTGGAATCCTGCAGTGGCCCTACCTGATGCCAGGACTGTGAAGCACCCACAGGGATGCAGAGCTGGGCCAGGTGAGCTCTCTGCGTGCAAGAGCACTGGGCGCCTGTGTCTTCTTCACACTTTTCCCAGGAGTGCTGGGACTGGGGAGGTCGAGGACCGCCCAAACTCTCACCACAGCTAGCGATTAACTGGGGATGCTCCCTGCTGCCTTTAGGGCGGTTGGGAGGGCAGGGCTCGGTCCCGCAGAGAGAGGTGATGAACTTTCCAGTGGGGCTCTTCAAAGGGAACACGCTGGAACAGCACCTCCTAGAGTCATGCACATGGTGGCCCCGCAGTGCCCTACAGCCTCCCCTGTAGATGTAACAGCTGCCGGAGGACGCAGCCCAGCAAACATGGGGGCTTGTGTGGGTGGGTACATGTGCCCTGGGGAGATGTGCTCCTGGCATCCTCCACTTGTCTGCAGGGTTTATTACCATCCTCTTGTCACCACCTTTGTGGTCACACTCAACAGCAGTCCCCACTGTTTTGGCTGGTGTTTCTGAAGCACCAAAATGTAAGCTGGGGACTTACGGATGGAGAACACGTGCACTTGTCTGCCCCACCTTTTCACCCCCAGCCCTCCACGTTCATGCTTCCTCTTCCTGGTCTTCCTCTTCATCAGAAAGGAATTCCTCAAAAACTTCTCTCAAGAAGGGGGACAGAGAATATCTTGACATCTGGAAGGAAGAGAACAGTCAGCCAGGTCCACGGCCACCCAGGGCAGGAAAACAACCATATGGGGTAGCTCACAGCAGAGCCGGACTCCACCGTGGGCCCCTAAGGCTGGGTGGGCCCAGACCTGCTGACTCGAGCCCCATCTCCTGCTCAGGCCACTCATGGTGACAAAGAGAGATTCAATGGTGCAGACCTCTGGTCAGGAGCCAGGGACATGCTAAGAAAGTGTGGGAGGAGGCCTGCAGAGAGAGTTCACAGATCTAATATAAGATCCCAGGACCCCCGGAGCCTGGATGAGACCAGGTCCTCCAGAATGACAATGATAAAAAGAGGGAAAGAGGAGACGGGGTAGGGTTACAAGGAAGAGTCTACGGATCTGAAAAAGAAAATTTAGAAACAGACTTGCAACAGGAAATAAATTACCATCCGCATGTTGCTCTCTTTGTCAGAAACGTCGTCATCTCTCATGTAGAATTGTGGTGTCCAAGGGCAGCAGCCATGTTGGGGTGGACGTGGGAAAGGAAAGGGAAGATTCAGAGTTGGGATGTGACCTTGAGACCCCTGTGTTCTCATCTCCACGACCTCCCAGGGCCTCAATTGTACCACCTCTGCAATGAAGAACTGGGTCTCTGACCTCCAACATAAGGTTGCCGCCCTCAACTTTCCTACTCCCCTGTGCACAATACCCTAGATGTGCTATCCAGAAAATAAACTTCCATATTAGGCAGTGACAAGCGCAAGAAAGAGCAGCTCATGTGGAAAAGATCATTTTGGATGAGCAGATCAAGAAAAGGTGATTATAGAGCACAGTCACGTCTAAGGACACAATTTCTCTCTATTGTATCACTAAAATATGAAAAAAACAAGCCAGAACTCTACACATATTTCATTCTTCTTTCTGATTTCATATCCACCTTCCTCAGTCTCCAAAGCAGGAGATGTAACCCTAAAGTTCCAGGAAGCCTCTGCCATTAGATCCTACCTAAGTGTTGTTCCTACCTGTATCCTTTTCCTTATCACAGCCACAAATGTTATCCAAAGTCGATTCTGTAGAAACACAAACGTGTATTTACAAGTATTAGGGATACATTTAAAATGTGACTAATGTGACTGAGTAATTGGATATTTTATTTTGTTTTATTTTAATACACTGAGTTAATCATTGATTGAATTAAATAAATTATAACAGGCACATCTAGCTAGTGGCTACCACACTGTAATACACATCCCTCTCTCTCTCTCTCTCTCTCTCTCTCCATATATATATATATACATATATATAAAATATATGGGGGATGTTACCACCGCTCCCCTGGTTATTCCCCTCTGTATGGTCTACCCACTCAAGATGGCTGTTTGCTGATGGTTTACCAAAGGAAAAACCTCTGCCCCTTGAAGATACTTAGCCCAAGGGGGTAAGAGGGATGTGTCCCTCTGCTGGTTTCCCTGGTAACCGATGAGCCCATCTGCTGTCAATTCCCCCTTTAACTGGAAGCCTGCCTATTCCGCCCAGAGTGAAGAATGCTTCTACTGCTGCTGCTGCGTTCTGCCTGCCATCGGCTATCTACAGTGGGATGTTTCTCCAGGACCACTTTGCTTCTGACGTGAAAGATCTCCCATCTATTAAACCATGAATGTCTCTGTCCCTGACTCCGGGCTCTTTCTTTAGCCCTGAGGCTGAGCAAGTACAGGGCTTGCAGGCGTGAGAGGTGCAGCCCAACACCTGCAGGGCAGTTTGCTGGCCAGATTTGATGATTCATTTGTAGGTGTTTCCTAGGCTCATGCACACTTGCCAGGCACTCATGAGACCTTGGGGACACTGAAACAGTAATGTCAACACCCAGCTCCTAGAGGAATTCCCGACAGGTGTTCCACTTGACGGGAGAGGTAATGAACATGGCCCAGTGCACCTGTGCTAGACATAATCAGCGAGCAGGTGCAGAAGGGAGGGAGGGACATTCACTCACTTCATGAGGCCATCCTTCTCACCACTGCCTCTGAAAAATCCAGGGAAGGAAGGGACAAAATGCCCTTAGAAGGTAAATAGCCTGTACACTGAAAACTACAAACCACTGGTGAAAGAATTAAACAAGGAACAAATAATTGAAATGACATAGCATATTCGTAGACTGGAAACTTATTATTGTTGACATATCTACACTACCCAAAGGTAAGTATAAATTCATTGTAATACCTATCAAAATCCCAATGTCATTTTCAAAGAGATAGAAAAAAAAAAAGATCCTAAAATACATATGGAACCACTAAGGACTCCAAACAGACAAAACAATCCTGAGAACAAAGACCATAGATGAAGGTTTCTCACTTCCTGACTTCAAAACACATTACAAAGCCACAGGAATCAAAACTGTATGATACTGACATAGAAACAGATACATAGCCCTAAAGACCAGAATAAATAACCCCCAAGAAAACTCATAGATACATGGCCAAATGAAATTCACCAAGATTCTAAGACAACAAATAAGGAAAGTATAGTTTTCTCAACAGTCAATAGGATGAAAATATAACTTACAGAAAGACTACAAACATATATCAGAAAAGGGGCTAATGTCCAAAACATATAAGAAAAACACTACAACTCAAATGCAAACTAAGTTAAAAAATTAAAAAGGGCAAATAACTGGGTTCAGAAATGTGCAAAGACTTAAATAAGACATTTCCTGAAAAAGACATACAAATGGCTAACAAATATAGGAAAAGGTTCTCAACCTCACTAATCATCAGGGCAATGCAAATCAACACCTCATACCTGTTAGGCTGTGTATTATAAAAAAAAAAATTAGCAGTTTAAGGCCAAGATGTGGGGAATTGGAAACTTTGTACACTGCTGGTGAGAATGTAAAATGGTGTAGCTATTATGAAAAAGAGTATGGGGGTTTCTTATAAAATTATAAACAGAAATATCATATGATTCAGCAATCAGAGTTCTGGGTATATATCCAAAGGAAATTAAATCAGTATCACAATGAGATGAACTTAGGTTCATTGCCGCATTCTCCACAATAGCCTAGATATGCAACCAGCTTCACAAAACAAGTAAGTGTCCTGTGCCTGAGCTAACCTTAGGTACTTCAAAACAACTCCGTAAGTCTCTTACCCCTTAGAGAGGATGAAAGCAATATTAGAGTTAAAAGTAACTTGTCCCAATTCCCTTAGTCTGGAATACTGAAACAAAAGTTCTACAGCAGGGGAAGCCTCATAAACACACAGCACCTGCCAGGGTTTACCCCAGCCTTGGAAGAACTGGGAAGGATAAGACCAAGGCAGGCCTGAGGAAAGGTCTGAGGGTAGGCAGGACGGGAGTGTGGGGAGCAGGGGCAGGGCTGTCCGGATGGAGCAGTGAGTTGTAAGAAGAGCAGTGACCCTGGGTCCTGCTGCCCTGAGTCTCTGTCCTGGGGCTGGTGAATTCCAGGAGACCAGGTTAGCAGGGCTGTGAGAGCCAGTGTGTGAAGCGAGCCCAGCAGCCCCTTCACACAGTCCTCTAGAATTCCTGCCGGCCATGAAGGGTCTTTAGGGGCAGCTGGACGTGGAGCCCTCTCAAATGGAAGCATGTCCGCACATCAGCCTTGGGAGGTGCTGAGGCTGAAATGAGGAGACTGAGCACATGCAGTGATCCCAAAGCACGTGTTCTGTGACTCATCCACCTCTGGGAGCGCACTTTCCATGAGGAATAAACAGTGAGGACAAAAGTAAGGTGAAGCTACAAGTCCTGAAAGTGTAGAGGGAGAGAGTTCAAGTCTCATCCACCACCTGACACTCACTATAAGAACTTGTTCTCCAGTGTCAAATGATTATGAGAGTTTTGTTCCCACTAAGATATGGCCATCATATGTGAATATAAAAAGGAAACCAAAATCCCTGGTGCTAAATACCCTCCAGGTACCAAACAGAAATGAAGCTTTAATCTTTGGCAGTGAAAAAGCAATGAAAGAGTAGTCTTGTGAGAAAGAAAATTTCAGAATGGCAAAGCAAGAAAAAATGACTATAAGCACAGTACAGTCAAAGGACATGGACACCATAACTCTATTATATCATTAAAATTTGGAAAGAACAAATCAGAATTCTACACATATTTCCTTCTTCTTCCTGATTTCATATTCACCTTCCTTAGTTTCTAAAGAACCGGGTGGAACCCAAGTGTACTAGGAATTGTCTCGCTTTAGATCCTACCTGAGAGTTGTTCCCTACGTGAATCGTCATCAGCATCGCTGTTATGTATGCTCTCCACGATGCATTCTGTATGAACACAAACATGAGCATAAAGTTATTGTACAAGTTGACCCACCCATTTCTCCTACTCGACTTGCTGGCTCACACAGCATCACACTGGTCTTCCCTCCAGGCCCTCAGACCTCCCCTATGCTCTGTGCAGACAGAGACCTTCAATAAGATATTGATCACAGTTGAAAATTTCAAATGAGGGAGAGATGCTGAGAAAATCACCGTTCAACCCCTCACTTCTATAGACCCATTTATAGCTTTCACCGTCAACCTTACCATTCTGAAATTCCAGATGTTACAGACACACTTGAAACATGGCTACTGTGACCAAGCAATTGTGTGTTTTTTGCATTTTTTAATAGAATGAGTTAATTATTGTTTGAACTAAATTAATTATAAATAGACACATTTGGTTAGTGGCTACCACACTGGAAAGCTCAGCTCTAAGAAATCCAAAGATGAGAAAGAGGCAACCAGCCACCCCTCCCCTGGTTGTTCTTTACTGCAGAAAATTTGATGGCCTAATCTGATCATTCGTATGTAGGTATATCTTGGGCTCTTGGACCCACGCCAGGCATTGCGAGAGTCCTTATGGACACTGAAATAGTACAGTCAACACTCAGATCCAAGAGGAATTCTCAGCAAGGGGCCCACTTGTAGACAGAGGTGAAGGGCTTGGCCCAGTACACCTGTATTAGGCATAATCACAGAGTAGGTGCAGAGGGGAGGGAGGGATTTCACTCTCTGCATGAGTCCATCCTTCTCACCCCTGACTCTAGAAGACCTGAGGAAGGCAGTGGAAAAGGCCCCGTAGGAGGTGAAAAATTTGTATACTGAAAACTACAGGACATTGCGGAAAGAAATTAAAGAAGAGACAAGTAATTGGAATGACATACCATGTTCATAGACTGGATTATTAAATACTGTTGGCATTTCTATACTACATAAAGTGATGTACACATATATTGCAACAACCCACAAAATTCCATGTCATTATTATAGAAGTGGACAGAATCCTAAAATACATATGGAACGCCACCAAGTGGATAAAACAATCTTGAGAGCAAAGAGCAATGATGGAGATTAACACTTCCTGAACTCAAAACACATAACAATGTCACAGTAGTCAAAACAGTCTGCTACTGGCATCAAGACAGTGAGATAGACCAATGAAATATAATAGGGAGATGCCAAATAAACGCACATATATATGGTCAGCTGATCTTGGCTAAGGTTCTAAGATAACCAAGTGAAGAAAGTATAGTCTCTTCAACAATCAACAGAATGAAAAGGCAACCTATAGCATGGGAGGAAATATGTGTAAACCTTTTATCTGAATAAGGGACCAATATCCAGAATATAAAAGAAACTACTACAAGGCAATTTCAGAAAACAGCGGGCAAATAACTGAGTTTAAAAATGGGTAAAAAGCTTCACTAGACATTTCTCCATAAAGACATACAAGTGGTCAATCTACATATGAAAATTTGCTCAACATCGCCAAGCATCAGGGAAATGGAAATCAAGCCACAAGGAGATATCACTCACACCTGTTAGAATGTGTATTATAAAAAGACAATAAGGGCTTCCCTGGTGGCACAGTGGTTGAGAGTCCGCCTGCCGATGCAGAGGACACATGTTCGTGCCCCGGTTTGAGAGGATCCCACATGCCGCTGAGCGGCTTGGCCCATGAACCATGGCCGCTGAGCCTGTGCGTTTGGAGCCTGTGCTCCGCAACGGGAGGACTGACAACAATGAGAGGCCCGTGTACTGCAAAAAAAAAAAAAAAAAAAAGAAGAAAAGAAAGAAAATTAATGTATTCTGGCAAAGATGTGAAGAAGTGGAACTTCTGTATCCTGTTTTGTACCCTGTAGTAATGTAAAATAGTGTAGCCATTATGGAAAACAGAATGGAGTTCCCCCCAAAATTATTAAGAGAACTCTCATAAAATCCAGCAATCACTCATTTAGGTTTGTATACAAAGGAGATAAAACAAGAATGTCCAAGAGATATGTACAATCTCATGACCATTGCAGCATTATACACAATACACAATAAAGGAAAACTGCCTAGTGTCCATGGGAAGATGAATTAAATAAAGAAAATGTGGTGTATACATACAGTGGAATGTCATTCAGTCTTTGAAAAAGAAGGAAATCCTGCCATTTGCAGCAACACGAAAGAACTTGGAGGACATTTGTAAGACTGAAATAAGCCAGTCACAGAAGGTCAAAAACTGAAAGAAAACTCCGAGAAGCAGAGAGTAGAAGTGTGGTTCCAAGAGCTGGCAGGAGGTTGACATGGGAAGTCTCTGTTCAATGGTTAGAATGTGTTATTTCAAAATGGAAAAGTTCTAGACACATGCTGTACAACAAGGTGCATGTAGTCAACAGGACTGACTGGACATTTCAAAACTTGTTAAGACGTTGGATTTCATCGTATGTGTACTTTTACAACAATAAAATAAACATATGTAAAATAAATACAAAGTGGAAAAAGGGGGAAAAAGAAGAAAAATAAGGAAAGGGAGTCAACACAGGGAAAGAAGAAAGGAGGAAGTGTCTCGAATGTACACAGGTATCAGGAGATAATGGGAGAGAAGCTCCTCTCCCCAGGCTTTAAAGAAGACAACTCTCCAGAGTTCACTCCAGCAGAGGGGGATGTCCTTTCTCTTCCCCATTCAAGCAGAAGTGCCAATAGCATCCTAAGTGTGGCCCAGGCTGTGCACAGGTGTACACTTTTCCTTGATCTCTAAACCAACCACCCCTGACTCCCCATGGCTCAGGTGCCCTTCCTCTATCTCCTTCCACTTCTCTAAAGCATTTCCCTCTTCAAGTGCAGCCCGAGGCTCCAATCCTGTCCTCACACGTGGGGTCCACTGAGCGGGTCTCTGAGTTCTTAAGAGCCTCCCTGTGAGTAGCAGGCACTGAATCGCACACCAGGGTTCCCCTCAGCAACATCAGGAAACTATGACCTAGGGATTGAGGATTTCTAGAACAACTTTACTCATACACAGTCTCTTGGGTAAACAAGTGACATTTTAAAATCAATCATTTTCAGTTTTTTCTTTGGTGGGGAAAATATTGACACATATAAGGCAATCATATTCTATTAAAGTATGTATTTCTCAAAGGACTCACTATCGAAAAAAATTTTTAAGTATAAGTTTCCATGTTTTAATTGACTTTACTCCCAGACTTGTTTGCTTGCAAAAGCCTTCAGAAAATATCAAGAACCTACTTCATCTGGCAGCTTGCACAGCAACATGAGTGGAAATGCTCTTGTCACACTGCTTGGTTTCTGTGTCCCACCTTGCAAAGCACAACCTCCTCTCCGCCATCCTGGGAAGGGAGTCAGCGCCCACCCTGAGCTCAATCCATGGGGTAGATCTCTTGGTTCTGTCTTCACTGTATGCAGTGTTTCTTGCCCAGCACACAGAAACAGGGCCGGCACAAGTGATGGAAGACAGACTTTCCACAGGAGAAGGACATTTCGTTTCCTTAGCACAGAATCCGATAGTGAATATTAGCCTCAAAGGAGAAAGGTGGAGTGAATTTCCTCCATCTACTCCTGGAGGCTCCTTCTTTCTCGGAATCCTGCAGAACTGGGTGTGGCATGTGGGTACAAGCATGGGCTCCCTGCAAAAGGAAGGAGGCCTGCCTAGCACTAGGTGCTTCTGGTAAGAGGGGAGGACTCATCCCGAGGCTCTAATAGGAAACAGTTAGAATGAGGGAAGTGGCAGAGAGATGTATCATAACCATTCAGAATGCTATGAGACGTACTAAGAGATGAGATTTCTTATGAAATGAAGTTGTAATTGGCCCAGTAGTAGGCATGCTGGAACCCAGTTTTGTTCACTAAGAATCCACCCATGGAGCAACTAAGCCCGTGCACAACAACTACTAAGCCTGTGCTCTAGAGCCCGCAGGTCAAGGCCAAGATGTCGGGAATTGGAAATATTGTACGCTGCTGGTGGGAATGTAAAATGGTGCAGCTATTATGAAAAAGAGTATGGGGGTTCCTTATAAAATTATAAACAGAAATATCATATGATTCAGCAATCACAGTTCTGGGTATATATCCAAATGAAATTAAATCAAAATCACAATGAGATGAAGTTAGGTTCATTGTAGCATTCTCCAAAATAGCCTAGATATGCAACCAACTTCACAAGAGAAGTAAGTGTCCTGTGCCTGAGCTAATCTTAGGTACTTCAAAACTACTCTGTAAGTCTCTTAGCCCCTTAGAGAGGATGAAAGCAATATTAGAGTTAAAAGTAACTTGTCCCAATTCCCTTAGTCTGGAATACTGAAACAAAATTCTACAGCAGAGGAAGCCTTATAAACACACAGCACCTGACAGGGTTTACCCCAGCCTTGGAAGAACTGGGAAGGATAAGACCAAGGCAGGCTTGAGGAAAGGTCAGAGGTTATGCAGGACTGGAGTGTGGGGATCAGGGGCAGGGCTGGCCGGATGGGGCAGTGGGTTGTAAGAAGAGGAGTGACCCTGAGTCCTGCTGCCCTGAGTCTCTGTCCTGGGCCTGGTCAGTCAATTCCAGGAGACCAGGTTAGCAGGGCTGTGAGAGCCAGTGTGTGAAGAAGCCCAGCAGCCCCTTCACACAGTCCTCTAGAATTCCTGCTGGCCATGAAGGGTCTTTAGGGGCAGCTGGACGTGGAGCCCTCTCAAATGGAAGCATGTCAGCACATCAGCCTTGGGAGGTGCTGAGGCTGAAATGAGGAGACTGAGCACATGCAGTGATCCCAAAGCATGTGTTCTGTGACTCATCCACCTCATGGAGCGCATTTTCCATGAGGAATCAACAGTGAGGACAAAAGTAAGATGAAGCTACAAGTCCTGAAAGTGTAGAGGGAGAGAGTTCAAGTCTCATCCACCACCTGACACTAAATATAAGGACTTGTTCTCCAGTGTCAATTGATTATGAGACTTTTGTTCCCACTAGGATATGGCCATCATACGTGAATGTAAAAAGGAAACCAAAATCCCTGGTGCAAAATACACTCCAGGTACCAAACAGAAACGAAGCTTTCATCTTTGGCAGTGAAAAAGCAATGAAAGAGTAGTCTTGTGAGAAAGAAAATTTCTGAATGGCAAAGCAAGAAAAGATGACTATAGACGGATCCCGACGGGGCCTTCGGCTCGGGGCTGCTCCGCCTGGGCAACCCTTACATCGAGGACAGCCTACTGCCGGCCTTCCTGAGGAGACGCCTGCCCGCCGAGTTCTGGAGACTGAAATCCCAAGGTCAGGGTGCCAGCAGGGATGCTTACTGAATCTCCAGTACTATGTTGAGTAGAACTGGGAGGAGTGGATATCTTTGTCTTGTTCCTGATCTTAGGGGAAAGCATCCACTCTTTCACCATCAGTCTTTAAGACATTTTGAGTGGAGCCGGAGGAAGATGGCGGAAGAGTAAGACGCGGAGATCACCTTCCTCCCCACAGATACATCAGAAATTCATCTACACGTGGAACAACTCCAACAGAACACCTACTGAACGCTGACAGAAGACCTCAGACCCCCCAAAAGCCTCCAAGGCAGCGGATTAAAGCTCCACGGTCCATTTGATGTGCCCTGCGTCTGTGGAGTGCATGAATGGACAGCGAATCATCCCAAATTGAGGAAGTGGACCTTGAGGACAAGATTTAAGACTTTCCCCCCCTTTTTTTCCCTCTTTTTACAACGAATTATCTCAAATTAAGGAGGTGGACTTAGCAAGATTTCAGACTTTTCGCCCTTTTCCCCTTTTTACAACGAATTATCCCAAATCGAGGAGGTGGACTTGGAGAGCAAGATTTTTGATTTTTCCCCCTGCTCTCTTTTTGTGAATGTGTATGTGTAATCTTCTGTGTAAGATTCTCTCTGTATAGCTTTGCTTCCACCATATGTCCCAGGGTTCTTTCGGTCCGTGTTTTTTTTCAATAATTACTTTTTAATTTTAATAACGCTACTATATGTCATACTTTATTCTATTTTACTTTACCTGCTCTTTCTGTTTTTCCTCCCTTCCCTTCCTCCCTCCCTCCCTCCGCTCCTCCTTTCCTTCTTTCTTTTTCTTTCCTCCATCCCTCCCTCCCTCCCACCCTTCTTCTTTCCACTTTCTTTTTCTTTCCTTCCTCCCTCCCTCCCTCCTGTCTTTCTTTCTTTCTTTCCTTCCTCCCTCCCTCCCTCTCTTCTTCCATTCACTCTTCCTTTTGCTTTCATTCCTCCCTCCCTCCCTCCTTTCTTTCCTTTCTTTCCATCCTTCCTCCCTCCCTCCTTTCTTTCTTTCTTCCTTCCTTCCTTCCCTTCTTCCTTTCTTTCAATCTCTCTTTCTTTCTTCTACTAATTATTTCTTTCTACTTTTTCTCACTGTTATTCTGAGCCGGGTGGATGAAAGGCTCTTGGTGCTGCAGCCAGGAGTTAGTGCTGTGCCTCTGAAGTGGGAGAGCCAACTTCAGGACACGGGTCCACAAGAGACCTCCCAGCTCCACATAATATCAAGCAGCGAAAATCTCCCAGGAATCTCCATCTCAACACCAGCACCCAGCTTCAGTCAACGACCAGCAAGATACAGTGCTGGTCACCCTATGCCAAGCAACTAGCAAGGCAGGAACACAACCCCACCCATTAGCAGAGAGGATACCTAAAAACATAATAAGGCCACAGGCACCCCAAAACACACCACCAGACGTGGACCTGTCCACCAGAAAGACAAGATCGAGCTTCAACCACCAGAACACAGGCATTAGTCCCCCCCACCAGGAAGCCTACACAACCTACTGAAACAACCTTAGCCACGGGGGACAGACACCAAAAACAACGGGAACTACGAATCTGCAGCCTGCAAAAAGGAGACCCCAAACACAGTAACATAAGCAAAATGAGAAAGCAGAAAAACACACAGCAGGTGAAGGAGCAAGATAAAAACCTACCAGACCTAACAAATGAAGAGGTAATAGGCAGTCTACCTGAAAAAGAATTCAGAATAATGATAGTAAAGCTGATCCAAGATTCTATTTCCCAGATCCAAAATCTTGGAAATAGAATAGACAATATGCAAGAAACAGTTAACAAGGACCTAGAAGAACTAAAGATGAATCAAGCATCGATTAAAAACACAATAAATGAAATGAAAAATACTCTAGATGGGATCAATAGCAGAATAACTGAGGCAGAAGAACGGATAAGTGAGGTGGAAGATAAAATAGTGGAAATAACTGATGCAGAGAAAAATAAAGAAAAAACAATGAAAAGAACAGAGGACAGTCTCAGAGACCTCTGGGACAACATTAAACGCACCAACATTTGAATTATAGGGGTTCCAGAAGAAGAAGAGAAAAAGAAAGGGACTGAGAAAATATTTGAAGAGATTATAGTTGAAAACTTCCCTTATATGGGAAAGGAAATAGTTAATCAAGTCCAGGAGGCACAGAGAGTCCCATACAGAATAAATCTAAGAAGAAATACGCCAAGACACATATTAATCAAACTGTCAAAAATTAAACACAAAGAAATCATATTAAAAGCAGCAAGGCAAAAACAACAAATAACACACAAGGGAATCCCCATCAGGTTAACAGCTGATCTCTCAGCAGAAACTCTACAAGCCAGAAGGGAGTGGCAGGACATAATTAAAGTGATGAAGGAGAGAAACCTGCAACCAAGATTACTCTACCCAGCAAGGATCTCATTCAGATTTGATGGAGAAATTAAAACGTTTACAGACAAGCAAAAGCTGAGAGAGTTCAGCACCACCAAACCAGCTTTACAACAAATGCTAAAGGAACTTCTCTAGGCAAGAAACACAACAGAAGGACTATACCTACAATAACGAACCCAAAGCCATTAAGGAAATGGGAATAGGAACATACATATCAATAATTACCTTAAATGTAAATGGACTAAATGCTCCCACCAAAAGACACAGAGTGGCTGAATGGATACAAAAACAAGACCCATATATATGCTGTCTACAAGAGACCCACTTCAGACCTAGAGACACATACAGATTGAAAGTAAGGGGATGGAAAAAGATATTCCATGCAAATGGAAATCAAATGAAAGCTGGAGTAGCAATTCTTATATCAGACAAAATAGACTTTAAAATAAAGACTATTAGAAGAGACAAAGAAGGACACTACATAACGATAAAGGGATCGATCCAAGAAGAAGATATAACAATTGTAAATATTTATGCACCCAACATAGGAGCACCTCAATACATAAGGCAAATACTAACAGCCATAAAAGGGGAAATCGACAGTAACACAATCATAGTAGGGGACTTTAACACCCCACTTTCACCAATGGACAGATCATCCAAAATGAAAATAAATAAGGAAACACAAGCTTTAAATGATACATTAAACAAGATGGACTTCATTGATATTTATAGGACATTCCACCCAAAAACAACAGAATACACATTTTTCTCAAGTGCTCATGGAACATTCTCCAGGATAGATCATATCTTGGGTCACAAATCAAGCCTTGGTAAATTTAAGAAAATTGAAATTGTATCAAGTATCTTTTCCGACCACAATGCTATGAGACTAGACATCAATTACAGGAAAAGATCTGTAAAAAATACAAACACATGGAGGCTAAACAATACACTACTCAATAATGAAGTGATCACTGAAGAAATCAAAGAGGAAATTAAGAAATACTTAGAAACAAATGACAATGGAGACACGACGACCCAAAACATATGGGACGCAGCAAAAGCAGTTCTAAGGGGGAAGTTTATAGCAATACAATCCCACCTTAAGAAACAGGAAACATTTCGAGTAAACAACCTGACCCTGCACCTAAAGCAATTAGAGAAAGAAGGACAAAAAACCCCCAAAGTTAGCAGAAGGAAAGAAATCATAAAGATCAGATCAGAAATAAATGAAAAAGAAATGAAGGAAACGATAGCAAAGATCAACCAAACTAAAAGCTGGTTCTTTGAGAAGATAAACAAAATTGACAAACCATTAGCCAGACTCATCAAGAAAAGAAGGGAGAAGACTCAAATCAGTAGAATTAGAAATGAAAAAGGAGAAGTAACAACTGACACTGCAGAAATACAAAAGATCATGAGAGATTACTATAAGCAACTCTATGCCAATAAAATGGACAACCTGGAAGAAATGGACAAATTCTTAGAAATGCACAACCTACCAAGACTGACTCAGGAAGAAATAGAAAATATGAATAGACCAATCACAAGCACTGAAATTGAAACTGTGATTAAAAATCTTCCATCAAACAAAAGCCCAGGACCAGACGGCTTCACAGGCGAATTCTATCAAACATTTAGAGAAGAGCTAACACCCATCCTTCTCAAACTCTTCCAAACAATATCAGAGGAAGGAACACTCCCAAACTCATTCTACGAGGCCACCATCACTTTGATACCAAAAGCAGGCAAGGATGCCACAAAGAAAGAAAACTACAGGCCAATATCACTGATGAACATAGATGCAAAAATCCTCAACAAAATACTAGCAAACAGAATCCAACAGCACATTAAAAGGATCATACACCATGATCAAGTGGGGTTTATTCCAGGAATGCAAGGATTCTTCAATATACGCAAATCAATCAATGTGATACACCATATTAACAAGTTGAAGGAGAAAAACCATATGATCATCTCAATAGATGCAGAGAAAGCTTTCGACAAAATTCAACACCCATTTATGATAAAAACCCTGCAGAAAGTAGGCATAGAGGGAACTTTCCTCAACATAATAAAGGCCATATATGAGAAACCCACAGCCAACATTGTCCTCAATGGTGAAAAACTGAAACCATTTCCACTAAGATCAGGAACAAGACAAGGCTGCCCACTCTCACCACTCTTATTCAACATAGTTTTGGAAGTTTTAGCCACAGCAATCAGAGAAGAAAAGGAAATAAAAGGAATCCAAATTGGAAAAGGAGAAGTAAAGCTGTCACTGTTTGCAGATGACATGATACTATACATAGAGAATCCTAAAGATGCTACCGAAAAACTACTAGAGCTAATCAATGAATTTGGTAAAGTAGCAGGATACAAAATTAATGCACAGAAATCTCTGGCATTCCTGTACACTAATGATGAAAAATCTGAAAATGAAATCAAGAAAACACTCCCATTTACCATTGCAACAAAAAGAATAAAATATCTAGGAATAAACCTACCTAAGGAGACAAAAGACCTGTATGCAGAAAATTATAAGACACTGATGAAAGAAATTAAAGATGATATAAATAGATGGAGAGATATACCATGCTCCTGGATAGGAAGAATCAATATTGTGAAAATGACTCTACTACCCAAAGCAATCTACAGATTCAATGCAATCCCTATCAAACTACCACTGGCATTTTTCACAGAAGTAGAACAAAAAATTTCAAAATTTGTTTGGAAAAACAAAAGACCCCGAATAGCCAAAGCAATCTTGAGAACGAAAAACAGAGCTGGAGGAATCAGGCTCCCTGACTTCAGACTATACTACAAAGCTACAGTAATTAAGACAGTGTGGTACTGGCATAAAAACAGAAAGATAGATCAGTGGATCAGGATAGAAAGCCCAGAGATAAACCCACGCACATATGGCCAACTTATCTTTGATAAAGGAGGCAGGAATGTACAGTGGAGAAAGGACAGCCTCTTCAATAAGTGGTGCTGGGAAAACTGGACAGGGACATGTAAAAGTATGAGATTCGATCATTCCCTAACACCATACACAAAAATAAGCTCAAAATGGATTAAAGACCTAAATGTAAGGCCAGAAACTATCAAACTCTTAGAGGAAAACATAGGTAGAACACTCTATGACATAAATCACAGCAAGATCCTTTTGGACCCACCTCCTAGAGAAATGGAAATAAAAACAAAGATAAACAAATGGGACCTAATGAAACTTCAAAGCTTTTGCACAGCAAAGGAAACCATAAACAAGACCAAAAGACAACCCTCAGAATGGGAGAAAATATTTTCAAATGAAGCAACTGACAAAGGATTAATCTCCAAAATTTATAAACAGCTCATGCAGCTCAATAGCAAAAAAACAAACAACCCAATCCAAAAATGGGCAGAAGACTTAAATAGGCATTTCTCCAAAGAAGATATACAGACTGCCAACAAACACATGAAAGAATGCTCAACATCATTAATCATTAGAGAAATGCAAATCAAAACTACAATGAGATATCATCTCACACCAGTCAGAATGGCCATCATCAAGAAATCTAGAAACAATAAATGCTGGAGAGGGTGTGGAGAAAAGGGAACACTCTTGCACTGCTGGTGGGAATGTGAATTGGTACAGCCACTATGGAGAACAGTATGGAGGTTCCTTAAAAAACTAAAAATAGAACTACCATATGACCCAGCAATCCCACTACTAGGCATATACCCTGAGAAAACCATAATTCAAAAAGAGACATGTACCAAAATGTTCATTGCAGCTCTATTCACAATAGCCCGGAGCTGGAAACAACCTAAGTGTCCATCATCGGATGAATGGATAAAGAAGATGTGGCACATATATACAATGGAATATTACTCAGCCATAAAAAGAAACGAAACTGAGCTATTTGTAATGAGGTGGATAGACCTAGAGTCTGTCATACAGAGTGAAGTAAGTCAGAAAGAGAAAGACAAATACCGTATGCTAACACATATATATGGAATTTAAAAAAAAAATGTCATGAAGAACCTAGAGGTAAAACGGGAATAAAGACACAGACCTACTTGAGAATGGACTTGAGGATATGGGGAAGGGGAAGGGTAAGCTGTGACAAAGGGAAAGAGAGGCATGGACATATATACACTACCAAACGTAAGGTAGATAGATAGTGGGAAGCAGCCGCAGAGCACAGGGAGATCAGCTCGGTGCTTTGTGACCGCCTGGAGGGGTGGGATGGGGAGGGTGGGAGGGAGGGAGATGCATGAGGGAGGGGATGTGGGAACAGATGTATATGTATGACTGATTCACTTTGTTATAAAGCAGAAACTAATAAAAAAAATAAAAAAAAAAAATAATAAAATAAAATAAAAAAAATAAATAAAAGATGACTATAAGCACAGTACAGTCAAAGGACACGGACACAATAACTCTATTATATCATTAATTTGGAAAGAACAAATCAGAATTCTACACATATTTCCTTCTTCTTCCTGATTTCATATTCACCTTCCTTAGTTTCTAAAGAACCGGGTGGAACCCAAGTGTTCTAGGAATTGTCTCCCTTTAGATCCTACCTGAGAGTTGTTCGCTACGTGAATCGTCATCAGCATCACTGCTATGTATGCTCTCCACGATCCATTCTGTACAAAAACAACCATGAGCATAAAGTTATTATACAAGTTGACCGACCCATTTCTCCTACTCAACTTGCTGGCTCACACAGCATCACGCTGGTCTTCCCTCCAGGTTCTCAGACCTCCCTTGTGCTCTGTGCAGACAGAGTCCTTCAATAAGATCTTGATCACAGTTGAAAATTTCAAATGAGGGAGAGATGCTGAGAAAATCACCTTTCGACCGCTCACTTCTATAGACCCATTTATAGCTTTCACGGTCAACCTTACCAACCTGAAATTCCAGATGTTACAGACACACTTCACACATGGCTAGTATGACCAAGCAATTGTGTGTTTTTTGCATTTTTTAATAGAATGAGTTAATTATTGTTTGAACTAAATTAATTATAAATAGACACATTTGGTTCGTGACTACCACACTGGAAAGCTCAGCTCTAAGAAATCCAAAGATGAGAAAGAGGCAACCAGCCACCCTTCCCATGGTTGTTCTTTACTGCAGAAAATTTGATGGCCTGATCTCATCCTTCGTATGTAGGTATATCTTGGGCTCTTGGACCCACGCCAGGCATTGGGAGAGTCCTTGTGGACACTGAAATAGTACAGTCAACACTCAGATCCAAGAGGAATTCCCAGCAAGGGGCCCACTTGTAGACAGAGGTGAAGGGCATGGCTAAGTACACCGGTATTAGACATAATCAGAGAGTAGGTGCAGAGGAGAGGGAGGGATTTCACTCTCTCCATGAGTCCGTCCTTCTCACCCCTGATGCTAGAAGACCTGAGGAAGGCAGTGGAAAAGGTCCCATTGGAGGTGAAAAATTTGTATACTGAAAACTACAGGATATTGCGGAAAGAAATTAAAGAAGAGACAAGTAAAGGGAATGACATACCATGTTCATAGACTGGATTATTAAATACTGTTGGCATTTCTATACTATATAAAGTGATGTACACATATATCGCAACAACCCACAAAATTCCATGTCATTATTATAGAAGTGGACAGAATCCTAAAATACATATGGAACCCCAACAAGTAGATAAAACAATCTTGAGAGCAAAGAGCAATGATGGAGATTAACACTTCCTGAACTCAAAACACAAAACAATGCCACAGTAGTCAACACAGTCTGCTACTGGCATCAAGACAGTGAGATAGACCAATGAAATATAATAGAGAGACCTCAAATAAACGCACATATATATGGCCAACAGATCTTGGCCAAGGTTCCAAGATTACCAAGTGAAGAAAGGATAATCTCTTCAACAATCAACAGAATGAAAAGGAAACCTATAGAATGGGAGGAAATATGTGTAAACCTTGTATCTGAATAAGGGACCAATATCCAGAATATATAAAAACTACTACAAGCCAATTTCAGAAAACAGCAGGCAAATAAGTGAGTTTAAAAATGGGTAAAAAGCTTCACTAGACATTTCTCCATAAAGGCATACAAGTGGTCAATCTACATATGAAAATTTGCTCAACATCGCTAAGCATCAGGAAAATGGAAATCAAGCAACAAGGAGATATCACTCACACCTGTTAGGATGTGTATTATAAAAGGACAATTAGGGCTTCCCTGGTGGCACAATGGATGAGAGTCCGCCTGCCGAGGCAGGGGACACGTGTTCATGCCCCGGTCTGGGAGGATCCCACATGCCACTGAGCGGCTGGGCCGATGAGCCATGGCTGCTGAGCCTGGGTGTTTGGAGCCTGTGCTCTGCAACGGGAGAGCCCATAACAATGAAAGGCCCATGTACTGCAAAAAAAAAACAAAAGAAAGAAAAAAGAAAGAAAATTAATGGATGCTGGCAAAGATGTGAAGAAGTGGAACTTCTGTACGCTGTTTTGTACCCTGTAGTAATGTAAAATGCTGTAGCCATTATGGAAAACAGGATGGAGGTCCCACAAAAATTATTAAGAGAACTCTCATAAAATCCAGCAGTCACTCATTTAGGTTTATATACAAAGGAGATAAAACAAGAATGTCCAAGAGATATCTACAATCTCATATCCATTGCAGCATTATACACAATACACAACATAGGAAAACTGCCTAGTGTCCATGGGAAGATGAATTAATAAAGAAAATGTGGTGTATACATACAGTGGAATGTCATTCAGTCTTTCAAAAAGAAGGAAATCCTGCCATTCGCAGAAACACAAAAGAACTTGGAGGACATTTGTAAGAGTGAAATAAGCCAGTCACAGAAGGTCAAAAACTGAAAGAAAACTCCGAGAAGCAGAGAGTAGAAGGGTGGTTCCAAGAGCTGGCAGGAGGTTGACATGGGAAGTCTCTGTTCAATGGTTAGAATGTGTTATTTGCAAAATGGAACAGTTCTAGACACATGCTGTACAACAAGGTGCATGTAGTCAACAGGACTGACTGGACATTTCAAAACTTGTTAAGACGTTGGATTTCATTGTATGTGTACTTTTACAACAATAAAATATACATATGCAAAATAAATACAAAGAGGAAAAAGGGGGAAAAACAAGAAAAATAAGGAACGGGAGTCAACAGAGGGAAAGAAGAAAGCAGGAAGGGTCTCGAATGTACACAGGTATCAGGAGATAATGGGAGAGAAGCTCCTCTCCTCAGGCTTTAAAGAAGACATCTCTCCAGAGTTCACTCCAGCAAGAGGGGGATGTCCTTTCTCTTCCCCATTCAACCAGAAGTGCCAATAGCATCCTAAGTGTGGCCCAGGCTGTGCTCAGGTGTACACTTTTCCTTGATCTCTAAACCAAACACCCCTGACTCCCCATGGCTCAGGTGCCCTTACTCTATCTCCTTCCACTTCTCTAAAGCATTTCCCTCTTCAAGTCCAGCCCGAGGCTCCAATCCTGTCCTCACACGTGGGGTCCACTGGGCGGGTCTCTGAGTTCTTAAGAGCCTCCCTGTGAGTAGCAGGCACTGAATCGAACACCAGGGTTCCCCTCAGCACCATCAGGAAACTACGACCTAGGGATTGAGGATTTCTAGAACAACTTTACTCATACAACGTCTCTTGGGTAAACAAGTGACATTTTACAATCAAGAATTTTCAGTTTTTTCTTTGGTGGGGAAAATATTGACACATATAAGGCAATCATATTCTATTAAAGTATGTATTTCTCAAAGGACTCACTATCGAAAAAAATTTTTATATATAACTTTCCATGTTTTAATTGAATTTACTCCCAGACTTGTTTGCTTGCAAAAGCCTTCAGAAAATACCAAGAACATACTCCATCTGGCAGTTTGCACAGCAACATGAGTGGAGATGCTCTTGTCACACTGCTTGGTTTCTCTATCCCACCTGGCAAAGCACAACCTCCTCTCCAACCTCCTGGGAAGGTAGCCAGTGCCCACCCTGAGCTCAATCCATGGGGTACATCTCTTGGTTTTGTCTTCACTGTATGCAGTGTTTCTTGCACAGCACACAGAAACAGGGCCGGCACAAGTGATGGAAGACAGACTTTCCACAGGAGAAGGACATTTGTTTCCTTAGCACAGAATCCGATAGTGAATATTAGCCTCAAATGAGAAAGGTGGAGTGAATTTCCTCCATCTACTCCTGGAGGCCCCTTCTTTCTCGGGCTCCTGCAGAGCTGGGTGTGGCTTGTGGGTACAAGCATGGGCTCTGTGCAAAAAGAAGGAGGTCTGCCTAGAACTAGGTGCTCCAGGTAAGGGGGGAGGACTCATCCCGAGGCTCTAATAGGAAACAGTTAGAATGAGGGAAGTCCAGATAGATGTATCATAACCATTCAGAATGCTATGAGACCTACTAAGAGATGAGATTTCTTATTAAATGAAGTTGTACTTGACCCTGTAGTAGGGATTCTGAAACCCTGTTTTGTTCATTAAGAATCCAGCCATGGAGCTACTAAGCCCGTGCACCACAACTACTAAGCCTGTGCTCTAGAGCCCGCAAGTCACAACTACTGAGCCCACGTGCCACAACTATTGAAGCCCATGCACCTAGAGACCGTGGTCTGGAACAAAAGTAGCCACCGAAATGAGAAGCCCACACAGTGCAACGAAGAACCAACACAGCCAAAAAAAAAAAAAAAAAAAGAATCCAGTAAACAATTGCCTGGGCGGTGATAGGATTTGTTTTCCATGTTAAATGAGGCTCAATTGGTAGAAAATCAAAGCACACCCTGAAAGTATACAGTTTATTTACTTTTATATCCATACCCATTCATGATGCAGTGTTGATGGGAATATTTTCTAGAAAGTTAGCACCAGTAACAGTGATGTTTAGGGGAACATAAATCAAGGGAAACACAACACAAAATGTTCACATACACACACAGAATCATACCACTCATTTCACATACAGACACACCCAGTCTCATGCACACAAACCTACACCACCTAACCGTAATACAGCTTCTTCCTGGGACTATAGTAATTGGTCACATTACTTGTAAATCACTTGCTATCACCAGGGCCCCTACTCTCATTCCCAGCAGAAATTTGGAATCTGTTTGCCCTCTACACTAAAACCAGCAAGAATGTCCCACTTTCTCATCTTCAAAGTTCTTCCTCCCCAAGTGACTGATTCCAGAATACATACTGTTTACACGTTCTGTGAAGGCCACCTGCAATTACAGAAGAGAAAACACTATGAGGATAAGATCACAGTGATGCTCAGGTCTTTTGTTCATTTGCTGACAGTAGAAAACCTCATAAGAAACAGTGGTCCAGGGAACCCAGCAAGGGTTATCAGAGCAATCCTACTCAGGCTGAAAGGCAAGAACTTTGCTGGGAGGATGGAACTTCCAAGTCCATTTAGGTTGGAAATTACAGAATTCTTTTCCTAGAGGAAAAATCGATGCAGGACAGAGAGCTCCGTACTCCACAGGCTGTAATGGATGCTGTCAATTGTAATGTCCTGTGGAATCAGGCACCATGAGTTGGTAATAGACTCTCACTCCACATTCTCCCAACCAAGGGAATTGTATGTATCTGGAAGGAGTACCCTCAAATATTCATAACTTCATTCTATTGAAAGAGAAATAAAGCAATATTTCTATCTCAGACCAGAAAAAATCCAGCTAACCTTGATTTTCCACGGAGGCTTTTCTTCTGTCCTATCACGGTGCAGATCATCTGCCACATCCTCAGGGAGAGCTGGAGGGACACAGAGTAACTGTCAGGACACTGGTGATGCGGCTCAGGAATTACTCAGGGGCTTTCTTCTCGATGAGGACATGGGGTGGTGTGTATGGATGTGGGAGGTTAGTAAGTGTGGGCTGAGCTGGTGTTGGGCCATTCTCTTTGGGGAATGAAGGAAGGCAAAGGATAAGAGGAAGGAAATGAAAACAGAGCTTTGGCTTTCTAGCTAAGGGGAGCCTAATCAGAAGGGAAGGGTCGATCTAAATAATGGTAAACACTAAAATGCATGCTCTGTTTCAATGACACAGACCCATGACCCATCCTGCCTCTTTTGAGCTTCTGCTAAATTGCCACTGTCTCTTGATTTTTCCCAGATCACTCTTTCCCCAGCATCCACAATGCCAGCTACTGCATTTATCATGTCTTCTATTGTATCATATTTTATACTTGATTAACAGCAACCTCTATTAAAGGACTGAATTCAATCCTAGACAAAATATGCTATATTTATTCACTAATCACTTGTCTTAAAGAAAATCAAATACACAAGGTTTGACAAAACTGAAATCCTACCATTTAGATACAGCCACTATCAATCGTGTCATATTTTTCTCCCAGTCTTTGTTTTCTATACAATGTATGTATGCCCCCTGAATCAGGGGCTGTCCATACTCTAGGGAGCTGTTCCATAAGTGGGACACTTCGTTATGAAGAGGGAGCCCGGACTGAGCACAGCCTGTCTCTAACCCAGCTGTGCAGGAGAAGTGTACAGGCTAACAGTCAGGTTCCACTTTGAGTCCTTGGGTATGGGCTACAGGAATTGACCAATGCTAAGGCTAATGGTAACGTTATCCAATACAATAAAATAGCTCCCTGATTCTTATCTGCTTTTGGCCTTGTTTAAGCAATGACACCAGCACTGACAGATATGACCTCTATTGTATACATGGGGTCTCACACCTCTCAGAATCTGTGAGCTGACCAGGAGAATGCAGGTCCTGATGTGAATTTCACATTAATGACTGTGCCAAAGGCAACTGATAAGCCCACCCATAGCTGCCCTGGATTCTGTGACCACTAAGGCCACCTGATGGGCAAGGTCTGGAACTTTGGAGATGCTAGTATTTCCAGCCAATTATGCGGATGCAGGGACTCCCTTGCTCCATGACTGAGGATCCCTTGGCTGAGTGGTAAGTGCAGGTCAGGGATCCAGAGCATCCATACTGGGACCCACCCCTGGGTTCTCAGTATGGCTTTTCCACTTAGGAGGTCAAGAGCTTAGAACATTTATCTCTGCACCGTCTCCTTCTGAGGAAAAGGAATATTAACCAAATCTGGGCAACAGCTGTGTTGAGGGAAGAACATGCAAACAACTTCACAAACAAATAAGGGTCCTGTGCCTGAGCTAACCTTAGGTACTTCAAAACTACTCCGTAAGTGTCTTAGCCCCTTAGAGAGGATGAAAGTAATATTAGAGTTAAAAGTAACTTGTCCCAATTCCCTTATTCTGGAATACTGAAACAAAATTCTACAGCAGAGGAAGCTTCATAAACACACAGCACCTGCCTGGGTTTACCCCAGCCTTGGAAGAACTGGGAAGGATAAGACCAAGGCAGGCCTGAGGAAAGGTCAGAGGGTAGGCAGGACTGGGGTGTGGGGAGCAGGGGCAGGGCTGTCTGGACGGAGCAGTGGGTTGTAAGAAGAGCAGTGGCCCTGTGTCCTGCTGCCCTGAGTCTCTGTCCTGGGCCTGGTCAACCCCAGGAGACCAGGTCAGCAGGGCTGTGAAAGCAAGTGTGTCAAGAAGCCCAGCAGCCCCTTCACACAGCCCTCTAGAATTTCTGCCACCCATGGAGGGTCTCTGGGGCAGCTGGAGGTGGACCCCTCTCAAATGGAAGCATGTCAGCACATCAGCCTTTGGGAAGTGCAGAGGCTGAGATGAGCTCAAGGAGACTGAGCACATGCAGTGATCCCAGAGCACGTGTTCTGTGACTCATCCATCTCTGGGTCTGTCCTTTACAAGAGGAACAAACAGTGAGGACAAAACATGAGGTGAAGCCACAAGTCCTGAAAGTGCAGAGGGAGACAGTTCACTTCTCATCCACCACCTCACCCTTTCTAGAAGAACTTGGTCTCAAGTTTCAAAGGCCCATGAGAGTTTTGATCCACAGGTTCTGTCCATCATAGGTCAATATGCAAAAGAAAACAAACTCTCCTATGCACAATACCCTAGATGTGCTAACCAGAAAACAAACTTCCATATTAGGCAGTGACAAGCACAAGAAAAAGCAGCTCATGTGCAAAAGATCAGTTTTGATGAGCAAATCAAGAAAAGGTGATTATAGAGCACAGTCACGTCTAAGGACACAATTGCTCTCTATTGTATCATTAAAATGTGAAAAAAACATGTCAGAACTCTACACATATTTCATTCTTCTTTCTGATTTCATATCCACCTTCCTCAGTCTCCAAAGCAAGAGATATAACCCTAAAGATCCAGGAACCCTCTGCCATTAGATCCTACCTAAGTGTTGTTCCTACCTGTATCCTTTTCTTTATCACGGCCACAAATGCTATTCAAAGGCAATTCTGTAGAAACACGAATATGAATTTACAAGTCTTATGGATACATTTAATATGTGACTAATGTGACTGAGTAATGGGATATTTTATTTTCTTTTCTTTTTTTTTTTTTTTTTTTTTTTTTTGCGGTACGCGGGCCTCTCACTGTTGTGGCCACTCCCGTTGCAGAGCACAGGCTCCGGACGCGCAGGCTCAGCGGCCATGGCTCACGGGCCCAGCCGCTCCGCGGCATGTGGGATCTTCCCAGACCGGGGCACGAACCCGTATCCCCTGCATCGGCAGGCGGACTCTCAACCACTGCGCCACCAGGGAAGCCCCGATTTTCTTTTATTTTAATACACCGAGTTAAACATTGATTGAATTAAAGAAATTATAACAGGCACAACTAGCTAGTGGCTACCACACTGTAATACACATCCCTCTCTCTCTCACTCTCCATATATATATATATGTATATA
This sequence comes from Hyperoodon ampullatus, assembly GCF_949752795.1. Classification (NCBI taxonomy): domain Eukaryota; kingdom Metazoa; phylum Chordata; class Mammalia; order Artiodactyla; family Ziphiidae; genus Hyperoodon; species Hyperoodon ampullatus. The sequence continues at coordinate 130,379,619 of NC_136915.1, read as the reverse complement.
TATATATATATATATATATATATATATACATATATATATATATAAAGTATATGGAGGATGTTACCACCGCTCCCCTGGTTATTCCCCTCTGTATGGTCTACCCATTCAAGATGGCTGTTTGCTGATGGTTTACCAAAGGAAAAACCTCTGCCCCGTGAAGGTACTTAGCCCAAGGGGTAACAGGGATGCATCCCTCTGCTGGTTTCCCTAGTAACCGCTGAGCCCATCTGCTGTCAATTCCCCCTTTAACTGGTAGCCTGCCTATTCCGCCCAGAGGGAAGCATGCTGCTACTGCTGTTGCTGCGTTCTGCCTGCCATTGGCTATCTACAATGGGATGTCTCTCCAGGACCACTTTGCTTCTGATGTGAAAGATCTCCCATCTATTAAACCATGAATGTCTCTGTCCCTGACTTTGGGCTCTTTCCTTAGCCCTGAGGCTGAGCAAGTACAGGGCTTGCAGGCGTGAGAGGTGCAGCCCAACACCTTCTGCAGGGCAGTTTGCTGGCCAGATTTGATGATTCATTTGTAGGTGTTTCCTAGGCTCATGCACACTTGCCAGGCATTCATGAGACCTTGGGGACACTGAAACAGTAATGTCAACACCCAGATCCTAGAGGAATTCCCGACAGGTGTTCCACTTGAGGGGAGAGGTAATGAGCATGGCCCAGTGCACCTGTGCTAGACATAATCAGCGAGCAGGTGCAGAAGGGAGGGAGGGACATTCACTCACTTCATGAGGCCATCCTTCTCACCACTGCCTCTGAAAAATCCAGGGAAGGAAGGGACAAAATGCCCTTAGAAGGTAAATGGCCTGTACACTGAAAACTACAAACCACTGCTGAAATAATTAAACAAGGAACAAATAATTGAAATGACATATCATATTCACAGACTGGAGACTTACTATTGTTGACATTTCTACACTACCCAAAGGGAAGTATAAATTCATTGTAATGCCTATCAAAATCCCAATGTCATTTTCAAAGAAATAGAAAAAAAAAAGATCCTAAAATACATATGGAACCACTAAGGACTCCAAACAGACAACACAATCCTGAGAACAAAGAACATAGATGGAGGCTTCTCACTTCCTGACTTCAGAACACATTACAAAGCCACAGGAATCAAAACTGTACGGTACTGACATAGAAACAGATACATAGGCCTGAACACCAGAATAAATAACCCCCAAGAAAACTCATAGATACATGGCCAAATGAAATTCACCAAGCTTCTAAGACAACAAATAGGGAAAGTATAGTTTTTTCAACAGTCAATAGGATGAAAATATAACTTAAAGAAAGACTACAAACATATATCAGAAAAGGAGATAATATACAAAACATCAAAGAAAAACACTACAACTCAAATGCAAACTAAGTTAAAAAATTAAAAAGGGCAAATAACTGGGTTCAGAAATGTGCAAAGACTTAAATAAGACATTTCCTGAAAAAGACATACAAATGGCTAACAAATATAGGAAAAGGTTCTCAACCTCACTAATCATCAGGGCAATGCAAATCAACACCTCATACCTGTTAGGCTGTGTATTATAAAGAAAAAAATTAACAGTTTAAGGCCAAGATGTGGGGAATTGGAAACTTTGTACACTGCTGGTGGCAATGTAAAATGGTGCCGCTATTATGAAAAAGAGTATGGGGGTTCCTTATAAAATTATAAACAGAAATATCATATGATTCAGCAATCAGAGTTCTGGGTATATATCCAAAGGAAATTAAATCAGTATCACAATGAGATGAACATAGGTTCATTGCAGCATTCTACACAATAGCCTAGATATGCAACCAACTTCACAAAACAAGTAAGTGTCCTGTGCCTGAGCTAACCTTAGGTACTTCAAAACTACTGTGAAGTCTCTTAGCCCCTTAGAGAGGATGAAAGCAATATTAGAGTTAAAAGTAACTTGTACCAATTCCCTTAGTCTGGAATGCTGAAACAAAAGTTCTACAGCAGAGTAAGCCTCATAAACACACAACTCCTGCCAGGGTTTACCCCAGCCTTGGAAAAATTGGGGAGGATAAGACCAAGGCAGGCCTGAGGAAAGGGCAGAGGTTAGGAAGGACTGGGGAGTGGGGAGCAGGGGCAGGGCTGTCTGGACGGAGCAGTGGGTTGTAAGAAGACAGTGACCCTGGGTCCCGCTGCCCTGAGTCTCTGTCCTGGGCCTGGTGAATTCCAGGAGACCAGGTTAGCAGGGCTGTGACAGCCAGTGTGTGAAGATGCCCAGCAGCCCCTTCACACAGTCCTCTAGAATTCCTGCCGGCCATGAAGGGTCTTTAGGATCAGCTGGACGTGGACCCCCCTCAAATGGAAGCATGTCAGCACATCAGCCTTGGGAGGTGCTGAGGCTGAAATGAGGAGACTGAGCACATGCAGTGATCCCAAATCACATGTTCTGTGATTCTTCCACCTTTGGAAGCGTGCTTTCCATGAGGAATAAACAGTGAGGACAAAAGTAAGATGAAGCTACAAGTCCTGAAAGTGTAGAGGGAGAGAGTTCAACTCTCATCCACCACCTGACACAAACTATAGGAACTTGTTCTCCAGTGTCAAGTGACTATGAGAGTTTTGTTCCCACTAGGATATGGCCATCATACGTGAATGTAAAAAGGAAACCAAAATCCTTGGTGCAAAATACCCTCCAGGTACCAAACAGAAACGGACCTTTCATTTTTGGCAGTGAAAAAGCAATGAAAGAGTAGTCTTGTGAGAAAGAAAATTTCTGAATGGCAAAGCAAGAAAAGATGACTATAAGCACAGTACAGTCAAAGGACATGGACACGATAACTCTATTATATCATTAAAGTTTGGAAAGAACAAATCAGAATTCTACACATATTTCCTTCTTCTTCCTGATTTCATATTCACCTTCCTTAGTTTCTAAAGAAGTGGATGGAACCCAAGTGTTTTAGGAATTGTCTCGCTTTAGATCCTACCTGAGAGTTGTTCCCTAAGTGATTCGTCATCAGCATCACTGCTATGTATGCTCTCCAAGATCCATTCTGTACAAACACAACCATGAACATAAAGTTATTATACAAGTTGACCCACCCATTTCTCCTACTCGACTTGCTGGCTCACACAGCATCACCCTGGTCTTCCCTCCAGGTTCTCAGACCTCCCCTGTGCTCTGTGCAGACAGAGTCCTTCAATAAGATATTGATCACAGTTGCAAATTTCAAATGAGGGAGAGATGCTGAGAAAATCACCTTTCGACCCCTCACTTCTATAGACCCATTTATAGCTTTCACCATCAACCTTACCAACCTGAAATTCCAGATGTTACAGACACACTTGAAACATGGCTAGTGTGACCAAGCAATTGTGTGTTTCTTGCATTTTTTAATAGAATGAGTTAATTATTGTTTGAATTAAATTAACTATAAATAGACACATTTGGTTAGTGGCTACCACACTGGAAAGCTCAGCTCTAAGAAATCCAAAGATGAGAAAGAGGCAACCAGCCACCCTTCCCATGGTTGTTCTTTACTGCAGATAATTTGATGGCCTGATCTGATCATTTGTATGTAGGTATATCTTGGGCTCTTGGACCCACGCCACGCATTGGGAGAGTCCTTGTGGACACTGAAATAGTACAGTCAACACTCAGATCCAAGAGGAATTCCCAGCAAGGGGCCCACTTGTAGACAGAGGTGAAGAGCATGGCGCAGTACACCTGTATTAGACATAATCAGAGAGTAGGTGCCGAGGGGAGGGAGGGATTTCACACTCTCCATGAGTCCATCCTTCTCACCCCTGACTCTAGAAGACCTGAGGAAGGCAGTGGAAAAGGCCCCGTAGGAGGTGAAAAATTTGTATACTGAAAACTACAGGACATTGCAGAAAGAAATTAAAGAAGAGACAAGTAAAGGGAATGACATACCATGTTCATAGACTGGATTATTAAATACTGTTGGCATTTCTATACTACATAAAGTGATGTACACATATATCACAAAAACCCACAAAATTCCATGTCATTATTATAGAAGTGGACAGAATCCTAAAATACATATGGAACCCCCACAAGTAGATAAAACAATCTTGAGAGCAAAGAGCAATGATGGAGATTAACACTTCCTGAACTCAAAACACATAACAATGCCACAGTAGTCAACACAGTCTGCTAGTGGCATCAAGACAGTGAGATAGACCAATGAAATATAATAGAGAGACTCCAAATAAACGCACATATATATGGCCAACTGATCTTGGACAAGGTTCTAAGATTACCAAGTGAAGAAAGGATAGTCTCTTCAACAATCAACAGCATGAAAAGGCAACCTGTAGCATGAGAGGATATATGTGTAAACCTAGTATCTGAATAAGGGAAGAATATCCAGAATATATAAGAAACTACTACAAGTCAATTTCAGAAAAAGAGCGGGCAAATAACTGAGTTTAAAAATGGGTAAAAAGCTTCATTAGACATTTCTCCATAAAGACATACAAGTGGTCAATCTACATATGAAAATTTGCTCAACATCGCTAAGCATCAGGGAAATGGAAATCAAGCCACAAGGAGATATCACTCACACCTGTTAGGATGTGTATTATAAAAAGACAATTAGGTCTTCCCTGGTGGCACAGTGGTTGAGAGTCTGCCTGCCGATGCAGGGGACACGTGTTCGTGCCCCGGTCTGGGAGGATCCCACATGCCGCTGAGCGGGTGGGCCCATGAGACATTGCCGCTGAGCCTGTGCGTTTGGAGCCTGTGCTCCGCAACGGGAGAGCCCATAACAATGGGAGGCCTGTGTACTGCCAAAAAAAAAAAAAAAAAAAAAAAGAAAGAAAATTAATGGATGTTGGCAAAGATGTGAAGAATTGGAACTCCTGTACCCTGTTTTGTACCCTGTAGTAATGTAAAATGGTGTAGCCATTATGGTAAACAGGATGGAGGTCCCCCAAAAATTATTAAGAGAGCTATCATAAAATGAACAATCACTCATTTAGGTTTATATACAAAGGAGATAAAACAAGAATTTCCAAGAGATATCTACAATCTCATGTCCATTGCAGCATTATACACAATACACAACATAGGAAAACTGCCTAGTGTCCATGAGAAGATGAATTAATAAAGAAAATGTGGTGTATACATACAGTGGAATGTCATTCAGTCTTTGAAAAAGAAGGAAATCCTGCCATTCGCAGCAACACGAAAGAACTTGGAGGACATTTGTTAGAGTGAAATAAGCCAGTCGCAGATGGTCAAAAACTGAAAGAAAACTCCGAGAAGCAGAGAGTAGAAGGGGGGTTCCAAGAGCTGGCAGGAGGTTGACATGGGAAGTCTCTGTTCAATGGTTAGAATGTGGTATTTCAAAATAGAAAAGTTCTAGACACATGCTGTACAACAAGGTGCATGTAGTCCACAGGACTGCCTGGACATTTCAAAACTTGTTAAGACGTTGGATTTCATCGTATGTGTACTTTTACAACAATAAAATACACATATGTAAAATAAATACAAAGTGGAAAAAGGGGAAAAAAGAAGAAAAATAAGGAACGGGAGTCAACAGAGGGAAAGAAGAAAGCAGGAAGGGTCTCGAATGTACACAGGTATCAGGAGATAATGGGAGAGAAGCTCCTCTCCCCAGGTTTTAAAGAAGACATCTCTCCAGAGTTCACTCCAGCAAGAGGGGGATGTCCTTTCTCTTCCCCATTCAACCAGAAGTGCCAATAGCATCCTAAGTGTGGCCCAGGCTGTGCTCAGGTGGACACTTTTCCTTGATCTCTAAACCAACCACCCCTGACTCCCCATGGCTCAGGTGCCCTTCCTGTACCTCCTTCCACTTCACTAAAGCATTTCCCTCTTCAAGTCCAGCCCGAGGCGCCAATCCTGTCCTCACACGTGGGGTCCACTGGGCGGGTCTCTGAGTTCTTAAGAGCCTCCCTGTGAGTAGCAGGCACTGAATCGCACACCAGGGTTCCCCTCAGCACCATCAGCAATCTACGACCTAGGGATTCAGGATTTCTAGAACAACTTTACTCATACACAGTCTCTTGGGTAAACAAGTGACATTTTACAATCAAGCATTTTCAGTTTTTTCTTTGGTGGGGAAAATATTGACACATATAAGGCAATCATATTCTATTAAAGTATGTATTTCTCAAAGGACTCACTATCGAAAAAAAATTTTCAAGTATAACTTTCCATGTTTTAATTGACTTTACTCCCAGACTTGTTTGCTTGCAAAAGCCTTCAGAAAATACCAAGAACCTACTTCATCTGGCAGTTTGCACAGCAACATGAGTGGAGATGCTCTTGTCACACTGCTTGGTTTCTCTCTCCCACCTTGCAAAGCACAACCTCCTGTCCGCCCCCCTGGGAAGGGAGCCAGTGCCCACCCTGAGCTCAATCCCTGGGGTAGATCTCTTGGTTCTGTCTTCACTGTATGCAGTGTTTCTTGCCCAGCACACAGAAACAGGGCCGGCACAAGTGATGGAAGACAGACTTTCCACAGGAGAAGGACATTTCGTTTCCTTAGCACAGAATCCGATAGTGAATATTAGCCTCAAAGGAGAAAGGTGGAGTGAATTTCCTCCATCTACTCCTGGAGGCTCCTTCTTTCTCGGACTCCTCCAGAACTGGGTGTGGCATGTGGGTACAAGCATGGGCTCCCTGCAAAAGGAAGGAGGCCTGCCTAGCACTAGGTGCTTCAGGTAAGGGGGGAGGACTCATCCCGAGGCTCTAATAGGAAACACTTAGAATGAGGGAAGTGGCAGAGAGATGTATCATAACCATTCAGAATGCTATGAGACGTACTAAGAGATGAGATTTCTTATTAAGTGAAGTTGTAATTGACCCAGTGGTAGGGATGCTGAAACCCAGTTTTGTTCATTAAGATACCAGCCATTGGGCAACTAAGTCCGTGCACCACAACTACTAAGCCTGTGCCGTAGAGCCTGCAAGTCACAACTACTGAGCCCACGTGCCACAACTATTGAAGCCCATGCACCTAGAGCCCGGGCTGTGGAACAACAGAAGCCACCGAAATGAGAAGCCCGCACACTGCAACAAAGACCCAACACGGCCAAAAAAAAAAAAAAAATAGAATCCAGTAAACATTTGCCTGGGTGGTGATAGGATTTGTTTTTCAGGTTATATGAGGCTCACTTGGTATAAAATCAATGCACACACTGAAAGTATACAGTTTAGTTACTTTTATATCCATACCCATTCATGATGCAGTGGTGATGGGAATATTTTTTAGAAAGGTGGCACCAGTAATAGTGATGTTTAGGGGAACATAAATCAAGGGAAACACAACACAAAAAGTTCACATACACACACAGAATCATCCCACTCATTTCACATACAGACACACCCAGTCTCATGCACACAAACCTACACCACCTAACCGTAATACAGCTTCTTCCTGGGACTATAGTAATTGGTCACATTACTTGTAAATCACTTTCTATCACCAGGACCGACCCCTACTCTCATTCCCAGCACAAATTTGGAATTAGTTTGCCATCTACACTAAAACCAGCAAGAATGTCCCACTTTCTTATCTTCAAAGTTCTTCCTCCCCAAGTGACTGATTCCAGAATACATACCGTTTTCACGTTCTGGGAAGGCCACCTGCAATTACACAAGAGAAAACACTATGAGGATAAGATCACAGTGATGCTCAGGTCTTTTGTTCATTTGCTGACAGTAGAAAACCTCATAAGAAACAGTGGTCCAGGGAACCCAGCAAGGGTTATCAGAGCAAACCTACTCAGGCTGAAATGCAAGAACTTTGCTGGGAGGATGGAACTTCCAAGTCCATTTAGGTTGGAAATTACAGAATTCTTTGCCTAGAGGAAAAATCGCTGCAGGAGAGAGAGCTCCATACTCTACAGGCTGTAATGGATGCTGTCAATTGTAATGCCCTGTGGAGTCAGGCTCCATGAGTTGGTAATAGACTCTCACTCCACATTCTCCCAACCAAGGGAATTGTATGTATCTGGAAGGAATACCCTCAAATATTCATAACTTAATTCTATTGAAAGAGAAATAAAGCAATATTTCTATCTCAGACAAGAAAAAATCCAGCTTACCTTGGGGATCCACAGAGGCTTTTCTCCTGTCCTATCACGGTGCAGGTCATCCGCCACATCCTCAGGGAGAGCTGCAGGGACACAGAGTAACTGTCAGGACACTGGTGATGTGGCTCAGGAATTACTCAGGGGCTTTCTTCTCGATGAGGACATGGGGTGGTGTGTATGGATGTGGGAGGTTAGTAAGTGTGGGCTGAGCTGGTGTTGGGCCATCCTCTTTGGGGGATGAAGGAAGGCAAAGGACAAGAGGAAGGAAATGAAAACAGAGCTTTGGCTTTCTAGCTAAGGGGAGCCTAATCAGAAGGGATGGGTCAATCTAAAAAATGGTAAACACTAAAATGCATGCTCTGTTTCAATGACACAGACCCATGACCCATCCTGCCTCTTTTGAGCTTCTGCTAAATTGCCACTGTCTCTTGATTTTTCCCAGATCACTCTTTCCCCAGCATCCACAATGCCAGCTACTGCATTTATCATGTCTTCTGTTGTATGATATTTTATACTTGATTAACAGCAACCTCCATTAAAGGACTGAATTCAATCCTAGACAAAATATGCTATATTTATTCACTAATCACTTGTCTTAAAGAAAATCAAATCCACACGATTTGACAAAACTGAAATCCTACCATTTAGATACAGCCACTATCAATCGTATCATATTTTTCTCCCAGTCTTTGATTTCTATACAATGTACGTATGCCCACTGAGTCAGGGGCTGTCCATACTCTAGGGAGCTGTTCCATAAGTGGGACACTTCGTTATGAAGAGGGAGCCCGGACTGAGCACAGCCTGTCTCTAACCCAGCTGTGCAGGAGAAGTGTACAGGCTAACAGTCAGGTTCCACTTTGAGTCCTTGGGTGTGGGCTACAGGAATTGAACAATGCTAAGGCTTATGGTAATGTTATCCAATACAATAAAATAGCTCCCTGATTCTTATCTGCTTTTGGCCTTGTTTAAGCAGTGACACCAGCACTGACAGATATGACCTGTACTGTATACATGGGGTCTCACACCTCTCAGAATCTGTGAGCTGACTAGGAGAATGCAGGTCCTGAGGTGAATTTCACCTTAATGACTGTGCCAAAGTCAACTGATATGTCCACCCATAGCTGCCCTGGATTCTGTGACCACTAAGGCCACCTGATAGGCAAGTTCTGGACCTTTGGAGATTCTAGGACTTCCAGCCAAGGATACGGATGCAGGGACTCCCTTGCTCCATGACTGAGGACCCCTTGGCTAAGTGATAAGTGCAGGTCAGGGATCAAGTGCATCCACATTGGGACCCACCCCTGGGGTCTCAGTATGGCTTTTCCACTTAGGACGTCAAGAGCTTAGAACATTTATCTCTGCACCATCTCCTTCTGAGGAAAAGGAATATTAACCCAATCTGGGTAACAGCTGTGTTGAGGGAAGAACATGCAAACAACTTCACAAACAAATAAGGGTCCTGTGCCTGAGCTAACCTTAGGTACTTCAAAACAACTCCGTAAGTCTCTTAGCCCCGTAGAGCAGATGAAAGCAATATTAGAGTTAAAAGTAAGTTGTCCCAATTCCCTTAGTCTGGAACACTGAAACAAAATTCTACAGCAGAGGAAGTCTCATAAACACACAGCACCTGCCTGGGTTTACCCCAGCCTTGGAAGAACTGGGAAGGATAAGACCAAGGCAGGCCTGAGGAAAGGTCAGAGGGTAGGCAGGACTGGGGTGTGGGGAGCAGGGGCAGGGCTGTCCGGACAGAGCAGTGAGTTGTAAGAAGAGCAGTGACCCTGGGTCCTGCTGCCCTGAGTCTCTGTCCTGGGCCTGGTCAACCCCAGGAGACCAGGTCAGCAGGGCTGTGAAAGCAAGTGTGTAAAGAAGCCCAGCAGCCCCTTCACACAGCCCTCTAGAATTTCTGCCACCCATGGAGGGTCTCTAGGGTAGCTGGATGTGGACCCCTCTCAAATGGAAGCATGTGAGCACATCAGCCTTGGGGAAGTGTAGAGGCTGAGATGAGCTCAAGGAGACTGAGCACATGCAGTGATCCCAGGGCACGTGTTCTGTGACTCATCCATCTCTGGGACTGTCCTTTACAAGAGGAACTAACAGTGAGCACAAAATATGAGGTGAAGCCACAAGTCCTGAAAGTGCAGAGGGAGACAGTTCACTTCTCATCCACCACCTCACCCTTTCTAGAAGAACTTGGTCTCAAGTTTCAAGGGCCCATGAGTTTTGACCCACAGGTTCTGTCCATCTTAGGTCAATATGCAAATGAAAACAAACTCTACTGTGCACAATACCCTAGATGTGCTAACCAGAAAACAAACTTCCTTATTAGGCAGTGACAAGCACACGAAAGAGCAGCTCATGTGCAAAAGATCAGTTTTGATGAGCAAATCAAGAAAAGGTGATTATAGAGCACAGTCACATCTAAGGACACAATTTCTCTCTATTGTATCATTAAAATATGAAAAAAAGCAAGTCAGAGCTCTACACATATTTCATTCTTCTTTCTGATTTCATATCCACCTTCCTTAGTCTCCAAAGCAGAAGATATAACCCTAAAGTTCCAGGAACCCTCTGCCATTAGATCCTACCTAAGTGTTGTTCCTACCTGTATCCTTTTCTTTATCACGGCCACAAATGCTATCCAAAGTCAATTCTGTAGAAACACGAATATGAATTTACAAGTCTTATGGATACATTTAAAATGTGACTAATGTGACTAATTGGATATTTTATTTTCTTTTATTTTAATACACTGAGTTAATCATTGATTGAATTAAACAAATTATAACAGGCACATCTAGCTAGTGTCTACCACACTGTAATACACATCCCTCTCTCTCTCTCTCTCCATATATATATATATGTATATATATATATATATATACGTATATATATATATATATATATAAAGTATATGGAGGATGTTACCACCGCTCCCCTGGGTATTCCCCTCTGTATGGTCTACCCATTCAAGATGGCTGTTTGCTGATGGTTTACCAAAGGAAAAACCTCTGCCCCGTGAAGGTACTTAGCCCAAGGGGTAAGAGGGATGTGTCCCTCTGCAGGTTTCCCTGGTAAGCGATGAGACCATCTGCTGTCAATTCCCCCTTTAACTGGTAGCCTGCCTACTCGGCCCAGAGAGAAGAATGCTGCTACTGCTGCTGCTGCGTTCTGCCTGCCATCGGCTATCTACAGTGGGATGTCTCTCCAGGACCACTTTGCTTCTGACGTGAAACATCTCCCATTTATTAAACCATGAATGTCTCTGTCCCTGACTTCGGGCTCTTTCCTTAGCCCTGAGGCTGAGCAAGTACAGGGCTTGCAGGCGTGAGAGGTGCAGCCCAACACCTTCTGCAGGGCAGTTTGCTGGCCAGATTTGATGATTCATTTGTAGGTGTTTCCTAGGCTCATGCACACTTGCCAGGCACTCATGAGACCTTGGGGACACTGAAACAGTAATGTCAACACCCAGCTCCTAGAGGAATTCCCGACAGGTGTTCCACTTGACGGGAGAGGTAATGAACATGGCCCAGTGCACCTGTGCTAGACATAATCAGCGAGCAGGTGCAGAAGGGAGGGAGGGACATTCACTCACTTCATGAGGACATCCTTCTCACCACTGCCTCTGAAAAATCCAGGGAAGGAAGGGACAAAATGCCCTTAGAAGGTAAATGGCCTGTACACTGAAAACTACAAACCACTGCTGAGAGAATTAAACAAGGAACAAATAATTGAAATGACATATCATCTTCATAGACTGGAAACTTATTATTGTTGACATTTCTACACTACCCGAAGGTAAGTATTAATTCATTGTAATACCTATCAAAATCCCAATGTCATTTTCAAGGTAAAAGAAAAAAAAATCCTAAAATACATATGGAACTACTAAGGACTCCAAACAGACAAAACAATCCTGAGAACAAAGAACATAGATGGAGGCTTCTCACTTCCTGACTTCAAAACACATTACAAAGCCACAGGAATCAAAACTGTATGGTACTGACATAGAAACAGATACATAGGCCTAAAGACCAGAATAAATAACCCCCAAGAAAACTCATAGATACATGGCCAAATGAAATTCACCAACCTTCTAAGACAACAAATAGGGAAAGTATAGTTTTTTCAACAGTCAATAGGATGAAAATATAACTTACAGAAAGATTACAAACATATATCAGAAAAGGAGCTAATGTCCAAACATCTAAGAAAAACACTACAACTCAAATGCAAAATACGTTAAAAAATTAAAAAGGGTAAATAACTGGGTTCAGAAATGTGCAAAGACTTAAATAAGACATTTCCTGAAAAAGACATACAAATGGCTAACAAATATAGGAAAAGGTTCTCAACCTCTCTAATCATCAGGGCAATGCAAATGAACACCTCATACCTGTTAGGCTGTGTATTATAAAGAAAAAAATTAACAGTTTAAGGCCAAGATGTGGGGAATTGGAAACTTCGTACACTGCTGGTGGCAATGTAAAATGGTGCCGCTATTATGAAAAAGAGTATGGGGGTTCCTTATAAAATTATAAACAGAAATATCATATGATTCAGCAATCACAGTTCTGGGTATATATCCAAAGGAAATTAAATCAGTATCACAATGAGATGACCTTAGGTTCATTGCAGCATTCTCCACAATAGCCTAGATATGCAACCAACTTCACAAAACAAGTAAGTGTCCTGTGCCTGAGCTAACCTTAGGTACTTCAAAACAACTCCGTAAGTCTCTTAGCCCCTTAGAGAGAATGAAAGCAATATTAGAGTTAAAAGTAACTTGTCCCAATTCCCTTAGTCTGGAATACTGAAACAAAAGTTCTACAGCAGGGGAAGCCTCATAAACTCACAGCACCTGCCAGGGTTTACCCCAGCCTTGGAAGAACTGGGAAGGATAAGACCAAGGCAGGCCTGAGGAAAGGTCCGAGGGTAGGCAGGACTGGAGTGTGGGGAGCAGGGGCAGGTGTGTCCGGATGGAGCAGTGGGTTGTAAGAAGAGCAGTGACCCTGGGTCCTGCTGCCCTGAGTCTCTGTCCTGGGCCTGGTCAATCCCAGGAGACCAGGTTAGCAGGGCTATGAGAGCCAGTGTGTGAAGCGAGCCCAGCAGCCCCTTCACACAGTCCTCTAGAATTCCTGCTGGCAATGAAGCATCTGTAGGGGCAGCTGGACGTGGAACCCTCTCAAATGGAAGCATGTCAGCACATCAGCCTTGGGAGGTGCTGAGGCTGAAATGAGGAGACTGAGCACATGCAGTGATCCCAAAGCATGTGTTCTGTGACTCATCCACCTCTGGGAGCGCAGTTTCCTTGAGGAATAAACAGTGAGGACAAAAGTAAGGTGAAGCTACAAGTCCTGAAAGTGTAGAGGGAGAGAGTTCAAGTCTCATCCAACACCTGACACTCACTATAAGAACTTGCTCTCCAGTGTCAAGTGACTATGAGAGCTTTGTTCCCACTAGGATATGGCCATCATACGTGAATGTAAAAAGGAAACCAAAATCCCTGGTGCAAAATACCCTCCAGGTACCAAATAGAAACGAACTATTCATCTTTGGCAGTGAAAAAGCAATGAAAGAGTAGTCTTGTGAGAAAGAAAATTTCAGAATGGCAAAGCAAGAAAAGATGACTATAAGCACAGTACAGTCAAAGGACATGGACACAATAACTCTATTATATCATTAAAATCTGGAAAGAACAAATCAGAATTCTACACATATTTCCTTCTTCTTCCTGATTTCATATTCACCATCCTTAGTTTCTAAAGAACCAGGTGGAACCCAAGTGTTCTAGGAATTGTCTCACTTTAGATCCTACCTGAGAGTTGTTCCCTATGTGAATCGTCATCAGCATCACTGCTATGTATGCTCTCCACCATGCATTCTGTACAAACACAACCATGAGCATAAAGTTATTATACAAGTTGACCCACCCATTTCTCCTACTCAACTTGCTGGCTCACACAGCATCACCCTGGTCTTCCCTCCAGGTTCTCAGACCTCCCCTGTGCTCTGTGCAGACAGAGTCCTTCAATAAGATCTTGATCACAGTTGAAAATTTCAAATGAGGGAGAGATGCTGAGAAAATCACTTTTCGACCCCTCACTTCTATAAACCCATTTATAGTTTTCACGGTCAACCTTACCAACCTGAAATTCCAGATGTTACAGACACACTTCAAACATGGCTAGTGTGACCAAGCAATTGTGTGTTTTTTGCATTTTTTAATACAATGAGTTAATTATTGTTTGAACTAAATTAATTATAAATAGACACATTTGGTTAGTGGATACCAAACTGGAAAGCTCAGCTCTAAGAAATCCAAAGATGAGAAAGAGGCAATCAGCCAACCCTCCCCTGGTTGTTCTTTACTGCAGAAAATTTGATGGCCTGATCTGATCATTTGTATGTAGGTATACCTTTGGCTCTTGAACCCATGCCAGACATTGGGAGAGTCCTTGTGGACACTGAAATAGTACAGTCAACACTCAGATACAAGAGAAATTCCCAGCAAGGGGCCCACTTGTAGACAGAGGTGAAGGGCATGGCCAAGTACACCTGTATTAGACATAATCAGAGAGTAGCTGCAGAGGGGAGGGAGGGATTTTATTCTCTTCATGAGTCCATCCTTCTTACCCCTGACTCTAGAAGACCTGAGGAAGGCAGGGAAAAGGCCCCATCGGAGGTGAAAAATTTGTATACTGAAAACTACAGGACATTGTGGAAAGAATTTAAAGAAGAGACAAGTAATTGGAATGACATACCATATTCTTAGACTGGATTATTAAATACTGTTGGCATTTCTATACTACATAAAGTGATGTTCACATATATCGCAACAACCCATATAATTCCATGTCATTATTATAGAAGTGGACAGAATCCTAAAATACATATGGAACCCCCCACAAGTAGATAAAACAATCTTGAGAGCAAAGAGCAATGATGCAGATTAACACTTCCTGAACTCAAAACACATAACAATGCCACAGTAGTCAAAAGAGTCTGCTACTGGCATAAAGACAGTGAGATAGACCATTGAAATATAATAGAGAGACCTCAAATAAACGCACATATATATGGCCAACTGATCTTGGCCAAGGTTCTAAGATTACCAAGTGAAGAAAGGATAGTCTCTTCAACAATCAACAGAATGAAAAGGCAACCTATAGGATGGGAGGAAATATGTGTAAACCTTGAAGCTGAATAAGGGACCAATATCCAGAATATATAAGAAACTACAACAAGTCAATTACAAAAAAACAGCGATCAAATAACTGAGTTTAAAAATGGGTAAAAAGCTTCACTAGACATTTCTCCATAAAGGCATACAAGTGGTCAATCTACATATGAAAATTTGCTCAGCATTGCTAAGCATCAGGGAAATGGAAATCAAGCCACAAGGAGATATCACTCACACCTGTTAGGATGTGTATTATAAAAAGACAATTAGGGCTTTCGTGGTGGCACAGTGGTTGAGAGTCCGCCTGCCGAGGCAGGGGACACGTGTTCGTGCCCCAGTCTGGGAGGATCCCACATGCCGCTGAGCGGCTGGGCCCATGAGCCATGGCTGCTGAGCTTGTGCGTTTGGATCCTGTGATCCACAACGGTAGAGCCCACAACCATGAGAGGCCCGTGTACTGCAAAAAAAAAAAAAAAGAAACAAAATTAATGGATGCTGGCAAAGATGTGAAGAAGTGGAACTTCTGTACCCTGTTTTGTACCCTGTAGTAATGTAAAATGGTGTAGCCATTATGGAAAACAGAATGTTGGTCCCCCCAAAATTATTAAGAGAACTATCATAAAATCCAGCAATCACTCATTTAGGTTTATATACCAAGGAGATAAAACAAGAATGTCCAAGAGATATCCACAATCTCATGTCCATTGCAGCATTATACACAATACACAACATAGGAAAACTGCCTAGTGTCCATGGGAAGATGAATTAATAAAGAAAATGTGGTGTATACATAAAGTGGAATGTCATTCAGTCTTTGAAAAAGAAGGAAATCCTGCCATTTGCAGCAACACGAAAGAACTTGGAGGACATTTGTAAGAGTGAAATAAGCCAGTCACAGAAGGTCAAAAACTGAAAGAAAACTCCGAGAAGCAGAGAGTAGAAGGGTGGTTCCAAGAGCTGCCTGGAGGTTGACATGGGAAATCTCTGTTCAATAGTGAGAACGTGTTATTTGCAAAATGCAAAAGTTCTAGACACATGCTGTACAACAAGGTGCATGTAGTCCACAGGACTGCCTGGACATTTTAAAACTTGTTAAGACGTTGGATTTCATTGTATGTGTACTTTTACAACAATAAAATATACATATGTAAAATAAATACAAAGTGGAAAAAGGGGAAAAAAGAAGAAAAATAAGGAAAGGGAGTCAACAGAGGGGAAGAAGAAAGGAGGAAGGGTCTCGAATGTACACAGGTATCAGGAGATAATGGGAGAGAAGCTCCTCTCCCCAGGCTTTAAAGAAGACATCTCTCCAGAGTTCACTCCAGCAAGAGGGGGATGTCCTTTCTCTTCCCCATTCAACCAGAAGCGCCAATAGCACCCTAAGTGTGGCCCAGGCTGTGCTCAGGTGTACACTTTTCCTTGATCTCTAAACCAAACACCCCTGACTCCCCATGGCTCAGGTGCCCTTACTCTATCTCCTTCCACTTCTCTAAAGCATTTCCCTCTTCAAGTCCAGCCAGAGGCTCTAATCCTGTCCTCACACGTGGGGCACACTGGGTGGGTCTGTAAGTTCTTAAGAGCCTGCCTGTGAGTAGCAGGCACTGAATCGCACACCAGGGTTTCCCTCAGCACCATCAGGAAACTATGACCTAGGGATTGAGGATTTCTAGAACAACTTTACTCATACACAGTCTCTTGGGTAATCAAGTGACATTTTACAATCAAGCATTTTCAGTTTTTTCTTTGGTGGGGAAAATATTGACACATATAAGGCAATCATATTCTATTAATGTATGTATTTCTGAAAGGACTCACTATCGAAAAAAAAATTTTAAGTATATCTTTCCATGTTTTAATTGACTTTACTCCCAGACTTGTTTGCTTGCAAAAGCCTTCAGAAAATACCAAGAACCTACTTCACTTGGCAGTTTGCACAGCAACATGAGTGGAGATGCTCTTGTCACACTGCTTGGTTTCTCTGTCCCACCTTGTAAAGCACAACCTCCTGTCCGCCCTGCTGGGAAGGGAGCCAGTGCCCACCCTGAGCTCAATCCCTGGGGTAGATGTCTTGGTTCTGTCTTCACTGTATGCAGTGTTTCTTGCCCAGCACACAGAAACAGGGCCAGCACAACTGATGGAAAACAAACTTTCCACAGGAGAAGGACATTTCGTTTCCTTAGCACAGAATCCAATAGTGAATATTAGCCTCAAAGGAGAAAGGTGGAGTGAATTTCCTCCATCTACTCCTGGAGGCTCCTTCTTTCTCGGAATCCTGCAGAACTGGGTGTGGCATGTGGGTACAAGCATGGGCTCCCTGCAAAAGGAAGGAGGCCTGCCTAGCACTAGGTGCTTCTGGTAAGAGGGGAGGACTCATCCCGAGGCTCTAAGAGGAAACAGTTAGAATGAGGGAAGTGGCAGAGAGATGTATCATAACCATTCAGAATGCTATGA
Source organism: Hyperoodon ampullatus (assembly GCF_949752795.1). Taxonomy (NCBI): domain Eukaryota; kingdom Metazoa; phylum Chordata; class Mammalia; order Artiodactyla; family Ziphiidae; genus Hyperoodon; species Hyperoodon ampullatus. Next base: position 130,361,929 of record NC_136915.1, on the reverse strand, counting down.
GACGTACTAAGAGATGAGATTTCTTATGAAATGAAGTTGTAATTGGCCCAGTAGTAGGCATGCTGGAACCCAGTTTTGTTCACTAAGAATCCACCCATGGAGCAACTAAGCCCGTGCACAACAACTACTAAGCCTGTGCTCTAGAGCCCGCAGGTCAAGGCCAAGATGTCGGGAATTGGAAACATTGTACGCTGCTGGTGGGAATGTAAAATGGTGCAGCTATTATGAAAAAGAGTATGGGGGTTCCTTATAAAATTATAAACAGAAATATCATATGATTCAGCAATCACAGTTCTGGGTATATATCCAAAGGAAATTAAATCAATATCACAATGAGATGAACATAGGTTCATTGCAGCATTCTACACAATAGCCTAGATATGCAACCAACTTCACAAAAGAAGTAAGTGTCCTGTGCCTGAGCTAATCTTAGGTACTTCAAAACAACTCCGTAAGTCTCTTAGTCCCTTAGAGAGGATGAAAGCAATATTAGAGTTAAAAGTAACTTGTCCCAATTCCCTTAGTCTGGAATACTGAAACAAAATTCTACAGCAGAGGAAGCCTTATAAACACACAGCGCCTGACAGGGTTTACCCCAGCCTTGGAAGAACTGGGAAGGATAAGACCAAGGCAGGCTTGAGGAAAGGTCAGAGGGTATGCAGGACTGGAGTGTGGGGATCAGGGGCAGGGCTGGCCGGATGGAGCAGTGGGTTGTAAGAAGAGCAGTGACCCTGAGTCCTGCTGCCTTGAGTCTCTGTCCTGGGCCTGGTCAGTCAATTCCAGGAGACCAGGTTAGCAGGGCTGTGAGAGCCAGTGTGTGAAGAAGCCCAGAAGCCCCTTCACACAGTCCTCTAGAATTCCTGCTGGCCATGAAGGGTCTTTAGGGGCAGCTGGACGTGGAGCCCTCTCAAATGGAAGCATGTCAGCACATCAGCCTTGGGAGGTGCTGAGGCTGAAATGAGGAGACTGAGCACATGCAGTGATCCCAAAGCATGTGTTCTGTGACTCATCCACCTCTGGGAGCGCATTTTCCATGAGGAATCAACAGTGAGGACAAAAGTAAGATGAAGCTACAAGTCCTGAAAGTGTAGAGGGAGAGAGTTCAAGTCTCATCCACCACCTGACACTAAATATAAGGACTTGTTCTCCAGTGTCAATTGACTATGAGACTTTTGTTCCCACTAGGATATGGCCATCATACGTGAATGTAAAAAGGAAACCAAAATCCCTGGTGCAAAATACCCTCCAGGTACCAAATAGAAACGAACTATTCATCTTTGGCAGTGAAAAAGCAATGGAGTAGTCTTGTGAGAAAGAAAATTTCTGAATGGCAAAGCAAGAAAAGATGACTATAAGCACAGTACAGTCAAAGGACACGGACACAATAACTCTATTATATCATTAATTTGGAAAGAACAAATCAGAATTCTACACATATTTCCTTCTTCTTCCTGATTTCATATTCACCTTCCTTAGTTTCTAAAGAACCGGGTGGAACCCAAGTGTTCTAGGAATTGTCTCCCTTTAGATCCTACCTGAGAGTTGTTCGCTACGTGAACCGTCATCAGCATCACTGCTATGTATGCTCTCCACGACCCATTCTGTACAAACACAACCATGAGCATAAAGTTATTATACAAGTTGACCCACCCATTTCTCCTACTCAACTTGCTGGCTCACACAGCATCACCCTGGTCTTCCCTCCAGGTTCTCAGACCTCCCCTGTGCTCTGTGCAGACAGAGTCCTTCAATAAGATCTTGATCACAGTTGAAAATTTCAAATGAGGGAGAGATGCTGAGAAAATCACCTTTCGACCCCTCACTTCTATAGACCCATTTATAGCTTTCACGGTCAACCTTACCAACCTGAAATTCCAGATGTTACAGACACACTTCACACATGGCTAGTATGACCAAGCAATTGTGTGTTTTTTGCATTTTTTAATAGAATGAGTTAATTATTGTTTGAACTAAATTAATTATAAATAGACACATTTGGTTCGTGACTACCACACTGGAAAGCTCAGCTCTAAGAAATCCAAAGATGAGAAAGAGGCAACCAGCCACCCTTCCCATGGTTGTTCTTTACTGCAGAAAATTTGATGGCCTGATCTCATCCTTCGTATGTAGGTATATCTTGGGCTCTTGGACCCACGCCAGGCATTGGGAGAGTCCTTGTGGACACTGAAATAGTACAGTCAACACTCAGATCCAAGAGGAATTCCCAGCAAGGGGCCCACTTGTAGACAGAGGTGAAGGGCATGGCCAAGTACACCTGTATTAGACATAATCAGAGAGTAGGTGCAGAGGGGAGGGAGGGATTTCACTCTCTCCATGAGTCCATCCTTCTCACACCTGAATCTAGAAGACCTGAGGAAGGCAGTGGAAAAGGCCCCGTTGGAGGTGAAAAATTTGTATACTGGAAACTACAGGATATTGCGGAAAGAAATTAAAGAAGAGACAAGTAAAGGGAATGACATACCATGTTCATAGACTGGATTATTAAATACTGTTGGCATTTTTATACTATATAAAGTGATGTACACATATATCGCAACAACCCACAAAATTCCATGTCATTATTATAGAAGTGGACAGAATCCTAAAATACATATGGAACCCCCACAAGTAGATAAAACAATCTTGAGAGCAAAGAGCAATGATGGAGATTAACACTTCCTGAACTCAAAACACAAAACAATGCCACAGTAGTCAACACAGTCTTCTACTGGCATCAAGACAGTGAGACAGACCAATTAAATATAATAGAGAGACTCCAAATAAACGCACATATATATGGCCAACAGATCTTGGCCAAGGTTCTAAGATTACCAAGTGAAGAAAGGATAATCTCTTCAACAATCAACAGAATGAAAAGGAAACCTATAGAATGGGAGGAAATATGTGTAAACCTTGTATCTGAATAAGGGACCAATATCCAGAATATATAAAAACTACTACAAGTCAATTTCAGAAAAACAGCAGGCAAATAAGTGAGTTTAAAAATGGGTAAAAAGCTTCACTAGACATTTCTCCATAAAGGCATACAAGTGGTCAATCTACATATGAAAATTTGCTCAACATCGCTAAGCATCAGGGAAATGGAAATCAAGGCACAAGGAGATATCACTCACACCTGTTAGGATGTGTATTATAAAAGGACAATTAGGGCTTCCCTGGTGGCACAATGGATGAGAGTCCGCCTGCCGAGGCAGGTGACACGTGTTCGTGCCCCCGGTCTGGGAGGATCCCACATGCCACTGAGCAGCTGGGCCCATGAGCCATGGCTGCTGAGCCTGGGTGTTTGGAGCCTGTGCTCTGCAACGGGAGAGCCCATAACAATGAAAGGCCCATGTACTGCAAAAAAAAAAAAAAAAGAAAGAAAGAAAGAAAATTAATGGATGCTGGCAAAGATGTGAAGAAGTGGAACTTCTGTACCCTGTTTTGTACCCTGTAGTAATGTAAAATGGTGTAGCCATTATGGAAAACAGGATGGAGGTCCCACAAAAATTATTAAGAGAACTCTCATAAAATCCAGCAGTCACTCATTTAGGTTTATATACAAAGGAGATAAAACAAGAATGTCCAAGAGATATCTACAATCTCATGTCCATTGCAGCATTATACACAATACATAACATAGGAAAACTGCCTAGTGTCCATGGGAAGATGAATTAATAAAGAAAATGTGGTGTATACATACAGTGGAATGTCATTCAGTCTTTGAAGAAGAAGGAAATCCTGCCATTTGCAGAAACACAAAAGAACTTGGAGGACATTTGTAAGAGTGAAATAAGCCAGTCACAGAAGGTCAAAAACTGAAAGAAAACTCTGAGAAGCAGAGAGTAGAAGGGTGGTTCCAAGAGCTGGCAGGAGGTTGACATGGGAAGTCTCTGTTCAATGGTTAGAATGTGTTATTTGCAAAATGGAACAGTTCTAGACACATGCTGTACAACAAGGTGCATGTAGTCAACAGGACTGACTGGACATTTCAAAACTTGTTAAGACGTTGGATTTCATTGTATGTGTACTTTTACAACAATAAAATATACATATGTAAAATAAATACAAAGTGGAAAAAGGGGAAAAAAGAAGAAAAATAAGGAAAGGGAGTCAACAGAGGGAAAGAAGAAAGCAGGAAGGGTCTAGAATGTACACAGGTATCAGGAGATAATGGGAGAGAAGCTCCTCTCCCCAGGCTTTAAAGAAGACATCTCTCCAGAGTTCACTCCAGCAAGAGGGGGATGTCCTTTCTCTTCCCCATTCAACCAGAAGCGTCAATAGCATCCTAAGTGTGGCCCAGGCTGTGCTCAGGTGGACACTTTTCCTTGATCTCTAAACCAAACACCCCTGACTCCCTATGGCTCAGGTGCCCTTCCTGTATCTCCTTCCACTTCTCTAAAACATTTCCCTCTTCAAGTCCAGCCCGAGGCTCCAATCCTGTCCTCACACGTGGGGTCCACTGGGCGGTTCTCTGAGTTCTTAAGAGCCTCCCTGTGAGTAGCAGGCACTGAATCGCACACCAGGGTTCCACTCAGCACCATCAGCAATCTACGACCTAGGGATTGAGGATTTCTAGAACAACTTTACTCATACACCGTCTCTTGGGTAAACAAGTGACATTTTACAATCAAGCATTTTCAGTTTTTTCTTTGGTGGGGAAAATATTGACACATATAAGGCAATCATATTCTATTAAAGTATGTATTTCTCAAAGGACTCACTATCGAAAAAAATTTTTATATATAACTTTCCATGTTTTAATTGACTTTACTCCCAGACTTGTTTGCTTGCAAAAGCCTTCAGAAAATACCAAGAACCTACTTCATCTGGCAGTTTGCACAGCAACATGAGTGGAGATGCTCTTGTCACACTGCTTGGTTTCTCTATCCGACATGGCAAAGCCCAACCTCCTGGGAAGGGAGCCAGTGCCCACCCTGAGCTCAATCCATGGGGTACATCTCTTGGTTCTGTCTTCACTGTATGCAGTGTTTCTTGCCCAGCACACAGAAACAGGGCCGGCACAAGTGATGGTAGAGAGACATTCCACAGGAGAAGGACATTTCGTTTCCTTAGCACAGAATCCGATAGTGAATATTAGCCTCAAAGGAGAAAGGTGGAGTGAATTTCCTCCATCTACTCCTGGAGGCCCCTTCTTTCTCGGGCTCCTGCAGAGCTGGGTGTGGCTTGTGGGTACAAGCATGGGCTCCCTGCAAAAAGAAGGAGGTCTGCCTAGAACTAGGTGCTTCAGGTAAGGGGGCAGGACTCATCCCGAGGCTCTAATAGGAAACAGTTAGAATGAGGGAAGTCCAGATAGATGTATCATAACCATTCAGAATGCTATGAGACCTACTAAGAGATGAGATTTCTTATTAAATGAAGTTGAACTTGACCCTGGAGTAGGGATTCTGAAACCCTGTTTTGTTCACTAAGAATCCAGCCATGGAGCAACTAAGCCCGTGCACCACAACTACTAAGCCTGTGCTCTAGAGCCCGCAAGTCACAACTACTGAGCCCACGTGCCACAACTATTGAAGCCCATGCACCTAGAGCCCGTGGTCTGGAACAACAGTAGCCACCGAAATGAGAAGCCCGCACACTGCAACGAACACCCAACACAGCCAAAAGAAAAAAAAAAAAGAATCCAGTAAACAATTGCCTGGGTGGTGATAGGATTTGTTTTCCATGTTAAATGAAGCTCAATTTGTAGATAATCAATGCACACCCTGAAAGTATACAGTTTATTTACTTTTATATCCATACCCATTCATGATGCAGTGTTGATGGGAATATTTTCTAGAAAGTTGGCACCAGTAACAGTGATGTTTAGGGGAACATACATCAAGGGAAACTCAACACAAAATGTTCACATACACACACAGAATCATACCACTCATTTCACATACAGACACACCCAGTCTCATGCACACAAACCTACATCACCTAACCGTAATACAGCTTCTTCCTGGGACTATAGTAATTGGCCACATTACTTGTAAATCACTTTCTATCACCAGGGCCCCTACTCTCATTCCCAGCACAAATTTGGAATCTGTTTGCCCTCTACACTAAAACCAGCAAGAATGTCCCACTTTCTCATCTTCAAAGTTCTTCCTCCCCAAGTGACTGATTCCAGAATACATACTGTTTACACGTTCTGTGAAGGCCACCTGCAATTACAGAAGAGAAAACACTATGAGGATAAGATCACAGTGATGCTCAGTAGAAAACCTGATAAGAAACAGTGGTCCAGGGAACCCAGCAAGGGTTATCAGAGCAAACCTACTCAGGCTGAAAGGCAAGAACTTTGCTGGGAGGATGGAACTTCCAAGTCCATTTAGGTTGGAAATTACAGAATTCTTTGCCTAGAGGAAAAATCGATGCAGGACAGAGAGCTCCGTACTCCACAGGCTGTAATGGATGCTGTCAATTGTAATGTCCTGTGGAATCAGGCACCATGAGTTGGTAATAGACTCTCACTCCACATTCTCCCAACCAAGGGAATTGTATGTATCTGGAAGGAGTACCCTCAAATATTCATAACTTCATTCTATTGAAAGAGAAATAAAGCAATATTTCTATCTCAGACCAGAAAAAATCCAGCTAACCTTGATTTTCCACGGAGGCTTTTCTTCTGTCCTATCACGGTGCAGGTCATCCGCCACATCCTCAGGGAGAGCTGGAGGGACACAGAGTAACTGTCAGGACACTGGTGATGAGGCTCAGGAATTACTCAGGGGCTTTCTTCTCGATGAGGACATGGGGTGGTGTGTATGGATGTGGGAGGTTAGTAAGTGTGGGCTGAGCTGGTGTTGGGCCATCCTCTTTGGGGAATGAAGGAAGGCAAAGGACAAGAGGAAGGAAATGAAAACAGAGCTTTGGCTTTCTAGCTAAGGGGAGCCTAATCAGAAGGGAAGGGTCGATCTAAATAATGGTAAACACTAAAATGCATGCTCTGTTTCAATGACACAGACCCATGACCCATCCTGCCTCTTTTGAGCTTCTGCTAAATTGCCACTGTCTCTTGATTTTTCCCAGATCACTCTTTCCCCAGCATCCACAATGCCAGCTACTGCATTTATCATGTCTTCTATTGTATCATATTTTATACTTGATTAACAGCAACCTCTATTAAAGGACTGAATTCAATCCTAGACAAAATATGCTATATTTATTCACTAATCACTTGTCTTAAAGAAAATCAAATACACAAGGTTTGACAAAACTGAAATCCTACCATTTAGATACAGCCACTATCAATCGTGTCATATTTTTCTCCCAGTCTTTGTTTTCTATACAATGTATGTATGCCCCCTGAGTCAGGGGCTGTCTATACTCTAGGGAGCTGTTCCATAAGTGGGACACTTCGTTATGAAGAGGGAGCCCGGACTGAGCACAGCCTGTCTCTAACCCAGCTGTGCAGGAGAAGTGTACAGGCTAACAGTCAGGTTCCACTTTGAGTCCTTGGGTATGGGCTACAGGAATTGACCAATGCTAAGGCTAATGGTAACGTTATCCAATACAATAAAATAGTTCCCTGATTCTTATCTGCTTTTGGCCTTGTTTAAGCAATGACACCAGCACTGACAGATATGACCTCTATTGTATACATGGGGTCTCACACCTCTCAGAATCTGTGAGCTGACCAGGAGAATGCAGGTCCTGATGTGAATTTCACATTAATGACTGTGCCAAAGGCAACTGATAAGTCCACCCATAGCTGCCCTGGATTCTGTGACCACTAAGGCCACCTGATGGACAAGGTCTGGAACTTTGGAGATGCTAGGACTTCCAGCCAATTATACGGATGCAGGGACTCCCTTGCTCCATGACTGAGGATCCCTTGGCTGAGTGGTAAGTGAAGGTCAGGGATCCAGAGCATCCATACTGGGACCCACCCCTGGGTTCTCAGTATGGCTTTTCCACTTAGGAGGTCAAGAGCTTAGAACATTTATCTCTGCACCATCTCCTTCTGAGGAAAAGGAATATTAACCAAATCTGGGCAACAGCTGTGTTGAGGGAAGAACATGCAAACAACTTCGCAAAACAAGGAAGGGTCCTGTGCCTGAGCTAACCTTAGGTACTTCAAAACTACTCCGTAAGTGTCTTAGCCCCTTAGAGTGCATGAAAGTAATATTAGAGTTAAAAGTAACTTGTCCCAATTCCCTTATTCTGGAATACTGAAACAAAATTCTACAGCAGAGGAAGCCTCATAAACACACAGCACCTGCCTGGGTTTACCCCAGCCTTGGAAGAACTGGGAAGGATAAGACCAAGGCAGGCCTGAGGAAAGGTCAGAGGGTAGGCAGGACTGGGGTGTGGGGAGCAGGGGCAGGGCTGTCTGGACAGAGCAGTGGGTTGTAAGAAGAGCAGTGACCCTGGGTCCTGCTGCCCTGAGTCTCTGTCCTGGGCCTAGTCAACCCCAGGAGACCAGGTCAGCAGGGCTGTGAAAGCAAGTGTGTAAAGCAGCCCAGCAGCTCCTTCACACAGCCCTCTAGAATTTCTGCCACCCATGGAGGGTCTCTAGGGCAGCTGGAGGTGGACCCCTCTCAAATGGAAGCATGTCAGCACATCAGCCTTTGGGAAGTGCAGGGGCTGAGATGAGCTCAAGGAGACTGAGCACATGCAATGATCCCAGAGCACGTGTTCTGTGACTCATCCATCTCTGTGTCTGTCCTTTACAACAGGAACAAACAGTGAGCACAAAACATGAGGTGAAGCCACAAGTCCTGAAAGTGCAGAGGGAGACAGTTCACTTCTCATCCACCACCTCACCCTTTCTAGAAGAACTTGGTCTCAAGTTTCAAGGGCCCATGAGGGTTTTGACCCACAGGTTCTGTCCATCATAGGTCAATATGCAAAAGAAAACAAACTCTCCTGTGCACAATACCCTAGATGTGCTAACCAGAAAACAAACTTCCATGTTAGGCAGTGACAAGCACAAGAAAAAGCAGCTCATGTGCAAAAGATCAGTTTTGATGAGCAAATCAAGAAAAGGTGATTATAGAGCACAGTCACGTCTAAGGACACAATTTCTCTCTATTGTATCATTAAAATGTGAAAAAAACAAGTCAGAACTCTACACATATTTCATTCTTCTTTCTGATTTCATATCCACCTTCCTCAGTCTCCAAAGCAGAAGATATAACCCTAAAGTTCCAGGAACCCTCTGCCATTAGATCCTACCTAAGTGTTGTTCCTACCTGTATCCTTTTCTTTATCACGGCCACAAATGCTATTCAAAGGCAATTCTGTAGAAACACGAATATGAATTTACAAGTCTTATGGATACATTTAAAATGTGACTAATGTGACTGAGTAATGGGATATTTTATTTTCTTTTATTTTAATACACTAAGTTAATCTTTGATTGAATTAAATAAATTATAACAGGCACATCTAGCTAGTGGCTACCACACTGTAATACACAACCCTCTCTCTCTCGCTCTCCATATATATATATATATGTATATATATATATATATAAAAAGTATATGGAGGATGTTACCACCGCTCCCCTGGTTATTCCCCTCTGTATGGTCTACCCATTCAAGATGGCTGTTTGCTGATGGTTTACCAAAGGAAAAACCTCTGCCCCGTGAAGGTACTTAGCCCAAGGGGTAAGAGGGATGCGTCCCTCTGCTGGTTTCCCTGGTAAGCGATGAGACCATCTGCTGTCAATTCCCCCTTTAACTGGTAGCCTGCCTATTCCGCCCAGAGAGAAGAATGCTGCTACTGCTGCTGCTGCATTCTGCCTGCCATCGCCTATCTACAGTGGGATGTCTCTCCAGGACCACTTTGCTTCTGATGTGAAAGATCTCCCATCTATTAAAGCATGAATGTCTCTGTCCCTGACTTTGGGCTCTTTCCTTAGCCCTGAGGCTGAGCAAGTACAGGGCTTGCAGGCGTGAGAGGTGCAGCCTAACAACTTCTGCAGGGCAGTTTGCTGGCCAGATTTGATGATTCATTTGTAGGTGTTTCCTAGGCTCATGCACACTTGCCAGGCACTCATGAGACCTTGGGGACACTGAAACAGTAATGTCAACACCCAGCTCCTAGAGGAATTCCCGACAGGTGTTCCACTTGAGGGGAGAGGTAATGAGCATGGCCCAGTGCACCTGTGCTAGACATAATCAGCGAGCAGGTGCAGAAGGGAGGGAGGGACATTCACTCACTTCATGAGGCCATCCTTCTCACCACTGCCTCTGAAAAATCCAGGGAAGGAAGGGACAAAATGCCCTTAGAAGGTAAATGGCCTGTACACTGAAAAGTACAAACCACTGCTGAGAGAATTAAACAAGGAACAAATAATTGAAATGACATATCATATTCATAGACTGGAGACATATTATTGTTGACATTTCTACACTACCCAAAGGGAAGTATAAATTCATTGTAATGCCTATCAAAATCCCAATGTCATTTTCAAAGAAATAGAAAAAAAAAAGATCCTAAAATACATATGGAACCACTAAGGACTCCAAACAGACAACACAATCCTGAGAACAAAGAACATAGATGGAGGCTTCTCACTTCCTGACTTCAGAACACATTACAAAGCCACAGGAATCAAAACTGTACGGTACTGACATAGAAACAGATACATAGGCCTGAACACCAGAATAAATAACCCCCAAGAAAACTCATAGATACATGGCCAAATGAAATTCACCAAGCTTCTAAGACAACAAATAGGGAAAGTATAGTTTTTTCAACAGTCAATAGGATGAAAATATAACTTACAGAAAGATTACAAACATATATCAGAAAAGGAGCTAATATACAAAACATCAAAGAAAAACACTACAACTGAAATGCAAACTAAGTTAAAAAATTAAAAAGGGCAAATAACTGGGTTCAGAAATGTGCAAAGACTTAAATAAGACATTTCCCGAAAAAGACATACAAATGGCTAACAAATATAGGAAAAGGTTCTCAACCTCACTAATTATCAGGGCAATGCATATGAACACCTCATACCTGTTAGGCTGTGTATTATAAAGAAAAAAATTAACAGTTTAAGGCCAAGATGTGGGGAATTGGAAACACTGCTGGTGGGAATGTAAAATGGTGCCGCTATTATGAAAAAGAGTATGGGGGTTCCTTATAAAATTATAAACAGAAATATCATATGATTCAGCAATCACAGTTCTGGGTATATATCCAAAGGAAATTAAATCAGTATCACAATGAGATGAACATAGGTTCATTACAGCATTCTACACAATAGCCTAGATATGCAACCAACTTCACAAAACAAGTAAGTGTCCTGTGCCTGAGCTAACCTTAGGTACTTCAAAACGACTCTGTAAGTCTCGTAGCCCCTTAGAGAGGATGAAAGCAATATTAGAGTTAAAAGTAACTTGTCCCAATTCCCTTAGTCTGGAATGCTGAAACAAAAGTTCTACAGCAGAGTAAGCCTCATAAACACACAACTCCTGTCAGGGTTTACCCCAGCCTTGGAAAAACTGGGGAGGATAAGACCAAGGCAGGCCTGAGGAAAGGGCAGAGGTTAGGCAGGACTGGGGAGTAGGGAGCAGGGGCAGGGCTGTCTGGACGGAGCAGTGGGTTGTAAGAAGACAGTGACCCTGGGTCCCGCTGCCCTGAGTCTCTGTCCTGGGCCTGGTGAATTCCAGGAGACCAGGTTAGCAGGGCTGTGACAGCCAGTGTGTGAAGATGCCCAGCAGCCCCTTCACACAGTCCTCTAGAATTCCTGCCGGCCATGAAGGGTCTTTAGGATCAGCTGGACGTGGACCCCTCTCAAATGGAAGCATGTCAGCACATCAGCCTTGGGAGGTGCTGAGGCTGAAATGAGGAGACTGAGCACATGCAGTGATCCCAAATCACATGTTCTGTGATTCTTCCACCTTTGGAAGCGTGCTTTCCATGAGGAATAAACAGTGAGGACAAAAGTAAGATGAAGCTACAAGTCCTGAAAGTGTAGAGGGAGAGAGTTCAACTCTCATCCACCACCTGACACAAACTATAGGAACTTGTTCTCCAGTGTCAAGTGACTATGAGAGTTTTGTTCCCACTAGGATATGGCCATCATACGTGAATGTAAAAAGGAAACCAAAATCCTTGGTGCAAAATACCCTCCAGGTACCAAACAGAAACGGACCTTTCATTTTTGGCAGTGAAAAAGCAATGAAAGAGTAGTCTTGTGAGAAAGAAAATTTCTGAATGGCAAAGCAAGAAAAGATGACTATAAGCACAGTACAGTCAAAGGACATGGACACGATAACTCTATTATATCATTAATGTTTGGAAAGAACAAATCAGAATTCTACACATATTTCCTTCTTCTTCCTGATTTCATATTCACCTTCCTTAGTTTCTAAAGAAGTGGATGGAACCCAAGTGTTTTAGGAATTGTCTCGCTTTAGATCCTACCTGAGAGTTGTTCCCTAAGTGATTCGTCATCAGCATCACTGCTATGTATGCTCTCCAAGATCCATTCTGTACAAACACAACCATGAACATAAAGTTATTATACAAGTTGACCCACCCATTTCTCCTACTCGACTTGCTGGCTCACACAGCATCACCCTGGTCTTCCCTCCAGGTTCTCAGACCTCCCCTGTGCTCTGTGCAGACAGAGTCCTTCAATAAGATATTGATCACAGTTGCAAATTTCAAATGAGGGAGAGATGCTGAGAAAATCACCTTTCGACCCCTTACTTCTATAGACCCATTTATAGCTTTCACCATCAACCTTACCAACCTGAAATTCCAGATGTTACAGACACACTTGAAACATGGCTAGTGTGACCAAGCAATTGTGTGTTTCTTGCATTTTTTAATAGAATGAGTTAATTATTGTTTGAACTAAATTAATTATAAATAGACACATTTGGTTAGTGGCTACCATACTGGAAAGCTCAGCTCTAAGAAATCCAAAGATGAGAAAGAGGCAACCAGCCACCCATCCCCTGGTTGTTCTTTACTGCAGATAATTTGATGGCCTGATCTGATCATTTGTATGTAGGTATATCTTGGGCTCTTGGACCCACGCCACGCATTGGGAGAGTCCTTGTGGACACTGAAATAGTACAGTCAACACTCAGATGCAAGAGGAATTCCCAGCAAGGGGCCCACTTGTAGACAGAGGTGAAGGGCATGGCCCAGTACACCTGTATTAGACATAATCAGAGAGTAGGTGCTGAGGGGAGGGAGGGATTTCACTCTCTCCATGAGTCCATCCTTCTCACCCCTGACGCTAGAAGACCTGAGGAAGGCAGTGGAAAAGGCCCCGTAGGAGGTGAAAAATTTGTATACTGAAAACTACAGGACATTGCAGAAAGAAATTAAAGAAGAGACAAGTAAAGGGAATGACATACCATGTTCATAGACTGGATTATTAAATACTGTTGGCATTTCTATACTACATAAAGTGATGTACACATATATCACAAAAACCCACAAAATTCCATGTCATTATTATAGAAGTGGACAGAATCCTAAAATACATATGGAACCCCCACAAGTAGATAAAACAATCTTGAGAGCAAAGAGCAATGATGGAGATTAACACTTCCTGAACTCAAAACACATAACAATGCCACAGTAGTCAACACAGTCTGCTAGTGGCATCAAGACAGTGAGATAGACCAATGAAATATAATAGAGAGACTCCAAATAAACGCACATATATATGGCCAACTGATCTTGGACAAGGTTCTAAGATTACCAAGTGAAGAAAGGATAGTTTCTTCAACAATCAACAGCATGAAAAGGCAACCTGTAGCATGAGAGGAAATATGTGTAAACCTAGTATCTGAATAAGGGAAGAATATCCAGAATATATAAGAAACTACTACAAGTCAATTTCAGAAAAAGAGCGGGCAAATAACTGAGTTTAAAAATGGGTAAAAAGCTTCATTAGACATTTCTCCATAAAGACATACAAGTGGTCAATCTACATATGAAAATTTGCTCAACATCGCTAAGCATCAGGGAAATGGAAATCAAGCCACAAGGAGATATCACTCACACCTGTTAGGATGTGTATTATAAAAAGACAATTAGGTCTTCCCTGGTGGCACAGTGGTTGAGAGTCTGCCTGCCGATGCAGGGGACATGTGTTCGTGCCCCGTTCTGGGAGGATCCCACATGCCACTGAGCGGTTGGGCCCATGAGACATTGCCGCTGAGCCTGTGCGTTTGGAGCCTGTGCTCCGCAACGGGAGAGCCCACAACAATGAGAGGCCCGTGTACTGCAAAAAAAAAAAAAAAAAAAAAAAAAAAAGAAAAGAAAATTAATGGATGTTGGAAAAGATGTGAAGAATTGGAACTCCTGTACCCTGTTTTGTACCCTGTAGTAATGTAAAATGGTGTAGCCATTATGGAAAACAAATGGACGTCCCCCAAAAATTATTAAGAGAACTATCATAAAATCCACAATCACTCATTTCGGTTTATATACAAAGGAGATAAAACAAGAATGTCCAAGAGATATCTACAATCTCATGTCCATTGCAGCATTATACACAATACACAACATAGGAAAACTGCCTAGTGTCCATGAGAAGATGAATTAATAAAGAAAATGTGGTGTATACATACAGTGGAATGTCATTCAGTCTTTGAAAAAGAAGGAAATCCTGCCATTCGCAGCAACACGAAAGAACTTGGAGGACATTTGTTAGAGTGAAATAAGCCAGTCACAGAAGGTCAAAAACTGAAAGAAAACTCCGAGAAGCAGAGAGTAGAAGGGGGGTTCCAAGAGCTGGCAGGAGGTTGACATGAGAAGTCTCTGTTCAATGGTTAGAATGTGGTATTTGCAAAATGGAAAAGTTCTAGACACATGCTGTACAACAAGGTGCATGTAGTCAACAGGACTGCCTGGACATTTCAAAACTTGTTAAGAAGTAGGATTTCATCGTATGTGTACTTCTACAACAATAAAATACACATATGTAAAATAAATACAAAGTGGAAAAAGGGGAAAAAAGAAGAAAGATAAGGAACGGGAGTCAACAGAGGGAAAGAAGAAAGCAGGAAGGGTCTCGAATGTACACAGGTATCAGGAGATAATGGGAGAGAAGCTCCTCTCCCCAGGCTTTAAAGAAGACATCTCTCTAGAGTTCACTCCAGCAAGAGGGGGATGTCCTTTCTCTTCCCCATTCAACCAGAAGTGCCAATAGCATCCTAAGTGTGGCCCAGGCTGTGCTCAGGTGGACACTTTTCCTTGATCTCTAAACCAACCACCCCTGACTCCCCATGGCTCAGGTGCCCTTCCTGTACCTCCTTCCACTTCACTAAAGCATTTCCCTCTTCAAGTCCAGCCCGAGGCGCCAATCCTGTCCTCACACGTGGGGTCCACTGGGCGGGTCTCTGAGTTCTTAAGAGCCTCCCTGTGAGTAGCAGGCACTGAATCGCACACCAGGGTTCCCCTCAGCACCATCAGCAATCTACGACCTAGGGATTCAGGATTTCTAGAACAACTTTACTCATACACAGTCTCTTGGGTAAACAAGTGACATTTTACAATCAAGCATTTTCAGTTTTTTCTTTGGTGGGGAAAATATTGACACATATAAGGCAATCATATTCTATTAAAGTATGTATTTCTCAAAGGACTCACTATCGAAAAAAAATTTTTAAGTATAACTTTCCATGTTTTAATTGACTTTACTCCCAGACTTGTTTGCTTGCAAAAGCCTTCAGAAAATACCAAGAACCTACTTCATCTGGCAGTTTGCCCAGCAACATGAGTGGAGATGCTCTTGTCACACTGCTTGGTTTCTTTCTCCCACCTTGCAAAGCACAACCTCCTGTCCGCCCTCCTGGGAAGGGAGCCAGTGCCCACCCTGAGCTCAATCCCTGGGGTAGATCTCTTGGTTCTGTCTTCACTGTATGCAGTGTTTCTTGCACAGCACACAGAAACAGGGCCAGCACAACTGATGGAAAACAAACTTTCCACAGGAGAAGGACATTTCGTTTACTTAGCACAGAATCCGATAGTGAATATTAGCCTCAAAGGAGAAAGGTGGAGTGAATTTCCTCCATCTACTCCTGGAGGCTCCTTCTTTCTCGGACTCCTCCAGAACTGGGTGTGGCATGTGGGTACAAGCATGGGCTCCCTGCAAAAGGAAGGAGGCCTGCCTAGCACTAGGTGCTTCAGGTAAGGGGGGAGGACTCATCCCGAGGCTCTAATAGGAAACACTTAGAATGAGGGAAGTGGCAGAGAGATATATCATAACCATTCAGAATGCTATGAGACGTACTAAGAGATGAGATTTCTTATTAAATGAAGTTGTAATTGACCCAGTAGTAGGGATGCTGAAACCCAGTTTTGTTCATTAAGATACCAGCCATTGGGCAACTAAGTCCGTGCACCACAACTACTAAGCCTGTGCCGTAGAGCCTGCAAGTCACAACTACTGAGCCCACGTGCCACAACTATTGAAGCCCATGCACCTAGAGCCCGTGCTGTGGAACAACAGAAGCCACCAAAATGAGAAGCCTGCACACTGCAACGAAGACCCAACGCAGCCAAAAAAAAAAAAAAATAGAATCCAGTAAACATTTGCCTGGGTGGTGATAGGATTTGTTTTTCAGGTTATATGAGGCTCACTTGGTATAAAATCAATGCACACACTGAAAGTATACAGTTTAGTTACTTTTATATCCATACCCATTCATGATGCAGTGGTGATGGGAATATTTTTTAGAAAGTTGGCACCAGTAATAGTGATGTTTAGGGGAACATAAATCAAGGGAAACACAACACAAAAAGTTCACATACACACACAGAATCATCCCACTCATTTCACATACAGACACACCCAGTCTCATGCACACAAACCTACACCACCTAACCGTAATACAGCTTCTTCCTGGGACTATAGTAATTGGTCACATTACTTGTAAATCACTTTCTATCACCAGGACCCCTACTCTCATTCCCAGCACAAATTTGGAATCTGTTTGCCATCTACACTAAAACCAGCAAGAATGTCCCACTTTCTTATCTTCAAAGTTCTTCCTCCCCAAGTGACTGATTCCAGAATACATACCGTTTTCACGTTCTGGGAAGGCCACCTGCAATTACAGAAGAGAAAACACTATGAGGATAAGATCACAGCGATGCTCAGGTCTTTTGTTCATTTGCTGACAGTAGAAAACCTCATAAGAAACAGTGGTCCAGGGAACCCAGCAAGGGTTATCAGAGCAAACCTACTCGGGCTGAAAGGCAAGAACATTGCTGGGAGGATGGAACTTCCAAGTCCATTTAGGTTGGAAATTACAGAATTCTTTGCCTAGAGGAAAAATCGCTGCAGGAGAGAGAGCTCCATACTCTACAGGCTGTAATGGATGCTGTCAATTGTAATGCCCTGTGGAGTCAGGCTCCATGAGTTGGTAATAGACTCTCACTCCACATTCTCCCAACCAAGGGAATTGTATGTATCTGGAAGGAATACCCTCAAATATTCATAACTTAATTCTATTGAAAGAGAAATAAAGCAATATTTCTATCTCAGACAAGAAAAAATCCAGCTTACCTTGGGGATCCACAGAGGCTTTTCTCCTGTCCTATCACGGTGCAGGTCATCCGCCACATCCTCAGGGAGAGCTGCAGGGACACAGAGTAACTGTCAGGACACTGGTGATGTGGCTCAGGAATTACTCAGGGGCTTTCTTCTCGATGAGGACATGGGGTGGTGTGTATGGATGTGGGAGGTTAGTAAGTGTGGGCTGAGCTGGTGTTGGGCCATCCTCTTTGGGGGATGAAGGAAGGCAAAGGACAAGAGGAAGGAAATGAAAACAGAGCTTTGGCTTTCTAGCTAAGGGGAGCCTAATCAGAAGGGATGGGTCGATCTAAAAAATGGTAAACACTAAAATGCATGCTCTGTTTCAATGACACAGACCCATGACCCATCCTGCCTCTTTTGAGCTTCTGCTAAATTGCCACTGTCTCTTGATTTTTCCCAGATCACTCTTTCCCCAGCATCCACAATGCCAGCTACTGCATTTATCATGTCTTCTGTTGTATGATATTTTATACTTGATTAACAGCAACCTCCATTAAAGGACTGAATTCAATCCTAGACAAAATATGCTATATTTATTCACTAATCACTTGTCTTAAAGAAAATCAAATCCACACGATTTGACAAAACTGAAATCCTACCATTTAGATACAGCCACTATCAATCGTATCATATTTTTCTCCCAGTCTTTGATTTCTATACAATGTACGTATGCCCACTGAGTCAGGGGCTGTGCATACTCTAGGGAGCTGTTCCATAAGTGGGACACTTCGTTATGAAGAGGGAGCCCGGACTGAGCACAGCCTGTCTCTAACCCAGCTGTGCAGGAGAAGTGTACAGGCTAACAGTCAGGTTCCACTTTGAGTCCTTGGGTGTGGGCTACAGGAATTGACCAATGCTAAGGCTTATGGTAATGTTATCCAATACAATAAAATAGCTCCCTGATTCTTATCTGCTTTTGGCCTTGTTTAAGCAGTGACACCAGCACTGACAGATATGACCTGTACTGTATACATGGGGTCTCACACCTCTCAGAATCTGTGAGCTGACTAGGAGAATGCAGGTCCTGAGGTGAATTTCACCTTAATGACTGTGCCAAAGTCAACTGATATGTCCACCCATAGCTGCCCTGGATTCTGTGACCACTAAGGCCACCTGATAGGCAAGTTCTGGACCTTTGGAGATTCTAGGACTTCCAGCCAAGGATACGGATGCAGGGACTCCCTTGCTCCATGACTGAGGACCCCTTGGCTAAGTGATAAGTGCAGGTCAGGGATCAAGTGCATCCACATTGGGACCCACCCCTGGGGTCTCAGTATGGCTTTTCCACTTAGGACGTCAAGAGCTTAGAACATTTATCTCTGCACCATCTCCTTCTGAGGAAAAGGAATATTAACCCAATCTGGGTAACAGCTGTGTTGAGGGAAGAACATGCAAACAACTTCACAAACAAATAAGGGTCCTGTGCCTGAGCTAACCTTAGGTACTTCAAAACAACTCCGTAAGTCTCTTAGCCCCGTAGAGCAGATGAAAGCAATATTAGAGTTAAAAGTAAGTTGTCCCAATTCCCTTAGTCTGGAACACTGAAACAAAATTCTACAGCAGAGGAAGTCTCATAAACACACAGCACCTGCCTGGGTTTACCCCAGCCTTGGAAGAACTGGGAAGGATAAGACCAAGGCAGGCCTGAGGAAAGGTCAGAGGGTAGGCAGGACTGGGGTGTGGGGAGCAGGGGCAGGGCTGTCCGGACAGAGCAGTGAGTTGTAAGAAGAGCAGTGACCCTGGGTCCTGCTGCCCTGAGTCTCTGTCCTGGGCCTGGTCAACCCCAGGAGACCAGGTCAGCAGGGCTGTGAAAGCAAGTGTGTAAAGAAGCCCAGCAGCCCCTTCACACAGCCCTCTAGAATTTCTGCCACCCATGGAGGGTCTCTAGGGTAGCTGGATGTGGACCCCTCTCAAATGGAAGCATGTGAGCACATCAGCCTTGGGGAAGTGTAGAGGCTGAGATGAGCTCAAGGAGACTGAGCACATGCAGTGATCCCAGGGCACGTGTTCTGTGACTCATCCATCTCTGGGACTGTCCTTTACAAGAGGAACTAACAGTGAGCACAAAATATGAGGTGAAGCCACAAGTCCTGAAAGTGCAGAGGGAGACAGTTCACTTCTCATCCACCACCTCACCCTTTCTAGAAGAACTTGGTCTCAAGTTTCAAGGGCCCATGAGTTTTGACCCACAGGTTCTGTCCATCTTAGGTCAATATGCAAATGAAAACAAACTCTACTGTGCACAATACCCTAGATGTGCTAACCAGAAAACAAACTTCCTTATTAGGCAGTGACAAGCACACGAAAGAGCAGCTCATGTGCAAAAGATCAGTTTTGATGAGCAAATCAAGAAAAGGTGATTATAGAGCACAGTCACATCTAAGGACACAATTTCTCTCTATTGTATCATTAAAATATGAAAAAAAGCAAGTCAGAGCTCTACACATATTTCATTCTTCTTTCTGATTTCATATCCACCTTCCTTAGTCTCCAAAGCAGAAGATATAACCCTAAAGTTCCAGGAACCCTCTGCCATTAGATCCTACCTAAGTGTTGTTCCTACCTGTATCCTTTTCTTTATCACGGCCACAAATGCTATCCAAAGTCAATTCTGTAGAAACACGAATATGAATTTACAAGTCTTATGGATACATTTAAAATGTGACTAATGTGACTAATTGGATATTTTATTTTCTTTTATTTTAATACACTGAGTTAATCATTGATTGAATTAAACAAATTATAACAGGCACATCTAGCTAGTGTCTACCACACTGTAATACACATCCCTCTCTCTCTCTCTCTCCATATATATATATATGTATATATATATATATATATACGTATATATATATATATATATATAAAGTATATGGAGGATGTTACCACCGCTCCCCTGGGTATTCCCCTCTGTATGGTCTACCCATTCAAGATGGCTGTTTGCTGATGGTTTACCAAAGGAAAAACCTCTGCCCCGTGAAGGTACTTAGCCCAAGGGGTAAGAGGGATGTGTCCCTCTGCAGGTTTCCCTGGTAAGCGATGAGACCATCTGCTGTCAATTCCCCCTTTAACTGGTAGCCTGCCTACTCGGCCCAGAGAGAAGAATGCTGCTACTGCTGCTGCTGCGTTCTGCCTGCCATCGGCTATCTACAGTGGGATGTCTCTCCAGGACCACTTTGCTTCTGACGTGAAACATCTCCCATTTATTAAACCATGAATGTCTCTGTCCCTGACTTCGGGCTCTTTCCTTAGCCCTGAGGCTGAGCAAGTACAGGGCTTGCAGGCGTGAGAGGTGCAGCCCAACACCTTCTGCAGGGCAGTTTGCTGGCCAGATTTGATGATTCATTTGTAGGTGTTTCCTAGGCTCATGCACACTTGCCAGGCACTCATGAGACCTTGGGGACACTGAAACAGTAATGTCAACACCCAGCTCCTAGAGGAATTCCCGACAGGTGTTCCACTTGACGGGAGAGGTAATGAACATGGCCCAGTGCACCTGTGCTAGACATAATCAGCGAGCAGGTGCAGAAGGGAGGGAGGGACATTCACTCACTTCATGAGGACATCCTTCTCACCACTGCCTCTGAAAAATCCAGGGAAGGAAGGGACAAAATGCCCTTAGAAGGTAAATGGCCTGTACACTGAAAACTACAAACCACTGCTGAGAGAATTAAACAAGGAACAAATAATTGAAATGACATATCATCTTCATAGACTGGAAACTTATTATTGTTGACATTTCTACACTACCCGAAGGTAAGTATTAATTCATTGTAATACCTATCAAAATCCCAATGTCATTTTCAAGGTAAAAGAAAAAAAAATCCTAAAATACATATGGAACTACTAAGGACTCCAAACAGACAAAACAATCCTGAGAACAAAGAACATAGATGGAGGCTTCTCACTTCCTGACTTCAAAACACATTACAAAGCCACAGGAATCAAAACTGTATGGTACTGACATAGAAACAGATACATAGGCCTAAAGACCAGAATAAATAACCCCCAAGAAAACTCATAGATACATGGCCAAATGAAATTCACCAACCTTCTAAGACAACAAATAGGGAAAGTATAGTTTTTTCAACAGTCAATAGGATGAAAATATAACTTACAGAAAGATTACAAACATATATCAGAAAAGGAGCTAATGTCCAAACATCTAAGAAAAACACTACAACTCAAATGCAAAATACGTTAAAAAATTAAAAAGGGTAAATAACTGGGTTCAGAAATGTGCAAAGACTTAAATAAGACATTTCCTGAAAAAGACATACAAATGGCTAACAAATATAGGAAAAGGTTCTCAACCTCTCTAATCATCAGGGCAATGCAAATGAACACCTCATACCTGTTAGGCTGTGTATTATAAAGAAAAAAATTAACAGTTTAAGGCCAAGATGTGGGGAATTGGAAACTTCGTACACTGCTGGTGGCAATGTAAAATGGTGCCGCTATTATGAAAAAGAGTATGGGGGTTCCTTATAAAATTATAAACAGAAATATCATATGATTCAGCAATCACAGTTCTGGGTATATATCCAAAGGAAATTAAATCAGTATCACAATGAGATGACCTTAGGTTCATTGCAGCATTCTCCACAATAGCCTAGATATGCAACCAACTTCACAAAACAAGTAAGTGTCCTGTGCCTGAGCTAACCTTAGGTACTTCAAAACAACTCCGTAAGTCTCTTAGCCCCTTAGAGAGAATGAAAGCAATATTAGAGTTAAAAGTAACTTGTCCCAATTCCCTTAGTCTGGAATACTGAAACAAAAGTTCTACAGCAGGGGAAGCCTCATAAACTCACAGCACCTGCCAGGGTTTACCCCAGCCTTGGAAGAACTGGGAAGGATAAGACCAAGGCAGGCCTGAGGAAAGGTCCGAGGGTAGGCAGGACTGGAGTGTGGGGAGCAGGGGCAGGTGTGTCCGGATGGAGCAGTGGGTTGTAAGAAGAGCAGTGACCCTGGGTCCTGCTGCCCTGAGTCTCTGTCCTGGGCCTGGTCAATCCCAGGAGACCAGGTTAGCAGGGCTATGAGAGCCAGTGTGTGAAGCGAGCCCAGCAGCCCCTTCACACAGTCCTCTAGAATTCCTGCTGGCAATGAAGCATCTGTAGGGGCAGCTGGACGTGGAACCCTCTCAAATGGAAGCATGTCAGCACATCAGCCTTGGGAGGTGCTGAGGCTGAAATGAGGAGACTGAGCACATGCAGTGATCCCAAAGCATGTGTTCTGTGACTCATCCACCTCTGGGAGCGCAGTTTCCTTGAGGAATAAACAGTGAGGACAAAAGTAAGGTGAAGCTACAAGTCCTGAAAGTGTAGAGGGAGAGAGTTCAAGTCTCATCCAACACCTGACACTCACTATAAGAACTTGCTCTCCAGTGTCAAGTGACTATGAGAGCTTTGTTCCCACTAGGATATGGCCATCATACGTGAATGTAAAAAGGAAACCAAAATCCCTGGTGCAAAATACCCTCCAGGTACCAAATAGAAACGAACTATTCATCTTTGGCAGTGAAAAAGCAATGAAAGAGTAGTCTTGTGAGAAAGAAAATTTCAGAATGGCAAAGCAAGAAAAGATGACTATAAGCACAGTACAGTCAAAGGACATGGACACAATAACTCTATTATATCATTAAAATCTGGAAAGAACAAATCAGAATTCTACACATATTTCCTTCTTCTTCCTGATTTCATATTCACCATCCTTAGTTTCTAAAGAACCAGGTGGAACCCAAGTGTTCTAGGAATTGTCTCACTTTAGATCCTACCTGAGAGTTGTTCCCTATGTGAATCGTCATCAGCATCACTGCTATGTATGCTCTCCACCATGCATTCTGTACAAACACAACCATGAGCATAAAGTTATTATACAAGTTGACCCACCCATTTCTCCTACTCAACTTGCTGGCTCACACAGCATCACCCTGGTCTTCCCTCCAGGTTCTCAGACCTCCCCTGTGCTCTGTGCAGACAGAGTCCTTCAATAAGATCTTGATCACAGTTGAAAATTTCAAATGAGGGAGAGATGCTGAGAAAATCACTTTTCGACCCCTCACTTCTATAAACCCATTTATAGTTTTCACGGTCAACCTTACCAACCTGAAATTCCAGATGTTACAGACACACTTCAAACATGGCTAGTGTGACCAAGCAATTGTGTGTTTTTTGCATTTTTTAATACAATGAGTTAATTATTGTTTGAACTAAATTAATTATAAATAGACACATTTGGTTAGTGGATACCAAACTGGAAAGCTCAGCTCTAAGAAATCCAAAGATGAGAAAGAGGCAATCAGCCAACCCTCCCCTGGTTGTTCTTTACTGCAGAAAATTTGATGGCCTGATCTGATCATTTGTATGTAGGTATACCTTTGGCTCTTGAACCCATGCCAGACATTGGGAGAGTCCTTGTGGACACTGAAATAGTACAGTCAACACTCAGATACAAGAGAAATTCCCAGCAAGGGGCCCACTTGTAGACAGAGGTGAAGGGCATGGCCAAGTACACCTGTATTAGACATAATCAGAGAGTAGCTGCAGAGGGGAGGGAGGGATTTTATTCTCTTCATGAGTCCATCCTTCTTACCCCTGACTCTAGAAGACCTGAGGAAGGCAGGGAAAAGGCCCCATCGGAGGTGAAAAATTTGTATACTGAAAACTACAGGACATTGTGGAAAGAATTTAAAGAAGAGACAAGTAATTGGAATGACATACCATATTCTTAGACTGGATTATTAAATACTGTTGGCATTTCTATACTACATAAAGTGATGTTCACATATATCGCAACAACCCATATAATTCCATGTCATTATTATAGAAGTGGACAGAATCCTAAAATACATATGGAACCCCCCACAAGTAGATAAAACAATCTTGAGAGCAAAGAGCAATGATGCAGATTAACACTTCCTGAACTCAAAACACATAACAATGCCACAGTAGTCAAAAGAGTCTGCTACTGGCATAAAGACAGTGAGATAGACCATTGAAATATAATAGAGAGACCTCAAATAAACGCACATATATATGGCCAACTGATCTTGGCCAAGGTTCTAAGATTACCAAGTGAAGAAAGGATAGTCTCTTCAACAATCAACAGAATGAAAAGGCAACCTATAGGATGGGAGGAAATATGTGTAAACCTTGAAGCTGAATAAGGGACCAATATCCAGAATATATAAGAAACTACAACAAGTCAATTACAAAAAAACAGCGATCAAATAACTGAGTTTAAAAATGGGTAAAAAGCTTCACTAGACATTTCTCCATAAAGGCATACAAGTGGTCAATCTACATATGAAAATTTGCTCAGCATTGCTAAGCATCAGGGAAATGGAAATCAAGCCACAAGGAGATATCACTCACACCTGTTAGGATGTGTATTATAAAAAGACAATTAGGGCTTTCGTGGTGGCACAGTGGTTGAGAGTCCGCCTGCCGAGGCAGGGGACACGTGTTCGTGCCCCAGTCTGGGAGGATCCCACATGCCGCTGAGCGGCTGGGCCCATGAGCCATGGCTGCTGAGCTTGTGCGTTTGGATCCTGTGATCCACAACGGTAGAGCCCACAACCATGAGAGGCCCGTGTACTGCAAAAAAAAAAAAAAAGAAACAAAATTAATGGATGCTGGCAAAGATGTGAAGAAGTGGAACTTCTGTACCCTGTTTTGTACCCTGTAGTAATGTAAAATGGTGTAGCCATTATGGAAAACAGAATGTTGGTCCCCCCAAAATTATTAAGAGAACTATCATAAAATCCAGCAATCACTCATTTAGGTTTATATACCAAGGAGATAAAACAAGAATGTCCAAGAGATATCCACAATCTCATGTCCATTGCAGCATTATACACAATACACAACATAGGAAAACTGCCTAGTGTCCATGGGAAGATGAATTAATAAAGAAAATGTGGTGTATACATACAGTGGAATGTCATTCAGTCTTTGAAAAAGAAGGAAATCCTGCCATTTGCAGCAACACAAAAGAACTTGGAGGACATTTGTAAGAGTGAAATAAGCCAGTCACAGAAGGTCAAAAAATGAAAGAAAACTCCGAGAAGCAGAGAGTAGAAGGGTGGTTCCAAGAGCTGGCTGGAGGTTGACATGGGAAATCTCTGTTCAATAGTGAGAACGTGTTATTTGCAAAATGCAAAAGTTCTAGACACATGCTGTACAACAAGGTGCATGTAGTCCACAGGACTGCCTGGACATTTTAAAACTTGTTAAGACGTTGGATTTCATTGTATGTGTACTTTTACAACAATAAAATATACATATGTAAAATAAATACAAAGTGGAAAAAGGGGAAAAAAGAAGAAAAATAAGGAAAGGGAGTCAACAGAGGGGAAGAAGAAAGGAGGAAGGGTCTCGAATGTACACAGGTATCAGGAGATAATGGGAGAGAAGCTCCTCTCCCCAGGCTTTAAAGAAGACATCTCTCCAGAGTTCACTCCAGCAAGAGGGGGATGTCCTTTCTCTTCCCCATTCAACCAGAAGCGCCAATAGCACCCTAAGTGTGGCCCACGCTGTGCTCAGGTGTACACTTTTCCTTGATCTCTAAACCAAACACCCCTGACTCCCCATGGCTCAGGTGCCCTTACTCTATCTCCTTCCACTTCTCTAAAGCATTTCCCTCTTCAAGTCCAGCCAGAGGCTCTAATCCTGTCCTCACACGTGGGGCACACTGGGTGGGTCTGTAAGTTCTTAAGAGCCTGCCTGTGAGTAGCAGGCACTGAATCGCACACCAGGGTTTCCCTCAGCACCATCAGGAAACTATGACCTAGGGATTGAGGATTTCTAGAACAACTTTACTCATACACAGTCTCTTGGGTAATCAAGTGACATTTTACAATCAAGCATTTTCAGTTTTTTCTTTGGTGGGGAAAATATTGACACATATAAGGCAATCATATTCTATTAATGTATGTATTTCTGAAAGGACTCACTATCGAAAAAAAAATTTTAAGTATATCTTTCCATGTTTTAATTGACTTTACTCCCAGACTTGTTTGCTTGCAAAAGCCTTCAGAAAATACCAAGAACCTACTTCACTTGGCAGTTTGCACAGCAACATGAGTGGAGATGCTCTTGTCACACTGCTTGGTTTCTCTGTCCCACCTTGTAAAGCACAACCTCCTGTCCGCCCTGCTGGGAAGGGAGCCAGTGCCCACCCTGAGCTCAATCCCTGGGGTAGATGTCTTGGTTCTGTCTTCACTGTATGCAGTGTTTCTTGCCCAGCACACAGAAACAGGGCCAGCACAACTGATGGAAAACAAACTTTCCACAGGAGAAGGACATTTCGTTTCCTTAGCACAGAATCCAATAGTGAATATTAGCCTCAAAGGAGAAAGGTGGAGTGAATTTCCTCCATCTACTCCTGGAGGCTCCTTCTTTCTCGGAATCCTGCAGAACTGGGTGTGGCATGTGGGTACAAGCATGGGCTCCCTGCAAAAGGAAGGAGGCCTGCCTAGCACTAGGTGCTTCTGGTAAGAGGGGAGGACTCATCCCGAGGCTCTAAGAGGAAACAGTTAGAATGAGGGAAGTGGCAGAGAGATGTATCATAACCATTCAGAATGCTATGAGACGTACTAAGAGATGAGATTTCTTATGAAATGAAGTTGTAATTGGCCCAGTAGTAGGCATGCTGGAACCCAGTTTTGTTCACTAAGAATCCACCCATGGAGCAACTAAGCCCGTGCACAACAACTACTAAGCCTGTGCTCTAGAGCCCGCAGGTCAAGGCCAAGATGTCGGGAATTGGAAACATTGTACGCTGCTGGTGGGAATGTAAAATGGTGCAGCTATTATGAAAAAGAGTATGGGGGTTCCTTATAAAATTATAAACAGAAATATCATATGATTCAGCAATCACAGTTCTGGGTATATATCCAAAGGAAATTAAATCAATATCACAATGAGATGAACATAGGTTCATTGCAGCATTCTACACAATAGCCTAGATATGCAACCAACTTCACAAAAGAAGTAAGTGTCCTGTGCCTGAGCTAATCTTAGGTACTTCAAAACAACTCCGTAAGTCTCTTAGTCCCTTAGAGAGGATGAAAGCAATATTAGAGTTAAAAGTAACTTGTCCCAATTCCCTTAGTCTGGAATACTGAAACAAAATTCTACAGCAGAGGAAGCCTTATAAACACACAGCGCCTGACAGGGTTTACCCCAGCCTTGGAAGAACTGGGAAGGATAAGACCAAGGCAGGCTTGAGGAAAGGTCAGAGGGTATGCAGGACTGGAGTGTGGGGATCAGGGGCAGGGCTGGCCGGATGGAGCAGTGGGTTGTAAGAAGAGCAGTGACCCTGAGTCCTGCTGCCTTGAGTCTCTGTCCTGGGCCTGGTCAGTCAATTCCAGGAGACCAGGTTAGCAGGGCTGTGAGAGCCAGTGTGTGAAGAAGCCCAGAAGCCCCTTCACACAGTCCTCTAGAATTCCTGCTGGCCATGAAGGGTCTTTAGGGGCAGCTGGACGTGGAGCCCTCTCAAATGGAAGCATGTCAGCACATCAGCCTTGGGAGGTGCTGAGGCTGAAATGAGGAGACTGAGCACATGCAGTGATCCCAAAGCATGTGTTCTGTGACTCATCCACCTCTGGGAGCGCATTTTCCATGAGGAATCAACAGTGAGGACAAAAGTAAGATGAAGCTACAAGTCCTGAAAGTGTAGAGGGAGAGAGTTCAAGTCTCATCCACCACCTGACACTAAATATAAGGACTTGTTCTCCAGTGTCAATTGACTATGAGACTTTTGTTCCCACTAGGATATGGCCATCATACGTGAATGTAAAAAGGAAACCAAAATCCCTGGTGCAAAATACCCTCCAGGTACCAAATAGAAACGAACTATTCATCTTTGGCAGTGAAAAAGCAATGGAGTAGTCTTGTGAGAAAGAAAATTTCTGAATGGCAAAGCAAGAAAAGATGACTATAAGCACAGTACAGTCAAAGGACACGGACACAATAACTCTATTATATCATTAATTTGGAAAGAACAAATCAGAATTCTACACATATTTCCTTCTTCTTCCTGATTTCATATTCACCTTCCTTAGTTTCTAAAGAACCGGGTGGAACCCAAGTGTTCTAGGAATTGTCTCCCTTTAGATCCTACCTGAGAGTTGTTCGCTACGTGAACCGTCATCAGCATCACTGCTATGTATGCTCTCCACGACCCATTCTGTACAAACACAACCATGAGCATAAAGTTATTATACAAGTTGACCCACCCATTTCTCCTACTCAACTTGCTGGCTCACACAGCATCACCCTGGTCTTCCCTCCAGGTTCTCAGACCTCCCCTGTGCTCTGTGCAGACAGAGTCCTTCAATAAGATCTTGATCACAGTTGAAAATTTCAAATGAGGGAGAGATGCTGAGAAAATCACCTTTCGACCCCTCACTTCTATAGACCCATTTATAGCTTTCACGGTCAACCTTACCAACCTGAAATTCCAGATGTTACAGACACACTTCACACATGGCTAGTATGACCAAGCAATTGTGTGTTTTTTGCATTTTTTAATAGAATGAGTTAATTATTGTTTGAACTAAATTAATTATAAATAGACACATTTGGTTCGTGACTACCACACTGGAAAGCTCAGCTCTAAGAAATCCAAAGATGAGAAAGAGGCAACCAGCCACCCTTCCCATGGTTGTTCTTTACTGCAGAAAATTTGATGGCCTGATCTCATCCTTCGTATGTAGGTATATCTTGGGCTCTTGGACCCACGCCAGGCATTGGGAGAGTCCTTGTGGACACTGAAATAGTACAGTCAACACTCAGATCCAAGAGGAATTCCCAGCAAGGGGCCCACTTGTAGACAGAGGTGAAGGGCATGGCCAAGTACACC
Source organism: Hyperoodon ampullatus (assembly GCF_949752795.1). NCBI lineage: Eukaryota > Metazoa > Chordata > Mammalia > Artiodactyla > Ziphiidae > Hyperoodon > Hyperoodon ampullatus. The sequence goes on along the minus strand of NC_136915.1, from coordinate 130,332,525 downwards.
TGTATTAGACATAATCAGAGAGTAGGTGCAGAGGGGAGGGAGGGATTTCACTCTCTCCATGAGTCCATCCTTCTCACACCTGAATCTAGAAGACCTGAGGAAGGCAGTGGAAAAGGCCCCGTTGGAGGTGAAAAATTTGTATACTGGAAACTACAGGATATTGCGGAAAGAAATTAAAGAAGAGACAAGTAAAGGGAATGACATACCATGTTCATAGACTGGATTATTAAATACTGTTGGCATTTTTATACTATATAAAGTGATGTACACATATATCACAACAACCCACAAAATTCCATGTCATTATTATAGAAGTGGACAGAATCCTAAAATACATATGGAACCCCCACAAGTAGATAAAACAATCTTGAGAGCAAAGAGCAATGATGGAGATTAACACTTCCTGAACTCAAAACACAAAACAATGCCACAGTAGTCAACACAGTCTTCTACTGGCATCAAGACAGTGAGACAGACCAATTAAATATAATAGAGAGACTCCAAATAAACGCACATATATATGGCCAACAGATCTTGGCCAAGGTTCTAAGATTACCAAGTGAAGAAAGGATAATCTCTTCAACAATCAACAGAATGAAAAGGAAACCTATAGAATGGGAGGAAATATGTGTAAACCTTGTATCTGAATAAGGGACCAATATCCAGAATATATAAAAACTACTACAAGTCAATTTCAGAAAAACAGCAGGCAAATAAGTGAGTTTAAAAATGGGTAAAAAGCTTCACTAGACATTTCTCCATAAAGGCATACAAGTGGTCAATCTACATATGAAAATTTGCTCAACATCGCTAAGCATCAGGGAAATGGAAATCAAGGCACAAGGAGATATCACTCACACCTGTTAGGATGTGTATTATAAAAGGACAATTAGGGCTTCCCTGGTGGCACAATGGATGAGAGTCCGCCTGCCGAGGCAGGTGACACGTGTTCGTGCCCCCGGTCTGGGAGGATCCCACATGCCACTGAGCAGCTGGGCCCATGAGCCATGGCTGCTGAGCCTGGGTGTTTGGAGCCTGTGCTCTGCAACGGGAGAGCCCATAACAATGAAAGGCCCATGTACTGCAAAAAAAAAAAAAAAAGAAAGAAAGAAAGAAAATTAATGGATGCTGGCAAAGATGTGAAGAAGTGGAACTTCTGTACCCTGTTTTGTACCCTGTAGTAATGTAAAATGGTGTAGCCATTATGGAAAACAGGATGGAGGTCCCACAAAAATTATTAAGAGAACTCTCATAAAATCCAGCAGTCACTCATTTAGGTTTATATACAAAGGAGATAAAACAAGAATGTCCAAGAGATATCTACAATCTCATGTCCATTGCAGCATTATACACAATACATAACATAGGAAAACTGCCTAGTGTCCATGGGAAGATGAATTAATAAAGAAAATGTGGTGTATACATACAGTGGAATGTCATTCAGTCTTTGAAGAAGAAGGAAATCCTGCCATTTGCAGAAACACAAAAGAACTTGGAGGACATTTGTAAGAGTGAAATAAGCCAGTCACAGAAGGTCAAAAACTGAAAGAAAACTCTGAGAAGCAGAGAGTAGAAGGGTGGTTCCAAGAGCTGGCAGGAGGTTGACATGGGAAGTCTCTGTTCAATGGTTAGAATGTGTTATTTGCAAAATGGAACAGTTCTAGACACATGCTGTACAACAAGGTGCATGTAGTCAACAGGACTGACTGGACATTTCAAAACTTGTTAAGACGTTGGATTTCATTGTATGTGTACTTTTACAACAATAAAATATACATATGTAAAATAAATACAAAGTGGAAAAAGGGGAAAAAAGAAGAAAAATAAGGAAAGGGAGTCAACAGAGGGAAAGAAGAAAGCAGGAAGGGTCTAGAATGTACACAGGTATCAGGAGATAATGGGAGAGAAGCTCCTCTCCCCAGGCTTTAAAGAAGACATCTCTCCAGAGTTCACTCCAGCAAGAGGGGGATGTCCTTTCTCTTCCCCATTCAACCAGAAGCGTCAATAGCATCCTAAGTGTGGCCCAGGCTGTGCTCAGGTGGACACTTTTCCTTGATCTCTAAACCAAACACCCCTGACTCCCTATGGCTCAGGTGCCCTTCCTGTATCTCCTTCCACTTCTCTAAAACATTTCCCTCTTCAAGTCCAGCCCGAGGCTCCAATCCTGTCCTCACACGTGGGGTCCACTGGGCGGTTCTCTGAGTTCTTAAGAGCCTCCCTGTGAGTAGCAGGCACTGAATCGCACACCAGGGTTCCACTCAGCACCATCAGCAATCTACGACCTAGGGATTGAGGATTTCTAGAACAACTTTACTCATACACCGTCTCTTGGGTAAACAAGTGACATTTTACAATCAAGCATTTTCAGTTTTTTCTTTGGTGGGGAAAATATTGACACATATAAGGCAATCATATTCTATTAAAGTATGTATTTCTCAAAGGACTCACTATCGAAAAAAATTTTTATATATAACTTTCCATGTTTTAATTGACTTTACTCCCAGACTTGTTTGCTTGCAAAAGCCTTCAGAAAATACCAAGAACCTACTTCATCTGGCAGTTTGCACAGCAACATGAGTGGAGATGCTCTTGTCACACTGCTTGGTTTCTCTATCCCACATGGCAAAGCCCAACCTCCTGGGAAGGGAGCCAGTGCCCACCCTGAGCTCAATCCATGGGGTACATCTCTTGGTTCTGTCTTCACTGTATGCAGTGTTTCTTGCCCAGCACACAGAAACAGGGCCGGCACAAGTGATGGTAGACAGACATTCCACAGGAGAAGGACATTTCGTTTCCTTAGCACAGAATCCGATAGTGAATATTAGCCTCAAAGGAGAAAGGTGGAGTGAATTTCCTCCATCTACTCCTGGAGGCCCCTTCTTTCTCGGGCTCCTGCAGAGCTGGGTGTGGCTTGTGGGTACAAGCATGGGCTCCCTGCAAAAAGAAGGAGGTCTGCCTAGAACTAGGTGCTTCAGGTAAGGGGGGAGGACTCATCCCGAGGCTCTAATAGGAAACAGTTAGAATGAGGGAAGTCCAGATAGATGTATCATAACCATTCAGAATGCTATGAGACCTACTAAGAGATGAGATTTCTTATTAAATGAAGTTGAACTTGACCCTGGAGTAGGGATTCTGAAACCCTGTTTTGTTCACTAAGAATCCAGCCATGGAGCAACTAAGCCCGTGCACCACAACTACTAAGCCTGTGCTCTAGAGCCCGCAAGTCACAACTACTGAGCCCACGTGCCACAACTATTGAAGCCCATGCACCTAGAGCCCGTGGTCTGGAACAACAGTAGCCACCGAAATGAGAAGCCCGCACACTGCAACGAACACCCAACACAGCCAAAAGAAAAAAAAAAAAGAATCCAGTAAACAATTGCCTGGGTGGTGATAGGATTTGTTTTCCATGTTAAATGAAGCTCAATTTGTAGATAATCAATGCACACCCTGAAAGTATACAGTTTATTTACTTTTATATCCATACCCATTCATGATGCAGTGTTGATGGGAATATTTTCTAGAAAGTTGGCACCAGTAACAGTGATGTTTAGGGGAACATACATCAAGGGAAACTCAACACAAAATGTTCACATACACACACAGAATCATACCACTCATTTCACATACAGACACACCCAGTCTCATGCACACAAACCTACATCACCTAACCGTAATACAGCTTCTTCCTGGGACTATAGTAATTGGCCACATTACTTGTAAATCACTTTCTATCACCAGGGCCCCTACTCTCATTCCCAGCACAAATTTGGAATCTGTTTGCCCTCTACACTAAAACCAGCAAGAATGTCCCACTTTCTCATCTTCAAAGTTCTTCCTCCCCAAGTGACTGATTCCAGAATACATACTGTTTACACGTTCTGTGAAGGCCACCTGCAATTACAGAAGAGAAAACACTATGAGGATAAGATCACAGTGATGCTCAGTAGAAAACCTGATAAGAAACAGTGGTCCAGGGAACCCAGCAAGGGTTATCAGAGCAAACCTACTCAGGCTGAAAGGCAAGAACTTTGCTGGGAGGATGGAACTTCCAAGTCCATTTAGGTTGGAAATTACAGAATTCTTTGCCTAGAGGAAAAATCGATGCAGGACAGAGAGCTCCGTACTCCACAGGCTGTAATGGATGCTGTCAATTGTAATGTCCTGTGGAATCAGGCACCATGAGTTGGTAATAGACTCTCACTCCACATTCTCCCAACCAAGGGAATTGTATGTATCTGGAAGGAGTACCCTCAAATATTCATAACTTCATTCTATTGAAAGAGAAATAAAGCAATATTTCTATCTCAGACCAGAAAAAATCCAGCTAACCTTGATTTTCCACGGAGGCTTTTCTTCTGTCCTATCACGGTGCAGGTCATCCGCCACATCCTCAGGGAGAGCTGGAGGGACACAGAGTAACTGTCAGGACACTGGTGATGAGGCTCAGGAATTACTCAGGGGCTTTCTTCTCGATGAGGACATGGGGTGGTGTGTATGGATGTGGGAGGTTAGTAAGTGTGGGCTGAGCTGGTGTTGGGCCATCCTCTTTGGGGAATGAAGGAAGGCAAAGGACAAGAGGAAGGAAATGAAAACAGAGCTTTGGCTTTCTAGCTAAGGGGAGCCTAATCAGAAGGGAAGGGTCGATCTAAATAATGGTAAACACTAAAATGCATGCTCTGTTTCAATGACACAGACCCATGACCCATCCTGCCTCTTTTGAGCTTCTGCTAAATTGCCACTGTCTCTTGATTTTTCCCAGATCACTCTTTCCCCAGCATCCACAATGCCAGCTACTGCATTTATCATGTCTTCTATTGTATCATATTTTATACTTGATTAACAGCAACCTCTATTAAAGGACTGAATTCAATCCTAGACAAAATATGCTATATTTATTCACTAATCACTTGTCTTAAAGAAAATCAAATACACAAGGTTTGACAAAACTGAAATCCTACCATTTAGATACAGCCACTATCAATCGTGTCATATTTTTCTCCCAGTCTTTGTTTTCTATACAATGTATGTATGCCCCCTGAGTCAGGGGCTGTCTATACTCTAGGGAGCTGTTCCATAAGTGGGACACTTCGTTATGAAGAGGGAGCCCGGACTGAGCACAGCCTGTCTCTAACCCAGCTGTGCAGGAGAAGTGTACAGGCTAACAGTCAGGTTCCACTTTGAGTCCTTGGGTATGGGCTACAGGAATTGACCAATGCTAAGGCTAATGGTAACGTTATCCAATACAATAAAATAGTTCCCTGATTCTTATCTGCTTTTGGCCTTGTTTAAGCAATGACACCAGCACTGACAGATATGACCTCTATTGTATACATGGGGTCTCACACCTCTCAGAATCTGTGAGCTGACCAGGAGAATGCAGGTCCTGATGTGAATTTCACATTAATGACTGTGCCAAAGGCAACTGATAAGTCCACCCATAGCTGCCCTGGATTCTGTGACCACTAAGGCCACCTGATGGACAAGGTCTGGAACTTTGGAGATGCTAGGACTTCCAGCCAATTATACGGATGCAGGGACTCCCTTGCTCCATGACTGAGGATCCCTTGGCTGAGTGGTAAGTGAAGGTCAGGGATCCAGAGCATCCATACTGGGACCCACCCCTGGGTTCTCAGTATGGCTTTTCCACTTAGGAGGTCAAGAGCTTAGAACATTTATCTCTGCACCATCTCCTTCTGAGGAAAAGGAATATTAACCAAATCTGGGCAACAGCTGTGTTGAGGGAAGAACATGCAAACAACTTCGCAAAACAAGGAAGGGTCCTGTGCCTGAGCTAACCTTAGGTACTTCAAAACTACTCCGTAAGTGTCTTAGCCCCTTAGAGTGCATGAAAGTAATATTAGAGTTAAAAGTAACTTGTCCCAATTCCCTTATTCTGGAATACTGAAACAAAATTCTACAGCAGAGGAAGCCTCATAAACACACATCACCTGCCTGGGTTTACCCCAGCCTTGGAAGAACTGGGAAGGATAAGACCAAGGCAGGCCTGAGGAAAGGTCAGAGGGTAGGCAGGACTGGGGTGTGGGGAGCAGGGGCAGGGCTGTCTGGACAGAGCAGTGGGTTGTAAGAAGAGCAGTGACCCTGGGTCCTGCTGCCCTGAGTCTCTGTCCTGGGCCTAGTCAACCCCAGGAGACCAGGTCAGCAGGGCTGTGAAAGCAAGTGTGTAAAGCAGCCCAGCAGCTCCTTCACACAGCCCTCTAGAATTTCTGCCACCCATGGAGGGTCTCTAGGGCAGCTGGAGGTGGACCCCTCTCAAATGGAAGCATGTCAGCACATCAGCCTTTGGGAAGGGCAGGGGCTGAGATGAGCTCAAGGAGACTGAGCACATGCAATGATCCCAGAGCACGTGTTCTGTGACTCATCCATCTCTGTGTCTGTCCTTTACAACAGGAACAAACAGTGAGCACAAAACATGAGGTGAAGCCACAAGTCCTGAAAGTGCAGAGGGAGACAGTTCACTTCTCATCCACCACCTCACCCTTTCTAGAAGAACTTGGTCTCAAGTTTCAAGGGCCCATGAGGGTTTTGACCCACAGGTTCTGTCCATCATAGGTCAATATGCAAAAGAAAACAAACTCTCCTGTGCACAATACCCTAGATGTGCTAACCAGAAAACAAACTTCCATGTTAGGCAGTGACAAGCACAAGAAAAAGCAGCTCATGTGCAAAAGATCAGTTTTGATGAGCAAATCAAGAAAAGGTGATTATAGAGCACAGTCACGTCTAAGGACACAATTTCTCTCTATTGTATCATTAAAATGTGAAAAAAACAAGTCAGAACTCTACACATATTTCATTCTTCTTTCTGATTTCATATCCACCTTCCTCAGTCTCCAAAGCAGAAGATATAACCCTAAAGTTCCAGGAACCCTCTGCCATTAGATCCTACCTAAGTGTTGTTCCTACCTGTATCCTTTTCTTTATCACGGCCACAAATGCTATTCAAAGGCAATTCTGTAGAAACACGAATATGAATTTACAAGTCTTATGGATACATTTAAAATGTGACTAATGTGACTGAGTAATGGGATATTTTATTTTCTTTTATTTTAATACACTAAGTTAATCTTTGATTGAATTAAATAAATTATAACAGGCACATCTAGCTAGTGGCTACCACACTGTAATACACAACCCTCTCTCTCTCGCTCTCCATATATATATATATATGTATATATATATATATATATAAAGTATATGGAGGATGTTACCACCGCTCCCCTGGTTATTCCCCTCTGTATGGTCTACCCATTCAAGATGGCTGTTTGCTGATGGTTTACCAAAGGAAAAACCTCTGCCCCGTGAAGGTACTTAGCCCAAGGGGTAAGAGGGATGCGTCCCTCTGCTGGTTTCCCTGGTAAGCGATGAGACCATCTGCTGTCAATTCCCCCTTTAACTGGTAGCCTGCCTATTCCGCCCAGAGAGAAGAATGCTGCTACTGCTGCTGCTGCATTCTGCCTGCCATCGCCTATCTACAGTGGGATGTCTCTCCAGGACCACTTTGCTTCTGATGTGAAAGATCTCCCATCTATTAAAGCATGAATGTCTCTGTCCCTGACTTTGGGCTCTTTCCTTAGCCCTGAGGCTGAGCAAGTACAGGGCTTGCAGGCGTGAGAGGTGCAGCCTAACAACTTCTGCAGGGCAGTTTGCTGGCCAGATTTGATGATTCATTTGTAGGTGTTTCCTAGGCTCATGCACACTTGCCAGGCACTCATGAGACCTTGGGGACACTGAAACAGTAATGTCAACACCCAGCTCCTAGAGGAATTCCCGACAGGTGTTCCACTTGAGGGGAGAGGTAATGAGCATGGCCCAGTGCACCTGTGCTAGACATAATCAGCGAGCAGGTGCAGAAGGGAGGGAGGGACATTCACTCACTTCATGAGGCCATCCTTCTCACCACTGCCTCTGAAAAATCCAGGGAAGGAAGGGACAAAATGCCCTTAGAAGGTAAATGGCCTGTACACTGAAAAGTACAAACCACTGCTGAGAGAATTAAACAAGGAACAAATAATTGAAATGACATATCATATTCATAGACTGGAGACATATTATTGTTGACATTTCTACACTACCCAAAGGGAAGTATAAATTCATTGTAATGCCTATCAAAATCCCAATGTCATTTTCAAAGAAATAGAAAAAAAAAAGATCCTAAAATACATATGGAACCACTAAGGACTCCAAACAGACAACACAATCCTGAGAACAAAGAACATAGATGGAGGCTTCTCACTTCCTGACTTCAGAACACATTACAAAGCCACAGGAATCAAAACTGTACGGTACTGACATAGAAACAGATACATAGGCCTGAACACCAGAATAAATAACCCCCAAGAAAACTCATAGATACATGGCCAAATGAAATTCACCAAGCTTCTAAGACAACAAATAGGGAAAGTATAGTTTTTTCAACAGTCAATAGGATGAAAATATAACTTACAGAAAGATTACAAACATATATCAGAAAAGGAGCTAATATACAAAACATCAAAGAAAAACACTACAACTGAAATGCAAACTAAGTTAAAAAATTAAAAAGGGCAAATAACTGGGTTCAGAAATGTGCAAAGACTTAAATAAGACATTTCCCGAAAAAGACATACAAATGGCTAACAAATATAGGAAAAGGTTCTCAACCTCACTAATTATCAGGGCAATGCATATGAACACCTCATACCTGTTAGGCTGTGTATTATAAAGAAAAAAATTAACAGTTTAAGGCCAAGATGTGGGGAATTGGAAACACTGCTGGTGGGAATGTAAAATGGTGCCGCTATTATGAAAAAGAGTATGGGGGTTCCTTATAAAATTATAAACAGAAATATCATATGATTCAGCAATCACAGTTCTGGGTATATATCCAAAGGAAATTAAATCAGTATCACAATGAGATGAACATAGGTTCATTACAGCATTCTACACAATAGCCTAGATATGCAACCAACTTCACAAAACAAGTAAGTGTCCTGTGCCTGAGCTAACCTTAGGTACTTCAAAACGACTCTGTAAGTCTCGTAGCCCCTTAGAGAGGATGAAAGCAATATTAGAGTTAAAAGTAACTTGTCCCAATTCCCTTAGTCTGGAATGCTGAAACAAAAGTTCTACAGCAGAGTAAGCCTCATAAACACACAACTCCTGTCAGGGTTTACCCCAGCCTTGGAAAAACTGGGGAGGATAAGACCAAGGCAGGCCTGAGGAAAGGGCAGAGGTTAGGCAGGACTGGGGAGTAGGGAGCAGGGGCAGGGCTGTCTGGACGGAGCAGTGGGTTGTAAGAAGACAGTGACCCTGGGTCCCGCTGCCCTGAGTCTCTGTCCTGGGCCTGGTGAATTCCAGGAGACCAGGTTAGCAGGGCTGTGACAGCCAGTGTGTGAAGATGCCCAGCAGCCCCTTCACACAGTCCTCTAGAATTCCTGCCGGCCATGAAGGGTCTTTAGGATCAGCTGGACGTGGACCCCTCTCAAATGGAAGCATGTCAGCACATCAGCCTTGGGAGGTGCTGAGGCTGAAATGAGGAGACTGAGCACATGCAGTGATCCCAAATCACATGTTCTGTGATTCTTCCACCTTTGGAAGCGTGCTTTCCATGAGGAATAAACAGTGAGGACAAAAGTAAGATGAAGCTACAAGTCCTGAAAGTGTAGAGGGAGAGAGTTCAACTCTCATCCACCACCTGACACAAACTATAGGAACTTGTTCTCCAGTGTCAAGTGACTATGAGAGTTTTGTTCCCACTAGGATATGGCCATCATACGTGAATGTAAAAAGGAAACCAAAATCCTTGGTGCAAAATACCCTCCAGGTACCAAACAGAAACGGACCTTTCATTTTTGGCAGTGAAAAAGCAATGAAAGAGTAGTCTTGTGAGAAAGAAAATTTCTGAATGGCAAAGCAAGAAAAGATGACTATAAGCACAGTACAGTCAAAGGACATGGACACGATAACTCTATTATATCATTAATGTTTGGAAAGAACAAATCAGAATTCTACACATATTTCCTTCTTCTTCCTGATTTCATATTCACCTTCCTTAGTTTCTAAAGAAGTGGATGGAACCCAAGTGTTTTAGGAATTGTCTCGCTTTAGATCCTACCTGAGAGTTGTTCCCTAAGTGATTCGTCATCAGCATCACTGCTATGTATGCTCTCCAAGATCCATTCTGTACAAACACAACCATGAACATAAAGTTATTATACAAGTTGACCCACCCATTTCTCCTACTCGACTTGCTGGCTCACACAGCATCACCCTGGTCTTCCCTCCAGGTTCTCAGACCTCCCCTGTGCTCTGTGCAGACAGAGTCCTTCAATAAGATATTGATCACAGTTGCAAATTTCAAATGAGGGAGAGATGCTGAGAAAATCACCTTTCGACCCCTTACTTCTATAGACCCATTTATAGCTTTCACCATCAACCTTACCAACCTGAAATTCCAGATGTTACAGACACACTTGAAACATGGCTAGTGTGACCAAGCAATTGTGTGTTTCTTGCATTTTTTAATAGAATGAGTTAATTATTGTTTGAACTAAATTAATTATAAATAGACACATTTGGTTAGTGGCTACCATACTGGAAAGCTCAGCTCTAAGAAATCCAAAGATGAGAAAGAGGCAACCAGCCACCCATCCCCTGGTTGTTCTTTACTGCAGATAATTTGATGGCCTGATCTGATCATTTGTATGTAGGTATATCTTGGGCTCTTGGACCCACGCCACGCATTGGGAGAGTCCTTGTGGACACTGAAATAGTACAGTCAACACTCAGATGCAAGAGGAATTCCCAGCAAGGGGCCCACTTGTAGACAGAGGTGAAGAGCATGGCCCAGTACACCTGTATTAGACATAATCAGAGAGTAGGTGCTGAGGGGAGGGAGGGATTTCACTCTCTCCATGAGTCCATCCTTCTCACCCCTGACGCTAGAAGACCTGAGGAAGGCAGTGGAAAAGGCCCCGTAGGAGGTGAAAAATTTGTATACTGAAAACTACAGGACATTGCAGAAAGAAATTAAAGAAGAGACAAGTAAAGGGAATGACATACCATGTTCATAGACTGGATTATTAAATACTGTTGGCATTTCTATACTACATAAAGTGATGTACACATATATCACAAAAACCCACAAAATTCCATGTCATTATTATAGAAGTGGACAGAATCCTAAAATACATATGGAACCCCCACAAGTAGATAAAACAATCTTGAGAGCAAAGAGCAATGATGGAGATTAACACTTCCTGAACTCAAAACACATAACAATGCCACAGTAGTCAACACAGTCTGCTAGTGGCATCAAGACAGTGAGATAGACCAATGAAATATAATAGAGAGACTCCAAATAAACGCACATATATATGGCCAACTGATCTTGGACAAGGTTCTAAGATTACCAAGTGAAGAAAGGATAGTTTCTTCAACAATCAACAGCATGAAAAGGCAACCTGTAGCATGAGAGGAAATATGTGTAAACCTAGTATCTGAATAAGGGAAGAATATCCAGAATATATAAGAAACTACTACAAGTCAATTTCAGAAAAAGAGCGGGCAAATAACTGAGTTTAAAAATGGGTAAAAAGCTTCATTAGACATTTCTCCATAAAGACATACAAGTGGTCAATCTACATATGAAAATTTGCTCAACATCGCTAAGCATCAGGGAAATGGAAATCAAGCCACAAGGAGATATCACTCACACCTGTTAGGATGTGTATTATAAAAAGACAATTAGGTCTTCCCTGGTGGCACAGTGGTTGAGAGTCTGCCTGCCGATGCAGGGGACATGTGTTCGTGCCCCGTTCTGGGAGGATCCCACATGCCACTGAGCGGTTGGGCCCATGAGACATTGCCGCTGAGCCTGTGCGTTTGGAGCCTGTGCTCCGCAACGGGAGAGCCCACAACAATGAGAGGCCCGTGTACTGCAAAAAAAAAAAAAAAAAAAAAAAAAAAAGAAAAGAAAATTAATGGATGTTGGAAAAGATGTGAAGAATTGGAACTCCTGTACCCTGTTTTGTACCCTGTAGTAATGTAAAATGGTGTAGCCATTATGGAAAACAAATGGACGTCCCCCAAAAATTATTAAGAGAACTATCATAAAATCCACAATCACTCATTTCGGTTTATATACAAAGGAGATAAAACAAGAATGTCCAAGAGATATCTACAATCTCATGTCCATTGCAGCATTATACACAATACACAACATAGGAAAACTGCCTAGTGTCCATGAGAAGATGAATTAATAAAGAAAATGTGGTGTATACATACAGTGGAATGTCATTCAGTCTTTGAAAAAGAAGGAAATCCTGCCATTCGCAGCAACACGAAAGAACTTGGAGGACATTTGTTAGAGTGAAATAAGCCAGTCACAGAAGGTCAAAAACTGAAAGAAAACTCCGAGAAGCAGAGAGTAGAAGGGGGGTTCCAAGAGCTGGCAGGAGGTTGACATGAGAAGTCTCTGTTCAATGGTTAGAATGTGGTATTTGCAAAATGGAAAAGTTCTAGACACATGCTGTACAACAAGGTGCATGTAGTCAACAGGACTGCCTGGACATTTCAAAACTTGTTAAGAAGTAGGATTTCATCGTATGTGTACTTCTACAACAATAAAATACACATATGTAAAATAAATACAAAGTGGAAAAAGGGGAAAAAAGAAGAAAGATAAGGAACGGGAGTCAACAGAGGGAAAGAAGAAAGCAGGAAGGGTCTCGAATGTACACAGGTATCAGGAGATAATGGGAGAGAAGCTCCTCTCCCCAGGCTTTAAAGAAGACATCTCTCTAGAGTTCACTCCAGCAAGAGGGGGATGTCCTTTCTCTTCCCCATTCAACCAGAAGTGCCAATAGCATCCTAAGTGTGGCCCAGGCTGTGCTCAGGTGGACACTTTTCCTTGATCTCTAAACCAACCACCCCTGACTCCCCATGGCTCAGGTGCCCTTCCTGTACCTCCTTCCACTTCACTAAAGCATTTCCCTCTTCAAGTCCAGCCCGAGGCGCCAATCCTGTCCTCACACGTGGGGTCCACTGGGCGGGTCTCTGAGTTCTTAAGAGCCTCCCTGTGAGTAGCAGGCACTGAATCGCACACCAGGGTTCCCCTCAGCACCATCAGCAATCTACGACCTAGGGATTCAGGATTTCTAGAACAACTTTACTCATACACAGTCTCTTGGGTAAACAAGTGACATTTTACAATCAAGCATTTTCAGTTTTTTCTTTGGTGGGGAAAATATTGACACATATAAGGCAATCATATTCTATTAAAGTATGTATTTCTCAAAGGACTCACTATCGAAAAAAAATTTTTAAGTATAACTTTCCATGTTTTAATTGACTTTACTCCCAGACTTGTTTGCTTGCAAAAGCCTTCAGAAAATACCAAGAACCTACTTCATCTGGCAGTTTGCCCAGCAACATGAGTGGAGATGCTCTTGTCACACTGCTTGGTTTCTTTCTCCCACCTTGCAAAGCACAACCTCCTGTCCGCCCTCCTGGGAAGGGAGCCAGTGCCCACCCTGAGCTCAATCCCTGGGGTAGATCTCTTGGTTCTGTCTTCACTGTATGCAGTGTTTCTTGCACAGCACACAGAAACAGGGCCAGCACAACTGATGGAAAACAAACTTTCCACAGGAGAAGGACATTTCGTTTACTTAGCACAGAATCCGATAGTGAATATTAGCCTCAAAGGAGAAAGGTGGAGTGAATTTCCTCCATCTACTCCTGGAGGCTCCTTCTTTCTCGGACTCCTCCAGAACTGGGTGTGGCATGTGGGTACAAGCATGGGCTCCCTGCAAAAGGAAGGAGGCCTGCCTAGCACTAGGTGCTTCAGGTAAGGGGGGAGGACTCATCCCGAGGCTCTAATAGGAAACACTTAGAATGAGGGAAGTGGCAGAGAGATATATCATAACCATTCAGAATGCTATGAGACGTACTAAGAGATGAGATTTCTTATTAAATGAAGTTGTAATTGACCCAGTAGTAGGGATGCTGAAACCCAGTTTTGTTCATTAAGATACCAGCCATTGGGCAACTAAGTCCGTGCACCACAACTACTAAGCCTGTGCCGTAGAGCCTGCAAGTCACAACTACTGAGCCCACGTGCCACAACTATTGAAGCCCATGCACCTAGAGCCCGTGCTGTGGAACAACAGAAGCCACCAAAATGAGAAGCCTGCACACTGCAACGAAGACCCAACGCAGCCAAAAAAAAAAAAAAATAGAATCCAGTAAACATTTGCCTGGGTGGTGATAGGATTTGTTTTTCAGGTTATATGAGGCTCACTTGGTATAAAATCAATGCACACACTGAAAGTATACAGTTTAGTTACTTTTATATCCATACCCATTCATGATGCAGTGGTGATGGGAATATTTTTTAGAAAGTTGGCACCAGTAATAGTGATGTTTAGGGGAACATAAATCAAGGGAAACACAACACAAAAAGTTCACATACACACACAGAATCATCCCACTCATTTCACATACAGACACACCCAGTCTCATGCACACAAACCTACACCACCTAACCGTAATACAGCTTCTTCCTGGGACTATAGTAATTGGTCACATTACTTGTAAATCACTTTCTATCACCAGGACCCCTACTCTCATTCCCAGCACAAATTTGGAATCTGTTTGCCATCTACACTAAAACCAGCAAGAATGTCCCACTTTCTTATCTTCAAAGTTCTTCCTCCCCAAGTGACTGATTCCAGAATACATACCGTTTTCACGTTCTGGGAAGGCCACCTGCAATTACAGAAGAGAAAACACTATGAGGATAAGATCACAGCGATGCTCAGGTCTTTTGTTCATTTGCTGACAGTAGAAAACCTCATAAGAAACAGTGGTCCAGGGAACCCAGCAAGGGTTATCAGAGCAAACCTACTCGGGCTGAAAGGCAAGAACATTGCTGGGAGGATGGAACTTCCAAGTCCATTTAGGTTGGAAATTACAGAATTCTTTGCCTAGAGGAAAAATCGCTGCAGGAGAGAGAGCTCCATACTCTACAGGCTGTAATGGATGCTGTCAATTGTAATGCCCTGTGGAGTCAGGCTCCATGAGTTGGTAATAGACTCTCACTCCACATTCTCCCAACCAAGGGAATTGTATGTATCTGGAAGGAATACCCTCAAATATTCATAACTTAATTCTATTGAAAGAGAAATAAAGCAATATTTCTATCTCAGACAAGAAAAAATCCAGCTTACCTTGGGGATCCACAGAGGCTTTTCTCCTGTCCTATCACGGTGCAGGTCATCCGCCACATCCTCAGGGAGAGCTGCAGGGACACAGAGTAACTGTCAGGACACTGGTGATGTGGCTCAGGAATTACTCAGGGGCTTTCTTCTCGATGAGGACATGGGGTGGTGTGTATGGATGTGGGAGGTTAGTAAGTGTGGGCTGAGCTGGTGTTGGGCCATCCTCTTTGGGGGATGAAGGAAGGCAAAGGACAAGAGGAAGGAAATGAAAACAGAGCTTTGGCTTTCTAGCTAAGGGGAGCCTAATCAGAAGGGATGGGTCGATCTAAAAAATGGTAAACACTAAAATGCATGCTCTGTTTCAATGACACAGACCCATGACCCATCCTGCCTCTTTTGAGCTTCTGCTAAATTGCCACTGTCTCTTGATTTTTCCCAGATCACTCTTTCCCCAGCATCCACAATGCCAGCTACTGCATTTATCATGTCTTCTGTTGTATGATATTTTATACTTGATTAACAGCAACCTCCATTAAAGGACTGAATTCAATCCTAGACAAAATATGCTATATTTATTCACTAATCACTTGTCTTAAAGAAAATCAAATCCACACGATTTGACAAAACTGAAATCCTACCATTTAGATACAGCCACTATCAATCGTATCATATTTTTCTCCCAGTCTTTGATTTCTATACAATGTACGTATGCCCACTGAGTCAGGGGCTGTGCATACTCTAGGGAGCTGTTCCATAAGTGGGACACTTCGTTATGAAGAGGGAGCCCGGACTGAGCACAGCCTGTCTCTAACCCAGCTGTGCAGGAGAAGTGTACAGGCTAACAGTCAGGTTCCACTTTGAGTCCTTGGGTGTGGGCTACAGGAATTGACCAATGCTAAGGCTTATGGTAATGTTATCCAATACAATAAAATAGCTCCCTGATTCTTATCTGCTTTTGGCCTTGTTTAAGCAGTGACACCAGCACTGACAGATATGACCTGTACTGTATACATGGGGTCTCACACCTCTCAGAATCTGTGAGCTGACTAGGAGAATGCAGGTCCTGAGGTGAATTTCACCTTAATGACTGTGCCAAAGTCAACTGATATGTCCACCCATAGCTGCCCTGGATTCTGTGACCACTAAGGCCACCTGATAGGCAAGTTCTGGACCTTTGGAGATTCTAGGACTTCCAGCCAAGGATACGGATGCAGGGACTCCCTTGCTCCATGACTGAGGACCCCTTGGCTAAGTGATAAGTGCAGGTCAGGGATCAAGTGCATCCACATTGGGACCCACCCCTGGGGTCTCAGTATGGCTTTTCCACTTAGGACGTCAAGAGCTTAGAACATTTATCTCTGCACCATCTCCTTCTGAGGAAAAGGAATATTAACCCAATCTGGGTAACAGCTGTGTTGAGGGAAGAACATGCAAACAACTTCACAAACAAATAAGGGTCCTGTGCCTGAGCTAACCTTAGGTACTTCAAAACAACTCCGTAAGTCTCTTAGCCCCGTAGAGCAGATGAAAGCAATATTAGAGTTAAAAGTAAGTTGTCCCAATTCCCTTAGTCTGGAACACTGAAACAAAATTCTACAGCAGAGGAAGTCTCATAAACACACAGCACCTGCCTGGGTTTACCCCAGCCTTGGAAGAACTGGGAAGGATAAGACCAAGGCAGGCCTGAGGAAAGGTCAGAGGGTAGGCAGGACTGGGGTGTGGGGAGCAGGGGCAGGGCTGTCCGGACAGAGCAGTGAGTTGTAAGAAGAGCAGTGACCCTGGGTCCTGCTGCCCTGAGTCTCTGTCCTGGGCCTGGTCAACCCCAGGAGACCAGGTCAGCAGGGCTGTGAAAGCAAGTGTGTAAAGAAGCCCAGCAGCCCCTTCACACAGCCCTCTAGAATTTCTGCCACCCATGGAGGGTCTCTAGGGTAGCTGGATGTGGACCCCTCTCAAATGGAAGCATGTGAGCACATCAGCCTTGGGGAAGTGTAGAGGCTGAGATGAGCTCAAGGAGACTGAGCACATGCAGTGATCCCAGGGCACGTGTTCTGTGACTCATCCATCTCTGGGACTGTCCTTTACAAGAGGAACTAACAGTGAGCACAAAATATGAGGTGAAGCCACAAGTCCTGAAAGTGCAGAGGGAGACAGTTCACTTCTCATCCACCACCTCACCCTTTCTAGAAGAACTTGGTCTCAAGTTTCAAGGGCCCATGAGTTTTGACCCACAGGTTCTGTCCATCTTAGGTCAATATGCAAATGAAAACAAACTCTACTGTGCACAATACCCTAGATGTGCTAACCAGAAAACAAACTTCCTTATTAGGCAGTGACAAGCACACGAAAGAGCAGCTCATGTGCAAAAGATCAGTTTTGATGAGCAAATCAAGAAAAGGTGATTATAGAGCACAGTCACATCTAAGGACACAATTTCTCTCTATTGTATCATTAAAATATGAAAAAAAGCAAGTCAGAGCTCTACACATATTTCATTCTTCTTTCTGATTTCATATCCACCTTCCTTAGTCTCCAAAGCAGAAGATATAACCCTAAAGTTCCAGGAACCCTCTGCCATTAGATCCTACCTAAGTGTTGTTCCTACCTGTATCCTTTTCTTTATCACGGCCACAAATGCTATCCAAAGTCAATTCTGTAGAAACACGAATATGAATTTACAAGTCTTATGGATACATTTAAAATGTGACTAATGTGACTAATTGGATATTTTATTTTCTTTTATTTTAATACACTGAGTTAATCATTGATTGAATTAAACAAATTATAACAGGCACATCTAGCTAGTGTCTACCACACTGTAATACACATCCCTCTCTCTCTCTCTCTCCATATATATATATATGTATATATATATATATATATACGTATATATATATATATATATATAAAGTATATGGAGGATGTTACCACCGCTCCCCTGGGTATTCCCCTCTGTATGGTCTACCCATTCAAGATGGCTGTTTGCTGATGGTTTACCAAAGGAAAAACCTCTGCCCCGTGAAGGTACTTAGCCCAAGGGGTAAGAGGGATGTGTCCCTCTGCAGGTTTCCCTGGTAAGCGATGAGACCATCTGCTGTCAATTCCCCCTTTAACTGGTAGCCTGCCTACTCGGCCCAGAGAGAAGAATGCTGCTACTGCTGCTGCTGCGTTCTGCCTGCCATCGGCTATCTACAGTGGGATGTCTCTCCAGGACCACTTTGCTTCTGACGTGAAACATCTCCCATTTATTAAACCATGAATGTCTCTGTCCCTGACTTCGGGCTCTTTCCTTAGCCCTGAGGCTGAGCAAGTACAGGGCTTGCAGGCGTGAGAGGTGCAGCCCAACACCTTCTGCAGGGCAGTTTGCTGGCCAGATTTGATGATTCATTTGTAGGTGTTTCCTAGGCTCATGCACACTTGCCAGGCACTCATGAGACCTTGGGGACACTGAAACAGTAATGTCAACACCCAGCTCCTAGAGGAATTCCCGACAGGTGTTCCACTTGACGGGAGAGGTAATGAACATGGCCCAGTGCACCTGTGCTAGACATAATCAGCGAGCAGGTGCAGAAGGGAGGGAGGGACATTCACTCACTTCATGAGGACATCCTTCTCACCACTGCCTCTGAAAAATCCAGGGAAGGAAGGGACAAAATGCCCTTAGAAGGTAAATGGCCTGTACACTGAAAACTACAAACCACTGCTGAGAGAATTAAACAAGGAACAAATAATTGAAATGACATATCATCTTCATAGACTGGAAACTTATTATTGTTGACATTTCTACACTACCCGAAGGTAAGTATTAATTCATTGTAATACCTATCAAAATCCCAATGTCATTTTCAAGGTAAAAGAAAAAAAAATCCTAAAATACATATGGAACTACTAAGGACTCCAAACAGACAAAACAATCCTGAGAACAAAGAACATAGATGGAGGCTTCTCACTTCCTGACTTCAAAACACATTACAAAGCCACAGGAATCAAAACTGTATGGTACTGACATAGAAACAGATACATAGGCCTAAAGACCAGAATAAATAACCCCCAAGAAAACTCATAGATACATGGCCAAATGAAATTCACCAACCTTCTAAGACAACAAATAGGGAAAGTATAGTTTTTTCAACAGTCAATAGGATGAAAATATAACTTACAGAAAGATTACAAACATATATCAGAAAAGGAGCTAATGTCCAAACATCTAAGAAAAACACTACAACTCAAATGCAAAATACGTTAAAAAATTAAAAAGGGTAAATAACTGGGTTCAGAAATGTGCAAAGACTTAAATAAGACATTTCCTGAAAAAGACATACAAATGGCTAACAAATATAGGAAAAGGTTCTCAACCTCTCTAATCATCAGGGCAATGCAAATGAACACCTCATACCTGTTAGGCTGTGTATTATAAAGAAAAAAATTAACAGTTTAAGGCCAAGATGTGGGGAATTGGAAACTTCGTACACTGCTGGTGGCAATGTAAAATGGTGCCGCTATTATGAAAAAGAGTATGGGGGTTCCTTATAAAATTATAAACAGAAATATCATATGATTCAGCAATCACAGTTCTGGGTATATATCCAAAGGAAATTAAATCAGTATCACAATGAGATGACCTTAGGTTCATTGCAGCATTCTCCACAATAGCCTAGATATGCAACCAACTTCACAAAACAAGTAAGTGTCCTGTGCCTGAGCTAACCTTAGGTACTTCAAAACAACTCCGTAAGTCTCTTAGCCCCTTAGAGAGAATGAAAGCAATATTAGAGTTAAAAGTAACTTGTCCCAATTCCCTTAGTCTGGAATACTGAAACAAAAGTTCTACAGCAGGGGAAGCCTCATAAACTCACAGCACCTGCCAGGGTTTACCCCAGCCTTGGAAGAACTGGGAAGGATAAGACCAAGGCAGGCCTGAGGAAAGGTCCGAGGGTAGGCAGGACTGGAGTGTGGGGAGCAGGGGCAGGTGTGTCCGGATGGAGCAGTGGGTTGTAAGAAGAGCAGTGACCCTGGGTCCTGCTGCCCTGAGTCTCTGTCCTGGGCCTGGTCAATCCCAGGAGACCAGGTTAGCAGGGCTATGAGAGCCAGTGTGTGAAGCGAGCCCAGCAGCCCCTTCACACAGTCCTCTAGAATTCCTGCTGGCAATGAAGCATCTGTAGGGGCAGCTGGACGTGGAACCCTCTCAAATGGAAGCATGTCAGCACATCAGCCTTGGGAGGTGCTGAGGCTGAAATGAGGAGACTGAGCACATGCAGTGATCCCAAAGCATGTGTTCTGTGACTCATCCACCTCTGGGAGCGCAGTTTCCTTGAGGAATAAACAGTGAGGACAAAAGTAAGGTGAAGCTACAAGTCCTGAAAGTGTAGAGGGAGAGAGTTCAAGTCTCATCCAACACCTGACACTCACTATAAGAACTTGCTCTCCAGTGTCAAGTGACTATGAGAGCTTTGTTCCCACTAGGATATGGCCATCATACGTGAATGTAAAAAGGAAACCAAAATCCCTGGTGCAAAATACCCTCCAGGTACCAAATAGAAACGAACTATTCATCTTTGGCAGTGAAAAAGCAATGAAAGAGTAGTCTTGTGAGAAAGAAAATTTCAGAATGGCAAAGCAAGAAAAGATGACTATAAGCACAGTACAGTCAAAGGACATGGACACAATAACTCTATTATATCATTAAAATCTGGAAAGAACAAATCAGAATTCTACACATATTTCCTTCTTCTTCCTGATTTCATATTCACCATCCTTAGTTTCTAAAGAACCAGGTGGAACCCAAGTGTTCTAGGAATTGTCTCACTTTAGATCCTACCTGAGAGTTGTTCCCTATGTGAATCGTCATCAGCATCACTGCTATGTATGCTCTCCACCATGCATTCTGTACAAACACAACCATGAGCATAAAGTTATTATACAAGTTGACCCACCCATTTCTCCTACTCAACTTGCTGGCTCACACAGCATCACCCTGGTCTTCCCTCCAGGTTCTCAGACCTCCCCTGTGCTCTGTGCAGACAGAGTCCTTCAATAAGATCTTGATCACAGTTGAAAATTTCAAATGAGGGAGAGATGCTGAGAAAATCACTTTTCGACCCCTCACTTCTATAAACCCATTTATAGTTTTCACGGTCAACCTTACCAACCTGAAATTCCAGATGTTACAGACACACTTCAAACATGGCTAGTGTGACCAAGCAATTGTGTGTTTTTTGCATTTTTTAATACAATGAGTTAATTATTGTTTGAACTAAATTAATTATAAATAGACACATTTGGTTAGTGGATACCAAACTGGAAAGCTCAGCTCTAAGAAATCCAAAGATGAGAAAGAGGCAATCAGCCAACCCTCCCCTGGTTGTTCTTTACTGCAGAAAATTTGATGGCCTGATCTGATCATTTGTATGTAGGTATACCTTTGGCTCTTGAACCCATGCCAGACATTGGGAGAGTCCTTGTGGACACTGAAATAGTACAGTCAACACTCAGATACAAGAGAAATTCCCAGCAAGGGGCCCACTTGTAGACAGAGGTGAAGGGCATGGCCAAGTACACCTGTATTAGACATAATCAGAGAGTAGCTGCAGAGGGGAGGGAGGGATTTTATTCTCTTCATGAGTCCATCCTTCTTACCCCTGACTCTAGAAGACCTGAGGAAGGCAGGGAAAAGGCCCCATCGGAGGTGAAAAATTTGTATACTGAAAACTACAGGACATTGTGGAAAGAATTTAAAGAAGAGACAAGTAATTGGAATGACATACCATATTCTTAGACTGGATTATTAAATACTGTTGGCATTTCTATACTACATAAAGTGATGTTCACATATATCGCAACAACCCATATAATTCCATGTCATTATTATAGAAGTGGACAGAATCCTAAAATACATATGGAACCCCCCACAAGTAGATAAAACAATCTTGAGAGCAAAGAGCAATGATGCAGATTAACACTTCCTGAACTCAAAACACATAACAATGCCACAGTAGTCAAAAGAGTCTGCTACTGGCATAAAGACAGTGAGATAGACCATTGAAATATAATAGAGAGACCTCAAATAAACGCACATATATATGGCCAACTGATCTTGGCCAAGGTTCTAAGATTACCAAGTGAAGAAAGGATAGTCTCTTCAACAATCAACAGAATGAAAAGGCAACCTATAGGATGGGAGGAAATATGTGTAAACCTTGAAGCTGAATAAGGGACCAATATCCAGAATATATAAGAAACTACAACAAGTCAATTACAAAAAAACAGCGATCAAATAACTGAGTTTAAAAATGGGTAAAAAGCTTCACTAGACATTTCTCCATAAAGGCATACAAGTGGTCAATCTACATATGAAAATTTGCTCAGCATTGCTAAGCATCAGGGAAATGGAAATCAAGCCACAAGGAGATATCACTCACACCTGTTAGGATGTGTATTATAAAAAGACAATTAGGGCTTTCGTGGTGGCACAGTGGTTGAGAGTCCGCCTGCCGAGGCAGGGGACACGTGTTCGTGCCCCAGTCTGGGAGGATCCCACATGCCGCTGAGCGGCTGGGCCCATGAGCCATGGCTGCTGAGCTTGTGCGTTTGGATCCTGTGATCCACAACGGTAGAGCCCACAACCATGAGAGGCCCGTGTACTGCAAAAAAAAAAAAAAAAGAAACAAAATTAATGGATGCTGGCAAAGATGTGAAGAAGTGGAACTTCTGTACCCTGTTTTGTACCCTGTAGTAATGTAAAATGGTGTAGCCATTATGGAAAACAGAATGTTGGTCCCCCCAAAATTATTAAGAGAACTATCATAAAATCCAGCAATCACTCATTTAGGTTTATATACCAAGGAGATAAAACAAGAATGTCCAAGAGATATCCACAATCTCATGTCCATTGCAGCATTATACACAATACACAACATAGGAAAACTGCCTAGTGTCCATGGGAAGATGAATTAATAAAGAAAATGTGGTGTATACATACAGTGGAATGTCATTCAGTCTTTGAAAAAGAAGGAAATCCTGCCATTTGCAGCAACACAAAAGAACTTGGAGGACATTTGTAAGAGTGAAATAAGCCAGTCACAGAAGGTCAAAAAATGAAAGAAAACTCCGAGAAGCAGAGAGTAGAAGGGTGGTTCCAAGAGCTGGCTGGAGGTTGACATGGGAAATCTCTGTTCAATAGTGAGAACGTGTTATTTGCAAAATGCAAAAGTTCTAGACACATGCTGTACAACAAGGTGCATGTAGTCCACAGGACTGCCTGGACATTTTAAAACTTGTTAAGACGTTGGATTTCATTGTATGTGTACTTTTACAACAATAAAATATACATATGTAAAATAAATACAAAGTGGAAAAAGGGGAAAAAAGAAGAAAAATAAGGAAAGGGAGTCAACAGAGGGGAAGAAGAAAGGAGGAAGGGTCTCGAATGTACACAGGTATCAGGAGATAATGGGAGAGAAGCTCCTCTCCCCAGGCTTTAAAGAAGACATCTCTCCAGAGTTCACTCCAGCAAGAGGGGGATGTCCTTTCTCTTCCCCATTCAACCAGAAGCGCCAATAGCACCCTAAGTGTGGCCCAGGCTGTGCTCAGGTGTACACTTTTCCTTGATCTCTAAACCAAACACCCCTGACTCCCCATGGCTCAGGTGCCCTTACTCTATCTCCTTCCACTTCTCTAAAGCATTTCCCTCTTCAAGTCCAGCCAGAGGCTCTAATCCTGTCCTCACACGTGGGGCACACTGGGTGGGTCTGTAAGTTCTTAAGAGCCTGCCTGTGAGTAGCAGGCACTGAATCGCACACCAGGGTTTCCCTCAGCACCATCAGGAAACTATGACCTAGGGATTGAGGATTTCTAGAACAACTTTACTCATACACAGTCTCTTGGGTAATCAAGTGACATTTTACAATCAAGCATTTTCAGTTTTTTCTTTGGTGGGGAAAATATTGACACATATAAGGCAATCATATTCTATTAATGTATGTATTTCTGAAAGGACTCACTATCGAAAAAAAAATTTTAAGTATATCTTTCCATGTTTTAATTGACTTTACTCCCAGACTTGTTTGCTTGCAAAAGCCTTCAGAAAATACCAAGAACCTACTTCACTTGGCAGTTTGCACAGCAACATGAGTGGAGATGCTCTTGTCACACTGCTTGGTTTCTCTGTCCCACCTTGTAAAGCACAACCTCCTGTCCGCCCTGCTGGGAAGGGAGCCAGTGCCCACCCTGAGCTCAATCCCTGGGGTAGATGTCTTGGTTCTGTCTTCACTGTATGCAGTGTTTCTTGCCCAGCACACAGAAACAGGGCCAGCACAACTGATGGAAAACAAACTTTCCACAGGAGAAGGACATTTCGTTTCCTTAGCACAGAATCCAATAGTGAATATTAGCCTCAAAGGAGAAAGGTGGAGTGAATTTCCTCCATCTACTCCTGGAGGCTCCTTCTTTCTCGGAATCCTGCAGAACTGGGTGTGGCATGTGGGTACAAGCATGGGCTCCCTGCAAAAGGAAGGAGGCCTGCCTAGCACTAGGTGCTTCTGGTAAGAGGGGAGGACTCATCCCGAGGCTCTAAGAGGAAACAGTTAGAATGAGGGAAGTGGCAGAGAGATGTATCATAACCATTCAGAATGCTATGAGACGTACTAAGAGATGAGATTTCTTATGAAATGAAGTTGTAATTGGCCCAGTAGTAGGCATGCTGGAACCCAGTTTTGTTCACTAAGAATCCACCCATGGAGCAACTAAGCCCGTGCACAACAACTACTAAGCCTGTGCTCTAGAGCCCGCAGGTCAAGGCCAAGATGTCGGGAATTGGAAACATTGTACGCTGCTGGTGGGAATGTAAAATGGTGCAGCTATTATGAAAAAGAGTATGGGGGTTCCTTATAAAATTATAAACAGAAATATCATATGATTCAGCAATCACAGTTCTGGGTATATATCCAAAGGAAATTAAATCAATATCACAATGAGATGAACATAGGTTCATTGCAGCATTCTACACAATAGCCTAGATATGCAACCAACTTCACAAAAGAAGTAAGTGTCCTGTGCCTGAGCTAATCTTAGGTACTTCAAAACAACTCCGTAAGTCTCTTAGTCCCTTAGAGAGGATGAAAGCAATATTAGAGTTAAAAGTAACTTGTCCCAATTCCCTTAGTCTGGAATACTGAAACAAAATTCTACAGCAGAGGAAGCCTTATAAACACACAGCGCCTGACAGGGTTTACCCCAGCCTTGGAAGAACTGGGAAGGATAAGACCAAGGCAGGCTTGAGGAAAGGTCAGAGGGTATGCAGGACTGGAGTGTGGGGATCAGGGGCAGGGCTGGCCGGATGGAGCAGTGGGTTGTAAGAAGAGCAGTGACCCTGAGTCCTGCTGCCTTGAGTCTCTGTCCTGGGCCTGGTCAGTCAATTCCAGGAGACCAGGTTAGCAGGGCTGTGAGAGCCAGTGTGTGAAGAAGCCCAGAAGCCCCTTCACACAGTCCTCTAGAATTCCTGCTGGCCATGAAGGGTCTTTAGGGGCAGCTGGACGTGGAGCCCTCTCAAATGGAAGCATGTCAGCACATCAGCCTTGGGAGGTGCTGAGGCTGAAATGAGGAGACTGAGCACATGCAGTGATCCCAAAGCATGTGTTCTGTGACTCATCCACCTCTGGGAGCGCATTTTCCATGAGGAATCAACAGTGAGGACAAAAGTAAGATGAAGCTACAAGTCCTGAAAGTGTAGAGGGAGAGAGTTCAAGTCTCATCCACCACCTGACACTAAATATAAGGACTTGTTCTCCAGTGTCAATTGACTATGAGACTTTTGTTCCCACTAGGATATGGCCATCATACGTGAATGTAAAAAGGAAACCAAAATCCCTGGTGCAAAATACCCTCCAGGTACCAAATAGAAACGAACTATTCATCTTTGGCAGTGAAAAAGCAATGGAGTAGTCTTGTGAGAAAGAAAATTTCTGAATGGCAAAGCAAGAAAAGATGACTATAAGCACAGTACAGTCAAAGGACACGGACACAATAACTCTATTATATCATTAATTTGGAAAGAACAAATCAGAATTCTACACATATTTCCTTCTTCTTCCTGATTTCATATTCACCTTCCTTAGTTTCTAAAGAACCGGGTGGAACCCAAGTGTTCTAGGAATTGTCTCCCTTTAGATCCTACCTGAGAGTTGTTCGCTACGTGAACCGTCATCAGCATCACTGCTATGTATGCTCTCCACGACCCATTCTGTACAAACACAACCATGAGCATAAAGTTATTATACAAGTTGACCCACCCATTTCTCCTACTCAACTTGCTGGCTCACACAGCATCACCCTGGTCTTCCCTCCAGGTTCTCAGACCTCCCCTGTGCTCTGTGCAGACAGAGTCCTTCAATAAGATCTTGATCACAGTTGAAAATTTCAAATGAGGGAGAGATGCTGAGAAAATCACCTTTCGACCCCTCACTTCTATAGACCCATTTATAGCTTTCACGGTCAACCTTACCAACCTGAAATTCCAGATGTTACAGACACACTTCACACATGGCTAGTATGACCAAGCAATTGTGTGTTTTTTGCATTTTTTAATAGAATGAGTTAATTATTGTTTGAACTAAATTAATTATAAATAGACACATTTGGTTCGTGACTACCACACTGGAAAGCTCAGCTCTAAGAAATCCAAAGATGAGAAAGAGGCAACCAGCCACCCTTCCCATGGTTGTTCTTTACTGCAGAAAATTTGATGGCCTGATCTCATCCTTCGTATGTAGGTATATCTTGGGCTCTTGGACCCACGCCAGGCATTGGGAGAGTCCTTGTGGACACTGAAATAGTACAGTCAACACTCAGATCCAAGAGGAATTCCCAGCAAGGGGCCCACTTGTAGACAGAGGTGAAGGGCATGGCCAAGTACACCTGTATTAGACATAATCAGAGAGTAGGTGCAGAGGGGAGGGAGGGATTTCACTCTCTCCATGAGTCCATCCTTCTCACACCTGAATCTAGAAGACCTGAGGAAGGCAGTGGAAAAGGCCCCGTTGGAGGTGAAAAATTTGTATACTGGAAACTACAGGATATTGCGGAAAGAAATTAAAGAAGAGACAAGTAAAGGGAATGACATACCATGTTCATAGACTGGATTATTAAATACTGTTGGCATTTCTATACTATATAAAGTGATGTACACATATATCGCAACAACCCACAAAATTCCATGTCATTATTATAGAAGTGGACAGAATCCTAAAATACATATGGAACCCCCACAAGTAGATAAAACAATCTTGAGAGCAAAGAGCAATGATGGAGATTAACACTTCCTGAACTCAAAACACAAAACAATGCCACAGTAGTCAACACAGTCTTCTACTGGCATCAAGACAGTGAGACAGACCAATTAAATATAATAGAGAGACTCCAAATAAACGCACATATATATGGCCAACAGATCTTGGCCAAGGTTCTAAGATTACCAAGTGAAGAAAGGATAATCTCTTCAACAATCAACAGAATGAAAAGGAAACCTATAGAATGGGAGGAAATATGTGTAAACCTTGTATCTGAATAAGGGACCAATATCCAGAATATATAAAAACTACTACAAGTCAATTTCAGAAAAACAGCAGGCAAATAAGTGAGTTTAAAAATGGGTAAAAAGCTTCACTAGACATTTCTCCATAAAGGCATACAAGTGGTCAATCTACATATGAAAATTTGCTCAACATCGCTAAGCATCAGGGAAATGGAAATCAAGGCACAAGGAGATATCACTCACACCTGTTAGGATGTGTATTATAAAAGGACAATTAGGGCTTCCCTGGTGGCACAATGGATGAGAGTCCGCCTGCCGAGGCAGGTGACACGTGTTCGTGCCCCCGGTCTGGGAGGATCCCACATGCCACTGAGCAGCTGGGCCCATGAGCCATGGCTGCTGAGCCTGGGTGTTTGGAGCCTGTGCTCTGCAACGGGAGAGCCCATAACAATGAAAGGCCCATGTACTGCAAAAAAAAAAAAAAAAAGAAAGAAAGAAAGAAAATTAATGGATGCTGGCAAAGATGTGAAGAAGTGGAACTTCTGTACCCTGTTTTGTACCCTGTAGTAATGTAAAATGGTGTAGCCATTATGGAAAACAGGATGGAGGTCCCACAAAAATTATTAAGAGAACTCTCATAAAATCCAGCAGTCACTCATTTAGGTTTATATACAAAGGAGATAAAACAAGAATGTCCAAGAGATATCTACAATCTCATGTCCATTGCAGCATTATACACAATACATAACATAGGAAAACTGCCTAGTGTCCATGGGAAGATGAATTAATAAAGAAAATGTGGTGTATACATACAGTGGAATGTCATTCAGTCTTTGAAGAAGAAGGAAATCCTGCCATTTGCAGAAACACAAAAGAACTTGGAGGACATTTGTAAGAGTGAAATAAGCCAGTCACAGAAGGTCAAAAACTGAAAGAAAACTCCGAGAAGCAGAGAGTAGAAGGGTGGTTCCAAGAGCTGGCAGGAGGTTGACATGGGAAGTCTCTGTTCAATGGTTAGAATGTGTTATTTGCAAAATGGAACAGTTCTAGACACATGCTGTACAACAAGGTGCATGTAGTCAACAGGACTGACTGGACATTTCAAAACTTGTTAAGACGTTGGATTTCATTGTATGTGTACTTTTACAACAATAAAATATACATATGTAAAATAAATACAAAGTGGAAAAAGGGGAAAAAAGAAGAAAAATAAGGAAAGGGAGTCAACAGAGGGAAAGAAGAAAGCAGGAAGGGTCTAGAATGTACACAGGTATCAGGAGATAATGGGAGAGAAGCTCCTCTCCCCAGGCTTTAAAGAAGACATCTCTCCAGAGTTCACTCCAGCAAGAGGGGGATGTCCTTTCTCTTCCCCATTCAACCAGAAGCGTCAATAGCATCCTAAGTGTGGCCCAGGCTGTGCTCAGGTGGACACTTTTCCTTGATCTCTAAACCAAACACCCCTGACTCCCTATGGCTCAGGTGCCCTTCCTGTATCTCCTTCCACTTCTCTAAAACATTTCCCTCTTCAAGTCCAGCCCGAGGCTCCAATCCTGTCCTCACACGTGGGGTCCACTGGGCGGTTCTCTGAGTTCTTAAGAGCCTCCCTGTGAGTAGCAGGCACTGAATCGCACACCAGGGTTCCACTCAGCACCATCAGCAATCTACGACCTAGGGATTGAGGATTTCTAGAACAACTTTACTCATACACCGTCTCTTGGGTAAACAAGTGACATTTTACAATCAAGCATTTTCAGTTTTTTCTTTGGTGGGGAAAATATTGACACATATAAGGCAATCATATTCTATTAAAGTATGTATTTCTCAAAGGACTCACTATCGAAAAAAATTTTTATATATAACTTTCCATGTTTTAATTGACTTTACTCCCAGACTTGTTTGCTTGCAAAAGCCTTCAGAAAATACCAAGAACCTACTTCATCTGGCAGTTTGCACAGCAACATGAGTGGAGATGCTCTTGTCACACTGCTTGGTTTCTCTATCCCACATGGCAAAGCCCAACCTCCTGGGAAGGGAGCCAGTGCCCACCCTGAGCTCAATCCATGGGGTACATCTCTTGGTTCTGTCTTCACTGTATGCAGTGTTTCTTGCCCAGCACACAGAAACAGGGCCGGCACAAGTGATGGTAGACAGACATTCCACAGGAGAAGGACATTTCGTTTCCTTAGCACAGAATCCGATAGTGAATATTAGCCTCAAAGGAGAAAGGTGGAGTGAATTTCCTCCATCTACTCCTGGAGGCCCCTTCTTTCTCGGGCTCCTGCAGAGCTGGGTGTGGCTTGTGGGTACAAGCATGGGCTCCCTGCAAAAAGAAGGAGGTCTGCCTAGAACTAGGTGCTTCAGGTAAGGGGGGAGGACTCATCCCGAGGCTCTAATAGGAAACAGTTAGAATGAGGGAAGTCCAGATAGATGTATCATAACCATTCAGAATGCTATGAGACCTACTAAGAGATGAGATTTCTTATTAAATGAAGTTGAACTTGACCCTGGAGTAGGGATTCTGAAACCCTGTTTTGTTCACTAAGAATCCAGCCATGGAGCAACTAAGCCCGTGCACCACAACTACTAAGCCTGTGCTCTAGAGCCCGCAAGTCACAACTACTGAGCCCACGTGCCACAACTATTGAAGCCCATGCACCTAGAGCCCGTGGTCTGGAACAACAGTAGCCACCGAAATGAGAAGCCCGCACACTGCAACGAACACCCAACACAGCCAAAAGAAAAAAAAAAAGAATCCAGTAAACAATTGCCTGGGTGGTGATAGGATTTGTTTTCCATGTTAAATGAAGCTCAATTTGTAGATAATCAATGCACACCCTGAAAGTATACAGTTTATTTACTTTTATATCCATACCCATTCATGATGCAGTGTTGATGGGAATATTTTCTAGAAAGTTGGCACCAGTAACAGTGATGTTTAGGGGAACATACATCAAGGGAAACTCAACACAAAATGTTCACATACACACACAGAATCATACCACTCATTTCACATACAGACACACCCAGTCTCATGCACACAAACCTACATCACCTAACCGTAATACAGCTTCTTCCTGGGACTATAGTAATTGGCCACATTACTTGTAAATCACTTTCTATCACCAGGGCCCCTACTCTCATTCCCAGCACAAATTTGGAATCTGTTTGCCCTCTACACTAAAACCAGCAAGAATGTCCCACTTTCTCATCTTCAAAGTTCTTCCTCCCCAAGTGACTGATTCCAGAATACATACTGTTTACACGTTCTGTGAAGGCCACCTGCAATTACAGAAGAGAAAACACTATGAGGATAAGATCACAGTGATGCTCAGTAGAAAACCTGATAAGAAACAGTGGTCCAGGGAACCCAGCAAGGGTTATCAGAGCAAAACTACTCAGGCTGAAAGGCAAGAACTTTGCTGGGAGGATGGAACTTCCAAGTCCATTTAGGTTGGAAATTACAGAATTTTTTTCCTAGAGGAAAAATCGATGCAGGACAGAGAGCTCCGTACTCCACAGGCTGTAATGGATGCTGTCAATTGTAATGTCCTGTGGAATCAGGCACCATGAGTTGTTAATAGACTCTCACTCCACATTCTCCCAACCAAGGGAATTGTATGTATCTGGAAGGAGTACCCTCAAATATTCATAACTTCATTCTATTGAAAGAGAAATAAAGCAATATTTCTATCTCAGACCAGAAAAAATCCAGCTAACCTTGATTTTCCACGGAGGCTTTTCTTCTGTCCTATCACGGTGCAGGTCATCCACCACATCCTCAGGGAGAGCTGGAGGGACACAGAGTAACTGTCAGGACACTGGTGATGCGGCTCAGGAATTACTCAGGGGCTTTCTTCTCGATGAGGACATGGGGTGGTGTGTATGGATGTGGGAGGTTAGTAAGTGTGGGCTGAGCTGGTGTTGGGCCATCCTCTTTGGGGAATGAAGGAAGGCAAAGGACAAGAGGAAGGAAATGAAAACAGAGCTTTGGCTTTCTAGCTAAGGGGAGCCTAATCAGAAGGGAAGGGTCGATCTAAATAATGGTAAACACTAAAATGCATGCTCTGTTTCAATGACACAGACCCATGACCCATCCTGCCTCTTTTGAGCTTCTGCTAAATTGCCACTGTCTCTTGATTTTTCCCAGATCACTCTTTCCCCAGCATCCACAATGCCAGCTACTGCATTTATCATGTCTTCTATTGTATCATATTTTATACTTGATTAACAGCAACCTCTATTAAAGGACTGAATTCAATCCTAGACAAAATATGCTATATTTATTCACTAATCACTTGTCTTAAAGAAAATCAAATACACAAGGTTTGACAAAACTGAAATCCTACCATTTAGATACAGCCACTATCAATCGTGTCATATTTTTCTCCCAGTCTTTGTTTTCTATACAATGTATGTATGCCCCCTGAGTCAGGGGCTGTCTATACTCTAGGGAGCTGTTCCATAAGTGGGACACTTCGTTATGAAGAGGGAGCCCGGACTGAGCACAGCCTGTCTCTAACCCAGCTGTGCAGGAGAAGTGTACAGGCTAACAGTCAGGTTCCACTTTGAGTCCTTGGGTATGGGCTACAGGAATTGACCAATGCTAAGGCTAATGGTAACGTTATCCAATACAATAAAATAGTTCCCTGATTCTTATCTGCTTTTGGCCTTGTTTAAGCAATGACACCAGCACTGACAGATATGACCTCTATTGTATACATGGGGTCTCACACCTCTCAGAATCTGTGAGCTGACCAGGAGAATGCAGGTCCTGATGTGAATTTCACATTAATGACTGTGCCAAAGGCAACTGATAAGTCCACCCATAGCTGCCCTGGATTCTGTGACCACTAAGGCCACCTGATGGACAAGGTCTGGAACTTTGGAGATGCTAGGACTTCCAGCCAATTATACGGATGCAGGGACTCCCTTGCTCCATGACTGAGGATCCCTTGGCTGAGTGGTAAGTGAAGGTCAGGGATCCAGAGCATCCATACTGGGACCCACCCCTGGGTTCTCAGTATGGCTTTTCCACTTAGGAGGTCAAGAGCTTAGAACATTTATCTCTGCACCATCTCCTTCTGAGGAAAAGGAATATTAACCAAATCTGGGCAACAGCTGTGTTGAGGGAAGAACATGCAAACAACTTCGCAAAACAAGGAAGGGTCCTGTGCCTGAGCTAACCTTAGGTACTTCAAAACTACTCCATAAGTGTCTTAGCCCCTTAGAGTGCATGAAAGTAATATTAGAGTTAAAAGTAACTTGTCCCAATTCCCTTATTCTGGAATACTGAAACAAAATTCTACAGCAGAGGAAGCCTCATAAACACACAGCACCTGCCAGGGTTTACCCCAGCCTTGGAAGAACTGGGAAGGATAAGACCAAGGCAGGCCTGAGGAAAGGTCAGAGGGTAGGCAGGACTGGGGTGTGGGGAGCAGGGGCAGGGCTGTCTGGACAGAGCAGTGGGTTGTAAGAAGAGCAGTGACCCTGGGTCCTGCTGCCCTGAGTCTCTGTCCTGGGCCTAGTCAACCCCAGGAGACCAGGTCAGCAGGGCTGTGAAAGCAAGTGTGTAAAGCAGCCCAGCAGCTCCTTCACACAGCCCTCTAGAATTTCTGCCACCCATGGAGGGTCTCTAGGGCAGCTGGAGGTGGACCCCTCTCAAATGGAAGCATGTCAGCACATCAGCCTTTGGGAAGTGCAGGGGCTGAGATGAGCTCAAGGAGACTGAGCACATGCAATGATCCCAGAGCACGTGTTCTGTGACTCATCCATCTCTGTGTCTGTCCTTTACAACAGGAACAAACAGTGAGCACAAAACATGAGGTGAAGCCACAAGTCCTGAAAGTGCAGAGGGAGACAGTTCACTTCTCATCCACCACCTCACCCTTTCTAGAAGAACTTGGTCTCAAGTTTCAAGGGCCCATGAGGGTTTTGACCCACAGGTTCTGTCCATCATAGGTCAATATGCAAAAGAAAACAAACTCTCCTGTGCACAATACCCTAGATGTGCTAACCAGAAAACAAACTTCCATGTTAGGCAGTGACAAGCACAAGAAAAAGCAGCTCATGTGCAAAAGATCAGTTTTGATGAGCAAATCAAGAAAAGGTGATTATAGAGCACAGTCACGTCTAAGGACACAATTTCTCTCTATTGTATCATTAAAATGTGAAAAAAACAAGTCAGAACTCTACACATATTTCATTCTTCTTTCTGATTTCATATCCACCTTCCTCAGTCTCCAAAGCAGAAGATATAACCCTAAAGTTCCAGGAACCCTCTGCCATTAGATCCTACCTAAGTGTTGTTCCTACCTGTATCCTTTTCTTTATCACGGCCACAAATGCTATTCAAAGGCAATTCTGTAGAAACACGAATATGAATTTACAAGTCTTATGGATACATTTAAAATGTGACTAATGTGACTGAGTAATGGGATATTTTATTTTCTTTTATTTTAATACACTAAGTTAATCTTTGATTGAATTAAATAAATTATAACAGGCACATCTAGCTAGTGGCTACCACACTGTAATACACAACCCTCTCTCTCTCGCTCTCCATATATATATATATATGTATATATATATATATATATAAAGTATATGGAGGATGTTACCACCGCTCCCCTGGTTATTCCCCTCTGTATGGTCTACCCATTCAAGATGGCTGTTTGCTGATGGTTTACCAAAGGAAAAACCTCTGCCCCGTGAAGGTACTTAGCCCAAGGGGTAAGAGGGATGCGTCCCTCTGCTGGTTTCCCTGGTAAGCGATGAGACCATCTGCTGTCAATTCCCCCTTTAACTGGTAGCCTGCCTATTCCGCCCAGAGAGAAGAATGCTGCTACTGCTGCTGCTGCATTCTGCCTGCCATCGCCTATCTACAGTGGGATGTCTCTCCAGGACCACTTTGCTTCTGATGTGAAAGATCTCCCATCTATTAAAGCATGAATGTCTCTGTCCCTGACTTTGGGCTCTTTCCTTAGCCCTGAGGCTGAGCAAGTACAGGGCTTGCAGGCGTGAGAGGTGCAGCCTAACAACTTCTGCAGGGCAGTTTGCTGGCCAGATTTGATGATTCATTTGTAGGTGTTTCCTAGGCTCATGCACACTTGCCAGGCACTCATGAGACCTTGGGGACACTGAAACAGTAATGTCAACACCCAGCTCCTAGAGGAATTCCCGACAGGTGTTCCACTTGAGGGGAGAGGTAATGAGCATGGCCCAGTGCACCTGTGCTAGACATAATCAGCGAGCAGGTGCAGAAGGGAGGGAGGGACATTCACTCACTTCATGAGGCCATCCTTCTCACCACTGCCTCTGAAAAATCCAGGGAAGGAAGGGACAAAATGCCCTTAGAAGGTAAATGGCCTGTACACTGAAAAGTACAAACCACTGCTGAGAGAATTAAACAAGGAACAAATAATTGAAATGACATATCATATTCATAGACTGGAGACATATTATTGTTGACATTTCTACACTACCCAAAGGGAAGTATAAATTCATTGTAATGCCTATCAAAATCCCAATGTCATTTTCAAAGAAATAGAAAAAAAAAAGATCCTAAAATACATATGGAACCACTAAGGACTCCAAACAGACAACACAATCCTGAGAACAAAGAACATAGATGGAGGCTTCTCACTTCCTGACTTCAGAACACATTACAAAGCCACAGGAATCAAAACTGTACGGTACTGACATAGAAACAGATACATAGGCCTGAACACCAGAATAAATAACCCCCAAGAAAACTCATAGATACATGGCCAAATGAAATTCACCAAGCTTCTAAGACAACAAATAGGGAAAGTATAGTTTTTTCAACAGTCAATAGGATGAAAATATAACTTACAGAAAGATTACAAACATATATCAGAAAAGGAGCTAATATACAAAACATCAAAGAAAAACACTACAACTGAAATGCAAACTAAGTTAAAAAATTAAAAAGGGCAAATAACTGGGTTCAGAAATGTGCAAAGACTTAAATAAGACATTTCCCGAAAAAGACATACAAATGGCTAACAAATATAGGAAAAGGTTCTCAACCTCACTAATTATCAGGGCAATGCATATGAACACCTCATACCTGTTAGGCTGTGTATTATAAAGAAAAAAATTAACAGTTTAAGGCCAAGATGTGGGGAATTGGAAACACTGCTGGTGGGAATGTAAAATGGTGCCGCTATTATGAAAAAGAGTATGGGGGTTCCTTATAAAATTATAAACAGAAATATCATATGATTCAGCAATCACAGTTCTGGGTATATATCCAAAGGAAATTAAATCAGTATCACAATGAGATGAACATAGGTTCATTACAGCATTCTACACAATAGCCTAGATATGCAACCAACTTCACAAAACAAGTAAGTGTCCTGTGCCTGAGCTAACCTTAGGTACTTCAAAACGACTCTGTAAGTCTCGTAGCCCCTTAGAGAGGATGAAAGCAATATTAGAGTTAAAAGTAACTTGTCCCAATTCCCTTAGTCTGGAATGCTGAAACAAAAGTTCTACAGCAGAGTAAGCCTCATAAACACACAACTCCTGTCAGGGTTTACCCCAGCCTTGGAAAAACTGGGGAGGATAAGACCAAGGCAGGCCTGAGGAAAGGGCAGAGGTTAGGCAGGACTGGGGAGTAGGGAGCAGGGGCAGGGCTGTCTGGACGGAGCAGTGGGTTGTAAGAAGACAGTGACCCTGGGTCCCGCTGCCCTGAGTCTCTGTCCTGGGCCTGGTGAATTCCAGGAGACCAGGTTAGCAGGGCTGTGACAGCCAGTGTGTGAAGATGCCCAGCAGCCCCTTCACACAGTCCTCTAGAATTCCTGCCGGCCATGAAGGGTCTTTAGGATCAGCTGGACGTGGACCCCTCTCAAATGGAAGCATGTCAGCACATCAGCCTTGGGAGGTGCTGAGGCTGAAATGAGGAGACTGAGCACATGCAGTGATCCCAAATCACATGTTCTGTGATTCTTCCACCTTTGGAAGCGTGCTTTCCATGAGGAATAAACAGTGAGGACAAAAGTAAGATGAAGCTACAAGTCCTGAAAGTGTAGAGGGAGAGAGTTCAACTCTCATCCACCACCTGACACAAACTATAGGAACTTGTTCTCCAGTGTCAAGTGACTATGAGAGTTTTGTTCCCACTAGGATATGGCCATCATACGTGAATGTAAAAAGGAAACCAAAATCCTTGGTGCAAAATACCCTCCAGGTACCAAACAGAAACGGACCTTTCATTTTTGGCAGTGAAAAAGCAATGAAAGAGTAGTCTTGTGAGAAAGAAAATTTCTGAATGGCAAAGCAAGAAAAGAAGCACAGTACAGTCAAAGGACATGGACACGATAACTCTATTATATCATTAATGTTTGGAAAGAACAAATCAGAATTCTACACATATTTCCTTCTTCTTCCTGATTTCATATTCACCTTCCTTAGTTTCTAAAGAAGTGGATGGAACCCAAGTGTTTTAGGAATTGTCTCGCTTTAGATCCTACCTGAGAGTTGTTCCCTAAGTGATTCGTCATCAGCATCACTGCTATGTATGCTCTCCAAGATCCATTCTGTACAAACACAACCATGAACATAAAGTTATTATACAAGTTGACCCACCCATTTCTCCTACTCGACTTGCTGGCTCACACAGCATCACCCTGGTCTTCCCTCCAGGTTCTCAGACCTCCCCTGTGCTCTGTGCAGACAGAGTCCTTCAATAAGATATTGATCACAGTTGCAAATTTCAAATGAGGGAGAGATGCTGAGAAAATCACCTTTCGACCCCTTACTTCTATAGACCCATTTATAGCTTTCACCATCAACCTTACCAACCTGAAATTCCAGATGTTACAGACACACTTGAAACATGGCTAGTGTGACCAAGCAATTGTGTGTTTCTTGCATTTTTTAATAGAATGAGTTAATTATTGTTTGAACTAAATTAATTATAAATAGACACATTTGGTTAGTGGCTACCATACTGGAAAGCTCAGCTCTAAGAAATCCAAAGATGAGAAAGAGGCAACCAGCCACCCATCCCCTGGTTGTTCTTTACTGCAGATAATTTGATGGCCTGATCTGATCATTTGTATGTAGGTATATCTTGGGCTCTTGGACCCACGCCACGCATTGGGAGAGTCCTTGTGGACACTGAAATAGTACAGTCAACACTCAGATGCAAGAGGAATTCCCAGCAAGGGGCCCACTTGTAGACAGAGGTGAAGAGCATGGCCCAGTACACCTGTATTAGACATAATCAGAGAGTAGGTGCTGAGGGGAGGGAGGGATTTCACTCTCTCCATGAGTCCATC
Source organism: Hyperoodon ampullatus (assembly GCF_949752795.1). Lineage (NCBI taxonomy): Eukaryota > Metazoa > Chordata > Mammalia > Artiodactyla > Ziphiidae > Hyperoodon > Hyperoodon ampullatus. The sequence goes on along the minus strand of NC_136915.1, from coordinate 130,294,477 downwards.
CTTCTCACCCCTGACGCTAGAAGACCTGAGGAAGGCAGTGGAAAAGGCCCCGTAGGAGGTGAAAAATTTGTATACTGAAAACTACAGGACATTGCAGAAAGAAATTAAAGAAGAGACAAGTAAAGGGAATGACATACCATGTTCATAGACTGGATTATTAAATACTGTTGGCATTTCTATACTACATAAAGTGATGTACACATATATCACAAAAACCCACAAAATTCCATGTCATTATTATAGAAGTGGACAGAATCCTAAAATACATATGGAACCCCCACAAGTAGATAAAACAATCTTGAGAGCAAAGAGCAATGATGGAGATTAACACTTCCTGAACTCAAAACACATAACAATGCCACAGTAGTCAACACAGTCTGCTAGTGGCATCAAGACAGTGAGATAGACCAATGAAATATAATAGAGAGACTCCAAATAAACGCACATATATATGGCCAACTGATCTTGGACAAGGTTCTAAGATTACCAAGTGAAGAAAGGATAGTTTCTTCAACAATCAACAGCATGAAAAGGCAACCTGTAGCATGAGAGGAAATATGTGTAAACCTAGTATCTGAATAAGGGAAGAATATCCAGAATATATAAGAAACTACTACAAGTCAATTTCAGAAAAAGAGCGGGCAAATAACTGAGTTTAAAAATGGGTAAAAAGCTTCATTAGACATTTCTCCATAAAGACATACAAGTGGTCAATCTACATATGAAAATTTGCTCAACATCGCTAAGCATCAGGGAAATGGAAATCAAGCCACAAGGAGATATCACTCACACCTGTTAGGATGTGTATTATAAAAAGACAATTAGGTCTTCCCTGGTGGCACAGTGGTTGAGAGTCTGCCTGCCGATGCAGGGGACATGTGTTCGTGCCCCATTCTGGGAGGATCCCACATGCCGCTGAGCGGTTGGGCCCATGAGACATTGCCACTGAGCCTGTGCGTTTGGAGCCTGTGCTCTGCAACGGGAGAGCCCACAACAATGAGAGGCCCGTGTACTGCAAAAAAAAAAAAAAAAAAAAAAAAAAAAGAAAAGAAAATTAATGGATGTTGGAAAAGATGTGAAGAATTGGAACTCCTGTACCCTGTTTTGTACCCTGTAGTAATGTAAAATGGTGTAGCCATTATGGAAAACAAATGGACGTCCCCCAAAAATTATTAAGAGAACTATCATAAAATCCACAATCACTCATTTCGGTTTATATACAAAGGAGATAAAACAAGAATGTCCAAGAGATATCTACAATCTCATGTCCATTGCAGCATTATACACAATACACAACATAGGAAAACTGCCTAGTGTCCATGAGAAGATGAATTAATAAAGAAAATGTGGTGTATACATACAGTGGAATGTCATTCAGTCTTTGAAAAAGAAGGAAATCCTGCCATTCGCAGCAACACGAAAGAACTTGGAGGACATTTGTTAGAGTGAAATAAGCCAGTCACAGAAGGTCAAAAACTGAAAGAAAACTCCGAGAAGCAGAGAGTAGAAGGGGGGTTCCAAGAGCTGGCAGGAGGTTGACATGGGAAGTCTCTGTTCAATGGTTAGAATGTGGTATTTCAAAATAGAAAAGTTCTAGACACATGCTGTACAACAAGGTGCATGTAGTCCACAGGACTGCCTGGACATTTCAAAACTTGTTAAGACGTTGGATTTCATCGTATGTGTACTTTTACAACAATAAAATACACATATGTAAAATAAATACAAAGTGGAAAAAGGGGAAAAAAGAAGAAAAATAAGGAACGGGAGTCAACAGAGGGAAAGAAGAAAGCAGGAAGGGTCTCGAATGTACACAGGTATCAGGAGATAATGGGAGAGAAGCTCCTCTCCCCAGGTTTTAAAGAAGACATCTCTCCAGAGTTCACTCCAGCAAGAGGGGGATGTCCTTTCTCTTCCCCATTCAACCAGAAGTGCCAATAGCATCCTAAGTGTGGCCCAGGCTGTGCTCAGGTGGACACTTTTCCTTGATCTCTAAACCAACCACCCCTGACTCCCCATGGCTCAGGTGCCCTTCCTGTACCTCCTTCCACTTCACTAAAGCATTTCCCTCTTCAAGTCCAGCCCGAGGCGCCAATCCTGTCCTCACACGTGGGGTCCACTGGGCGGGTCTCTGAGTTCTTAAGAGCCTCCCTGTGAGTAGCAGGCACTGAATCGCACACCAGGGTTCCCCTCAGCACCATCAGCAATCTACGACCTAGGGATTCAGGATTTCTAGAACAACTTTACTCATACACAGTCTCTTGGGTAAACAAGTGACATTTTACAATCAAGCATTTTCAGTTTTTTCTTTGGTGGGGAAAATATTGACACATATAAGGCAATCATATTCTATTAAAGTATGTATTTCTCAAAGGACTCACTATCGAAAAAAAATTTTCAAGTATAACTTTCCATGTTTTAATTGACTTTACTCCCAGACTTGTTTGCTTGCAAAAGCCTTCAGAAAATACCAAGAACCTACTTCATCTGGCAGTTTGCACAGCAACATGAGTGGAGATGCTCTTGTCACACTGCTTGGTTTCTCTCTCCCACCTTGCAAAGCACAACCTCCTGTCCGCCCCCCTGGGAAGGGAGCCAGTGCCCACCCTGAGCTCAATCCCTGGGGTAGATCTCTTGGTTCTGTCTTCACTGTATGCAGTGTTTCTTGCCCAGCACACAGAAACAGGGCCGGCACAAGTGATGGAAGACAGACTTTCCACAGGAGAAGGACATTTCGTTTCCTTAGCACAGAATCCGATAGTGAATATTAGCCTCAAAGGAGAAAGGTGGAGTGAATTTCCTCCATCTACTCCTGGAGGCTCCTTCTTTCTCGGACTCCTCCAGAACTGGGTGTGGCATGTGGGTACAAGCATGGGCTCCCTGCAAAAGGAAGGAGGCCTGCCTAGCACTAGGTGCTTCAGGTAAGGGGGGAGGACTCATCCCGAGGCTCTAATAGGAAACACTTAGAATGAGGGAAGTGGCAGAGAGATGTATCATAACCATTCAGAATGCTATGAGACGTACTAAGAGATGAGATTTCTTATTAAGTGAAGTTGTAATTGACCCAGTAGTAGGGATGCTGAAACCCAGTTTTGTTCATTAAGATACCAGCCATTGGGCAACTAAGTCCGTGCACCACAACTACTAAGCCTGTGCCGTAGAGCCTGCAAGTCACAACTACTGAGCCCACGTGCCACAACTATTGAAGCCCATGCACCTAGAGCCCGGGCTGTGGAACAACAGAAGCCACCGAAATGAGAAGCCCGCACACTGCAACAAAGACCCAACACGGCCAAAAAAAAAAAAAAATAGAATCCAGTAAACATTTGCCTGGGTGGTGATAGGATTTGTTTTTCAGGTTATATGAGGCTCACTTGGTATAAAATCAATGCACACACTGAAAGTATACAGTTTAGTTACTTTTATATCCATACCCATTCATGATGCAGTGGTGATGGGAATATTTTTTAGAAAGTTGGCACCAGTAATAGTGATGTTTAGGGGAACATAAATCAAGGGAAACACAACACAAAAAGTTCACATACACACACAGAATCATCCCACTCATTTCACATACAGACACACCCAGTCTCATGCACACAAACCTACACCACCTAACCGTAATACAGCTTCTTCCTGGGACTATAGTAATTGGTCACATTACTTGTAAATCACTTTCTATCACCAGGACCGACCCCTACTCTCATTCCCAGCACAAATTTGGAATTAGTTTGCCATCTACACTAAAACCAGCAAGAATGTCCCACTTTCTTATCTTCAAAGTTCTTCCTCCCCAAGTGACTGATTCCAGAATACATACCGTTTTCACGTTCTGGGAAGGCCACCTGCAATTACAGAAGAGAACACACTATGAGGATAAAATCACAGTGATGCTCAGGTCTTTTGTTCATTTGCTGACAGTAGAAAACCTCATAAGAAACAGTGGTCCAGGGAACCCAGAAAGGGTTATCAGAGCAAACCTACTCGGGCTGAAATGCAAGAACTTTGCTGGGAGGATGGAACTTCCAAGTCCATTTAGGTTGGAAATTACAGAATTCTTTGCCTAGAGGAAAAATCGCTGCAGGAGAGAGAGCTTCATACTCTACAGGCTGTAATGGATGCTGTCAATTGTAATGCCCTGTGGAGTCAGGCTCCATGAGTTGGTAATAGACTCTCACTCCACATTCTCCCAACCAAGGGAATTGTATGTATCTGGAAGGAATACCCTCAAATATTCATAACTTAATTCTATTGAAAGAGAAATAAAGCAATATTTCTATCTCAGACAAGAAAAAATCCAGCTTACCTTGGGGATCCACAGAGGCTTTTCTCCTGTCCTATCACGGTGCAGGTCATCCGCCACATCCTCAGGGAGAGCTGCAGGGACACAGAGTAACTGTCAGGACACTGGTGATGTGGCTCAGGAATTACTCAGGGGCTTTCTTCTCGATGAGGACATGGGGTGGTGTGTATGGATGTGGGAGGTTAGTAAGTGTGGGCTGAGCTGGTGTTGGGCCATCCTCTTTGGGGGATGAAGGAAGGCAAAGGACAAGAGGAAGGAAATGAAAACAGAGCTTTGGCTTTCTAGCTAAGGGGAGCCTAATCAGAAGGGATGGGTCGATCTAAAAAATGGTAAACACTAAAATGCATGCTCTGTTTCAATGACACAGACCCATGACCCATCCTGCCTCTTTTGAGCTTCTGCTAAATTGCCACTGTCTCTTGATTTTTCCCAGATCACTCTTTCCCCAGCATCCACAATGCCAGCTACTGCATTTATCATGTCTTCTGTTGTATGATATTTTATACTTGATTAACAGCAACCTCCATTAAAGGACTGAATTCAATCCTAGACAAAATATGCTATATTTATTCACTAATCACTTGTCTTAAAGAAAATCAAATCCACACGATTTGACAAAACTGAAATCCTACCATTTAGATACAGCCACTATCAATCGTATCATATTTTTCTCCCAGTCTTTGATTTCTATACAATGTACGTATGCCCACTGAGTCAGGGGCTGTGCATACTCTAGGGAGCTGTTCCATAAGTGGGACACTTCGTTATGAAGAGGGAGCCCGGACTGAGCACAGCCTGTCTCTAACCCAGCTGTGCAGGAGAAGTGTACAGGCTAACAGTCAGGTTCCACTTTGAGTCCTTGGGTGTGGGCTACAGGAATTGACCAATGCTAAGGCTTATGGTAATGTTATCCAATACAATAAAATAGCTCCCTGATTCTTATCTGCTTTTGGCCTTGTTTAAGCAGTGACACCAGCACTGACAGATATGACCTGTACTGTATACATGGGGTCTCACACCTCTCAGAATCTGTGAGCTGACTAGGAGAATGCAGGTCCTGAGGTGAATTTCACCTTAATGACTGTGCCAAAGTCAACTGATATGTCCACCCATAGCTGCCCTGGATTCTGTGACCACTAAGGCCACCTGATAGGCAAGTTCTGGACCTTTGGAGATTCTAGGACTTCCAGCCAAGGATACGGATGCAGGGACTCCCTTGCTCCATGACTGAGGACCCCTTGGCTAAGTGATAAGTGCAGGTCAGGGATCAAGTGCATCCACATTGGGACCCACCCCTGGGGTCTCAGTATGGCTTTTCCACTTAGGACGTCAAGAGCTTAGAACATTTATCTCTGCACCATCTCCTTCTGAGGAAAAGGAATATTAACCCAATCTGGGTAACAGCTGTGTTGAGGGAAGAACATGCAAACAACTTCACAAACAAATAAGGGTCCTGTGCCTGAGCTAACCTTAGGTACTTCAAAACAACTCCGTAAGTCTCTTAGCCCCGTAGAGCAGATGAAAGCAATATTAGAGTTAAAAGTAAGTTGTCCCAATTCCCTTAGTCTGGAACACTGAAACAAAATTCTACAGCAGAGGAAGTCTCATAAACACACAGCACCTGCCTGGGTTTACCCCAGCCTTGGAAGAACTGGGAAGGATAAGACCAAGGCAGGCCTGAGGAAAGGTCAGAGGGTAGGCAGGACTGGGGTGTGGGGAGCAGGGGCAGGGCTGTCCGGACAGAGCAGTGAGTTGTAAGAAGAGCAGTGACCCTGGGTCCTGCTGCCCTGAGTCTCTGTCCTGGGCCTGGTCAACCCCAGGAGACCAGGTCAGCAGGGCTGTGAAAGCAAGTGTGTAAAGAAGCCCAGCAGCCCCTTCACACAGCCCTCTAGAATTTCTGCCACCCATGGAGGGTCTCTAGGGTAGCTGGATGTGGACCCCTCTCAAATGGAAGCATGTGAGCACATCAGCCTTGGGGAAGTGTAGAGGCTGAGATGAGCTCAAGGAGACTGAGCACATGCAGTGATCCCAGGGCACGTGTTCTGTGACTCATCCATCTCTGGGACTGTCCTTTACAAGAGGAACTAACAGTGAGCACAAAATATGAGGTGAAGCCACAAGTCCTGAAAGTGCAGAGGGAGACAGTTCACTTCTCATCCACCACCTCACCCTTTCTAGAAGAACTTGGTCTCAAGTTTCAAGGGCCCATGAGTTTTGACCCACAGGTTCTGTCCATCTTAGGTCAATATGCAAATGAAAACAAACTCTACTGTGCACAATACCCTAGATGTGCTAACCAGAAAACAAACTTCCTTATTAGGCAGTGACAAGCACACGAAAGAGCAGCTCATGTGCAAAAGATCAGTTTTGATGAGCAAATCAAGAAAAGGTGATTATAGAGCACAGTCACATCTAAGGACACAATTTCTCTCTATTGTATCATTAAAATATGAAAAAAAGCAAGTCAGAGCTCTACACATATTTCATTCTTCTTTCTGATTTCATATCCACCTTCCTTAGTCTCCAAAGCAGAAGATATAACCCTAAAGTTCCAGGAACCCTCTGCCATTAGATCCTACCTAAGTGTTGTTCCTACCTGTATCCTTTTCTTTATCACGGCCACAAATGCTATCCAAAGTCAATTCTGTAGAAACACGAATATGAATTTACAAGTCTTATGGATACATTTAAAATGTGACTAATGTGACTAATTGGATATTTTATTTTCTTTTATTTTAATACACTGAGTTAATCATTGATTGAATTAAACAAATTATAACAGGCACATCTAGCTAGTGTCTACCACACTGTAATACACATCCCTCTCTCTCTCTCTCTCCATATATATATATATGTATATATATATATATATATATACGTATATAAATATATATATATATATAAAGTATATGGAGGATGTTACCACCGCTCCCCTGGGTATTCCCCTCTGTATGGTCTACCCATTCAAGATGGCTGTTTGCTGATGGTTTACCAAAGGAAAAACCTCTGCCCCGTGAAGGTACTTAGCCCAAGGGGTAAGAGGGATGTGTCCCTCTGCAGGTTTCCCTGGTAAGCGATGAGACCATCTGCTGTCAATTCCCCCTTTAACTGGTAGCCTGCCTACTCGGCCCAGAGAGAAGAATGCTGCTACTGCTGCTGCTGCGTTCTGCCTGCCATCGGCTATCTACAGTGGGATGTCTCTCCAGGACCACTTTGCTTCTGACGTGAAACATCTCCCATTTATTAAACCATGAATGTCTCTGTCCCTGACTTCGGGCTCTTTCCTTAGCCCTGAGGCTGAGCAAGTACAGGGCTTGCAGGCGTGAGAGGTGCAGCCCAACACCTTCTGCAGGGCAGTTTGCTGGCCAGATTTGATGATTCATTTGTAGGTGTTTCCTAGGCTCATGCACACTTGCCAGGCACTCATGAGACCTTGGGGACACTGAAACAGTAATGTCAACACCCAGCTCCTAGAGGAATTCCCGACAGGTGTTCCACTTGACGGGAGAGGTAATGAACATGGCCCAGTGCACCTGTGCTAGACATAATCAGCGAGCAGGTGCAGAAGGGAGGGAGGGACATTCACTCACTTCATGAGGACATCCTTCTCACCACTGCCTCTGAAAAATCCAGGGAAGGAAGGGACAAAATGCCCTTAGAAGGTAAATGGCCTGTACACTGAAAACTACAAACCACTGCTGAGAGAATTAAACAAGGAACAAATAATTGAAATGACATATCATCTTCATAGACTGGAAACTTATTATTGTTGACATTTCTACACTACCCGAAGGTAAGTATTAATTCATTGTAATACCTATCAAAATCCCAATGTCATTTTCAAGGTAAAAGAAAAAAAAATCCTAAAATACATATGGAACTACTAAGGACTCCAAACAGACAAAACAATCCTGAGAACAAAGAACATAGATGGAGGCTTCTCACTTCCTGACTTCAAAACACATTACAAAGCCACAGGAATCAAAACTGTATGGTACTGACATAGAAACAGATACATAGGCCTAAAGACCAGAATAAATAACCCCCAAGAAAACTCATAGATACATGGCCAAATGAAATTCACCAACCTTCTAAGACAACAAATAGGGAAAGTATAGTTTTTTCAACAGTCAATAGGATGAAAATATAACTTACAGAAAGATTACAAACATATATCAGAAAAGGAGCTAATGTCCAAACATCTAAGAAAAACACTACAACTCAAATGCAAAATACGTTAAAAAATTAAAAAGGGTAAATAACTGGGTTCAGAAATGTGCAAAGACTTAAATAAGACATTTCCTGAAAAAGACATACAAATGGCTAACAAATATAGGAAAAGGTTCTCAACCTCTCTAATCATCAGGGCAATGCAAATGAACACCTCATACCTGTTAGGCTGTGTATTATAAAGAAAAAAATTAACAGTTTAAGGCCAAGATGTGGGGAATTGGAAACTTCGTACACTGCTGGTGGCAATGTAAAATGGTGCCGCTATTATGAAAAAGAGTATGGGGGTTCCTTATAAAATTATAAACAGAAATATCATATGATTCAGCAATCACAGTTCTGGGTATATATCCAAAGGAAATTAAATCAGTATCACAATGAGATGACCTTAGGTTCATTGCAGCATTCTCCACAATAGCCTAGATATGCAACCAACTTCACAAAACAAGTAAGTGTCCTGTGCCTGAGCTAACCTTAGGTACTTCAAAACAACTCCGTAAGTCTCTTAGCCCCTTAGAGAGAATGAAAGCAATATTAGAGTTAAAAGTAACTTGTCCCAATTCCCTTAGTCTGGAATACTGAAACAAAAGTTCTACAGCAGGGGAAGCCTCATAAACTCACAGCACCTGCCAGGGTTTACCCCAGCCTTGGAAGAACTGGGAAGGATAAGACCAAGGCAGGCCTGAGGAAAGGTCCGAGGGTAGGCAGGACTGGAGTGTGGGGAGCAGGGGCAGGTGTGTCCGGATGGAGCAGTGGGTTGTAAGAAGAGCAGTGACCCTGGGTCCTGCTGCCCTGAGTCTCTGTCCTGGGCCTGGTCAATCCCAGGAGACCAGGTTAGCAGGGCTATGAGAGCCAGTGTGTGAAGCGAGCCCAGCAGCCCCTTCACACAGTCCTCTAGAATTCCTGCTGGCAATGAAGCATCTGTAGGGGCAGCTGGACGTGGAACCCTCTCAAATGGAAGCATGTCAGCACATCAGCCTTGGGAGGTGCTGAGGCTGAAATGAGGAGACTGAGCACATGCAGTGATCCCAAAGCATGTGTTCTGTGACTCATCCACCTCTGGGAGCGCAGTTTCCTTGAGGAATAAACAGTGAGGACAAAAGTAAGGTGAAGCTACAAGTCCTGAAAGTGTAGAGGGAGAGAGTTCAAGTCTCATCCAACACCTGACACTCACTATAAGAACTTGCTCTCCAGTGTCAAGTGACTATGAGAGCTTTGTTCCCACTAGGATATGGCCATCATACGTGAATGTAAAAAGGAAACCAAAATCCCTGGTGCAAAATACCCTCCAGGTACCAAATAGAAACGAACTATTCATCTTTGGCAGTGAAAAAGCAATGAAAGAGTAGTCTTGTGAGAAAGAAAATTTCAGAATGGCAAAGCAAGAAAAGATGACTATAAGCACAGTACAGTCAAAGGACATGGACACAATAACTCTATTATATCATTAAAATCTGGAAAGAACAGGGGCTTCCCTGGTGGCGCAGTGGTTGAGAGTCCGCCTGCCGATGCAGGGGACACGGGTTCGTGCCCCGGTCCGGGAGGATCCCACATGCCGCGGAGCGGCTGGGCCCGTGAGCCACGGCTGCTGAGACTGTGCGTCCGGAGCCTGTGCTCTGCAATGGGACTGGCCACAGCAGTGAGAGGCCCGCGTACCCCAAAAAAAAAAAAAAAAAAAAAAAAAATTTGGAAAGAACAAATCAGAATTCTACACATATTTCCTTCTTCTTCCTGATTTCATATTCACCTTCCTTAATTTCTAAAGAAGTGGGTGGAACCCAAGTTTTCTAGGAATTGTCTCACTTTATTTTTTATTTTTTTTTTTTTTGCATTACGTGGGCTTCTCACTGCTGTGGCCTCTCCCGTTGCGGAGCACAGGCTCTGGACGCGCAAGCCCAGCAGCCATGGCTCACGGGCCTAGCCGCTCCGCGGCATGTGGGATCTTCCCAGACCGGGGCACGAACCCGTGTCCCCTGCATCGGCAGGCGGACTCTCAACCACTGCGCCACCAGGGAAGCCCGGAATTGTCTCACTTTAGATCCTACCTGAGAGTTGTTCCCTACGTGAATCGTCATCAGCATCACTGCTATGTATGCTCTCCACCATGCATTCTGTACAAACACAACCATGAGCATAAAGTTATTATACAAGTTGACCCACCCATTTCTCCTACTCGACTTGCTGGCTCACACAGCATCACCCTGGTCTTCCCTCCAGGTTCTCAGACCTCCGCTGTGCTCTGTGCAGACAGAGTCCTTCAATAAGATCTTGATCACAGTTGAAAATTTCAAATGAGGGAGAGATGCTGAGAAAATCACTTTTCAACCCCTCACTTCTATAGACCCATTTATAGCTTTCACGGTCAACCTTACCAACCTGAAATTCCAGATGTTACAGACACACTTCAAACATGGGTAGTGTGACCAAGCAATTGTGTGTTTTTTGCATTTTTTAATAGAATGAGTTAATTATTGTTTGAACTAAATTAATTATAAATAGACACATTTGGTTAGTGGATACCAAACTGGAAAGCTCAGCTCTAAGAAATCCAAAGATGACAAAGAGGCAATTAGCCAACCCTCCCCTGGTTGTTCTTTACTGCAGAAAATTTGATGGCCTGATCTGATCATTCGTATGTAGGTATACCTTTGGCTCTTGAACCCATGCCAGACATTGGGAGAGTCCTTGTGGACACTGAAATAGTACAGTCAACACTCAGATACAAGAGAAATTCCCTGCAAGGGGCCCACTTGTAGACAGAGGTGAAGGGCATGGCCAAGTACACCTGTATTAGACATAATCAGAGAGTAGCTGCAGAGGGGAGGGAGGGATTTCACTCTCTTCATGAGTCCATCCTTCTTACCCCTGACTCTAGAAGACCTGAGGAAGGCAGGGAAAAGGCCCCATCGGAGGTGAAAAATTTGTATACTGAAAACTACAGGACATTGTGGAAAGAATTTAAAGAAGAGACAAGTAATTGGAATGACATACCATATTCTTAGACTGGATTATTAAATACTGTTGGCATTTCTATACTACATAAAGTGATGTTCACATATATCGCAACAACCCATATAATTCCATGTCATTATTATAGAAGTGGACAGAATCCTAAAATACATATGGAACCCCCCACAAGTAGATAAAACAATCTTGAGAGCAAAGAGCAATGATGCAGATTAACACTTCCTGAACTCAAAACACATAACAATGCCACAGTAGTCAAAACAGTCTGCTACTGGCATAAAGACAGTGAGATAGACCATTGAAATATAATAGAGAGACCTCAAATAAACGCACATATATATGGCCAACTGATCTTGGCCAAGGTTCTAAGATTACCAAGTGAAGAAAGGATAGTCTCTTCAACAATCAACAGAATGAAAAGGCAACCTATAGGATGGGAGGAAATATGTGTAAACCTTGAAGCTGAATAAGGGACCAATATCCAGAATATATAAGAAACTACAACAAGTCAATTACAAAAAAACAGCGATCAAATAACTGAGCTTAAAAATGGGTAAAAAGCTTCACTACACATTTCTCCATAAAGGCATACAAGTGGTCAATCTACCTATGAAAATTTGCTCAGCATTGCTAAGCATCAGGGAAGTGGAAATCAAGCAACAAGGAGATATCACTCACACCTGTTAGGATGTGTATTATAAAAAGACAATTAGGGCTTTCGTGGTGGCACAGTGGTTGAGAGTCTGCCTGCCGAGGCAGGGGACACGTGTTCGTGCCCCAGTCTGGGAGGATCCCACATGCCGCTGAGCGGCTGGGCCCATGAGCCATGGCCGCTGAGCTTGTGCGTTTGGATCCTGTGATCCACAACGGTAGAGCCCACAACCATGAGAGGCCCGTGTACTGCAAAAAAAAAAAAAAAAAGAAAGAAAATTAATGGATGCTGGCAAAGATGTGAAGAAGTGAAACTTCTGTACCCTGTTTTGTACCCTGTAGTAATGTAAAATGGTGTAGCCATTATGGAAAACAGAATGTTGGTCCCCCCAAAATTATTAAGAGAACTATCATAAAATCCAGCAATCACTCATTTAGGTTTATATACCAAGGAGATAAAACAAGAATGTCCAAGAGATATCTACAATCTCATGTCCATTGCAGCATTATACACAATACACAACATAGGAAAACTGCCTAGTGTCCATGGGAAGATGAATTAATAAAGAAAATGTGGTGTATACATAAAGAGGAATGTCATTCAGTCTTTGAAAAAGAAGGAAATCCTGCCATTTGCAGCAACACAAAAGAACTTGGAGGACATTTGTAAGAGTGAAATAAGCCAGTCACAGAAGGTCAAAAACTGAAAGAAAACTCCGAGAAGCAGAGAGTAGAAGGGTGGTTCCAAGAGCTGGCAGGAGGTTGACATGGGAAGTCTCTGTTCAATAGTTAGAACGTGTTATTTGAAAAATGGAAAAGTTCTAGACACATGCTGTACAACAAGGTGCATGTAGTCCACAGGACTGACTTGACATTTCAAAACTTGTTAAGACGTTGGATTTCATTGTATGTGTACTTTTACAACAATAAAATATACATATGTAAAATAAATACAAAGTGGAAAAAGGGGAAAAAAGAAGAAAAATAAGGAAAGGGAGTCAACAGAGGGGAAGAAGAAAGCAGAAAGGGTCTCGAATGTACACAGGTATCAGGAGATAATGGGAGAGAAGCTCCTCTCCCCAGGCTTTAAAGAAGACATCTCTCCAGAGTTCACTCCAGCAAGAGGGGGATGTCCTTTCTCTTCCCCATTCAACCAGAAGCGCCAACAGCATCCTAAGTGTGGCCCAGGCTGTGCTCAGGTATACACTTTTCCTTGATCTCTAAACCAAACACCCCTGACTCCCCATGGCTCATGTGCACTTCCTGTATGTCCTTCCACTTCACTAAAGCATTTCCCTCTTCAAGTCCAGCCAGAGGCTCTAATCCTGTCCTCATACGTGGGGCCCACTGGGCGCGTATGTAAGTTCTTAAGAGCCTCCCTGTGAGTAGCAGGCACTGAATCACACACCAGGGTTTCCCTCAGCACCATCAGGAAACTTTGACCTAGGGATTGAGGATTTCTAGAACAACTTTACTCATACACAGTCTCTTGGGTAAACAAGTGACATTTTACAATCAAGCATTTTCAGTTTTTTCTTTGGTGGGGAAAATATTGACACATATAAGGCAATCATATTCTATTAATGTATGTATTTCTCAAAGGACTCACTATCGAAAAAAAAATTTTAAGTATATCTTTCTATGTTTTAATTGACTTTACTCTCAGACCTGTTTGCTTGCAAAAGCCTTCAGAAAATACCAAGAACCTACTTCATCTGGCAGTTTGCACAGCAACATGAGTGGAGATGCTCTTGTCACACTGCTTGGTTTCTCTGTCCCACCTTGTAAAACACAACCTCCTGTCCGCCCTGCTGGGAAGGGAGCCAGTGCCCACCCTGAGCTCAATCCCTGGGGTAGATCTCTTGGTTCTGTCTTCACTGTATGCAGTGTTTCTTGCCCAGCACACAGAAACAGGGCCAGCACAACTGATGGAAAACAAACTTTCCACAGGAGAAGGACATTTCGTTTCCTTAGCACAGAATCCGATAGTGAATATTAGCCTCAAAGGAGAAAGGTGGAGTGAATTTCCTCCATCTACTTCTGGAGGCTCCTTCTTTCTCAGAATCCTGCAGAACTGGGTGTGGCATGTGGGTACAAGCATGGGCTCCCTGCAAAAGGAAGGAGGCCTGCCTAGCACTAGGTGCTTCAGGTAAGGGGGGAGGACTCATCCCGAGGCTCTAATAGGAAACACTTAGAATGAGGGAAGTGGCAGAGAGATGTATCATAACCATTCAGAATGCTATGAGACCTACTAAGAGATGAGATTTCTTATTAAATGAAGTTGTAATTGACCCAGTAGTAGGGATGCTGAAACCCAGTTTTGTTCATTAAGATACCAGCCATTGGGCAACTAAGTCCGTGCACCACAACTACTAAGCCTGTGCCGTAGAGCCTGCAAGTCACAACTACTGAGCCCACGTGCCACAACTATTGAAGCCCATGCACCTAGAGCCCGTGCTGTGGAACAACAGAAGCCACCGAAATGAGAAGCCCGCACACTGCAACAAAGACCCAACGGAGCCAAAAAAAAAAAAAAAAGAATCCAGTAAACATTTGCCTGGGTGGTGATAGGATTTGTTTTTCAGGTTAAATGAGGCTCACCTGGTAAAAAATCAATGCACACACTGAAAGTATACAGTTTAGTTACTTTTATATCCATACCCATTCATGATGCAGTGGTGATGGGAATATTTTTTAGAAAGTTGGCACCAGTAACAGTGATGTTTAGGGGAACATAAATCAAGGGAAACACAACACAAAAAGTTCACTTACACACACAGAATCATCCCACTCATTTCACATACAGACACACCCAGTCTCATGCACACAAACCTACACCACCTAACCGTAATACAGCTTCTTCCTGGGACTATAGTAATTGGTCACATTACTTGTAAATCACTTTCTATCACCAGGACACCTACTCTCATTCCCAGCACAAATTTGGAATTAGTTTGCCGTCTACACTAAAACCAGCAAGAATGTCCCACTTTCTCATCTTCAAAGTTCTTCCTCCCCAAGTGACTGATTCCAGAATACATACCGTTTTCACGTTCTGGGAAGGCCACCTGCAATTACAGAAGAGAACACACTATGAGGATAAGATCACAGTGATGCTCAGGTCTTTTGTTCATTTGCTGACAGTAGAAAACCTCATAAGAAACAGTGGTCCAGGGAACCCAGCAAGGACTATCAGAGCAAACCTACTCAGGCTGAAATGCAAGAACTTTGCTGGGAGGATGGAACTTCCAAGTCCATTTAGGTTGGAAATTACAGAATTCTTTGCCTAGAGGAAAAATCGCTGCAGGAGAGAGAGCTCCATACTCTACAGGCTGTAATGGATGCTGTCAATTGTAATGTCCTGTGGAATCAGGCACCATGAGTTGGTAATAGACTCTCACTCCACATTCTCCCAACCAAGGGAATTGTATGTATCTGGAAGGAATACCCTCAAATATTCATAACTTAATTCTATTGAAAGAGAAATAAAGCAATATTTCTATCTCACACCAGAAAAAATCCAGCTTACCTTGGGGATCCACGGAGGCTTTTCTCCTGTCCTATCACGGTGCAGGTCATCCACCACATCCTCAGGGAGAGCTGGAGGGACACAGAGTAACTTTCAGGACACTGGTGATGCGGCTCAGGAATTACTCAGGGGCTTTCTTCTCGATGAGGACATGGGGTGGTGTGTATGGATGTGGGAGGTTATTAAGTGTGGGCTGAGCTGGTGTTGGGCCATCCTCTTTGGGGGATGAAGGAAGGCAAAGGACAAGAGGAAGGAAATGAAAACAGAGCTTTGGCTTTCTAGCTAAGGGGAGCCTAATCAGAAGGGAAGGGTCGATCTAAAAAATGGTAAACACTAAAATGCATGCTCTGTTTCAATGACACAGACCCATGACCCATCCTGCCTCTTTTGAGCTTCTGCTAAATTGCCACTGTCTCTTGATTTTTCCCAGATCACTCTTTCCCCAGCATCCACAATGCCAGCTACTGCATTTATCATGTCTTCTGTTGTCTGATATTTTATACTTGTTTAACAGCAACCTCCATTAAAGGACTGAATTCAATCCGAGACAAAATATGCTATATTTATTCACTAATCACTTGTCTTAAAGAAAATCAAATCCACAAGATTTGACAAAACTGAAATCCTACCATTTAGATACAGCCACTATCAATCGTATCATATTTTTCTCCCAGTCTTTGTTTTCTATACAATGTACGTATGCCCACTGAGTAAGGGGCTGTCCATACTCTAGGGAGCTGTTCCATAAGTGGGACACTTCGTTATGAAGAGGGAGCCCGGACTGAGTACAGCCTGTCTCTAACCCAGCTGTGCAGGGGAAGTGTACAGGCTAACAGTCAGGTTCCACTTTGAGTCCTTGGGTGTGGGCTACAGGAATTGACCAATGCTAAGGCTTATGGTAATGTTATCCAATACAATAAAATACCTCCCTGATGCTTATCTGCTTTTGGCCTTGTTTAAGCAGTGACACCAGCACTGACAGATATGACCTGTACTGTATACATGGGGTCTCACACCTCTCAGAATCTGTGATCTGACTAGGAGAATGCAGGTCCTGAGGTGAATTTCACCTTAATGACTGTGCCAAAGTCAACTGATATGTCCACCCATAGCTCCCCTGGATTCTGTGTCCACTAAGGCCACCTGATGGGCAAGGTCTGGACCTTTGGAGATTCTAGGACTTCCAGCCAAGGATACGGATGCAGGGACTCCCTTGCTCCATGACTGAGGACCCCTTGGCTAAGTGGTAAGTGCAGGTCAGGGATCAAGTGCATCCACATTGGGACCCACCCATGGGGTCTCAGTATGGCTTTTCCACTTAGGACGTCAAGAGCTTAGAACATTTATCTCTACACCATCTCCTTCTGAGGAAAGGAATATTAACCAAATCTGGGCAACAGCTGTGTTGAGGGAAGAACAAGGTAGTGTACAGACAGTGAGCAGTGGTGATGAGCTTTGTTGACAGGTGAATTGTGCTGTGTAAGAGGGAAATATCTCCTCAGGAAACACACACACGCTCACGCATGCAGGTTCACAATCACACCACATAGGCTCACACATGGACCCCACCCCAACCCTGATACACACAAACCCACATCATCTAAATGATGCAGTTACTTCCAGGACCATAGAACTTGGGCATGGCTCTTTACTGGGAAATCAGTCTCTAGCTCTACACCCCCAGCCCTCATCCCTGTAGGGACCCTGAATCAGGGTGTCTCTCCAAGCAAAGCCAGCAAGAGAGTCCCACCTTCTTCATCATCTAGATTGTTCCTCAGCACAGGGGTGAACTCTGAATACATACCGTTTTTGTTTGCTGTCCAATCCACCTGTGATTAGAGAAGAGAAAACAGTGTAAGGATCTCAGCATCCTGTGCTCTGTGGACACAGGTATTTCGTCTCTTTTTTTGTCCTCAGAAAACCAAATGGGAAACTGCTGTTGAGTCAATGGCCCCAAAAGAAACCAGAGAAGACAGCTGTGGGAAAGGCTGGAGCTTTGCCTGGAAGATCTCTCAGGTCCACTTTGAGGAGCAAATACAAAAGTCTATTTCAAGGAGGGAAATTTTCTGCTCAGGAAAGTGTGTCTGACTATACAGTTTCTAACTGATGTTGCCATTTTTTAAATGGCCTTTTGAATGAGTTATCTGTTGGGAAAGACCTTCAATCAGCATTCATCCAACCAAGCAAAATTGTATACATCAGCTGTCTTGAACATTGTAGATCTTCATATCTGAAATCAATTGGAAAAGAAAGAAATGAAGCAAACTTTTAATCTCTGATAAATAAGGGGAGCTTACCCTGGAGGTAGCAGGAGCCACTTTAATTGTCCTCACATAGGGCCGTTTCTCCAACAGGTCCTCAGGGGGCTCTAGGAGGACACAGAGTAAGTGTCAGGACACTGGTGATGCTGCTCAGGAATTACTCAGAGAGCCTCGTTAATGTGGACACAGGGTGGGAGTGTATGGATGCAGGTGGTTACTGAGTGTGGACTGAGGTGCTGTTGGACAAACCTCCCTGGTGGGTGGAGGAAGGCAAAGGGGAGGAACATTTCAGAAATGAGGAAGAGAACCTTTAGCTTTCTAGCTGTAGGGAACCTAATCAGTTTGAAAGTGTCAGTCTGAAAAAGCTTAAACACTAACATTGCACTATGCTTCAGTATAGAGTCCCACGGCCCCTCTGCCCATTTCAAACTTCCTCCAAATCCCCCTTCTTCTTGAAATGTTACAAGACTATTTCAGCTTCCTTCTAATCAAATATGTTGCTCCTTCATTCATCGTCCATTCTGTTGGATTTTTGACTTATTTTATTGTGATGAAATATACATATTTATGCTTTTCATAATTTTTAAGTATACAGTTCACTAGCATTTCTTACTTTCACAATGCTGTGTACCCATCAACACAATCTACATCTTAATCTTTTTCATCATTTCAACGTAACCTCTGTACGCATTAAATCATAATACACCTGACTCCTGCCTCCTGACCTTGGTAATTTCTACTTCCGGTGTCTGTGAGTTTGCCTACACTAGGTACCTCATACAAGTGGAATCATATAATATTTGTCTTTCTGCGCCTGCCTTATTTCACTAACAATAATATATTTTTATATTATTTGGATCATTCATTTTGTAGCATAAGTCAATCTTTAATTCCTTTTCTTATGGTTGAAAATTATTCCATTCTGTGTATATATCACATTTTATTTATCCATTCATCACCTCATGGACTTTGGATTGTTTCTATCTTTTGGCTACTAAGAATAATGCTACTATGAACATTAGTGTACACATTTCTGTATGGCACCATAATGGTGACAAATAATATTGTACATATTTCAAATATCATTGAATTTAACAACACAAGGTGTGACTCTTAGGTGAACTATGGACTTTTCATTAGTAAAAATATACTTACATTGTTTCACTAATTGTAACAAATGTACTTCACCTATGCTATATATTATTAATAGCTGAAACTGGAGTGATAGGATACAGGTATTTTCTGTATTGCATGTACAACTTTTATGTCAATATCATCCTGTTCTAAATAATGTCTAATAATTTAAAGAAATCTCAAAACATGGTTTCAGGGAGGGATGTGTTGTTGCTAACGTTCAAAAATCAGCTAATGTCTAAACCATAACTAGAGACCATCTTCCCACTTAAACATGAACCAAATGTTGAATTTTAAATGCATGTTTACTTCCATGGTTAAAACAGTACCAGCTGGCTTAGTAAGTTTCAATTTGAACACACGGAATGAAAGAAGAATACTGCTTAATATTTCATAGCTTTTTCTTAAATATGAGGGACTGAATCAACTAGAATAATTATTCTTGAGTGAACCTAATGAGACATTTTCCACAGTACCTTCAGCTGGGTCATTTATAGGGTGCATCCTAAAATGTGGCCGGATGCGGATCTTTTTCAGCCAGCCTGGGGTTGATATTCCTGACCTCTGATGAGTGTTTCTTCTTCTCGCATTCTGGGAGCAGCATCCTGGGAAATGCATTACAATAGAGACAACTATTGACATCTTGCTGGCAGAAGACCATGGGGAAATTAGCAATAATTTATTCACAGTTCAATCCTTTGGTCCCTTTCCTCACCAGCTGCCCAGCAGAGCCTCCTGAATCAAAGTTGGACTTAGGAAGATCTTGTACTTTGGTATGCAGTGAAAACACCCAACAGACAGGTTTTGTGGGCAAATATCTTTATTTAACTGAGAATGTCTAGAAAGTCAGCAAACCATTGGGACCATGACTGATGGACTGGATTCAAATCCTGTTTAGAAGAAGCATGTACTTGGGAAAGATATGTAGATCCCTCTTTGCCTCAGTTCCCTGTTCTGAGATGTAGGAATGTTAATATGGCCTACTTTTAGCATTATGTCATGTGGCCAAAAATGATTGAATACAGGTAAAATGTTTGAAAAATAAAGGACTGGTGCTTCACAAATGCTCTATAAGTGTTCAATCCTAAATGATGGCAAGAAGAAGCTGGATATTTCGTAGCTGTTGAAAGGAGAGAAGGGATTTGACGGCTCCAAGAAAGGGGGATTCAAGCTTACTCTTCAGCTTTTTCATGGGAACAATGCTTTACAGCTCATGGAGAATATCCATTATCATGTCTGACACCCAGCCCTGTTGGGGGTGAAGGGGAGGGCAAAGTGGGGGCTGTAACCCATATGTTATGGTGGAGGGTGTGGAAATTTAGAGAGATAAGTGACTGTCCAAGAGTCACAACCATGATGAATGATGGATCACGGACAGGACAGACAGAGCCAGTGCCTACCCTGAGCTCAATCCCTGGGGTAGATCTCTTGGTTCTGTCTTCACTGTATGCAGTGTTTCTTGCCCAGCACACAGAAACAGGGCCGGCACAAGTGATGGAAGACAGACTTTCCACAGGAGAAGGACATTTCGTTTCCTTAGCACGGAATCCGATAGTGAATATTAGCCTCAAAGGAGAAAGGTGGAGTGAATTTCCTCCATCTACTCCTGGAGGCTCCTTCTTTCTCGGACTCCTGCAGAACTGGGTGTGGCATGTGGGTACAAGCATGGGCTCCCTGCAAAAGGAAGGAGGCCTGCCTAGCACTAGGTGCTTCAGGTAAGGGGGGAGGACTCATCCCGAGGCTCTAATAGCAAACAGTTAGAATGAGGGAAGTGGCAGACAGATGTATCATAACCATTCAGAATGCTATGAGACCTACTAAGAGATGAGATTTCTTATTAAATGAAGTTGTAATTGACCCAGTAGTAGGAATGCTGAAACCCAGTTTTGTTCATTAAGAATCCATCCATGGAGCAACTATGTCCGTGCACCACAACTACTAAGCCTGTGCTCTAGAGCCCGCAAGTCACAACTACTGAGCCCACGTGCCACAACTATTGAAGCCCATGCACCTAGAGCCCATGCTCTGGAACAACAGAAGCCACCGAAATGAGAAGCCCGCACACTGCAACGAAGACCCAACACAGCCAAAAAAAAAATAATAATAATAATCCAGTAAACATTTGCCTGGGTGGTGATAGGATTTGTTTTCCAGGTTAAATGAGGCTCACTTGGTATAAAATCAATGCACACACTGAAAGTGTACAGTTTATTTACTTTTATATCCATACCCATTCATGATGCAGTGGTGATGGGAATATTTTTTAGAAAGCTGGCACCAGTAACAGTGATGTTTAGGGGAACATAAATCAAGGGAAACACAACACAAAATGTTCACATACACACACAGAATCATACCACTCATTTCACATACAGCCACACCCAGTCTCATGCACACAAACCTACACCACCTAACCGTAATACAGCTTCTTCCTGGGACTATAGTAATTGGTCACATTACTTGTAAATCACTTTCTATCACCAGGACCCCTACTCTCATTCCCAGCACAAATTTGGAATCAGTTTGCCCTCTACACTAAAACCAGCAAGAATGTCCCACTTTCTCATCTTCAAAGTTCTTCCTCCCCAGGTGACTGATTCCAGAATACGTACCGTTTTCACGTTCTGTGAAGGCCACCTGCAATTACAGAGGAGAAAACACTATGAGGATAAGATCACAGTGATGCTCAGGTCTTTTGTTCATTTGCTGACAGTAGAAAACCTCATAAGAAACAGTGGTCCAGGAAACCCAGCAAGGGTTATCAGAGCAAACCTACTCGGGCTGAAAGGCAAGAACTTTGCTGGGAGGATGGAACTTCCAAGTCCATTTAGGTTGGAAATTACAGAATTCTTTGCCTAGAAGAAAAATCGATGCAGGAGAGAGAGCTCTATACTCTACAGGCTGTAATGGATGTTGTCAATCGTAATGTCCTGTGGAATCAGGCACCATGAGTTGGTAATAGACTCTCACTCCACATTCTCCCAACCAAGGGAATTGTATGTATCTGGAAGGAATACCCTCAAATATACATAACTTAATTCTATTGAAAGAGAAATAAAGCAATATTTCTATCTCAGACCAGAAAAAATCCAGCTTACCTTGGGGATCCACGGAGGCTTTTCTTCTGTCCTATCACGGTGCAGGTCATCCGCCACATCCTCAGGGGGAGCTGGAGGGACACAGAGTAACTGTCAGGACACTGGTGATGCGGCTCAGGAATTACTCAGGGGCTTTCTTCTCGATGAGGACATGGGGTGGTGTGTATGGATGTGGGAGGTTAGTAAGTGTGGGCTGAGCTGGTGTTGGGCCATCCTCTTTGGGGGATGAAGGAAGGCAAAGGACAAGAGGAAGGAAATGAAAACAGAGCTTTGGCTTTCTAGCTAAGGGGAGCCTAATCAGAAGGGAAGGGTCGATCTAAAAAATGGTAAACACTAAAATGCATGCTCTGTTTCAATGACACAGACCCATGACCCATCCTGCCTCTTTTGAGCTTCTGCTAAATTGCCACTGTCTCTTGATTTTTCCCAGATCACTCTTTCCCCAGCATCCACAATGCCAGCTACTGCATTTATCATGTCTTCTGTTGTATGATATTTTATACTTGATTAACAGCAACCTCCTTAAAGGACTGAATTCAATCCTAGACAAAATATGCTACATTTATTCACTAATCACTTGTCTTAAAGAAAATCAAATCCACAAGATTTGACAAAACTGAAATCCTACCATTTAGATACAGCCACTATCAATCGTATCATATTTTTCTCCCAGTCTTTGTTTTCTATACAATGTACGTATGCCCACTGAGTCATGGTCTGCCCATACTCTAGGGAGCTGTTCCATAAGTGGGACACTTCGTTATGAAGAGGGAGCCCGGACTGAGCACAGCCTGTCTCTAACCCAGCTGTGCAGGAGAAGTGTACAGGCTAACAGTCAGGTTCCACTTTGAGTCCTTGGGTGTGGGCTACAGGAATTGACCAATGCTAAGGCTTATGGTAATGTTATCCAATACAATAAAATAGCTCCCTGATTCTTATCTGCTTTTGGCCTTGTTTAAGCAATGACACCAGCACTGACAGATATGACCTGTACTGTATACATGGGGTCTCACACCTCTCAGAATCTGTGAGCTGACCAGGAGAATGCAGGTCCTGAGGTGAACTTCACATTACTGACTGTGCCAAAGTCAACTGATAAGCCCACCCATAGCTGCCCTGGATTCTGTGACCACTAAGGCCACCTGATGGGCAAGGTCTGGACCTTTGGAGATGCTAGGACTTCCAGCCAAGGATACGGATGCAGGGACTCCCTTGCTCCATGACTGAGGATCCCTTGGCTGAGTGGTAAGTGCAGGTCAGGGATCCAGAGCACCCACATTGGGACCCACCCCTGGGTTCTCAGTTTGGCTTTTCCACTTAGGAGGTCAAGAGCTTAGAACATTTATCTCTGCACCATCTCCTTCTGAGGAAAAGGAATATTAACCAAATCTGGGCAACAGCTGTGTTGAGGGAAGAACAAGGTAGTGTACAGACAGTGTGCAGTGGTGATGAGCTTTGTTGACAGGTGAATTGTGTTGTGTAAGAGGGAAATATCTCCTCAGGAAAAACACACATGCTCACGCATGCAGGTTCACAATCACACCACATAGGCTCACACATGGACCCCACCCCAACCCTGATACACACAAACCCACATCATCTAAATGATGCAGTTACTTCCAGGACCATAGAACTTGGGCATGGCTCTTTACTGGGAAATCAGTCTCTAGCTCTACACCCCCAGCCCTCATCCCTGTAGGGACCCTGAATCAGGGTGTCTCTCCAAGCAAAGCCAGCAAGAGAGTCCCACCTTCTTCATCATCTAGATTGTTCCTCAGCACAGGGGTGAACTCTGAATACATACCGTTTTTGTTTGCTGTCCAATCCACCTGTGATTAGAGAAGAGAAAACAGTGTAAGGATCTCAGCATCCTGTGCTCTGTGGACACAGGTATTTCATCTCTTTTTTTGTCCTCAGAAAACCAAATGGGAAACTGCTGTTGAGTCAATGGCCCCAAAAGAAACCAGAGAAGACAGCTGTGGGAAAGGCTGGAGCTTTGCCTGGAAGATCTCTCAGGTCCACTTTGAGGAGCAAATACAAAAGTCTATTTCAAGGAGGGAAATTTTCTGCTCAGGAAAGTGTGTCTGACTATACAGTTTCTAACTGATGTTGCCATTTTTTAAATGGCCTTTTGAATGAGTTATCTGTTGGGAAAGACCTTCAATCAGCATTCATCCAACCAAGCAAAATTGTATACATCAGCTGTCTTGAACATTGTAGATCTTCATATCTGAAATCAATTGGAAAAGAAAGAAATGAAGCAAACTTTTAATCTCTGATAAATAAGGGGAGCTTACCCTGGAGGTAGCAGGAGCCACTTTAATTGTCCTCACATAGGGCCGTTTCTCCAACAGGTCCTCAGGGGGCTCTAGGAGGACACAGAGTAAGTGTCAGGACACTGGTGATGCTGCTCAGGAATTACTCAGAGAGCCTCGTTAATGTGGACACAGGGTGGGAGTGTATGGATACAGGTGGTTACTGAGTGTGGACTGAGGTGCTGTTGGACAAACCTCCCTGGTGGGTGGAGGAAGGCAAAGGGGAGGAACATTTCAGAAATGAGGAAGAGAACCTTTAGCTTTCTAGCTGTAGGGAACCTAATCAGTTTGAAAGTGTCAGTCTGAAAAAGCTTAAACACTAACATTGCACTATGCTTCAGTATAGAGTCCCACGGCCCCTCTGCCCATTTCAAAGTCCCTCCAAATCCCCCTTCTTCTTGAAATGTTACAAGACTATTTCAGCTTCCTTCTAATCAAATATGTTGCTCCTTCATTCATCGTCCATTCTGTTGGATTTTTGACTTATTTTATTGTGATGAAATATACATATTTATGCTTTTCATAATTTTTAAGTATACAGTTCACTAGCATTTCTTACTTTCACAATGCTGTGTACCCATCAACACAATCTACATCTTAATCTTTTTCATCATTTCAACGTAACCTCTGTACCCATTAAATCATAATACACCTGACTCCTGCCTCCTGACCTTGGTAATTTCTACTTCCGGTGTCTGTGAGTTTGCCTACACTAGGTACCTCACACAAGTGGAATCATATAATATTTGTCTTTCTGCGCCTGCCTTATTTCACTAACAATAATATATTTTTATATTATTTGGATCATTCATTTTGTAGCATAAGTCAATCTTTAATTCCTTTTTGTGGTTGAAAATTATTCCATTCTGTGTATATATCACATTTTATTTATCCATTCATCACCTCATGGACTTTGGATTGTTTCTATCTTTTGGCTACTAAGAATAATGCTACTATGAACATTAGTGTACACATTTCTGTATGGCACCATAATGGTGACAAATAATATTGTACATATTTCAAATATCATTGAATTTAACAACACAAGGTGTGACTCTTAGGTGAACTATGGACTTTTCATTAGTAAAAATATACTTACATTGTTTCACTAATTGTAACAAATGTACTTCACCTATGCTATATATTATTAATAGCTGAAACTGGAGTGATAGGATACAGGTATTTTCTGTATTGCATGTACAACTTTTATGTCAATATCATCCTGTTCTAAATAATGTCTAATAATTTAAAGAAATCTCAAAACATGGTTTCAGGGAGGGATGTGTTGTTGCTAACGTTCAAAAATCAGCTAATGTCTAAACCATAACTAGAGACCATCTTCCCTCTTAAACATGAACCAAATGTTGAATTTTAAATGCATGTTTACTTCCATGGTTAAAACAGTACCAGCTGGCTTAGTAAGTTTCAATTTGAACACACGGAATGAAAGAAGAATACTGCTTAATATTTCATAGCTTTTTCTTAAATATGAGGGACTGAATCAACTAGAATAATTATTCTTGAGTGAACCTAATGAGACATTTTCCACAGTACCTTCAGCTGGGTCATTTATAGGGTGCATCCTAAAATGTGGCCGGATGCGGATCTTTTTCAGCCAGCCTGGGGTTGATATTCCTGACCTCTGATGAGTGTTTCTTCTTCTCGCATTCTGGGAGCAGCATCCTGGGAAATGCATTACAATAGAGACAACTATTGACATCTTGCTGGCAGAAGACCATGGGGAAATTAGCAATAATTTATTCACAGTTCAATCCTTTGGTCCCTTTCCTCACCAGCTGCCCAGCAGAGCCTCCTGAATCAAAGTTGGACTTAGGAAGATCTTGTACTTTGGTATGCAGTGAAAACACCCAACAGACAGGTTTTGTGGGCAAATATCTTTATTTAACTGAGAATGTCTAGAAAGTCAGCAAACCATTGGGACCATGACTGATGGACTGGATTCAAATCCTGTTTAGAAGAAGCATGTACTTGGGAAAGATATGTAGATCCCTCTTTGCCTCAGTTCCCTGTTCTGAGATGTAGGAATGTTAATATGGCCTACTTTTAGCATTATGTCATGTGGCCAAAAATGATTGAATACAGGTAAAATGTTTGAAAAATAAAGGACTGGTGCTTCACAAATGCTCTATAAGTGTTCAATCCTAAATGATGGCAAGAAGAAGCTGGATATTTCGTAGCTGTTGAAAGGAGAGAAGGGATTTGACGGCTCCAAGAAAGGGGGATTCAAGCTTACTCTTCAG
The DNA here is from genome assembly GCF_949752795.1 of Hyperoodon ampullatus. Classification (NCBI taxonomy): domain Eukaryota; kingdom Metazoa; phylum Chordata; class Mammalia; order Artiodactyla; family Ziphiidae; genus Hyperoodon; species Hyperoodon ampullatus. The sequence continues at coordinate 130,267,728 of NC_136915.1, read as the reverse complement.
CTTTTTCATGGGAACAATGCTTTACAGCTCATGGAGAATATCCATTATCATGTCTGACACCCAGCCCTGTTGGGGGTGAAGGGGAGGGCAAAGTGGGGGCTGTAACCCATATGTTATGGTGGAGGGTGTGGAAATTTAGAGAGATAAGTGACTGTCCAAGAGTCACAACCATGATGAATGATGGATCACGGACAGGACAGACAGAGCCAGTGCCTACCCTGAGCTCAATCCCTGGGGTAGATCTCTTGGTTCTGTCTTCACTGTATGCAGTGTTTCTTGCCCAGCACACAGAAACAGGGCCGGCACAAGTGATGGAAGACAGACTTTCCACAGGAGAAGGACATTTCGTTTCCTTAGCACGGAATCCGATAGTGAATATTAGCCTCAAAGGAGAAAGGTGGAGTGAATTTCCTCCATCTACTCCTGGAGGCTCCTTCTTTCTCGGACTCCTGCAGAACTGGGTGTGGCATGTGGGTACAAGCATGGGCTCCCTGCAAAAGGAAGGAGGCCTGCCTAGCACTAGGTGCTTCAGGTAAGGGGGGAGGACTCATCCCGAGGCTCTAATAGCAAACAGTTAGAATGAGGGAAGTGGCAGACAGATGTATCATAACCATTCAGAATGCTATGAGACCTACTAAGAGATGAGATTTCTTATTAAATGAAGTTGTAATTGACCCAGTAGTAGGAATGCTGAAACCCAGTTTTGTTCATTAAGAATCCATCCATGGAGCAACTATGTCCGTGCACCACAACTACTAAGCCTGTGCTCTAGAGCCCGCAAGTCACAACTACTGAGCCCACGTGCCACAACTATTGAAGCCCATGCACCTAGAGCCCATGCTCTGGAACAACAGAAGCCACCGAAATGAGAAGCCCGCACACTGCAACGAAGACCCAACACAGCCAAAAAAAAAATAATAATAATAATCCAGTAAACATTTGCCTGGGTGGTGATAGGATTTGTTTTCCAGGTTAAATGAGGCTCACTTGGTATAAAATCAATGCACACACTGAAAGTGTACAGTTTATTTACTTTTATATCCATACCCATTCATGATGCAGTGGTGATGGGAATATTTTTTAGAAAGCTGGCACCAGTAACAGTGATGTTTAGGGGAACATAAATCAAGGGAAACACAACACAAAATGTTCACATACACACACAGAATCATACCACTCATTTCACATACAGCCACACCCAGTCTCATGCACACAAACCTACACCACCTAACCGTAATACAGCTTCTTCCTGGGACTATAGTAATTGGTCACATTACTTGTAAATCACTTTCTATCACCAGGACCCCTACTCTCATTCCCAGCACAAATTTGGAATCAGTTTGCCCTCTACACTAAAACCAGCAAGAATGTCCCACTTTCTCATCTTCAAAGTTCTTCCTCCCCAGGTGACTGATTCCAGAATACGTACCGTTTTCACGTTCTGTGAAGGCCACCTGCAATTACAGAGGAGAAAACACTATGAGGATAAGATCACAGTGATGCTCAGGTCTTTTGTTCATTTGCTGACAGTAGAAAACCTCATAAGAAACAGTGGTCCAGGAAACCCAGCAAGGGTTATCAGAGCAAACCTACTCGGGCTGAAAGGCAAGAACTTTGCTGGGAGGATGGAACTTCCAAGTCCATTTAGGTTGGAAATTACAGAATTCTTTGCCTAGAAGAAAAATCGATGCAGGAGAGAGAGCTCTATACTCTACAGGCTGTAATGGATGCTGTCAATCGTAATGTCCTGTGGAATCAGGCACCATGAGTTGGTAATAGACTCTCACTCCACATTCTCCCAACCAAGGGAATTGTATGTATCTGGAAGGAATACCCTCAAATATACATAACTTAATTCTATTGAAAGAGAAATAAAGCAATATTTCTATCTCAGACCAGAAAAAATCCAGCTTACCTTGGGGATCCACGGAGGCTTTTCTTCTGTCCTATCACGGTGCAGGTCATCCGCCACATCCTCAGGGGGAGCTGGAGGGACACAGAGTAACTGTCAGGACACTGGTGATGCGGCTCAGGAATTACTCAGGGGCTTTCTTCTCGATGAGGACATGGGGTGGTGTGTATGGATGTGGGAGGTTAGTAAGTGTGGGCTGAGCTGGTGTTGGGCCATCCTCTTTGGGGGATGAAGGAAGGCAAAGGACAAGAGGAAGGAAATGAAAACAGAGCTTTGGCTTTCTAGCTAAGGGGAGCCTAATCAGAAGGGAAGGGTCGATCTAAAAAATGGTAAACACTAAAATGCATGCTCTGTTTCAATGACACAGACCCATGACCCATCCTGCCTCTTTTGAGCTTCTGCTAAATTGCCACTGTCTCTTGATTTTTCCCAGATCACTCTTTCCCCAGCATCCACAATGCCAGCTACTGCATTTATCATGTCTTCTGTTGTATGATATTTTATACTTGATTAACAGCAACCTCCTTAAAGGACTGAATTCAATCCTAGACAAAATATGCTACATTTATTCACTAATCACTTGTCTTAAAGAAAATCAAATCCACAAGATTTGACAAAACTGAAATCCTACCATTTAGATACAGCCACTATCAATCGTATCATATTTTTCTCCCAGTCTTTGTTTTCTATACAATGTACGTATGCCCACTGAGTCATGGTCTGCCCATACTCTAGGGAGCTGTTCCATAAGTGGGACACTTCGTTATGAAGAGGGAGCCCGGACTGAGCACAGCCTGTCTCTAACCCAGCTGTGCAGGAGAAGTGTACAGGCTAACAGTCAGGTTCCACTTTGAGTCCTTGGGTGTGGGCTACAGGAATTGACCAATGCTAAGGCTTATGGTAATGTTATCCAATACAATAAAATAGCTCCCTGATTCTTATCTGCTTTTGGCCTTGTTTAAGCAATGACACCAGCACTGACAGATATGACCTGTACTGTATACATGGGGTCTCACACCTCTCAGAATCTGTGAGCTGACCAGGAGAATGCAGGTCCTGAGGTGAACTTCACATTACTGACTGTGCCAAAGTCAACTGATAAGCCCACCCATAGCTGCCCTGGATTCTGTGACCACTAAGGCCACCTGATGGGCAAGGTCTGGACCTTTGGAGATGCTAGGACTTCCAGCCAAGGATACGGATGCAGGGACTCCCTTGCTCCATGACTGAGGATCCCTTGGCTGAGTGGTAAGTGCAGGTCAGGGATCCAGAGCACCCACATTGGGACCCACCCCTGGGTTCTCAGTTTGGCTTTTCCACTTAGGAGGTCAAGAGCTTAGAACATTTATCTCTGCACCATCTCCTTCTGAGGAAAAGGAATATTAACCAAATCTGGGCAACAGCTGTGTTGAGGGAAGAACAAGGTAGTGTACAGACAGTGTGCAGTGGTGATGAGCTTTGTTGACAGGTGAATTGTGTTGTGTAAGAGGGAAATATCTCCTCAGGAAAAACACACATGCTCACGCATGCAGGTTCACAATCACACCACATAGGCTCACACATGGACCCCACCCCAACCCTGATACACACAAACCCACATCATCTAAATGATGCAGTTACTTCCAGGACCATAGAACTTGGGCATGGCTCTTTACTGGGAAATCAGTCTCTAGCTCTACACCCCCAGCCCTCATCCCTGTAGGGACCCTGAATCAGGGTGTCTCTCCAAGCAAAGCCAGCAAGAGAGTCCCACCTTCTTCATCATCTAGATTGTTCCTCAGCACAGGGGTGAACTCTGAATACATACCGTTTTTGTTTGCTGTCCAATCCACCTGTGATTAGAGAAGAGAAAACAGTGTAAGGATCTCAGCATCCTGTGCTCTGTGGACACAGGTATTTCGTCTCTTTTTTTGTCCTCAGAAAACCAAATGGGAAACTGCTGTTGAGTCAATGGCCCCAAAAGAAACCAGAGAAGACAGCTGTGGGAAAGGCTGGAGCTTTGCCTGGAAGATCTCTCAGGTCCACTTTGAGGAGCAAATACAAAAGTCTATTTCAAGGAGGGAAATTTTCTGCTCAGGAAAGTGTGTCTGACTATACAGTTTCTAACTGATGTTGCCATTTTTTAAATGGCCTTTTGAATGAGTTATCTGTTGGGAAAGACCTTCAATCAGCATTCATCCAACCAAGCAAAATTGTATACATCAGCTGTCTTGAACATTGTAGATCTTCATATCTGAAATCAATTGGAAAAGAAAGAAATGAAGCAAACTTTTAATCTCTGATAAATAAGGGGAGCTTACCCTGGAGGTAGCAGGAGCCACTTTAATTGTCCTCACATAGGGCCGTTTCTCCAACAGGTCCTCAGGGGGCTCTAGGAGGACACAGAGTAAGTGTCAGGACACTGGTGATGCTGCTCAGGAATTACTCAGAGAGCCTCGTTAATGTGGACACAGGGTGGGAGTGTATGGATACAGGTGGTTACTGAGTGTGGACTGAGGTGCTGTTGGACAAACCTCCCTGGTGGGTGGAGGAAGGCAAAGGGGAGGAACATTTCAGAAATGAGGAAGAGAACCTTTAGCTTTCTAGCTGTAGGGAACCTAATCAGTTTGAAAGTGTCAGTCTGAAAAAGCTTAAACACTAACATTGCACTATGCTTCAGTATAGAGTCCCACGGCCCCTCTGCCCATTTCAAAGTCCCTCCAAATCCCCCTTCTTCTTGAAATGTTACAAGACTATTTCAGCTTCCTTCTAATCAAATATGTTGCTCCTTCATTCATCGTCCATTCTGTTGGATTTTTGACTTATTTTATTGTGATGAAATATACATATTTATGCTTTTCATAATTTTTAAGTATACAGTTCACTAGCATTTCTTACTTTCACAATGCTGTGTACCCATCAACACAATCTACATCTTAATCTTTTTCATCATTTCAACGTAACCTCTGTACCCATTAAATCATAATCCACCTGACTCCTGCCTCCTGACCTTGGTAATTTCTACTTCCGGTGTCTGTGAGTTTGCCTACACTAGGTACCTCACACAAGTGGAATCATATAATATTTGTCTTTCTGCGCCTGCCTTATTTCACTAACAATAATATATTTTTATATTATTTGGATCATTCATTTTGTAGCATAAGTCAATCTTTAATTCCTTTTTGTGGTTGAAAATTATTCCATTCTGTGTATATATCACATTTTATTTATCCATTCATCACCTCATGGACTTTGGATTGTTTCTATCTTTTGGCTACTAAGAATAATGCTACTATGAACATTAGTGTACACATTTCTGTATGGCACCATAATGGTGACAAATAATATTGTACATATTTCAAATATCATTGAAGTTAACAACACAAGGTGTGACTCTTAGGTGAACTATGGACTTTTCATTAGTAAAAATATACTTACATTGTTTCACTAATTGTAACAAATGTACTTCACCTATGCTATATATTATTAATAGCTGAAACTGGAGTGATAGGATACAGGTATTTTCTGTATTGCATGTACAACTTTTATGTCAATATCATCCTGTTCTAAATAATGTCTAATAATTTAAAGAAATCTCAAAACATGGTTTCAGGGAGGGATGTGTTGTTGCTAACGTTCAAAAATCAGCTAATGTCTAAACCATAACTAGAGACCATCTTCCCTCTTAAACATGAACCAAATGTTGAATTTTAAATGCATGTTTACTTCCATGGTTAAAACAGTACCAGCTGGCTTAGTAAGTTTCAATTTGAACACATGGAATAAAAGAAGAATACTGCTTAATATTTCATAGCTTTTTCTTAAATATGAGGGACTGAATCAACTAGAATAATTATTCTTGAGTGAACCTAATGAGACATTTTCCACAGTACCTTCAGCTGGGTCATTTATAGGGTGCATCCTAAAATGTGGCCGGATGCGGATCTTTTTCAGCCAGCCTGGGGTTGATATTCCTGACCTCTGATGAGTGTTTCTTCTTCTCGCATTCTGGGAGCAGCATCCTGGGAAATGCATTACAATAGAGACAACTATTGACATCTTGCTGGCAGAAGACCATGGGGAAATTAGCAATAATTTATTCACAGTTCAATCCTTTGGTCCCTTTCCTCACCAGCTGCCCAGCAGAGCCTCCTGAATCAAAGTTGGACTTAGGAAGATCTTGTACTTTGGTATGCAGTGAAAACACCCAACAGACAGGTTTTGTGGGCAAATATCTTTATTTAACTGAGAATGTCTAGAAAGTCAGCAAACCATTGGGACCATGACTGATGGACTGGATTCAAATCCTGTTTAGAAGAAGCATGTACTTGGGAAAGATATGTAGATCCCTCTTTGCCTCAGTTCCCTGTTCTGAGATGTAGGAATGTTAATATGGCCTACTTTTAGCATTATGTCATGTGGCCAAAAATGATTGAATACAGGTAAAATGTTTGAAAAATAAAGGACCGGTGCTTCACAAATGCTCTATAAGTGTTCAATCCTAAATGATGGCAAGAAGAAGCTGGATATTTCGTAGCTGTTGAAAGGAGAGAAGGGATTTGACGGCTCCAAGAAAGGGGGATTCAAGCTTACTCTTCAGCTTTTTCATGGGAACAATGCTTTACAGCTCATGGAGAATATCCATTATCATGTCTGACACCCAGCCCTGTTGGGGGTGAAGGGGAGGGCAAAGTGGGGGCTGTAACCCATATGTTATGGTGGAGGGTGTGGAAATTTAGAGAGATAAGTGACTGTCCAAGAGTCACAACCATGATGAATGATGGATCACGGACAGGACAGACAGAGCCAGTGCCTACCCTGAGCTCAATCCCTGGGGTAGATCTCTTGGTTCTGTCTTCACTGTATGCAGTGTTTCTTGCCCAGCACACAGAAACAGGGCCGGCACAAGTGATGGAAGACAGACTTTCCACAGGAGAAGGACATTTCGTTTCCTTAGCACAGAATCCGATAGTGAATATTAGCCTCAAAGGAGAAAGGTGGAGTGAATTTCCTCCATCTACTCCTGGAGGCTCCTTCTTTCTCGGACTCCTCCAGAACTGGGTGTGGCATGTGGGTACAAGCATGGGCTCCCTGCAAAAGGAAGGAGGCCTGCCTAGCACTAGGTGCTTCAGGTAAGGGGGGAGGACTCATCCCGAGGCTCTAATAGCAAACAGTTAGAATGAGGGAAGTGGCAGACAGATGTATCATAACCATTCAGAATGCTATGAGACCTACTAAGAGATGAGATTTCTTATTAAATGAAGTTGTAATTGACCCAGTAGTAGGGATGCTGAAACCCAGTTTTGTTCATTAAGAATCCATCCATGGAGCAACTATGTCCGTGCACCACAACTACTAAGCCTGTGCTCTAGAGCCCGCAAGTCACAACTACTGAGCCCACGTGCCACAACTATTGAAGCCCATGCACCTAGAGCCCATGCTCTGGAACAACAGAAGCCACCGAAATGAGAAGCCCGCGCACTGCAACGAAGACCCAACACAGCCAAAAAAAAAATAATAATAATCCAGTAAACATTTGCCTGGGTGGTGATAGGATTTGTTTTCCAGGTTAAATGAGGCTCACTTGGTATAAAATCAATGCACACACTGAAAGTGTACAGTTTATTTACTTTTATATCCATACCATTCATGATGCAGTGGTGATGGGAATATTTTTTAGAAAGTTGGCACCAGTAACAGTGATGTTTAGGGGAACATAAATCAAGGGAAACACAACACAAAAAGTTCACATACACACACAGAATCATACCACTCATTTCACATACAGCCACACCCAGTCTCATGCACACAAACCTACACCACCTAACCGTAATACAGCTTCTTCCTGGGACTATAGTAATTGGTCACATTACTTGTAAATCACTTTCTATCACCAGGACCCCTACTCTCATTCCCAGCACAAATTTGGAATCAGTTTGCCCTCTACACTAAAACCAGCAAGAATGTCCCACTTTCTCATCTTCAAAGTTCTTCCTCCCCAAGTGACTGATTCCAGAATACGTACCGTTTTCACGTTCTGTGAAGGCCACCTGCAATTACAGAGGAGAAAACACTATGAGGATAAGATCACAGTGATGCTCAGGTCTTTTGTTCATTTGCTGACAGTAGAAAACCTCATAAGAAACAGTGGTCCAGGAAACCCAGCAAGGGTTATCAGAGCAAACCTACTCGGGCTGAAAGGCAAGAACTTTGCTGGGAGGATGGAACTTCCAAGTCCATTTAGGTTGGAAATTACAGAATTCTTTGCCTAGAAGAAAAATCGATGCAGGAGAGAGAGCTCTATACTCTACAGGCTGTAATGGATGCTGTCAATCGTAATGTCCTGTGGAATCAGGCACCATGAGTTGGTAATAGACTCTCACTCCACATTCTCCCAACCAAGGGAATTGTATGTATCTGGAAGGAATACCCTCAAATATACATAACTTAATTCTATTGAAAGAGAAATAAAGCAATATTTCTATCTCAGACCAGAAAAAATCCAGCTTACCTTGGGGATCCACGGAGGCTTTTCTTCTGTCCTATCACGGTGCAGGTCATCCGCCACATCCTCAGGGGGAGCTGGAGGGACACAGAGTAACTGTCAGGACACTGGTGATGCGGCTCAGGAATTACTCAGGGGCTTTCTTCTCGATGAGGACATGGGGTGGTGTGTATGGATGTGGGAGGTTAGTAAGTGTGGGCTGAGCTGGTGTTGGGCCATCCTCTTTGGGGGATGAAGGAAGGCAAAGGACAAGAGGAAGGAAATGAAAACAGAGCTTTGGCTTTCTAGCTAAGGGGAGCCTAATCAGAAGGGAAGGGTCGATCTAAAAAATGGTAAACACTAAAATGCATGCTCTGTTTCAATGACACAGACCCATGACCCATCCTGCCTCTTTTGAGCTTCTGCTAAATTGCCACTGTCTCTTGATTCTTCCCAGATCACTCTTTCCCCAGCATCCACAATGCCAGCTACTGCATTTATCATGTCTTCTGTTGTATGATATTTTATACTTGATTAACAGCAACCTCCTTAAAGGACTGAATTCAATCCTAGACAAAATATGCTACATTTATTCACTAATCACTTGTCTTAAAGAAAATCAAATCCACAAGATTTGACAAAACTGAAATCCTACCATTTAGATACAGCCACTATCAATCGTATCATATTTTTCTCCCAGTCTTTGTTTTCTATACAATGTACGTATGCCCACTGAGTCATGGTCTGCCCATACTCTAGGGAGCTGTTCCATAAGTGGGACACTTCGTTATGAAGAGGGAGCCCGGACTGAGCACAGCCTGTCTCTAACCCAGCTGTGCAGGAGAAGTGTACAGGCTAACAGTCAGGTTCCACTTTGAGTCCTTGGGTGTGGGCTACAGGAATTGACCAATGCTAAGGCTTATGGTAATGTTATCCAATACAATAAAATAGCTCCCTGATTCTTATCTGCTTTTGGCCTTGTTTAAGCAATGACACCAGCACTGACAGATATGACCTGTACTGTATACATGGGGTCTCACACCTCTCAGAATCTGTGAGCTGACCAGGAGAATGCAGGTCCTGAGGTGAACTTCACATTACTGACTGTGCCAAAGTCAACTGATAAGCCCACCCATAGCTGCCCTGGATTCTGTGACCACTAAGGCCACCTGATGGGCAAGGTCTGGACCTTTGGAGATGCTAGGACTTCCAGCCAAGGATACGGATGCAGGGACTCCCTTGCTCCACGACTGAGGATCCCTTGGCTGAGTGGTAAGTGCAGGTCAGGGATCCAGAGCACCCACATTGGGACCCACCCCTGGGTTCTCAGTTTGGCTTTTCCACTTAGGAGGTCAAGAGCTTAGAACATTTATCTCTGCACCATCTCCTTCTGAGGAAAAGGAATATTAACCAAATCTGGGCAACAGCTGTGTTGAGGGAAGAACAAGGTAGTGTACAGACAGTGTGCAGTGGTGATGAGCTTTGTTGACAGGTGAACTGTGCTGTGTAAGAGGGAAATATCTCCTCAGGAAACACACACACGCTCACGCATGCAGGTTCACAATCACACCACATAGGCTCACACATGGACCCCACCCCAACCCTGATACACACAAACCCACATCATCTAAATGATGCAGTTACTTCCAGGACCATAGAACTTGGGCATGGCTCTTTACTGGGAAATCAGTCTCTAGCTCTACACCCCCAGCCCTCATCCCTGTAGGGACCCTGAATCAGGGTGTCTCTCCAAGCAAAGCCAGCAAGAGAGTCCCACCTTCTTCATCATCTAGATTGTTCCTCAGCACAGGGGTGAACTCTGAATACATACCGTTTTTGTTTGCTGTCCAATCCACCTGTGATTAGAGAAGAGAAAACAGTGTAAGGATCTCAGCATCCTGTGCTCTGTGGACACAGGTATTTCATCTCTTTTTTTGTCCTCAGAAAACCAAATGGGAAACTGCTGTTGAGTCAATGGCCCCAAAAGAAACCAGAGAAGACAGCTGTGGGAAAGGCTGGAGCTTTGCCTGGAAGATCTCTCAGGTCCACTTTGAGGAGCAAATACAAAAGTCTATTTCAAGGAGGGAAATTTTCTGCTCAGGAAAGTGTGTCTGACTATACAGTTTCTAACTGATGTTGCCATTTTTTAAATGGCCTTTTGAATGAGTTATCTGTTGGGAAAGACCTTCAATCAGCATTCATCCAACCAAGCAAAATTGTATACATCAGCTGTCTTGAACATTGTAGATCTTCATATCTGAAATCAATTGGAAAAGAAAGAAATGAAGCAAACTTTTAATCTCTGATAAATAAGGGGAGCTTACCCTGGAGGTAGCAGGAGCCACTTTAATTGTCCTCACATAGGGCCGTTTCTCCAACAGGTCCTCAGGGGGCTCTAGGAGGACACAGAGTAAGTGTCAGGACACTGGTGATGCTGCTCAGGAATTACTCAGAGAGCCTCGTTAATGTGGACACAGGGTGGGAGTGTATGGATACAGGTGGTTACTGAGTGTGGACTGAGGTGCTGTTGGACAAACCTCCCTGGTGGGTGGAGGAAGGCAAAGGGGAGGAACATTTCAGAAATGAGGAAGAGAACCTTTAGCTTTCTAGCTGTAGGGAACCTAATCAATTTGAAAGTGTCAGTCTGAAAAAGCTTAAACACTAACATTGCACTATGCTTCAGTATAGAGTCCCACGGCCCCTCTGCCCATTTCAAAGTCCCTCCAAATCCCCCTTCTTCTTGAAATGTTACAAGACTATTTCAGCTTCCTTCTAATCAAATATGTTGCTCCTTCATTCATCGTCCATTCTGTTGGATTTTTGACTTATTTTATTGTGATGAAATATACATATTTATGCTTTTCATAATTTTTAAGTATACAGTTCACTAGCATTTCTTACTTTCACAATGCTCTGTACCCATCAACACAATCTACATCTTAATCTTTTTCATCATTTCAACGTAACCTCTGTACCCATTAAATCATAATCCACCTGACTCCTGCCTCCTGACCTTGGTAATTTCTACTTCCGGTGTCTGTGAGTTTGCCTACACTAGGTACCTCACACAAGTGGAATCATATAATATTTGTCTTTCTGCGCCTGCCTTATTTCACTAACAATAATATATTTTTATATTATTTGGATCATTCATTTTGTAGCATAAGTCAATCTTTAATTCCTTTTTTTATGGTTGAAAATTATTCCATTCTGTGTATATATCACATTTTATTCACATTCATCACCTCATGGACTTTGGATTGTTTCTAGCTTTTGGCTACTAAGAATAATGCTACTATGAACATTAGTGTACACATTTCTGTATGGCACCATAATGGTGACAAATAATATTGTACATATTTCAAATATCATTGAATATAACAACACAAGGTGTGACTCTTAGGTGAACTATGGACTTTTCATTAGTAAAAATATACTTACATTGTTTCACTAATTGTAACAAATGTACTTCACCTATGCTATATATTATTAATAGCTGAAACTGGAGTGATAGAATACAGGTATTTTCTGTATTGCATGTAAAACTTTTATGTCAATATCATCCTGTTCTAAATAATGTCTAATAATTTAAAGAAATCTCAAAACATGGTTTCAGGGAGGGATGTGTTGTCGCTAACGTTCAAAAATCAGCTAATGTCTAAACCTTAACTAGAGACCATCTTCCCTCTTAAACATGAACCAAATGTTGAATTTTAAATGCATGTTTACTTCCATGGTTAAAACAGTACCAGCTGGCTTAGTAAGTTTCAATTTGAACACATGGAATAAAAGAAGAATACTGCTTAATATTTCATAGCTTTTTCTTAAATATGAGGCACTGAATCAACTAGAATTATTATTCTTGAGTGAACCTAATGAGACATTTTCCACAGTACCTTCAGCTGGGTCATTTATAGGGTGCATCCTAAAATGTGGCCGGATGCGGATCTTTTTCAGCCAGCCTGGGGTTGATATTCCTGACCTCTGATGAGTGTTTCTTCTTCTCGCATTCTGGGAGCAGCATCCTGGGAAATGCATTACAATAGAGACAACTATTGACATCTTGCTGGCAGAAGACCATGGGGAAATTAGCAATAATTTATTCACAGTTCAATCCTTTGGTCCCTTTCCTCACCAGCTGCCCAGCAGAGCCTCCTGAATCAAAGTTGGACTTAGGAAGATCTTGTACTTTGGTATGCAGTGAAAACACCCAACAGACAGGTTTTGTGGGCAAATATCTTTATTTAACTGAGAATGTCTAGAAACTCAGCAAACCATTGGGACCATGACTGACGGACTGGATTCAAATCCCGTTTAGAAGAAGCATGTACTTGGGAAAGATATGTAGATCCCTCTTTGCCTCAGTTCCCTGTTCTGAGATGTAGGAATGTTAATATGGCCTAAGTTTAGCATTATGTCATGTGTCCAAAAATGATTGAATATAGGTAAAATGTTTGAAAAATAAAGGACCGGTGCTTCACAAATGCGCTATACGTGTTCAATCCTGAATGATGGCAAGAAGAAGCTGGACATTTGGTAGCTGTTGAAAGCAGAGAAGGGATTTGACGGCTCCAAGTAAAGGGGGGATTCAAGCTTACTCTTCAGCTTTTTCATGGGAACAATGCTTTACAGCTCATGGAGAATATCCATTATCATGTCTGACACCCAGCCCTGTTGGGGGTGAAGGGGAGGGCAAAGTGGGGGCTGTAACCCATATGTTATGGTGGAGGGTGTGGAAATTTAGAGATAAGTGACTGTCCAAGAGTCACAACCATGATGAATGATGGATCTGGGACAGGACAGACCCCTGGACCCCTGAGCCAGGAGTTCCCCTCACTCTCTCTCTCAAATTCTCCTGCCCCAAGTTTTCTGTGGGTGAGAGCTGATGCCCTGGAGGAGCTGCCTGAGCCTAGAAAAGAACCCAAATCCTTACCCTACTTTTCGTCTCTATATTTCTATCCCTCATTCAAAATACATCAGTTTCTTACCAACAAAGCTCCCCTGAAGGACCACAGGAATTGCAACTGTGTCCGTTCTCCCCAGCCTCTTCATACCGTCAACTATCTCACAAGCATCCTTCACAATGACCAGCTCACCATGCTGAGTGACCAGTGGTCTGTTACATTCCTAGGTTGCCTCAGAGCTCAAAACCTCTAAGCAAAAGGCCACATGATGGCTCTACCAAGAATCAACTTCCCTTCAATTGACCAAGTTTGGATGAATAGTTATCATGAATTAACTGAGGAGGTGGCCATCTCTGCTGGGCTTTGGTGGCTTAGTTAAGTCTGTGATGCTCAAAGTCTCACTGACAATTGATCTGAGCACCCATTCGAGCAGCCTGGACCAAGGGCTTGCTAAGAATGGGCAAGCGTTCAAGTCCTTCCTCACTAATATTCCGGCTCTATAAACTCATCATTTTCTAGACCCTGTAGTGGAAGGCAATAGAATCCCACATTCTTTTTGAAAGTCATCTCCATACTCAGAGGCTGGAGACCCCACCCCAGGATTCTCCTTGAGAATCACCAGACAGACCCTCCTTCCCTCAGTGACCAAATGTTCATTCCACTAATGTGATGGCACTGGCCCTTCTCACCAAACTCCCTGGCAGCCGCCAAACAGCCAGTGATCTTGTCCACAGCAACCCATGGAAATCCAACCAGTGAATCCCAGGTTCTTTCCTTTATAAAACTCTCTGGATTTAGACCTTGAATATTTGGTTTCAGATTGACAGCTACATTTAGAAGAGCTGAGCTGTAATTCCCCTTTCCTCCTATAATGACCATTGCTGAGGAGATATGAAGATTCTCCTGCTTCAGTAAAAGCATAATGAGTGAGTTCCCTTTATCTGTTCTCTGGTAGAGTGTGTACAAAATTGGCATTTGGAGATAGTATGTTTTTCTAAATTTAGGAAAATATTTAAGGCAGCTGGCTTGATAGAAGAATCAAAAATATAACTTAAGTAATATAACAAACTGTAAAATATATTTATAACTGTAGATAAATGTGGTAGAAATCAAAAAAGAAAACAAAAAAGATGAGGAACATATATCAGTAAAAGTTAACCAGCACATTTGAAGGAACAGCCTTCAGAGGATGAATATGAACCTACCTCCAGAACAATTCAGACTGTCCATTTTCAAAGTCTCAAGGGGTGAAAGTGAGAGCTTCTCATCTGTCACCGTATGTGAACCTCTCAGTTCACAGACTGGCAGTTGGAATGGAATGCCAAGATGTGCATTATCATATTACCATAGTGACAGGTCACAACAGAACTTTCAGAATGAACTGGACTCTGCACAGGATGGGTCCAACTGCTGTTGTCTACAAAGTGTGTTTCCAAGGACAAGTTTGGCTCTTCAGAGTAAACATTTTATTTCCGAAGTTGAATCTCAGGCGCACAATTTACTCTCTCATTAAGAAAATAATTTATATGGGAGAAAATGATCTGCCCCCCCAAATACAGTTGATAGTGCACATTTCAGGGTGAAGATGGACAAAGGTAACACGTTGAGAATAAAAAGAGGTTCTATTCTTCACTGAAATATCATCCTGTTGCTGAACGCAAGTCCATGTGCCTGACAAACAGTGAGGCCAAACAATACCAACATGTCGAGTTTGGAGCATTGGAGCAGAGAAAGGTTTACTGCAGGGCCATGTGAGGAGATGGGCGGCTCATGCCTTAGAAAACCCTGAACTCCCCAAAAGCTTTCAGCAAAGCCCTTTCATGGGAAAGGTAAGGGAGGGGTGTGGTTAGTTGCTTCAAACTTCTAAGGTCAGATCCTTTTTTCTTGAGGTCAGGTCATGGTCAGGTCACGATGTTCCTGTAAGCCTCCACCAAAACAAATGTTACTCTCTGTACTGACAAGAAAGGGCAAGGTCCCAAGGCTCAACTCTTGCTCTCCAGAGTCCAGGTCCTGGCCAAGAGGAGGGGGTCTGTGTGCAGGCTGGTTACCCTGCCCGGGAGTGTCCGTCCATCAACCAGTCTGGGTTCTCCCACCAGTGCCCAGGCCTGCTTGAAGAAGCAGATCTCAGGTGGCGGTGCCCTCCAGGCCAGGTCCCCAGACCCTGCCCAGCCTTCATCACTGAGGGAGCCAGGCGCCCAGGACCCTGCCGGCCCTCAGGCTTTTCCTTTAAACTGGAGAGAATCATTTGTAGCAAATACCAGTCAGGTGAATTCCCAGCTGCCAACAACTGCCCTTTGACGAGAACAGCCCAACCGCAGAGGCGGACCTGAAGTAATGATGTGCAAAGTCCTCGCAGCTGAACCTTGACCTCTGGCCTCTTCCTGGGGTGGACAACTGATCAAAGCTGGACCAAGTTTTGAAACTTGAGCAGAGAGTCTGAAGCCGCTTGAAGCTCTTACCTGGATGACAGTGTCCGTGTACTGCAGGTGCTGAGGCCTCTGTGCACCACGACCCATGGGGACTGCTGCTGCCATTAGGTCGCCGAGGCAGGGACGGGGGTAGGTTCACGCCTGCCCCGCCCCTATTACAATCTCCACCCATTTCTACTCTTCCTCCCCACACTTTTCTAGATAAAATAATTTAAAATGTAAGATTTAATCTTATTATAAACAAAGTTAAGTTTTCATGTCTAATGTCCAGTTGTATTCTTAGTGTCCTATAAATTCGGTTTTTCTCCTCACAGAAATTAATATTTTTGCCACGTATTGCAAGTATATTTCCAATTTGTCACTGTCTTTTTATCAGTTACTTTTACTTTTGTCATGAAGACATTTATTTTCTTTTCAAAAATCAGTAATTCAAATATTTTTATTTGTTACTTTTGGCTGTGAGAAAGGTAAGGAGGAAGAATAGTATGACTAATATTCATATTAAGGACTAAATACTCCTTTAGGAAAATATTTTACTAATTAGGAAAATAACTACAGGTTATGTTACATTAGTTCTGCCTTCAAGGTGCCCACACTCTAGTGCCATGAAGATATAAATCAAATTTAGAGCCCAATTATAATAAATAGCTCAATCCAGGTGACTTGTAACACCCATTGCAATGTTTGCACTTCAAACTGTTTTATGTGATTCCCTAATTATATTATATGGTAACCTAATAAATGATCTCAAATCCATTAGATAAAAGGCATGATAAAAAACTAAGAAATAGACTTAGTAAAATAAAGGGTACCATGGCAAAATAATGTGTTTCCCTTGATTTATAAACCCGTTAATCTTGAATGAACATTTTGGTAACATTTCATCTGGTTTGTGAGTCCATTTTACAAGTATAAGCAGTTCACTTGGAGGAATTTCGTTGATTCCTGCTGGGTTTAAAACTTCAGTTAAGTGACTACCATTCTATTTCTCATGAGAGCTAGCTTAACTTCTTCCATTT
The DNA here is from genome assembly GCF_949752795.1 of Hyperoodon ampullatus. Lineage (NCBI taxonomy): Eukaryota > Metazoa > Chordata > Mammalia > Artiodactyla > Ziphiidae > Hyperoodon > Hyperoodon ampullatus. The sequence continues at coordinate 130,251,001 of NC_136915.1, read as the reverse complement.
TTCTTCGTAATTCTCATCTTTGAGAGCAGGAACATGTTGGTTGGAATAATTTTGCATCCCAGTAGGAGCAATTATACATTTTCTCATGTGATTGATACTGCACGCAAGTCTATTGGTGATCAGTAACCTGCGCCTTGTAATTCCTTTAATTTCATTTATATTCAGCTGGGAAAGGAGCCAGATTTCTCCTGGCTTCCACACACTCGCTGATGGTTAGACAATAAATAAGATTTTTATTTTCCTTCCTGTACTTGTAGGCTTGTCGGCTATAACACTTTCTTCTTTTTGCAGCATTTTCTGTCACTATCTTTATTTTTAAATTAAGTGTATTTTATTTTGTGCAAAGTACCCCTTCAGCTTCAACAGAGAAGTTTCACTCTGCAGTGTTTTTGTTACTATTCAGTCATATTATTTTAAACTTTATTATTTCTTCTTTCATCTAAGGGTTACTTACAAGAGTAAGTTTATTTCTCCCTAACTTCAGATGTGGTTGTTCCTTAGTAATCCCTTTATATCAAACACCAGCTTAATTGTGTTCTGGTCAAGAATGTGTTCTTTAGGATACTGGTTCTGGGAATATAATAAAACTTGCTTTATTACCTTGTAGCTGATTAATTTTTATGGATATGCTATGTTTGCTTGAAAATGATATACATTCTACATTTGTTAGGTGTCATGTTCTATCTATACTCATTATATCAAGATCTTGTTTAGTTTAAATCTTCTATATCTTTATCAATTCTTAACATCTTGTTAATGTTCCTGGCTTGGATTTAAGTTTTTTTTTCTTCTTAGCATTTCTACATTGTTACATTTGTATATATGTGGTGCTATTATTAGATGCATACATATTTATAATTTATACTCAGTATGATTTTTATCATCCTGATGACTTTAATACTACTATTTAACGCATTGTTTGTTTGACATGAACACAAATACATCATTGATATTTTAAATATTTGGTTTGCTTATAAATTTATGCTCTTTTAATTTCAAATTCTAAGTTTTTTGGGTTTTTTTTTAATTTACTTAGGGCCTAAAACTTATCCCCTTGCAAAAAAGCATATAACTTTATTTTTAAAATGACATTGATTTTTTTTAACCTGGATTATTTCTTTGGCACATTTAATTTCATATATATTGATTCATTCTTACAATCTTATTTTACTTATTTAATGTTTTCTATTTATCTGATTTTCTACATTTGTTTTGTTGGTTAGCATGTAGGTGCATATACTTGGGTGTGTGTGTGTGTGTGTGTGTGTGTGTGTGTGTTTTAGTGTAACTTTTCAATTTTGGATTGATTTCACTTATATACTACTCTAATTCCATTTCACACAACTATTTTATTTTTTTTGGTTGAAGTATAGTTGATTTATAATGTGTTATTTTCTGACAATGTGATTTGGTTATATACATATATATATATATATATATGTATATATTCTTTTTAATATTCTTTTCCATTATCGTTTATTACAAGATATTGAATACAGTTCCCTGTGGTACACAATGTGTCCTTGTTGATTATCTATTTTATATATAGTAGTGTGTATATGTTAATCTCAAACTCCTCATTTATCCCTCCACTCCTCTCCCTGTTATCCCTTATGGTAACCATAAGTTTGTTTTCTAGGTCTGTGGGTCTATTTGTTTTGTAGATAAGTTAGTTTGTATCATTTTTTTCAGACTTCACAAATAAGCGATATCATATGATATTTGTCTTTTTCTGTCTGGCTTACTTCACTTAGTATGATAATCTCTAGGTCCACCCATGTTGCTGCAAATGGAATTATTTCATTCTTTTTTGTGGCTGAGTAGTATTTTATTGTATATATGTACATCTTCTTTATCCATTCATCTGTCGATGGACATTTAGGTTGCTTCCATGTCTTGGCTATTGTGAATAGTGCTGCTATGAACACAGAAGTGCATGTATCTTTTCAAATAGAGTTTCCTCCAGCTACATGCCCAGGAGTGGGATTGCTGGTCATATGATAGTTCTATTGTTTATTTTTTTTAAGGAAACTCCATACAAGTTTCCATAGTGGCTGCACCAATTTATATTCTCACCAACAGTGTAGGAGGGTGCCCTTTTCTTCATACCCTCTCTAACATTTATTATTTGTAGAATTTTTTGATGATGGCCATTCTGACTGGTGTGAGGTGATATCTCATTGTAGTTTTGATTTGCATTTCTCTGATAATTGGTGAAGCTGAGCATCTTTTCATGTGCCTTTTGGCTATCTGTATGTCTTCTTTGGAGAAATGTCTATTTAGGTCTTCTGCCCATTTTTGGATTTGTTGTTGTTGTTGTTGTTGTTATGCATTGTACGAGCTGTTTGTATATTTTGGAAAGTAATCCCTTGTCAGCCGAATTGTTTGCAAATATGTCCTCCCATTCCATAGGTTGTCTTTTCATTTTGTTTATGTTTTCCTTTGCTGAGCAAAACTTACAAGTTTGATTGTGTTCTGTTTGTTTATTTGTGCTTTTATTTCTATTGCCTTGGGAGACTGACCTAAGAAAACGTTGGTACAATTTATGTCAGAAAATATTTTGCCTAAGTTCTCTTCAAGGAGTTTTATTCTGTGATGTCTTATATTTAAGTCTTTAAACCATTTTGAATTTATTTTGGTGTAGGGTGTGAGGGTGTGTTCTAACTTTATTGATTTACATGCAGCTGTCAAACTTCTCCAACATCACATGCAGAGAGACTGTCCTTTTCCCATTTTATATTCTCGCCTCGTTTGTCAGAGGTTAATTGACTATAGGTGTGTGGGTTTATTTCTGGGCTGTCTATTCTGTTCCACTGACCCATATGTCTGTTTTTGTATCAACACCACACCGTTTTGATTACTGTAGCCTTGTAGTATTGTCTGAAGTCTGGGAGAGTTACACCTCCAGCTTTGTTGTTTTTCCTTAGGATTGCTTTGGCAATTCTGGGTCTTTTATGGTTCCATATAAATTTTAGGATTATTTGTTCTAGTTCTGTGAAAAATGCCATTGGTAATTTGATAGGGGCTGCATTAAATCTGTAGATTGCTTTGGGCAGTATGGCCATTTTAACAATATTAATTCTTCCAATCCAAGAACATGGCATATCTTTTCATTTCTTTGAATGATCTTCAAATTCCTTTATAGTTCTCAGAATATAGGTCTTTCACCTCCTTGGTCAGGTTTATTCCTAAGTATTTTTCTTTTTATATGATTTTCAAAGAGATTTTTTTTTAACTTTCCCTTTCTGATATTTCATTATTAGTGTAAAGAAATGCAACAGATTTCTGTATGATAATCCTGTATCATGTTACCTTGCTAAATTAATTTATCAGTTCTTGCAGTTTTGGTCACACTATTTTAGATATTATATACTGTATTTTTTATCTTACAATGGCTACTTTATAAAATAGTACATGTTAAAATGTTAATTATTACTTTCCAAATTATACAATAAATCCAGAATTCTTTAATTCCAATACGTTATCCTGACATAGTTTTTACTTTACTTCTGCAATACAGTAAGCCCCCTACATATGAACTTTCAAGTTGCAAACTTTCAAAGATGCAAACGTGCGTTCGCATGTCCAATCATGTAAGTTACTTCATGTGTCTGGCTTCCATTGTCACGTGCATGCGTCCTCTACAAGTGGTTGTGCTTTTGTGTATTTTACTGTACAGTACTGTATACAGTATAATAATACAGTATCTTTATTTCAAGCCCAGGATGTTTGGAAGCAAGCATAAAAGCAATGGTATATAGCCGTTGTATTAGTTGGGTACCTAGGCTAAATTTGTTGGACTTACGAGCAAATTGGACTTATGAATGAGCTCTCAGAATGGAACTCATTCATATGTAGGGGACTTACTATAATTTATAAGTATAAGCATTAGATGTAAATGTGATATTTTCATATACTCACAAATAGCTTTGACCAACATGATTACATTTTCAACAGTAATTCTTGTGTTAAAAATCATTATTTGATGGAGTAAATTTGAAGACGTAATTGGCTTTATTCAATGATTCATGAATTGGGCAGCATCCCATCTAGCAAGCAGAAAGTAGCTCTGAGGAGCTGCACAAAATGGAAGGCTTTTATACACAGAAGGGGGCAAAAAGAAGTTTCTAACAAAGTATTATTTCAAGCAAGGTCACCTTTTTGGGGGGGATGTCACCTGTCTATGAGGCAGATTATCTCACTGGAACTAACCAGGAAATTCCAGAGTAACTGGTTAAAGTCACATCCCTGGAAGAGGCTGCAACTGTTAGTTATTAAGTCTTGGTTTGATGACGTGGGGCTTAGTACAAGTGGCTCCATTTTAGGCCTGTTGTTACTTTTTAAACACTTGTAACTGAGGCCTTTATTGTCAGATTATTTTCTTTGTATATAAAGTTCATTCTTAGAAGTTTCTTTAGTGTAATTCTACTGCTAATAAAATTTCTGGGCTCTTTTTTTTGGTGTGAAAATGTGTTTAATTTGATCTAAATTCTGAAAGGTAATTTCACCTTGTATAGAATTCTACAATGGCCGTTATATTTAAATATGTTGAGGCCATTGTTCTATTATCTGTTTTATTTTATTACTTTTTGCTATTGAGAAAATATACAATGAGGACAAATTATTTGTCTGCCTTTTACCATTCTTACCATGTTTTTTTACCTGTAGACCTAAGTTATCATCATGTCTCATCTGGTTTCCTGTGATAAAATTCTACCTTTAACTCTCCCTGACTACCCTCTCCCCCAAACATGCATTATCTATTACTATGTAGCAGTTGGGTTATTCCTTTTAAAGTATGTGTCACTTCCCTGCTTAGAACCCTCCAGAGAGCTCTCTTTTTTATACTGAGTCAAATCCAAAATCATTACAAAGGTCTGGCCCCACCTGCCTAGTTTCATTAACTCTCTGACTTTCTCTTTCTTATTTCTCTCTTTAGCTAACTACCGCCCATGGAGGGTCTCTAGGGGCAGCTAGACGTGGACCCCTCTCAAATGGAAGCATGTCAGCACATCAGCCTTGGGGAAGTGCAGAGGCTGAGATGAGCTCAAGGAGACTGAGCACATGCAGTGATCCCAGAGCACGTGTTCTATGACTCATCCACCTCTGGGACTGTCCTTTACAAGAGGAACAAACAGTGAGGACAAAACATGAGGTGAAGCCACAAGTCCTAAAAGTGCAGAGGGAGACAGTTCACTTCTCATCCACCACCTCACCCTTTCTAGAAGAACTTGGTCTCAAGTTTCAAGGGCCCATGAGGGTTTTGACCCACAGGTTCTGTCCATCATAGGTCAATATGCAAAAGAAAACAAACCCTCCTGTGCACAATACCCTAGATGTGCTAAGCAGAAAACAAACTTCCATATTAGGCAGTGACAAGCACAAGAAAGAGCAGCTCATGTGCAAAAGATCATTTTTGATGAGCAAATCAAGAAAAGGTGATTATAGAGCACAGTCACGTCTAAGGACACAATTGCTCTCTATTGTATCATTAAAATATGAAAAAAACAAGTCAGAACTCTGCACATATTTTATTCTTGTTTCTGATTTCATATCCACCTTCCTCAGTCTCCAAAGCAGGAGATATAACCCTAAAGTTCCAGGAACCCTCTGCCATTAGATCCTACCTAAGTGTTGTTCCTACCTGTATCCTTTTCCTCATCACGGCCACAAAAGCTATCCAGAGTCGATTCTGTAGAAACACGAACATGAATTTACAATTCTTATGGATACATTTAAAATGTGACTAATGTGACTGAGTAATTGGATATTTTATTTTGTTTTATTTTAATACACTGAGTTAATCATTGATTGAATTAAATAAATTATAACAGGCACATCTAGCTAGTGGCTACCACACTGTAATACACATCCCTCTTGCTCTCTATCTCTCTCCATATATATATATGTATATATATATATATAAAATATATGGAGGATGTTACCACCGCTCCCCTGGTTATTCCCCTCTGTATGGTCTACCCATTCAAGATGGCTGTTTGCTGATGGTTTACCAAAGGAAAAACCTCTGCCCCGTGAAGGTACTTAGCCCAAGAGGATAAGAGGGATCTGTCCCTCTGCTGGTTTACCTGGTAAATGATGAGCCCATCTGCAGTCAATTCCCCCTTTAACTGGTAGCCTGCCTATTCCGCCCAGAGAGAAGCATGCTGCTACTGCTGCTGCTGCGTTCTGCCTGCCATCGGCTATCTACAGTGGGATGTCTCTCCAGGACCACTTTGCTTCTGACGTGAAAGATCTCCCGTCTATTAAACCATTAATGTCTCTGTCCCTGATTGCGGGCTCTTTCTTTAGCCCTGAGGCTGAACAAGTACAGGGTTTGCAGGCGTGAGAGGTGCAGCCCAACACCTTCTGCAGGGCAGTTTGCTGGCCAGATTTGATGATTCATTTGTAGGTGTTTCCTAGGCTCATGCACACTTGCCAGGCACTCATGAGACCTTGGGGACACTGAAACAGTAATGTCAACACCCAGCTCCTAGAGGAATTCCCGACAGGTGTTCCACTTGAGGGGAGAGGTAATGAGCATGGCCCAGTGCACCTGTGCTAGACATAATCAGCGAGCAGGTGCAGAAGGGAGGGAGGGACATTCACTCACTTCATGAGGCCATCCTTCTCACCACTGCCTCTGAAAAATCCAGGGAAGGAAGGGACAAAATGCCCTTAGAAAGTAAATGGCCTGTACACTGAAAACTACAAACCACTGCCGAAAGAATTAAACAAGGAACAAATAATTGAAATGACATATCATATTCATAGACTGGAGACTTATTATTGTTGACATTTCTACACTACCCGAAGGTAAGTATTAATTCATCGTAATACCTATCAAAATCCCAATGTCATTTTCAAGGTAAAAGAAAAAAAAAATCCTAAAATACATATGGAACCACTAAGGACTCCAAACAGACAAAACAATCCTGAGAACAAAGAACATAGATGGAGGCTTCTCACTTCCTGACTTCAAAACACATTACAAAGCCACAGGAATCAAAACTGTATGGTACTGGCATAGAAACAGATACATAGGCCTAAAGACCAGAATAAATAATCCCCAAGAAAACTCATAGATACATGGCCAAATGAAATTCACCAAGCTTCTAAGACAACAAATAGGGAAAGTATAGTTTTTTCAACAGTCAATAGGATGAAAATATAACTTACAGAAAGATTACAAACATATATCAGAAAAGGAGCTAATGTCCAAAACATCTAAGAAAAACACTACAACTCAAATGCAAAATACGTTAAAAAATTAAAAAGGGTAAATAACTGGGTTCAGAAATGTGCAAAGACTTAAATAAGACATTTCCCGAAAAAGACATACAAATGGCTAACAAATATAGGAAAAGGTTCTTAACCTCACTAATCATCAGGGCAATGCAAATGAACACCTCACACCTGTTAGGCTGTGTATTATAAAGAAAAAAATTAACAGTTTAAGGCCAAGATGTGGGGAATTGGAAACTTTGTACACTGCTGGTGGGAATGTAAAATGGTGCCGCTATTATGAAAAAGAGTATGGGGGTTCCTTATAAAATTATAAACAGAAATATCATATGATTCAGCAATCACAGTTCTGGGTATATATCCAAAGGAAATTAAATCAGTATCACAATGAGATGAACTTAGGTTCATTGCAGCATTCTCCAAAATAGCCTAGATATGCAACCAACTTCACAAAAGAAGTAAGTGTCCTGTGCCTGAGCTAACCTTAGGTACTTCAAAACAACTCCGTAAGTCTCTTAGCCCCTTAGAGAGGATGAAAGCAATATTAGAGTTAAAAATAACTTGAACCAATTCCCTTAGTCTGGAATACTGAAACAAAAGTTCTACAGCAGGCGAAGCCTCATAAACACACAGCACCTGCCAGGGTTTACCCCAGCCTTGGAAGAACTGGGAAGGATAAGACCAAGGCAGGCCTGAGGAAAGGTCCGAGGGTAGGCAGGACTGGAGTGTGGGGAGCAGGGGCAGGGCTGTCCGGATGGAGCAGTGGGTTGTAAGAAGAGGAGTGACCCTGGGTCCTGCTGCACTGAGTCTCTGTCCTGGGCCTGGTCAATTCCAGGAGACCAGGTTAGCAGGGCTGTGAGAGCCAGTGTGTGAAGCGAGCCCAGCAGCCCCTTCACACAGCCCTCTAGAATTCCTGCCGGCCATGAAGGGTCTTTAGGGGCAGCTGGACGTGGAGCCCTCTCAGATGGAAGCATGTCAGCACATCAGCCTTGGGAGGTGCTGAGGCTGAAATGAGGAGACTGAGCACATGCAGTGATCCCAAAGCATGTGTTCTGTGACTCATCCATCTCTGGGAGTGCGCTTTCCATGAGGAATAAACAGTGAGGACAAAAGTAAGGTGAAGCTTCAAGTCCTGAAAGTGTAGAGGGAGAGAGTTCAAGTCTCATCCACCACCTGACACTAAATATAAGAACTTGTTCTCCAGTTGCAAGTGACTATGAGAGTTTTGTTCCCACTAGGATATGGCCATCATACGTGAATGTAAAAAGGAAACCAAATTCCCTGGTGCAAAATACCCTCCAGGTACCAAACATAAACGAACCTTTCATCTTTGGCAGTGAAAAAGCAATGAAAGAGTAGTCTTGTGAGAAAGCAAATTTCTGAATGGCAAAGCAAGAAAAGATGACTATAAGCACAGTACAGTCAAAGGACATGGATACAATAACTCTATTATATCATTACAATTTGGAAAGAACAAATCAGAATTCTACACATATTTCCTTCTGCTTCCTGATTTCATATTCACCTTCCTTAGTTTCTAAAGAAGTGGGTGGAACCCAAGTGTTCTAGGAATTGTCTCGCTTTAGATCCTAACTGAGTGTTGTTCACTATGTGAATCGTCATCAGCATCACTGCTATGTATGCTCTCCACCATGCATTCTGTACAAACACAACCATGAGCATAAAGTTATTATACAAGTTGACCCACCCATTTCTTCTACTCGACTTGCTGGCTCACACAGCATCACCCTGGTCTTCCCTCCAGGTTCTCAGACCTCCCCTGTGCTCTGTGCAGACAGAGTCCTTCAATAAGATATTGATCACAGCTGAAAATTTCAAATGAGGGAGAGATGCTGAGAAAATCACCTTTCGACCCCTCACTTCTATAGACCCATTTATAGCTTTCACCGTCAACCTTACCAACCTGAAATTCCAGATGTTACAGACATACTTGAAACATGGCTAGTGTGACCAAGCAATTGTGTGTTTTTTGCATTTTTTAATAGAATGAGTTAATTATTGTTTGAACTAAATTCATTATAAATAGACACATTTGGTTAGTGGCTACCACACTGCAAAGCTCAGCTCTAAGAAATCCAAAGATGAGAAAGAGGTAACCAGCCACCCCTCTCCTGGTTGTTCTTTACTGCAGAAAATTTGATGGCCTGATCTGATCATTCATATATAGGTATATCTTGGGCTCTTGGACACACGCCAGGCATTGGGAGAGTCCTTGTGGACACTGAAATAGTACAGTCAACACTCAGATCCAAGAGGAATTCCCAGCAAGGGGCCCACTTGTAGACAGAGGTGAAGGGCATGGCCCAGTACACCTGTATTAGACATAATCAGAGAGTAGGTGCTGAGGGGAGGGAGGGATTTCACTCTCTCCATGAGTCCATCCTTCTCACCCCTGACTCTAGAAGACCTGAGGAAGGCAGTGGAAAAGGCCCCGTTGGAGGTGAAAAATTTGTATACTGAAAACTACAGGACATTGCAGAAAGAATTTAAAGAAGAGACAAGTAATTGGAATGACATACCATGTTCATAGACTGGATTATTAAATACTGTTGGCATTTCTATACTACATAAAGTGATGTACACATATATCGCAACAACCCACAAAATTCCATGTCATTATTATAGAAGTAGACAGAATCCTAAAATACATATGGAACCGCACCCAAGTAGATAAAACAATCTTGAGAGCAAAGAGCAATGATGGAGATTAACACTTCCTGAACTCAAAACACATTAACAATGCCACAGTAGTCAAAACAGTCTGCTACTGGCATCAAGACAGTGAGATAGACCAATGAAATATAATAGAGAGACCCCAAATAAACACACATATATATGGCCAACTGATCTTGGCCAAGGTTCTAAGATTACCAAGTGAAGAAAGGACAGTCTCTTCAACAATCAACAGAATGAAAAGGCAACCTATAGGATGGGAGGAAATATGTGTAAACCTTGTATCTGAATAAGGGACCAATATCCAGAATATATAAGAAACTACTACAAGTCAATTTCAGAAAAACAGCGGGCAAATAACTGAGTTTCAAAATGGGTAAAAAGCTTCACTAGGCATTTCTCCATAAAGACATACAGGGGGTCAATCTACATATGAAAATTTGCTCAACATCGCTAAGCATCAGGGAAATGGAAATCAAGCCACAAGGAGATATCACTCACACCTGTTAGGATGTGTATTATAAAAAGACAATTAGGGCTTCCCTGGTGGCACAGTGGTTGAGAGTCCGCCTGCCGAAGCAGGGGACACGTGTTCGTGCCCCGGTCTGGGAGGATCCCACATGCCACTGAGTGGCTGGGCCCATGAGCCATGGCCGCTGAGCCTGTGCGTTTGGAGCCTGTGCTCCGCAACGGGAGAGCCCACAACAATGAGAGGCCCGTGTACTGCAAAAAAAAAAAAAAAAAAAAAAAGAAAGAAAGAAAATTAATGGATGCTGGCAAAGATGTGAAGAAGTGGAACTTCTGTACCCTGTTTTGTACCCTGTAGTAATGTAAAATGGTGTAGCCATTATGGAAAACAGAATGGAGGTCCCCCAAAAATTATTAAGAGAACTCTCATAAAATCCAAGTCACTCATTTAGGTTTATATATAAAGGAGATAAAACAAGAATGTCCAAGAGATATCTACAATCTCATGTCCATTGCAGCATTATACACAGTACACAACATAGGAAAACTGCCTAGTGTCCATGGGAAGATGAATTAATAAAGAAAATGTGGTGTATACATACAGTGGAATGTCATTCAGTCTTTGAAAAAGAAGGAAATCCTGCCATTTGCAGCAACACAAAAGAACTTGGAGGACATTTGTAAGAGTGAAGTAAGCCAGTCACAGAAGGTCAAAAACTGAAAGAAAACTCCGAGAAGCAGAGAGTGGAAGGGTGGTTCCAAGAGCTGGCAGGAGGTTGACATGGGAAGTCTCTGTTCAAGGTTAGAATGTGTTATTTGCAAAATGGAAAAGTTCTAGACACATGCTGTACAACAAGGTGCATGTAGCCAACAGGACTGCCTGGACATTTCAAAACTTTAGGGGAACATAAATCAAGGGAAACACAACACAAAAAGTTCACATACACACACAGAATCATACCACTCTTTTCACATACAGACACACCCAGTCTCATGCACACAAACCTACACCACCTAACCGTAATACAGCTTCTTCCTGGGACTATAGTAATTGGTCACATTACTTGTAAATAATTTTCTATCACCAGGACCCCTACTCTCATTCCCAGCACAAATTTGGAATCAGTTTGCCCTCTACACTAAAACCAGCAAGAATGTCCCACTTTCTCATCTTCAAAGTTCTTCCTCCCCAAGTGACTGATTCCAGAATACATACCGTTTTCACGTTCTGGGAAGGCCACCTGCAATTACACAAGAGAAAACACTATGAGGATAAGATCACAGTGATGCTCAGGTCTTTTGTTCATTTGCTGACAGTAGAAAACCTCATAAGAAACAGTGGTCCAGGGAACGCAGCAAGGGTTATCAGAGCAAACCTACTCGGGCTGAAAGGCAAGAACTTTGCTGGGAGGATGGAACTTCCAAGTCCATTTAGGTTGGAAATTACAGAATTCTTTTCCTAGAGGAAAAATCGCTGCAGGAGAGAGAGCTCCGTACTCTACAGGCTGTAATGGATGCTGTCAATTGTAATGTCCTGTGGAATCAGGCACCATGAGTTGGTAATAGACTCTCACTCCACATTCTCCCAACCAAGGGAATTGTATGTATCTGGAAGGAATACCCTCAAATATTCATAACTTCATTCTATTGAAAGAGAAATAAAGCAATATTTCTATCTCAGACCAGAAAAAATCCAGCTTACCTTGATGATCCACGGAGGCTTTTCTTCTGTCCTATCATGGTGCAGGTCATCCGCCACATCCTCAGGGATACCTGGAGGGACACAGAGTAACTGTCAGGACACTGGTGATGCGGCTCAGGAATTACTCAGGGGCTTACTTCTCGATGAGGACATGGGGTGGTGTGTATGGATGTGGGAGGTTAGTAAGTGTGGGCTGAGCTGGTGTTGGGCCATCCTCTTTGGGGGATGAAGGAAGGCAAAGGACAAGAGGAAGGAAATGAAAACAGAGCTTTGGCTTTCTAGCTAAGGGGAGCCTAATCAGAAGGGAAGGGTCGATCTAAAAAATGGTAAACACTAAAATGCATGCTCTGTTTCAATGACACAGACCCATGACCCATCCTGCCTCTTTTGAGCTTCTGCTAAATTGCCACTGTCTCTTGATTCTTCCCAGATCACTCTTTCCCCAGCATCCACAATGCCAGCTACTGCATTTATCATGTCTTCTGTTGTATGATATTTTATACTTGATTAACAGCAACCTCCTTAAAGGACTGAATTCAATCCTAGACAAAATATGCTATATTTATTCACTAATCACTTGTCTTAAAGAAAATCAAATCCACAAGATTTGACAAAACTGAAATCCTACCATTTAGATACAGCCACTATCAATCGTATCATATTTTTCTCCCAGTCTTTGTTTTCTATACAATGTACGTATGCCCACTGAGTCAGGGGCTGTCCATGCTCTAGGGAGCTGTTCCATAAGTGGGACACTTCGTTATGAAGAGGGAGCCCGGACTGAGCACAGCCTGTCTCTAACCCAGCTGTGCAGGAGAAGTGTACAGGCTAACAGTCAGGTTCCACTTTGAGTCCTTGGGTGTGGGCTACAGGAATTGACCAATGCTAAGGCTTATGGTAATGTTATCCAATACAATAAAATAGCTCCCTGATTCTTATCTGCTTTTGGCCTTGTTTAAGCAATGACACCAGCACTGACAGATATGACCTGTACTGTATACATGGGGTCTCACACCTCTCAGAATCTGTGAGCTGACCAGGAGAATGCAGGTCCTGAGGTGAACTTCACATTACTGACTGTGCCAAAGTCAACTGATAAGCCCACCCATAGCTGCCCTGGATTCTGTGACCACTAAGGCCACCTGATGGGCAAGGTCTGGACCTTTGGAGATGCTAGGACTTCCAGCCAAGGATACGGATGCAGGGACTCCCTTGCTCCACGACTGAGGATCCCTTGGCTGAGTGGTAAGTGCAGGTCAGGGATCCAGAGCACCCACATTGGGACCCACCCCTGGGTTCTCAGTTTGGCTTTTCCACTTAGGAGGTCAAGAGCTTAGAACATTTATCTCTGCACCATCTCCTTCTGAGGAAAAGGAATATTAACCAAATCTGGGCAACAGCTGTGTTGAGGGAAGAACAAGGTAGTGTACAGACAGTGTGCAGTGGTGATGAGCTTTGTTGACAGGTGAACTGTGCTGTGTAAGAGGGAAATATCTCCTCAGGAAACACACACACGCTCACGCATGCAGGTTCACAATCACACCACATAGGCTCACACATGGACCCCACCCCAACCCTGATACACACAAACCCACATCATCTAAATGATGCAGTTACTTCCAGGACCATAGAACTTGGGCATGGCTCTTTACTGGGAAATCAGTCTCTAGCTCTACACCCCCAGCCCTCATCCCTGTAGGGACCCTGAATCAGGGTGTCTCTCCAAGCAAAGCCAGCAAGAGAGTCCCACCTTCTTCATCATCTAGATTGTTCCTCAGCACAGGGGTGAACTCTGAATACATACCGTTTTTGTTTGCTGTCCAATCCACCTGTGATTAGAGAAGAGAAAACAGTGTAAGGATCTCAGCATCCTGTGCTCTGTGGACACAGGTATTTCATCTCTTTTTTTGTCCTCAGAAAACCAAATGGGAAACTGCTGTTGAGTCAATGGCCCCAAAAGAAACCAGAGAAGACAGCTGTGGGAAAGGCTGGAGCTTTGCCTGGAAGATCTCTCAGGTCCACTTTGAGGAGCAAATACAAAAGTCTATTTCAAGGAGGGAAATTTTCTGCTCAGGAAAGTGTGTCTGACTATACAGTTTCTAACTGATGTTGCCATTTTTTAAATGGCCTTTTGAATGAGTTATCTGTTGGGAAAGACCTTCAATCAGCATTCATCCAACCAAGCAAAATTGTATACATCAGCTGTCTTGAACATTGTAGATCTTCATATCTGAAATCAATTGGAAAAGAAAGAAATGAAGCAAACTTTTAATCTCTGATAAATAAGGGGAGCTTACCCTGGAGGTAGCAGGAGCCACTTTAATTGTCCTCACATAGGGCCGTTTCTCCAACAGGTCCTCAGGGGGCTCTAGGAGGACACAGAGTAAGTGTCAGGACACTGGTGATGCTGCTCAGGAATTACTCAGAGAGCCTCGTTAATGTGGACACAGGGTGGGAGTGTATGGATACAGGTGGTTACTGAGTGTGGACTGAGGTGCTGTTGGACAAACCTCCCTGGTGGGTGGAGGAAGGCAAAGGGGAGGAACATTTCAGAAATGAGGAAGAGAACCTTTAGCTTTCTAGCTGTAGGGAACCTAATCAATTTGAAAGTGTCAGTCTGAAAAAGCTTAAACACTAACATTGCACTATGCTTCAGTATAGAGTCCCACGGCCCCTCTGCCCATTTCAAAGTCCCTCCAAATCCCCCTTCTTCTTGAAATGTTACAAGACTATTTCAGCTTCCTTCTAATCAAATATGTTGCTCCTTCATTCATCATCCATTCTGTTGGATTTTTGACTTATTTTATTGTGATGAAATATACATATTTATGCTTTTCATAATTTTTAAGTATACAGTTCACTAGCATTTCTTACTTTCACAATGCTGTGTACCCATCAACACAATCTACATCTTAATCTTTTTCATCATTTCAACGTAACCTCTGTACCCATTAAATCATAATCCACCTGACTCCTGCCTCCTGACCTTGGTAATTTCTACTTCCGGTGTCTGTGAGTTTGCCTACACTAGGTACCTCACACAAGTGGAATCATATAATATTTGTCTTTCTGCGCCTGCCTTATTTCACTAACAATAATATATTTTTATATTATTTGGATCATTCATTTTGTAGCATAAGTCAATCTTTAATTCCTTTTTGTGGTTGAAAATTATTCCATTCTGTATATATATCACATTTTATTTATCCATTCATCACCTCATGGACTTTGGATTGTTTCTATCTTTTGGCTACTAAGAATAATGCTACTATGAACATTAGTGTACACATTTCTGTATGGCACCATAATGGTGACAAATAATATTGTACATATTTCAAATATCATTGAATTTAACAACACAAGGTGTGACTCTTAGGTGAACTATGGACTTTTCATTAGTAAAAATATACTTACATTGTTTCACTAATTGTAACAAATGTACTTCACCTATGCTATATATTATTAATAGCTGAAACTGGAGTGATAGGATACAGATATTTTCTGTATTGCATGTACAACTTTTATGTCAATATCATCCTGTTCTAAATAATGTCTAATAATTTAAAGAAATCTCAAAACATGGTTTCAGGGAGGGATGTGTTGTTGCTAACGTTCAAAAATCAGCTAATGTCTAAACCATAACTAGAGACCATCTTCCCTCTTAAACATGAACCAAATGTTGAATTTTAAATGCATGTTTACTTCCATGGTTAAAACAGTACCAGCTGGCTTAGTAAGTTTCAATTTGAACACATGGAATAAAAGAAGAATACTGCTTAATATTTCATAGCTTTTTCTTAAATATGAGGGACTGAATCAACTAGAATAATTATTCTTGAGTGAACCTAATGAGACATTTTCCACAGTACCTTCAGCTGGGTCATTTATAGGGTGCATCCTAAAATGTGGCCGGATGCGGATCTTTTTCAGCCAGCCTGGGGTTGATATTCCTGACCTCTGATGAGTGTTTCTTCTTCTCGCATTCTGGGAGCAGCATCCTGGGAAATGCATTACAATAGAGACAACTATTGACATCTTGCTGGCAGAAGACCATGGGGAAATTAGCAATAATTTATTCACAGTTCAATCCTTTGGTCCCTTTCCTCACCAGCTGCCCAGCAGAGCCTCCTGAATCAAAGTTGGACTTAGGAAGATCTTGTACTTTGGTATGCAGTGAAAACACCCAACAGACAGGTTTTGTGGGCAAATATCTTTATTTAACTGAGAATGTCTAGAAAGTCAGCAAACCATTGGGACCATGACTGATGGACTGGATTCAAATCCCGTTTAGAAGAAGCATGTACTTGGGAAAGATATGTAGATCCCTCTTTGCCTCAGTTCCCTGTTCTGAGATGTAGGAATGTTAATATGGCCTACTTTTAGCATTATGTCATGTGTCCAAAAATCATTGAATATAGGTAAAATGTCTGAAAAATAAAGGACCGGTGCTTCACAGATGCGCTATACATGTTCAATCCTGAATGATGGCAAGAAGAAGCTGGACATTTGGTAGCTGTTGAAAGCAGAGAAGGGATTTGACGGCTCCAAGTAAAGGGGGGGTTCAAGCTTACTCTTCAGCTTTTTCATGGGAACAATGCTTTACAGCTCATGGAGAATATCCATTATCATGTCTGATACCCAGCCCTGTTGGGGGTGAAGGGGAGGGCAAAATGGGGGCTGTAACCCATATGTTATGGTGGAGGGTGTGGAAATTTAGAGATAAGTGACTGTCCAAGAGTCACAACCATGATGAATGATGGATCTGGGACAGGACAGACCCCTGGACCCCTGAGCCAGGAGTTCCCCTCACTCTCTCTCTCAAATTCTCCTGCCCCAAGTTTTCTGTGGGTGAGAGCTGATGCCCTGGAGGAGCTGCCTGAGCCTAGAAAAGAACCCAAATCCTTACCCTACTTTTCGTCTCTATATTTCTATCCCTCATTCAAAATACATCAGTTTCTTACCAACAAAGCTCCCCTGAAGGACCACAGGAATTGCAACTGTGTCCGTTCTCCCCAGCCTCTTCATACCGTCAACTATCTCACAAGCATCCTTCACAATGACCAGCTCACCATGCTGAGTGACCAGTGGTCTGTTACATTCCTAGGTTGCCTCAGAGCTCAAAACCTCTAAGCAAAAGGCCACATGATGGCTCTACCAAGAATCAACTTCCCTTCAATTGACCAAGTTTGGATGAATAGTTATCATGAATTAACTGGGGAGGTGGCCATCTCTGCTGGGCTTTGGTGGCTTAGTTAAGTCTGTGATGCTCAAAGTCTCACTGACAATTGATCTGAGCACCCATTCGAGCAGCCTGGACCAAGGGCTTGCTAAGAATGGGCAAGCGTTCAAGTCCTTCCTCACTAATATTCCGGCTCTATAAACTCATCATTTTCTAGACCCTGTAGTGGAAGGCAATAGAATCCCACATTCTTTTTGAAAGTCATCTCCATACTCAGAGGCTGGAGACCCCACCCCAGGATTCTCCTTGAGAATCACCAGACAGACCCTCCTTCCCTCAGTGACCAAATGTTCATTCCACTAATGTGATGGCACTGGCCCTTCTCATCAAACTCCCTGGCAGCCGCCAAACAGCCAGTGATCTTGTCCACAGCAACCCATGGAAATCCAACCAGTGAATCCCAGGTTCTTTCCTTTATAAAACTCTCTGGATTTAGACCTTGAATATTTGGTTTCAGATTGACAGCTACATTTAGAAGAGCTGAGCTGTAACTCCCCTTTCCTCCTATAATGACCATTGCTGAGGAGATATGAAGATTCTCCTGCTTCAGTAAAAGCATAATGAGTGAGTTCCCTTTATCTGTTCTCTGGTAGAGTGGGTACAAAATTGGCATTTGGAGATAGTATGTTTTTCTAAATTTAGGAAAATATTTAAGGCAGCTGGCTTGATAGAAGAATCAAAAATATAACTTAAGTAATATAACAAACTGTAAAATATATTTATAACTGTAGATAAATGTGGTAGAAATCAAAAAAGAAAACAAAAAAGATGAGGAACATATATCAGTAAAAGTTAACCAGCACATTTGAAGGAACAGCCTTCAGAGGATGAATATGAACCTACCTCCAGAACAATTCAGACTGTCCATTTTCAAAGTCTCAAGGGGTGAAAGTGAGAGCTTCTCATCTGTCACCGTATGTGAACCTCTCAGTTCACAGACTGGCAGTTGGAATGGAATGCCAAGATGTGCATTATCATATTACCATAGTGACAGGTCACAATAGAACTTTCAGAATGAACTGGACTCTGCACAGGATGGGTCCAACTGCTGTTGTCTACAAAGTGTGTTTCCAAGGACAAGTTTGGCTCTTCAGAGTAAACATTTTATTTCCGAAGTTGAATCTCAGGCGCACAATTTACTCTCTCATTAAGAAAATAATTTATATGGGAGAAAATGATCTGCCCCCCCAAATACAGTTGATAGTGCACATTTCAGGGTGAAGATGGACAAAGGTAACACGTTGAGAATAAAAAGAGGTTCTATTCTTCACTGAAATATCATCCTGTTGCTGAACGCAAGTCCATGTGCCTGACAAACAGTGAGGCCAAACAATACCAACATGTCGAGTTTGGAGCATTGGAGCAGAGAAAGGTTTACTGCAGGGCCATGTGAGGAGATGGGCGGCTCATGCCTTAGAAAACCCTGAACTCCCCAAAAGCTTTCAGCAAAGCCCTTTCATGGGAAAGGTAAGGGAGGGGTGTGGTTAGTTGCTTCAAACTTCTAAGGTCAGATCCTTTTTTCTTGAGGTCAGGTCATGGTCAGGTCACGATGTTCCTGTAAGCCTCCACCAAAACAAATGTTACTCTCTGTACTGACAAGAAAGGGCAAGGTCCCAAGGCTCAACTCTTGCTCTCCAGAGTCCAGGTCCTGGCCAAGAGGAGGGGGTCTGTGTGCAGGCTGGTTACCCTGCCCGGGAGTGTCCGTCCATCAACCAGTCTGGGTTCTCCCACCAGTGCCCAGGCCTGCTTGAAGAAGCAGATCTCAGGTGGCGGTGCCCTCCAGGCCAGGTCCCCAGACCCTGCCCAGCCTTCATCACTGAGGGAGCCAGGCGCCCAGGACCCTGCCGGCCCTCAGGCTTTTCCTTTAAACTGGAGAGAATCATTTGTAGCAAATACCAGTCAGGTGAATTCCCAGCTGCCAACAACTGCCCTTTGACGAGAACAGCCCAACCGCAGAGGCGGACCTGAAGTAATGATGTGCAGAGTCCTTGCAGCTGAACCTTGACCTCTGGCCTCTTCCTGGGGTGGACAACTGATCAAAGCTGGACCAAGTTTTGAAACTTGAGCAGAGAGTCTGAAGCCGCTTGAAGCTCTTACCTGGATGACAGTGTCCGTGTACTGCAGGTGCTGAGGCCTCTGTGCACCACGACCCATGGGGACTGCTGCTGCCATTAGGTCGCCGAGGCAGGGACGGGGGTAGGTTCACGCCTGCCCCGCCCCTATTACAATCTCCACCCATTTCTACTCTTCCTCCCCACACTTTTCTAGATAAAATAATTTAAAATGTAAGATTTAATCTTATTATAAACAAAGTTAAGTTTTCATGTCTAATGTCCAGTTGTATTCTTAGTGTCCTATAAATTCGGTTTTTCTCCTCACAGAAATTAATATTTTTGCCACGTATTGCAAGTATATTTCCAATTTGTCACTGTCTTTTTATCAGTTACTTTTACTTTTATCATGAAGACATTTATTTTCTTTTCAAAAATCAGTAATTCAAATATTTTTATTTGTTACTTTTGGCTGTGAGAAAGGTAAGGAGGAAGAATAGTATGACTAATATTCATATTAAGGACTAAATACTCCTTTAGGAAAATATTTTACTAATTAGGAAAATAACTACAGGTTATGTTACATTAGTTCTGCCTTCAAGGTGCCCACACTCTAGTGCCATGAAGATATAAATCAAATTTAGAGCCCAATTATAATAAATAGCTCAATCCAGGTGACTTGTAACACCCATTGCAATGTTTGCACTTCAAACTGTTTTATGTGATTCCCTAATTATATTATATGGTAACCTAATAAATGATCTCAAATCCATTAGATAAAAGGCATGATAAAAAATTAAGAAATAGACTTAGTAAAATAAAGGGTACCATGGCAAAATAATGTGTTTCCCTTGATTTATAAACCCGTTAATCTTGAATGAACATTTTGGTAACATTTCATCTGGTTTGTGAGTCCATTTTACAAGTATAAGCAGTTCACTTGGAGGAATTTTGTTGAT
The DNA here is from genome assembly GCF_949752795.1 of Hyperoodon ampullatus. Taxonomy (NCBI): domain Eukaryota; kingdom Metazoa; phylum Chordata; class Mammalia; order Artiodactyla; family Ziphiidae; genus Hyperoodon; species Hyperoodon ampullatus. The sequence continues at coordinate 130,230,643 of NC_136915.1, read as the reverse complement.
TCCTGCTGGGTTTAAAACTTCAGTTAAGTGACTACCATTCTATTTCTCATGAGAGCTAGCTTAACTTCTTCCATTTTTCTTCGTAATTCTCATCTTTGAGAGCAGGAACATGTTGGTTGGAATAATTTTGCATCCCAGTAGGAGCAATTATACATTTTCTCATGTGATTGATACTGCACGCAAGTCTATTGGTGATCAGTAACCTGCGCCTTGTAATTCCTTTAATTTCATTTATATTCAGCTGGGAAAGGAGCCAGATTTCTCCTGGCTTCCACACACTCGCTGATGGTTAGACAATAAATAAGATTTTTATTTTCCTTCCTGTACTTGTAGGCTTGTCGGCTATAACACTTTCTTCTTTTTGCAGCATTTTCTGTCACTATCTTTATTTTTAAATTAAGTGTATTTTATTTTGTGCAAAGTACCCCTTCAGCTTCAACAGAGAAGTTTCACTCTGCAGTGTTTTTGTTACTATTCAGTCATATTATTTTAAACTTTATTATTTCTTCTTTCATCTAAGGGTTACTTACAAGAGTAAGTTTATTTCTCCCTAACTTCAGATGTGGTTGTTCCTTAGTAATCCCTTTATATCAAACACCAGCTTAATTGTGTTCTGGTCAAGAATGTGTTCTTTAGGATACTGGTTCTGGGAATATAATAAAACTTGCTTTATTACCTTGTAGCTGATTAATTTTTATGGATATGCTATGTTTGCTTGAAAATGATATACATTCTACATTTGTTAGGTGTCATGTTCTATCTATACTCATTATATCAAGATCTTGTTTAGTTTAAATCTTCTATATCTTTATCAATTCTTAACATCTTGTTAATGTTCTTGGCTTGGATTTAAGTTTTTTTTTCTTCTTAGCATTTCTACATTGTTACATTTGTATATATGTGGTGCTATTATTAGATGCATACATATTTATAATTTATACTCAGTATGATTTTTATCATCCTGATGACTTTAATACTACTATTTAACGCATTGTTTGTTTGACATGAACACAAATACATCATTGATATTTTAAATATTTGGTTTGCTTATAAATTTATGCTCTTTTAATTTCAAATTCTAAGTTTTTTGGGTTTTTTTTTAATTTACTTAGGGCCTAAAACTTATCCCCTTGCAAAAAAGCATATAACTTTATTTTTAAAATGACATTGATTTTTTTTAACCTGGATTATTTCTTTGGCACATTTAATTTCATATATATTGATTCATTCTTACAATCTTATTTTACTTATTTAATGTTTTCTATTTATCTGATTTTCTACATTTGTTTTGTTGGTTAGCATGTAGGTGCATATACTTGGGTGTGTGTGTGTGTGTGTGTGTGTGTGTGTTTTAGTGTAACTTTTCAATTTTGGATTGATTTCACTTATATACTACTCTAATTCCATTTCACACAACTATTTTATTTTTTTTGGTTGAAGTATAGTTGATTTATAATGTGTTATTTTCTGACAATGTGATTTGGTTATATACATATATATATATATATATATGTATATATTCTTTTTAATATTCTTTTCCATTATCGTTTATTACAAGATATTGAATACAGTTCCCTGTGGTACACAATGTGTCCTTGTTGATTATCTATTTTATATATAGTAGTGTGTATATGTTAATCTCAAACTCCTCATTTATCCCTCCACTCCTCTCCCTGTTATCCCTTATGGTAACCATAAGTTTGTTTTCTAGGTCTGTGGGTCTATTTGTTTTGTAGATAAGTTAGTTTGTATCATTTTTTTCAGACTTCACAAATAAGCGATATCATATGATATTTGTCTTTTTCTGTCTGGCTTACTTCACTTAGTATGATAATCTCTAGGTCCACCCATGTTGCTGCAAATGGAATTATTTCATTCTTTTTTGTGGCTGAGTAGTATTTTATTGTATATATGTACATCTTCTTTATCCATTCATCTGTCGATGGACATTTAGGTTGCTTCCATGTCTTGGCTATTGTGAATAGTGCTGCTATGAACACAGAAGTGCATGTATCTTTTCAAATAGAGTTTCCTCCAGCTACATGCCCAGGAGTGGGATTGCTGGTCATATGATAGTTCTATTGTTTATTTTTTTAAGGAAACTCCATACAAGTTTCCATAGTGGCTGCACCAATTTATATTCTCACCAACAGTGTAGGAGGGTGCCCTTTTCTTCATACCCTCTCTAACATTTATTATTTGTAGAATTTTTTGATGATGGCCATTCTGACTGGTGTGAGGTGATATCTCATTGTAGTTTTGATTTGCATTTCTCTGATAATTGGTGAAGCTGAGCATCTTTTCATGTGCCTTTTGGCTATCTGTATGTCTTCTTTGGAGAAATGTCTATTTAGGTCTTCTGCCCATTTTTGGATTTGTTGTTGTTGTTGTTGTTGTTATGCATTGTACGAGCTGTTTGTATATTTTGGAAAGTAATCCCTTGTCAGCCGAATTGTTTGCAAATATGTCCTCCCATTCCATAGGTTGTCTTTTCATTTTGTTTATGTTTTCCTTTGCTGAGCAAAACTTACAAGTTTGATTGTGTTCTGTTTGTTTATTTGTGCTTTTATTTCTATTGCCTTGGGAGACTGACCTAAGAAAACGTTGGTACAATTTATGTCAGAAAATATTTTGCCTAAGTTCTCTTCAAGGAGTTTTATTCTGTGATGTCTTATATTTAAGTCTTTAAACCATTTTGAATTTATTTTGGTGTAGGGTGTGAGGGTGTGTTCTAACTTTATTGATTTACATGCAGCTGTCAAACTTCTCCAACATCACATGCAGAGAGACTGTCCTTTTCCCATTTTATATTCTCGCCTCGTTTGTCAGAGGTTAATTGACTATAGGTGTGTGGGTTTATTTCTGGGCTGTCTATTCTGTTCCACTGACCCATATGTCTGTTTTTGTATCAACACCACACCGTTTTGATTACTGTAGCCTTGTAGTATTGTCTGAAGTCTGGGAGAGTTACACCTCCAGCTTTGTTGTTTTTCCTTAGGATTGCTTTGGCAATTCTGGGTCTTTTATGGTTCCATATAAATTTTAGGATTATTTGTTCTAGTTCTGTGAAAAATGCCATTGGTAATTTGATAGGGGCTGCATTAAATCTGTAGATTGCTTTGGGCAGTATGGCCATTTTAACAATATTAATTCTTCCAATCCAAGAACATGGCATATCTTTTCATTTCTTTGAATGATCTTCAAATTCCTTTATAGTTCTCAGAATATAGGTCTTTCACCTCCTTGGTCAGGTTTATTCCTAAGTATTTTTCTTTTTATATGATTTTCAAAGAGATTTTTTTTTAACTTTCCCTTTCTGATATTTCATTATTAGTGTAAAGAAATGCAACAGATTTCTGTATGATAATCCTGTATCATGTTACCTTGCTAAATTAATTTATCAGTTCTTGCAGTTTTGGTCACACTATTTTAGATATTATATACTGTATTTTTTATCTTACAATGGCTACTTTATAAAATAGTACATGTTAAAATGTTAATTATTACTTTCCAAATTATACAATAAATCCAGAATTCTTTAATTCCAATACGTTATCCTGACATAGTTTTTACTTTACTTCTGCAATACAGTAAGCCCCCTACATATGAACTTTCAAGTTGCAAACTTTCAAAGATGCAAACGTGCGTTCGCATGTCCAATCATGTAAGTTACTTCATGTGTCTGGCTTCCATTGTCACGTGCATGCGTCCTCTACAAGTGGTTGTGCTTTTGTGTATTTTACTGTACAGTACTGTATACAGTATAATAATACAGTATCTTTATTTCAAGCCCAGGATGTTTGGAAGCAAGCATAAAAGCAATGGTATATAGCCGTTGTATTAGTTGGGTACCTAGGCTAAATTTGTTGGACTTACGAGCAAATTGGACTTATGAATGAGCTCTCAGAATGGAACTCATTCATATGTAGGGGACTTACTATAATTTATAAGTATAAGCATTAGATGTAAATGTGATATTTTCATATACTCACAAATAGCTTTGACCAACATGATTACATTTTCAACAGTAATTCTTGTGTTAAAAATCATTATTTGATGGAGTAAATTTGAAGACGTAATTGGCTTTATTCAATGATTCATGAATTGGGCAGCATCCCATCTAGCAAGCAGAAAGGAGCTCTGAGGAGCTGTACAAAATGGAAGGCTTTTATACACAGAAGGGGGCAAAAAGAAGTTTCTAACAAAGTATTATTTCAAGCAAGGTCACCTTTTTGGGGGGGATGTCACCTGTCTATGAGGCAGATTATCTCACTGGAACTAACCAGGTAATTCCAGAGTAACTGTTAAAGTCACATCCCTGGAAGAGGCATCAACTGTTAGTTATTAAGTCTTGGTTTGATGACATGGGGCTTAGTACAAGTGGCTCCATTTTGGGCCTGTTATTTCTTTTTAAACACTTGTAACTGAGGCCTTTATTGTCAGATTATTTTCTTTCTATGTAAAGTTCATTCTTAGAAGTTTCTTTAGTGTAATTCTACTGCTAATAAAATTTCTGGGCTCTTTTTTTTTGGTGTGAAAATGTGTTTAATTTGATCTAAGTTCTGAAAGATAATTTCACCTTGTATAGAATTCTACAATGGCCCTTATATTTAAATATTTTGAGGCCATTGTTCTATTATCTGTTTTATTGTATTACTTTTTGCTATTGAGAAAATATACAATGAGGACAAATTATTTGTCTGCCTTTTACCATTCTTACCATCTTCTTTTACCTGTAAACCTAAGTTATCATCATGTCTCATCTGGTTTCCTGTGATAAAATTCTACCTTTAACTCTCCCTGACTACCCTCTCCCCCAAACATGCATTATGTATTACTACATAGCAGCTGGGTTAATCCTTTTAAAGTATGTGTCACTTCCCTGCTTAGAACCCTCCAGAGAGCTCTCTTTTTTATACTGAGTCAAATCCAAAATCATTACAAAGGTCTGGCCCCACCTGCCTAGTTTCATTAACTCTCTGACCCTCTCTTTCTTATTTCTCTCTTTTGCTAACTTTGCTCCAGGCTCTTTGTCCTCTTTGTTGTTCCTTGACCAAGCTGGGTAGGCTCCAACTTCAGTGTCTTGTTACTCATTTTCATTCTTCATAGAACAATTTTTTCCCCCAGACTTGCAATGTTTAACTCCTTCATTGCCTTCAAGATGTTCCTCAATGTTAACTTCACATGGAGTACTGTCCTGACACCCACAGTTGAAATTTCAAGCCTTACTCTTAGCACTTCCAGTGTACCTGACCCTACCCTGATATTATAATTCTTATAGCATTGTAACAATAAAGTGTATTTATTTGTCATGCACATAATTCATTTTCTTTCCCTTCTTCTATACAATGTAAGCTCTACGAGGGCAAATTTTATCTATTTTAGGATATTGCCATGTGTCTTGAGCAATGCCTAACATAGTCATCAATTTGTTAAATAAATTAAGGGATGTTGGGCTATCACTTTTATCTGCTTTTTTTCTCCCACAATTAGAACTGCCCAAGGTGTTTTTGCCACTACATTGAATTTTGAATCATGGTTGAATAACCCATGTTAACAAACTCTTCCATGCGGCCTTATCCTTACATCCCTCCTGCCCAACACCATCAAGAAACAGTCTCACACCCCACAGCTGCAGGAGATGGGCATCTCCTATCCTGGAGGCTCTCTGGCTTTCAGAACACGCCATAACCCCAGTCCTTTATGGTAAATTTTAGACAGGTTATACCATTCCTTTAGTCTGTAATGTGTTTTTCTGAAGCAGGGATTGTACTTCTCTGCTTGGGCTTCAATTAACGCTGCCCTGGTTTGGTCTATAGAAAGTGGTGTTTTGTGAGACACAGGCAAAAAGCAAACCTCTTGAAACAGCTTACTCTGTGCTTCTCCTGACACACAATGTCTGTTTTCTTCTCCAAAGGTAGAAGGGGCCATTTCTGCCAGCTTGGAGCATTCAGGGGAATTTGGGGATCAAAACCTCTGATCATTGCCTTTCCATGTTTCAGCGACCTACACGTCCCACGTGAAGGCTCTGATTTAGACATAGGAGGTTATCCTGCCAGGAAATTTAGTCTCATCTGTAGTGCTGTCACCCTCACTGTTGGTTCCTAAACAGGATTTTTGGCAAAGTCAGCCCCACCGCTGCAGGAGATGGGCCTCTCCTATCCTCGAGGCCCTGTCTTCAGCCTGACTTGTTTTATTTTTACAAAGTTTTAATATAGTCAAAAGATTCAGTCTTAGAAAAGGAGGATTAAGAAGGAAAGGAACTGGAAGCAGAGAAAGAGGGAGATGAAAAACTAGGTGAACTGGCCATAGCTTCTTAACAAGTACAACTGCTCCATTTCAAGACTTCTTTGGATAGGCATATAATAGCTTTCTTTGAGTTAGGAAAGACCCGCAGGAAAGGGGAAGGTTTTATCTGATGGTTCTTCTCACTTTGTAGTGAACACAGCTTAAGGCGGCCCCAGTGCGGCACCTCCTTATATAAAGCTGTTGGAATGCAAGGGGGACCTGTTATTTGCACCTGACTAGAGATATTAGGCTGCCACTTCCTTGACTGAATTACTATTTATAGCAAAGGAGATGTGATGTCACTTCTGTGATTATGTTTCACTATATAAGACTCTGTCTTAGCAGAATGTAAAGTTACTACTTTGGTGGCCTTAAGAAGCAAATCACCATTCTGGGAACTGAACTGCTTATGAAAAGGGCCACATGGCAGGGAAATAAGGACAGCCCCTGCCTCCAGTCAACACCCATTAAGAAGTGAGGAGCCTCGGTCATGCAACTGCAAGGGAATGGATTCTGCCAACATCCTGCCAACATCCAATTTTGGAGGAATGGGTTTGGAAGCACACGCTTCTTCAGCCAAGCCTCCAGATGACAATGCCAACCAGACGACAGCTTGCTTGCAACCTTGTGAGAATGTGAACAGAGGACTCACCTTAACTGTGCCCAGGCCCTGATGATTAAAACTGAAAAAAAAAAATTGTCTTGCTTGACACTACTAAGTTTCTCATAAGTTCTTACTCAGAGATTAAAAATGTATATATGTATATAATATCCAATTGGAAAAGTCCCACTCTTATGGTCCTTAACTTCATCATCTGGCCTCTCCAGAAAGACACTGGGAACCTAGGGCATTACACCCATTCACTGTGTCCAATCTGGTAGCTGGGTGGGTCCAGAAATCTCTGTGTGCCCTTGCGTGTGCTGGGCTTTTTGATCTGTAGCTGCGGTATAGACAGAAGTACCCCTACGGTTGCACTCTATGGCTTTAGAGTAGACTGTAATTTTTATTCCCGGTCACTCAGTTTCCAAATGTCTAAATTATGATAGAAAATATTATGACACAGACAAATAATTCATTTATTTGTTAATCAACTTAGTCAGTTTACAGGGACTTCTTCAATGCTGTGTGCAGTGATAAAATGGTCACCAAGAGCATCCGTGGTTCCTGCCTTCATGGAAGTTAAAGGCTGGTGGACAAGGTAGATAGAGATCAAATTATTCAACAAAAGAATTACAACCTTTCTAGGTGTTACAAGGAGAAAATTGAGCTGTCAGTATAAAGAAATTTGATATGTCATAATAATTAATAACTATGATTTTGTTTTCACTATGTTCCCAACACTACTCAAAACATTTTCTACGCATTAAACCTTTTTATCCTCACAACAACCATATTAGGAGGAAAACTGAAGCACAGAAATGTTAATGTATTTACCCAGGGCCATACAGCTAGTAAGTGGCTGAGCTGGGAGCAAATCCCAGACATCTGGGGCTACAGCCTGAGTTCTTAAGAATTACCCAATACTGCATCAAATCTGGCTGATGACATCAGTGAAAGTTTCTCTCAAAAATAATAGATTTGAAAGATGAAGACAGTATTTTAACAAGAAAATGGGGTACTATATTTTAGGCATTGTAAATGTTATGTGCAAAGGCCATGGGATGGAAGAGAATAAAGCATTTTAGAAAAACTTGAAGGAAAGAACAGCTGGTTTGGGATATCAGCAGAGTATGATGCAAGACAAAGCTGGACAGATTTAAGCTCCATTAAAGTACCTCTTGAACAATGCATGGCTCTTAAAAGCCTGTTCCTCTGGTCACTCCCTCCAATGTTTTATTGTTACCTATTTACCTCTTCTGTTTAATCACAGCTGCTAAGTAATCATTATCATTATTGATTGATGTCAACATAATTGTCCTTCTTTCTTCTCATCATTGTAATTGCATTCCACTCCTGCATTTTTTTTTATGAAGACTATCCATAAATATTTCCTTCAGAAGCCAGCTTTGGTTATAAGGAACTGTAGGACTTTATTTTTCCCTCGCCCTAGAATGAGATTTTAGCACTGTATACAGCTCTAGATTGAGTCCCAAGACCTCTGCCTTGGTCCCCGTGTGGGCCGTGAAGCCTGAGCACTAACTCTTGGATCCAATAACTCCTCAGCATAGCTGCAGAAACAGTTTGTGAGTCAAAGCTACTATGGTTTTCAGCAATTTATCTTCTGCTGAAATATGGGAATTTCCTTTTCTTTTGTAACTCCAGGCGTACTTTTTAACAAACATTTTTGTTATATTTTATCTGGCATTTTATATTTCTTATTAGTATTACAGTATAACCTAGTCTTTCACATCACAGGCATTGCAAGTCTTAGTAACATGATTTTGATGAGGCTAAATCGTGTCTATATAGTTAGAACAAGGTCACTGAGATTATACTTGAATATGAAGCGATATTGGAAGTTATACCATATTAAAATTTTGATAAATCCTTTAAAACTTTTTCTCTCCTAAAATATTAAAATTAAGAATTAGTAGGACTTTTTAGACTTCCCTAGTGGCGCAGTGGTTAAGAATCCACCTGCCAACGCAGGGGACATGGGTTCAATCCCTGTTCCGGGAAGATCCCACATGCCGTGGAGCAACTAAGCCCGTGCGCCACAACTACTGAGCCTGCGCTCTAGAGCCTGCGAACCACAGCTACTGAAGCCCGCGCACCTAGAGCCCATGCTCGGCAACAAGAGAAGCCACCACAATGAGAAGCCCATGCACCGCAACAAAGAGTAGCCCCTGCTCGCTGCAACTAGAAAAAGCCCGTGCACAGCAACAAAGACCCAACGCAGCCAAAAATAAAATTCATTAATTAAAAAAAAAGAATTAGTAGGACTTTAAAATGATTATAATTGCACCCCAAAACCTGCCCCAAAATCCTCCGCTCACACATAACTTTAACAAGAACACACTTGATAAAGTTAACACATGTATGGAGATGTACAGAGTGAAAACCACCCTGGAGGCCCAGCCCACATCACAAATCTAAACCTAAGTCAGCCTGTGCTTACGGCTTGACATCATTGTCAAGGAAACCTAATACCAGTCACAATCCTCCAACTCAGCATTAGCTAGCTTAACCTTACCCTAGAAAATGGCACCTGCTTGCCTTATCAGGAAAGCCCGACCTCCTAGCCAATCATGCCATTTGCATGCTGCTTCTTATAATGTTCCAGGAAACTCGCTCTTGCTCAAAATCCCTCGGGAAGAAAGCTGCACTGCTTGTGAGGCATGGTACTCCTCAATCCATGGGTAGTTCCTCCTTTAATAAGGACTTCAAACTCATTACTAAATCATGTTATTTTTGTCATTTAACACATTCCCTCTGCTTTAAGAACTTGGGAAAAGACCACATGTCAACATATATCTTTTAAGTTTTGATATTATCAGTTATCTTAATGTTTGCCAAGTTAGTGGTTGACAGATATTATTTTACTGAAGCCTTAGTGTGCATTTCCTTGACTATACATCTTCATGAGGATATTAGTCATGCTTTGGTAAATTGTTCGTGAGATTTGCCAGTTATTTGATTGGTTTGTTTATATTTTCATCAATGTGTACAATTTCTTCATATATTTTATAGATTGATCAATTTGCAGTGTGTATCTTACAAAATATATTTTTAATATTGATCAAGCTCACATGTCTAATGTATAAAAGCAGAGAATCAATTGTTCTTTGGTTACAGTGCAATGGGTTCTTACTCCTTGTTTTCCACTTGTAATCAAATGACTTTTTCTATCTTGCTACAAGGACAATTTCTTTCCCACATAGTCTGCTAGCTGTTATCAAATGATGAGTGGAATCAGAGCATCCTTCAATTTTATTGCCCACAGCCTTTTAGAATGTGAAAATTCTGAAAAGAATTTATGAGCGAAATTTCTCTGCAGACATTTTTCCGTATATCCAATTCTTTCTTTTTTCCTACCTTTACTGATATACAACTGTCATAAGTAACACTGCATAAGTTTAAGGTGTACCACGTGGTGATTTGCCATATGTATATATTGCAAAATGACGGCCACAGTAAGATTAGTTAACACATTGATCACCTTACAAGGTTATCTTTTCTTTTTTTCTCTGCATGGTGAGGACTTTTAAGACTTACTCTCTTAGTAACTTTCAAGTATACAACATGGTATTGTTAACTACAATTGACCTTTGAACAATGAAGGGGTCCACCTGAGTATAAATTATGGTCAGCCTTCCATATCCAAGATTCTTCCACATCCTCGGATTCAATCAACCATGGACCATGTAGTGCTGTAGTGCTTACTACTGAAAAATACCCTTGTATAAGCGGAACTGCACAGTTCAAACCTATGTTGTTCAAGGGTCAACTGTATAGTCATCCTATCACACATTAGACCCCCAGAACTTATTCATCTTGTAACGGGCAGTTTGTAGCCTTTGCCCAATAAATTGTTGTACTGATTTACCAAATACAATGTTCACTTCCTGAAAGTGATGAAGAAGCTCAAAATATACTTGACTTTCACTTTAGTAATAAGCTTATCAGATTAAACTATTTTGAACTTCTAAATAAAAGCAACTGCATATATATGATCTATTAATAATTTACATATTTGAGTCCTATAAAATAATTTTACAAGATTAGTCATGAAAAAAAAAGAAAGAAAACATCTGACAGCAATTATGAGTCTTATGATGTAAACACCAATTTTTCAGAACTAGTTAATAAAGTTTGGTATAAGATATAGTTGTAAAATTCCTAAATTTTAAATATTGGGATGTATTGCTTTAAATAAGGAGTATTGTTACACATGGTGAAGTGAATTATTTGTGTCAAACTCTAACTCTACACTGAAGAGAGATAGCTCACTCTAACAGAAATCAAACGACACTAATGCCAATAATTTAAATTGTACCTATCCCTTCACCCTACATCTCTTGTTTCAACACAACAATATAAAAGATCTACAGAATTTTCTCTAATTCTATTTAAGAAACTCCTCTTAAAAATTATCCATATTTGAAAGCACAGTCCTCTCATTTATTTTCCTTTGCTTACATAAGTAATAGGTCATAATTATTTAATTTTCTCAACCAAAGAATATACTCTCATAGACGGAAGACAAAATTTATAAAATCTCAAAATATTTAAGTACCATACTTTTTTTTAACATCTTTATTGGAGTATAATTGCTTTACAAGGGTGTGTTAGTTTCTGCTTTATAACAAAGTGAATCAGCTATACGCATACATATATCCCCATATCCCCTCCCTCTTGCATCTCCCTCCCACCCTCCCTATCCCACCCATCTAGGTGGACAAAAAGTACCCAGCTGATCTCCCTGTGCTATGCGGCTGCTTCCCAATAGCAATCTACTTTGTATTTGGTAGTGTATATATGTCCAAGCCACTCTCTCACTTCGTCCCAGCTTACGCTTCCACCTCCTTGTGTCCTCAAGTCCATTCTCTACGTCTGCGTCTTTATTCCTGTCCTGCCCCTAGGTTCTTCAGAACCTTTTTTTTTTTTTTTTTTTTTTAGATTCCATATATATGTGTTAGCATACGGTATTTCTTTTTCTCTTTCTGACTTACTTCACTCTGTATGACACACTCTAGGTCCATCCACCTCACTACAAATAACTCAGTTTCGTTCCTTTTTATGGCTGAGTAATATTCCATTGTATATATGTGCCACATCTTCTTTATCCATTCATCTGTTGATGGACACTTCGGGTGCTTCCATGCCCTGGTTACTGTAAATAGAGCTGCAATGAACATTTTGGGACACGACCCTTTTTGAATTATGGTTTTCTCAGGGTATATGCCCAGTAGTGGGATTGCTGGGTCATATGGTAGTTCTATTTTTAGTTTTTTAAGGAACGTCCATACTGTTCTCAATAGTGGCTGTATCAATTTAAATTCCCACCAACAGTGCAAGAGGGTCCCCTTTTCTCCACACCCCCTCCAGCATTTATCGTTTGTAGATTTTTTTGATGATGGCCATTCTGACCGGTGAGAGATGATATCTCATTGTAGTTTTGATGTGCATTTCCCTAATGATTAATGATGTTGAGCATTCTTTCATGTGTCTGTTGGCAATCTGTACATCTTCTTGTGAGAAATGTCTATTTAGGTCTTCTGCCCATTTTTGGATTGGGTTGTTTGCTTTTTTAACATTGAGCTGCATGAGCTGCTTGTAAATTTTGGAGATTAATCCTTTGTCAGTTGCTTCATTTGCAAATATTTTCTCCCATTCGGAGGGTTGTCTTTTCGTCTTCTTTATGGTTTCTTTTGATGTGTAAAAGCCTTTAAGTTTCAGTAGGTGCCATTTGTTTATTTTTGTTTTTACTTCCATTTCTCTAGGAGGTGGGTCAAAAAGGATCTTGCTGTGATTTATGTCATAGAGTGTTCTGCCTATGTTTTCCTCTAAGAGTTTGATGGTGTCTGGTCTTACATTTAGGTCTTTAATCCATTTAGAGTTTATTTTTGTGTATGGTGTTAGGGACGGTTCTAATTTCATTCTTTTACATGTAGCTGTCCAGTTTTCCCAGCACCACTTATTGAAGAGGCTGCCTTTTCTCCACTGTATATTCTTGCCTCCTTTATCAATGATAAGGTGACCATTTCCCCAAATCTTCTAGTAGTGCTCCTTTTTTACATTCAGCACCAATTCATTATTTAAATAATTATCATTTCATTATTTTTTTTTAATTTTGATTTGGGAAGTCTAGCATGATGTAAAGTTGACACTATCATTTCATTTCAACTTAAAAAAAAAAAGTAACACCATGAAGTAAACATTGCTAAGCCACTTTCACAGGTAAGGAAACCAACACTTAGAGAGGTCAGGTAAATTTTCAAGGTCACACATCTGATTTAATGGCTAATCTGGAAATCACACATGGGCAACCTGATGTCAATATGCAAACTCTTAATTAAGCCACTTTATTGGTTTCTTGAAAACAGTGCATTCAATTGGGATAATAATCGAAAACATATGTATATTAAGAATGATAGGCATTGTGTTGTAGAAAGAACATTAGACCTAGAAAGAAAACACTAGGTTAGAATTCTGGCTCAGCCATTTACTGTGTCTGGAAAATAGGCTAAACCATATTCACCTCTGGATTTATTATTCCACATGTTTGCAGATGAATTTGTTTTGCCCTTGTACCAGCTACCTCACAAGATTGAGCATACAGATAACATTGTACTCTCTGGTCATGCTGTAAAAAATTCAGTAATTATAATTAACAACGCCAGATATGGTTTCAATTAACAAGGCTCATATATTTCTAGGCTATGTAGAGGAACAAAGACTTTCCTACCACACCTACATGTTCCCTTCAGCTAATCTGAATAGAATATTTCAATTTTCACATCATCCCTTAACATTGTTACAAAACAAATACATTGCATCTTCAAAACCTACTGAATATCCAAAGGGCTCATCTTTTTCAGCCTCGCAAAAGCCTTTGCCCCATTTCTACTACTTCTTTCTCAAAACCTGTTCTCTTCTTGTCTTCTTCCTTGTTTGTCACTGACTTCACTCACAGTTTTTGACAAGTCTCATGTACTGGAAATGCCTTTAAATATCAGAGAAAGTAAATTTCTTCTCTACTCATATGCTTTCTGAAAATAATCGCTATAAATAAAGCTATTTATATCTGCCACTGAACTGTATAACTTTAATCCTGATTTGATATTTGAGCTCTAAATTTTTATCTCCAACTACCACCTCTACATATCCACTTGGGTGTTTATATATGCCTGTCAAATGTTTCCAAAACAGACCAGCTGTTTTCCCATCCCCTCCAAATCCTCTAATTCAAGTCCCAATCTAAATTTAGAGTACTTTGCTATCTACACATTACTGAGGGCATAAATTTCAAAGGTTTTCTATCTTCCTTTCACTCTCTCAGGCCTCTTTACTGGCCAGTCTTTTGGCTGTGAGTCCACATTTTATTATTTCAACAGTTGCCATACGACTCTCCCAATCCAAGCCACCATGTATGTACTTTCCCCTACATAATTCAAAAGGCTCCTCATTAATCTAACTCTTTCTACTCCTGTGCCCCAGTAGTTGGCTTCCACACAGCTTATAGAGTGAGCTTGCTACATAAAAATAAAGACAAAAAAATCAAAACACAAAAAAACAACAAAGCAACAACATATGTCAATAGCTTCCCTTAGATAAAAATCCAACGTCTTTATCCTGGATTTCATAAGTCAATGGTCTGAGGACCCTTTCTGTCTTATCAACTACCTGGCCTATCAAAGGGGAGCTAACCCTTTTGCTCCTGCCACAATGGCCATGCCGTTTTTCTGCTATTTATACACATCAATCTTATTCCCATCTCAGGTTGTTTGTACTTGTTGTTCAAGATTCCTGCAAAGCGATTATTAGTTGATGGTCCCCTTTTATCAGTGTGGTCTCATCTCAACTCAGTCAGGAGTTCCTACACAACAAGGCACATTTTTTCTTTTTAAATTGGAGTACAGTTCATTTCCAATGTTGTGTTAGTTTTAGGTGTACAGCAAAGTGACTCAGTTATACATATACATATATCCACTCTTCTTTTTTTAGATTCTTTTCCCAAATAGGCCATCACAGAGTATTGAGTAGAGTTCCCTGTGCTATACAGCAGGTCCTTATTAGTTACCTATTTTATATAGACTGGTGTGTACATGTCAACCTCCCAATGTATCCCTCCCCCTGCTTACCCTCGGTCACTATAAGTTTGTTTTCTACATCCGTGACTACTTCTGTTTTATAGATAAGTCCATTTGTACCTTTTTTTTTTTTAGAGTCCACGTATCAGCACGTGATATCGCTTATATGTAGAGGCACGTATTGTTTCTTCCTTCCTTTGTGTCTCCTCTCCCTTCCCCTCTCCTCTTCTCCCCAGCCTTTCCTTCCTCCAGGTCCTCCCACCCCAAACTCTGATCTGAATAAAATCTGAACTTGCTTAGTGATTTTTGAAGCTCCCATCCCTGGTTGGAGCCAGAGACTGCTCCCTAATATATATATATATTAGGAATATATCCTCATCTATATCTGCATCTTCCAGGATATATATTTCCCCAGTCTCCTGCAGTCTGCATTGATCTAATTTTAGCTAATTAGATTCACTCGCTTTGAATTGACTGATCTAGCAACTCTCAGGACAATGGAACATGCATCTGAGAGGTGTAGCAACAGCAGCAGCAGCATCAGGTTTTCTGGGTCTGCAGCAGCAGCAGGGCCAGGGAGAGCGCTCAGCCCCTAAAGTCGCGTGGTCAGGGCACTAATTTAGTGTCTTCACTCTGGCTGTGGTTCTGCCCTCCTAGGGTCCCTCCTTCCTGCTCCGTTTTCTGAGCCCAGTTCTCCAGGCTTCTCAGGAATTCTCTGAGTTCCCCAACATGTATACACATTCTCCATCTAAATTAGAGGCAGCTTTGGTTTCTTGTCAACAGACACCTCTGAGGTAATTCTCTATTCCATTACTCAATTTTATGTTCTTCAGACAACGTATTAATACCTAAAATCCTCTTTTTTATTGATGTGTGCATTTGTTTCTTGTGCGTTTTCAATTTTTTATTCTAAGTCTGCTACGGCATTAAGAAGACACTCTAATTTAAAACAGAGAAGAGAGAAATGCTGCATGTTCTTTTCTACATAGTTTCCCTCCTTATTACACTTTGGTTTGGAAAAAAAAATGTGTGCCTCTGCTGAGGATTCAGTATATCTTTTAAATTCTCAAAAAAGTAAATCTTAACAATGGAACATACTTTTTAAAAAAAATTCACTGATGTTGTTTAGGAAAGTAGAGCTAAATTGTGAGCAAATGACAGTGCAAGGTATTACAGCTTTAATTTAGATGTAAACAGTTTTTCCTAATGGATCTTTAAGTTTTTTGCCACTTTTTCCTTAATTGATTTGTATTTAATTTTCTTGTGTATAGTTTAGAAGTTACTTCAGTGTTAAGTAATAAATGAAGGCATTATTTAATTATTGTATCAGCTTATGTTTCTACACTTTTCCTTGTCTCCCTAATAATGTGACATAATGAAATTGTAAAATGAAATCAACAAATATAAAAATGTACAGAAATATGTAAATTTTGAACAATGATAAATTAAATTCCATATATTTACACATATAAAATGCTTATATTTGTAGTTTTGTTCATTTTTGAAATAGTAAGTTCCCATATTTTAAGTTCTATGCATAATGCTCTTCTTGCAGTTTTTTCTGATGTATCTGTTGGGGTTCTAATGTTCACCTGTATTAATTTTGTCCTTAATGTACTCATGTGGTGTTCTAGACCAAAGATGAATTTTATGTGAAACACTTCATGGTAAACAGTACATCGGTCGACTCCCCTTTGCCCTAGTCTTTATCCACAGGGTGACATGATTAGAGACAAGTCAGCGGTCCTACAAAAGTAGGTGGACACCCCATAGGCAGGGAACAAAGATAAATGATTCTTCTCTGCTTAGAAAGACGAAGGAGGAGGTGTTTCCTTCCCTTCCTAAGAGAATCTCCCTGGAAACTGATGGGCATGAATCCTATCTCCAGCCCTTTGCTATATGAACAAAGTGTCCCCAGGGGCCAGATAACCCCAGGCTTCTCTAGGTTTTACAATTGAGTGATGTCTCTAAATTCTGGGCTTCCTTCCTTTAGAAAGATAAATACTTAGATAGTTTTCCAGTCTTCCTAGCACCTAGGAACCTTGTCCAGCCAGGCTGTAAGCATTTGGCCCTTTCAGGAAGAGATAAGGTCTTATCTGATCCTTTTGGTTCAGATCAATTAACCAGATAATGGCTACAGATCTAATTCTCATGGTATGTCAAGATATTTAAGGGGGAGTGAAATCAGTCTCTAGCTTTATAGCACATAAGTTTCCATGTCCCAGAAAGTTAGAGCTCTCAACAGGAACTTTGAAAAATCCAGGAAACTTGATTTCTCCACAATATCTTTCCTACCACCACTGTGCCTGTCATTCCATCTAAGATTTTCCTAGGTCAGTCACCTTTTAATTTCAGAGACTGTCTTGCATACTTTTGTGAATTATGAGCAATAAAAAATACATGACTTTATTCTAAAGACATTTATACTTGGTTTAAGTGACAAGACACATGGCAATTAAAAAACACTATTTGAAATAATTCAAGGTGTAAAATATTACAATACATAGTTAAATGTCAAAATGGGGGTAGCAATATGTTATATAAGAAAAGATAATGGAAATATTTCTTTGTTAGATCCAGGGGGTGTATCTAGAATGTTAATAAATATCTAGTTATATTATATTATATATTATTATTATTAGATTATTATGTTTTTTTATACTGTCAAGATCATTCTGTGTAGGCATCTGTTATATTTGACAGATCATTAAATTTAAGGGGACTTTGTTTTATTTCCATCTCTTTTATACATGAGTTACATAAACTTAGAGATCTAAACTCTAATTCTCAATTTTCTTTAAATGGAAGGAATTGTGTTAGTTCATCCCAAATCATACTTAAGATGATTTATATCTAAATCTAATGTTCATGAAGGTAATTCTAAAAGTACTAAGTAGGACAAATTAATAATGTTTATGAAAGAATTTGGTCTACTTTTACAAAATAGTTAAATGACTACCACTGGATAACTTCGAGCAAGGGTGGGACAACCACTCGACAGAAATGTTGTAATGTTCTAGTATATCTGTTGGGTTCTTAATATTCATCTTTATTAAATTATTTAAACTAACAAAGATGAATATTAAACCCCAACAGATATAACACTAAAGAGAATTTGTAGAACTGGAGAGGGTTTTAATTGGATGATGTCCAACCATACTTCTAGACCTTCAATTTTATAATAGATTGCTTCTTATTTTATATTCAAAAATCCTTTACATCCAAATTTTAACAACCAATTGGTATGATGTGGTGCCACTCTTTAATTCACAGAAGAGAGCTGGTAACACCAAAATATTTAATTTTTATTCTTCTTGAGTGTCAAACACTCTACTAGTGTGCATTTTAAAAGAAACCGCTAATAAGGAGATTCCCTCAAGACTGCAACAAGTTCTCATAGGATTTCTGTATCTTTGCTGCCATTGACTGATTATTATGTTCTCTTCTAATGTGATATGTCTTCAATTATAGAAACTCGTATAGTCTCTGACTGCACAGTTTCTGATATTACACTAAGGAATTTAGTTAGTGATTTAAACTTTTGTTCTGAAAATAAAATCAGAGCAGATTGTTTAAGTCTAAAGTATAATTTTCAACATTGAAATACCTTCTTTATTATAATTAATGCTCTCATTTTCCAGATGCCTTTATCCTTAAATAAGTCAAGATTACAATGTATGCAGCATGGTGCAAAAAAATAAAACATAAACCATACAATTAGATGACTTAACTTCAAATATTAAAACTATTATTACAAAGGTGCCCTTGGGCAATGTATCTAATGCTTCAGATCCTCATCTCTAAAATGGAAATAATATCTACTTCACCAAGCTGAACCATGATTATTCACGTAAAATAGATCACCTAGTTTCTGGCACATATTAACATTTAATATATGAAAATACTTAAAATATTCTGAATTGAAACTCTATATTAGTTCTCTCTCTCACCCTTTTCACATTCATATGTGGCCATGATCCAACTCAATGAGATAAGTAAATTGAAAAAAAAAAAAAAGAAAAGACACATTGACATTTAGAACAGGTGAAGAAGTTATAGCATTAAAATTTTAAGACAATTAATTCAGATCACATACGTTTTTAGGAAAAGAGTTAAGTGCAGATGTGAAGTTTGAAGGTAGACCTTTCCTCTTTGCCTTGGAAAGGACCAGTCTATCACTGCTCAGGTAGGTATAGCAGAGAGGAAATTAGCATAGAGCTTTAGAAAAGGGAAGGCAAATAGGATCAGACTTATTTATATATGGTAGAGCTGTCCCTGAGGGTTCATAGTAGAAAACCTGCTACTCTGCAGAGGAACTACTCAGAAACTGAGCTGTTTAAGTGTAAATGTACCAGCAGAATTGGGCAGGGAATAGAGATTTGCCAGATTACAGGGAATAAATACCCAGAATGGCCAGTGAAATATGAATTTCAGATTAGCAACATTTTATTTTTTGAATTTTAGTATAAGTATGCCCTGTGAATGCTTTGGGGACATATGTGTACTAAAAGAAGATACTAGTTGTTTATCTGAAATTCATATTTAACTAGATAGCCTATATTTTATCTGGCAACCCTAAAGGGAAAACACAGTATCATTCCCCAAAAATAAAGAGTTCACAATTTATTCTTAAATTAATCATCAATTTATACTCAATTTTGCATTTTCAATCTCGACCTCATTTTGTGATATAATGGATTTTACATCAATTTCTTCTTCCCCAAGGTGCTAATTTATTTTGCATTGATATAGATAGGATTTATTTTCAAAATTTGTATATTATTACAGAATGTCCTCTTGTAATTCAATCTGTCTACTCTTTAACCACGGAAAAAATAAATGAAAGAACTAAGTGTGAACCTGTGGTTACTAATTTTCTGAAAAGATTTAGAGACACTGAGAAAGTAAAAGGAACACCTGAATATTCATATTAAACTCTCTTTAAATATTTTTAAATTTCAAGTGTTTGAAGACCTATAACCTACATGATTTAGGGAAGTTTCAGAACTAGTTTTGGAAATTAATTACAAGTTGTTTATATTCCAAAAGAGGTAATACTTAAAATGATGTATATAACCATAAGTCAAGGTTTTCTTACTTTCTTATTTCTCTTAGTGACTCTTTGGTGTTCTATTTCCTTTTTGAGAATGTGTGTTTAGAAAAGTTAGTTTTATCCTGTATTTCATAGAATCTTTCAGATATTGAATTTTCTTACTATTAATTTTGAACATTGGGTTTGTCAATGAACCTCAACGAATGTTATTTGCCCATCTATAATTAAGGGAGATATGTAGATACTTTCTCATGCACCATAAAACAATCATATGTTTTTTTTCTATAATTCTAAATACAACATAAATTTTTTCTTCTTAAATCTGAATTAGGGGTGGTCAAGCTTGTTCTATGAAGGTCCAGAGAGTAAATATTTCAGGCTTCATGGGTCTCATGGTCTCTCTAGGAACTACTCAACACTGCCATTTCAGTGCAAAAGCAGCAGTAGACAATGAAAATGAATGGGTGTGGAGGTATTCCAGTAAAATTTTACTTAAAAATCAAGAGAAGACTGTGTTCATCTAGATGTCTATAATTTAATCTAAGTATTTCCATGGGAATTCCCTGGTGGTCCAGTGGTTAGGACTTTGCACTTCCACTGCCAGGGGCCTGGGTTCGATCCCTGGTAGGGAACTAATAAGATCCTGCAAGCCGCATGGTGCGGTCAATAAATAAATAAACTATAAATAAATATTTCAAAGATAATTCATTGGAAAGAGATAAAGTACATTTTCAGTTGGCCCAGGTGTTTCATTTTCATTCCTATCTCTCTCTCTCTAAACATTTTTTACCATCTTTTGTTTCTTCTCCACTTAAGACACAAACTCTTGCCACTCTGGGCCCATGTCTGATTCATACCAATCCTTTTATTAGAAATAAGTCCATTATAAGATAGACTAAACAACCAACAAACAAAACACACACAAAATCATAAGATATCTATCATGTATCACTACACATGATGCTCTGTCTTTTCTACTTGGATTTATGGCTCTACATAGTGAAGTCTGTGGATGACAACCACCTTAACCTTTCTAAGTCTCAATATCCTTTCTTTTGTAATTGGTTACATACTGGTTTTTTTTTTTGTTGTTGTTGTAAATTATGCCTAACTTCATAGAGGTCAGCATTTCTTAGTTGTTATCAGGCTACAGTTATCAACAGTTGTGCTACCTTGTGCAGTAAAACAACCAACTTTTGCCAATGGAACTGGAGGTGTGTTAGGAGGTGTATTCAAAGATCTGACAGGTTTTTTTGGTTTCTTTTTTTTTGCGGTACGCGGGCTTCTTACTGCCACGGCCCCTCCCGTTGCGGAGCACAGGCTCCGGACGTGCAGGCTCAACGGCCATGGCTCACAGGACCAGCTGCTCCGCGGCATGTGGGATCTTCCCGGACCAGGGCACAAACCTGTGTCCCCTGCATTGGTAGGTGGACCCTCAACCACTGCGCCACCAGGGAAACCTGATCTGGCAGTTGTTAAGTCATCCTAAAGAGTTATATGGAGAGCTCAGCCATGCCCGTTATGGCTGCCTTATTTCTCATATATCCCTAATAAATCAAATTTCTGGCTGGTCTTCCAGTCAATTATTTGTCCCAACCAAGACGGCAACTTTAGGCCAGCTGAACTGCTAGTTGGCCCATTCATTTGCCACCAAGATCTCTACTGTTACTGATGCTTCTGGGCATGAGATTTTATGTGTTTGGCTCCAAATAAAGTTAGTCCCTCAGGCAGTGAAGCTGCCTGTTTTATTCCACCCTGACAGAACAACTGTGCTGAACACAGTGGGGGTGGGGGGTGGGAGCAGCTCCAGGCAGAACACCACAGACATCCATGGCTCTTATTCAAAGTTCCATAGTTTTTCACATAGAATCACTTTCCAATTAGATGTATACCTTTAGTTGATTTCCAGAGTCATAAAATATTTTGTCCTCTTTTATTGTTTTTTGGGGGGAGTAGATTTATCTAGCCACTCACTTCACTATCTCAGAAATCCTGTTCACAGAGACTAATTTCTAAGTCCTACTCATGCGTCAGGCACAGGGATAGTCAATTTATTTACATTATTTCTAATATTAACAGCAAGCCTACAAGATATGTGTCATTACCCTTATCTTTCTAATGAGTAATTTAGGCAATTTAAGTAACTTGCCAAACCAGCAAACAGAAAAGCAAAGTATAAACATAATCATGTGTAAGAATTATATTTGAATTCATACATAAATGAATTCATATATTTTTTAAATGTTACTTATGAGAGATAAATCATGTCCGTAAATTGCTTAGCATAGCATGGCATACATATTAATAAGTTTTTGATAATTGAATGTAACTATTTTTAGATACTAAACTTAAAGTAATTGTGAAGTATATTATGTTTAGAATATAGTAATATTTAATTTTAAAAAACAAGGGACTTCTTATGCAAGTCAATTTCATCAGTTTCTTATTCTTATCCACCTTCCCCTGACATTTGTTGGCCCAGGCCACCCTACCTAATGATGGCAGTACTTGTTAAATGGATATATACGTACCAATATATACATGGATTCATAGTGAAATTGAGCAGCACCCAGTGGGGCTCCGGGGCATGGAAGACTTTCAAACAGATGCTAATCATGGAAGGGAGGGAATGCAGAGACAAGGGAGGAGCAGTCAACAAACAACAGTGCAGCCTTGGGGCAGGGTTCTGGTGTGCCTCAAGGGATACATATAACAATATCTTTGAACTCTTTACAGAACTAAACCCCCCAATAAATGGAAGATGTTAGCATTCTTTATTCCAGATTAAAGGAACCAGAGACCACCTGAGGCCAGATTAAAGGAGTGCAGTCCCTGCACACACCCTAATCCTTAACAGTAACCCCGCCCTTGAACCATTGCTATAAAACTCCTCACCAAATCCTCCCCAGTTGGGAAACAACAGTTTTGAGATGCATGAGTCCTGTGTCCCCCTTTGCCTGGCAAAGCAATAAAGCTATTCTTTTCTACTTCTCCCAAAACTCTGTCTCTGAGATTCGATTCAGCACCGGTGCACAGAGGCCAAGTTTTTGGCATCAATACTAAGTATCATTTTTGCCATGTGTGTAAGACTAGTCAGAACAGGGAACTCAATAACGTGTTTGGGATCTAACAAAATTAAAGAAATTAGGAAAGCAAAGGGTCATGATTAAGGCAGAAAGCTCAAACCTAATGACTAGAAACGTAATATATATTAACACAAGATGAATGTTTCCAGACTTTAGAAAGTCAAATATCAAAGTTGAACTATGAATATCATTGTTAAACCATGAGCCAAAGCTGATTTTTTTCACTGAATCTGTAGTTTATAAACACAGTAAAATCAGAATCTTGAAGTTGACTTTCTTACCTGGCTTGTCAGAATTCCCAAGGTTATCTTCAACAAGAAATTCTTAGTAATTTAAAAAATCTTAGTTATTTAAAAATTAACCTTAATCAAGTCAGGCCCTTTAATATGTTAAGTCTCATAGCGTCAGGGCTATCCTAGACAATTTTTCACACCTAGATACAGAAGGAAGCCAATATATCAATTTAAAAAAATAATTTATATCAGTGAAATGTGATACACATAACACAAATATTCAAATTCTAGAGTAGGATATGAAAGCAATAATACAGGCTAACAATACTGGACATATTTTTCCTTTCTTTACATAAAGATGTATGAATTAGTTTAGGGATCTTGAATAAAATCAAATATAATTTTAGACTAGAGAACATTTACAACCATCAAGTTTCAAAAGAAATTGTTGAATAACTCAAGTGAGTCACAGAATACAATGCATTTGATTATATTATTCTTTTAGAAGCTCACAATTTCATTATAGTTTTTAGAATGGCACATCCAATTTAATGCAACAAACATATTGCATATGTCATGAATATTTATCTATGTAAGCTCAGCTGTTAAAGGCATGAGTAAATTTCTGATTTTCTCTACATTAATGCTGTAAAGCATAGTGAAATCAAAATGCAGCAGGAAAAAGATATATAAATAAGAAGAAAAACTAATAAAATTTGATCTACATAGTAAATTGGAGCATACTACTTTCAATTTTTTTTTTTTTTTTTTTTTTTTTTGTGGTATGCGGGCCTCTCACTGTTGTGGCCTCTCCCGTTGCAGAGCACAGGCTCCGGACGCACAGGCCCAGCAGCCATGGCTCACGGGCCCAGCCGCTTTGCGGCATGTGGGATCCTCCCAGACCGGGGCACGAACCCGTGTCCCCTGCATCGGCAGGCGGACTCTCAACCACTGCACCACCAGGGAAGCCCTTACTTTCAATTTTTAAACTGACAGGTGTTAAGTACAAATAAACTAAAAATAAAGAAAAGTAAATTATTTATAATATCTTGAAGTTTACTCAAGAAAAATAAGGAAAGTCAGTCAAACATGCAGAAAAGTTAGCACATTTTTATTGATGAATATGATATGCTTCAATAAAGATCTATAGAGAAAATATAAACTATGATGTTGGATCTCATTGCTGTATCTAGTGACCAAGATAACATCAAAGTTTCCTCACCTTGTCCAAATTTTGGACAGGCTCCCTCCTGCTTCTATGCCCCTGATCTCCCTTTTCTCAGAGGTTTTACTTTGGAAAACTTGTAATTATAATTTCTTTCTTGGCCCCTTTGGGGTGTAAATTATTTAAAAGCTTCTTGTCTGTTTTAAAACCCAAGAATGTCTTCCTTAAGGACCTAGAACCTATCCCTTTGAAATGTAATCACCAACGAAGATAGTGCCCTATCTCCCAGTCTCTAGGAGACGTGTATTAGTCAGGGTTCTCCAGGGAAACAACCAGTAGGATGGATGGATGGATGGATGGATGGATGGATGGATAGATAGATAGATAGATAAATAGACAGACAGAGGTTTGTCACAGGAATTGGTTCATGCTCTTTCTTGGTTGTAGAAGGGACCAGATGCAACAATGTAACCTTCACCTTAGAAAGGATATCTCAGCATATCCTGCATCACTGGACCCCTAGGAAATTTTACTGAGATAGAAGACCTCTGAATTTTATTCAGGTTTATTTCCCATTCTCTTTCACACAAATATCTTACCAATATATCTAGAGTAGTTGCTACTTCTTACTCACTAGGTCCGATCAGCATAAAATTATCAATGTAATAAACTAGTATACCTTGTGGAAGGGAAGTGTAATCAAGGTCCCAGCAAATTAAATTATGACTCAGGGCTGGAGAATCAATATGGCCCTATGTAGGACAGTGAAGGGGTACTGCTGGCCTTGCCAGCTGAAAGCAAACCTTCTTGTAGACTTTATGGACAAGGATGAAGAAAAATAATTTGTTAGCTCAATAGATACATACCAGTTACCAGGGGATGTGTAAATTTGCTCAAGCAATGAAACCACATCTGGTAGGATTCTGCAATGAGTCATCATCTGGTCATTCTTCAAGATCTATCTGTGTTCGGCCAAGTTAGAGAGTTCAATGGGGATGTGCTGAGAATTACCACCCTTGCATCTTTCAAGTCCTCGATGGTGACACTAATCTCTGCAGTTCCTCCAGGTTTGTGGTACTGCTTTGGATTTACTATTTTTCTAGGTAGAGATAGTTCTAATGGCCTCTACTTCACCTTTGCCATCATAACGGCCCTCACTCCACAGGTCAGGGAACCAATGTAGGGATTCTGCCAGTTGCTCACTATGCTATTCAAATTATGCATTCTGGAACGGGGGAGATGACCACAATATGATTTTAAGGATCCATTAGACCCACCGAGAAATGGATCTGAGCTAAAACTCCATTGATCACCTGACCTCCATAAGCAGCTACTCTGACTGGAGGGCCACAGTAACATTTTAGGTCTCCTGGAACTGGTCTGTCAGTTCAGAGCCAGCATCCAGTAGTCCCTTAAAGTTCTGATTATTTCCTTTTCCTCAATCAGTGCTTACCTTTCAAAAGGCCTTAAGTCTGTTTGGGGAGGTCTGGGAGAAAGTTTAACATTGAAAAAAATTTTTTTTTCCAGTAGTGTATCAGGGTCCTTCCTTAAAGGCAGCTGGCCTTTCCCTTCATTCAAGGGGTTCTTGGTCTATGAACTGGCTCAAGTCTGGGAATCGACTGAGAGGTTGTGACTCTCTGTTTTTATGATGTGAGCTAGACTCTTGTTCACTTGACCTAGAACTTTTCTGCTTATACAAATCAAGTAAGAATTTAGTAGGCTTTCTATCTATTTCATTTCTGGGAACACCAGGCTTAACTAGCCAACGTCAGAGGTCAGATTATTTTGATTGTAGATTTGACTCTTCTGTTCAGTATGGTAACCATGCCCACTTTGTCTATGGTGGTTGAGTGCCATCACTTGACCTCTGCTACCCCGAGGTCCAACTACTCCCATTGCATTTAGGTCTTCCAGTTGAGTGGCTGATTCTCACTCTAAGGTCCAGCCTACAGAGAAGAGTGATTATAGAGCTCTTGAAGCATGCTGGGCTCCTCTTACAAACTGGTTTCTCAAAATATTGGTGAAAAGTATGTCTTCTGGATCCTCCCAGTGAACCTGAGTAAATCTTAAATGATAAATCCACTCTGACATTCCTATATCCATAAGCCATTGAATCCCTTTCTCTCCAGTAAACCAACTTAGGTTAGACATTTCCAGTTTTCACATGGTAGGCCTTCTTTTGGTCCATATATCAGCCAATCAAACCACCAAACTGTTAGAGCCTTTATAACTCCCTGAGCTACATCATTAAATAAAGAATCTCTGGTTAGGGTCTATATCAGTCAATTTGACCTGATCTAACTTTATATTTCTCTCACCATTATCCCATACACTCAGTGTTCATTCCCACACATATTCTACAGAGTTGTTTGCATAAATTGGAAAACTCAAGTAGTTCTTTCAGAGTGTAGTGTACTTCCTCATGAGTCACACTTTGCATCTCACCATTGAGGGTCTGCTTGAAGTTGAGGCTAGTTACAAGTCTAGAAGTAAAGAGGGATAATGGGGGTAGGTGCTGTGGAGATTCTGCATTGTATTGCACGGCAACTGCCTCCAAGGAGGCTATTACTAATTCCTCAGCCTCTGCAGGATTAATCCCCTCAGATGGAGGCAGGAAGGCCAACACCACTGTGCTAGAGGTACCACTCTGCTGGAGAAGTGGATGCTACTGTGGGTGGGGAGGCCAATTTCTCTGAGGATGAGAAGTCCTATTCTACTGGCAGAGGAGACTCATTGGAATTTAAGGGCTTGATATTCCCCAGTTTTATCAGCACCTTTCATGTGTTCCCATCCCAACTTACAAGACCCCATCTCTCCCAACTGATGCCCTCACTAACAGTAGAAACATTGCAAGACTGGGAATTCTATTTGCATTTTAATGTAGCCAATTGCAGAATGTGGCTCTGATTTTTAGCAATTTCAGCCCTGGAGCTACAGGAGATAAGGCTCTCCTTATTACCTAGAAGCTCTTAGGTCTTTTATGGGGCTCTTGAGTGGGGAATTTAAATCCCTGACCTCATCTTTTTCTTTTACCACTTTGTCCGGCAAACCAACCAATTTCATTTATATTCCTTAGTTTTCTGACGATGTGCAAAGGTATCATATACAGAGTCACTTAGCTCATTGCTTCTTATAGGTGGTTTATTAGGAGTATTCAATGCCAATATTTTGTGTATCTCTATAAACAGTTCACATCAAGGACTATCAGTCTCTGTTTCCTACTGGAAATAGAATCATTAGTTTCTTTAAATCTAATCAGATTAGACAGCCAATTCCAAATGGTTCCAGAAACCCTAGAACCAATTCAGAAAATTCATCCTTAAAATTCTCTTCCTCTAGAACCACTCTCTTGGTATCTTGCTCCAATTGTGTGTCTTGCTTCAACTTGAAAAAATACCTCCTGTCATGAAGATTTGAGAAAGTTTACTTTTCTTTTATGTAAGGCCGAGTAACAAACATTTATGGTCTATGATCCATCCCACCTGAAAATTCTCCGACTCTTTGTTTCAATGGAGTTGATTTCAGGCTGTTTTGACAGTAGCACACTTACTAAGTAATTTTAGAATTAAGGAATTTATCCAGTTAATTAGAATTTAAAAATAGCTACTTTAAAAAATTATCTAGAGATAGACAAAGCAGAATTGCTGAACAAAATTATTCTAATAATTACTTGGCTATTGAACCTTGCCTGTGAAGAGCAAATATTTAGAGTCCATTCATAATGTATTTACATAATAAGAAGATCCAGTAAAAAATATATTTATTTACTCAGTCAACCATATATTATTCTTATTATTTATCAATATGAATTTCGGAGAGAAGTTAATACTTTTCTACAAATTGCAGCTTTTTTCCAGTGAGAATAAAATGATAATTTAATGTGAAATATATATTATCATTCCTCCTCAAGATGGTCCTTTATTCACTCTATTACAGATTTATTCTAAGTTATTAAAGCAATATGATCTGTGTTTTATGACTTGTTTATGTTAGGTAAGCTAGGCTAGGCCTTCATTTTCATAATTCACGTATGTACAGATAATGGTAAATATCTATTTGTATATGATATCATGAAAAAATTCTAATCACTTAAAATATTATATATGTAAGTACTGTGAAAGGATTTCAATCTAAAATGGAACTGAAGGATATGAAACTGAGAATCTCATGCATGCCCTTAGAATAAGGAAACACACTAGAGACTGATTTCCCATAAATGCCTGATTTACAGATGATCAAGACTTCTCTCCTGACCAATGATCATCCACCAAGGAATCTGGCCCCATCCTCAAGCCAAGGAACTTACTGCTTGGGCTCTGGCTGACTTCCCCCTCTCTTCACTTCTTGCAAACCCTCAGCAGACTCCCTGGGTCTTGCTGCAGTGCACATTTCCCTGAATGAGATTCCTTGGCTATTCTGGAATAAACTCAATTCCTGGTCATTCAAGCTTGCCTCAGTTTACCTCCTTATTTAGGATGACAGCATAAAACCATACTATCTAACAATAAGTGCCAAGCAGTGTCACAGAAATGTGCTATAAAATAAGAAAACACAAACTCTTGCTTAGAAAAACCCACGGAAGACAGAAAGGGCATTTTGGAAGGTAAAGAAAAGAGTGAATGTGAAGACAAAGTAAACAGAAGAGTAAAAACCAATGAATTGTAAGGAAAATAAAAATTTTTCTCCATATATATCGTGTAAAAAAGGTAGAACTTAAAGACAATATAGCAGATATTAGGTGGTGTATTTCTATTTCTGATTTTCTCCAATGATCAACCAAAATGTATATTTTAACTCCAGGTGGAAAACTAATTTGCCTGTGTTCAAATAATGTGTTTTACTCCCTTTATTTATGTGTTATATTATTTTAAAGAATCAGCAATGTAGGTCACACCTCCATTTCTATGAACTCCTTATCTTAGAAGTGGATGTGTTCAGTTTTAGAAAGTGGATAAAAGATACTACTGAAAGGAACTACATAAATAATGAATGAACTGAAATGGAACAAATGTATTTTTAATAGCTCTGATGAAATAAATATTAATTTTAAAATAACCCTGTGCTATCTTTCAGGTTTGTGGATGCATGTTGCACTAAATATCTTATATAAAATAAACAGTAAGTTCTCATGTGAAGGTCAGAATATTATATTTGTATAGCATATACTTCTGTGATTCTACTTTTTTATATTCCTGGGATTGCCTGATTTTAACAAGGTTACTAAAAACAGAACAAGTTTTTTCTATTAATTGCTGTACATATTAATTAATAAATAATCCCTTATTCTACAGTGTATATTTTCCATAGCAATAGGATTAAAAATCCAGTCCTTTGCAAATTCAAAATTGTCAGATGCTATGATTTTTTTCTCTGCACAATTAACAACTATTAATTAATGTATCAAAGCAACTCATGATTTACTGTTATCCAAAGAAACGTTTTAGTATTTGTAGCTGCAGTCTCAGTAAGTATTCAAATTTCTGCAAACATGCTTATTTTATTTTAATTATTGATGTATAAGAAATAATTCTTTTTACATGAAAGGTACTGTTATGATGGAATTTATAATCCTTCTTCTTTTAACCTTCATATGCTTTTTCCTTTTAGATTATGGTGCTGAAATTCAATGAATTTATTTTCACAGCACTATATAGAAAAGATGTTTTGATTTGGATCCACTTCACAAAAAATCTTTTAATTAACTGAAATAAGCTATGTAGCCTTCTTCTTTTATCTACTTATGTTACTTTTTATTACTACCACTTCATTTAGCAGAGTAAAATGTGATTAGCAGTTATATAGCCCTTCTTTTTATCAATAGCTAATATTACCTAGCTTCATTATTTTAGCATATCTAGAACAATGAACTGAAATCATCAATTAATATGTTTTAACAGTCTTGTTTTTAAGCACTATAATATCAATTATTGAAAAAAGTGTATTCATTGGTTAAAGGTAGAGTATGAAATAACAGTTAAACAGCTAGCCAACAAAAATAATGTTTACTTCTGTGGGTACATCATGTTTCTTTTACATACTTATATATATATTATATATATATATATATATTATATATATATAAAACATATTATATATATAATATATATACCTTCATGTAGCAAAATCAGTATATATTACACAAATATATTCAAGAGACAATTTATCCTAAATAGAATATTTTCAATGGATTGTACATACATCTACATTTATTTTGCAGGACAGGAGAATATCTTCATGTATTCACCATTGCCAGTGAGATTTTACACATAGATGGTGCTTAGTTGATTTTTGTATATGATGTAAGACATAGGTCCATTTTTATTCTTTTGCATGTGGATATTTAGTTTTCCCAACACCATTTGTTGAAGACGCTATCTTTTTCCCATTGTGTATTCTTGGCACCCTTGTCAAAAATCAGTTGACCATATATATGTGGATTTATTTCTTGATTCTTTATTGTTTTCCATTGGTTTATACATCTGTGTTTGGTTTATACTGGTTTATATGTATCTGTGTGTGTGTGTTATTTTAAAAAAGTGAAAAAAAATTTAGAAATACTCTGAAAATAATTATTACCAACTGAGGTTTATCCCCCTCGCTAAGAGAACAATTATGTGTGAGGTCAGAATAAAGACATTTTTAGATGGTCAATATTGCTAAAATGACATTCCAGGTACACATTCTCTGGAAGTTACAAAAGGATATGCTTAATCAAACCAAAAAGGGAGACACTGGATCCAGGAAAGAGAGATAAATGGAGATAATCAGAGATTATGTGTGAAGGAGACCAAGAGAATAACTAGTCTAGGATTAAAGGGAATGAGAGAGGATTTCAATTCTTATGTCACTAAGAGAAAAAAAAATCTGATATACTAGTTGATTTATTTGATCTTATAGAAAACATAATTCCATAGCATTTGGCAATTATATAGAAAAAATTGCAATAGTTATATACAGGTAAAACTTCTTTTATTGAGCTTTGCTTTATTGTACTTTGCAGTTATTGTGGTTTTTCTTTTCCAAATTGAAGGTTTGTGATAATCATGCATCAAGCCAGTTTATGGGTACCATTTTTTCAACAGCTTTTGCTCACTCTTGTTTGTGTCACATTGTGGTAATTCTTGCAATATTTCAAACTTTTTCATCACTATATTTGTTATGGTGATCTGTGATCAGTGATCTTTGATGTTACTACTGTAATTGTTTTGGGGCACCACAAACTGGGCCCATATAAGAAGATGAACTGGATCGATAAATGTTGTATTTGTCTGACTGTTCCACTGACTGGCCATACCCCTGCTCCTCTCCCTCTACTCAGGCCTCCCTATTCCCTGAGATGCAGCAATATTAAAATTAATTAATTAGGCCATTGAATAACCCTACAATGATCTCTAGATGTTCAAGTGAAAAGTCACAAGTCTTTCACTTTAAGTCAAAAGCTAGAAATGATTAAGCTTAGTGAGAAAGGCATGATGAAGGTTAAGATAAGCAGAAAGCAAGGCCTCTTCTGCCAAAAATCTAGCCAAGTTGTGACTGCAAAGGAAAAGTTCTTCAGGTAAATTAAAAGTGCTACTCCAGTGAACACAGGAATGATAAAGTTTGAAGCTAGCAATGTAAACCCTGAGGTTTACAGAAAGAAACCATCTCCATGACTTAAAAATGAAAGGTGAAGCAGCAAATGTTGATGTAGAAGCTGCTGCAAGTTATCCCAAGGATCTTGCTAAGATAATTAATGAAGGTGGCTACAATAAACAATAGATTTTCAATGTAGACAAAACAGACTTATTGGGAGAAGATGCCATCTAGGATTTTCATAGCTAGAGAAGAGAAGTCAATGCCTGGCTTCAAAACTTCAAAGGAGGGCTTCCCCGGTGGTGCAGTGGTTGAGAATCTGCCTGCCAATGAAGGGGACATGGGTTCAAGCCCTGGTTTGGGAAGATCCCACATGCCGCAGAGCATCTAGGCCCGTGAGCCACAATTACTGAGCCTGCGCGCCTGGAGCCTGTGCTCCGCAACGAGAGAGGCCGCAATAGTGAGAGGCCCGCACACCGCGATGAAGAGTGGCCCCCACTTGCCACAACTAGAGAAAGCCCTCGCACAGAAATGAAGACCCAACACAGCCAAAAATAAATAAATAAATAAATAAATAAATAAATAAATAAAATTAAAACAACAACAACAACAACAACAAAACTTCAAAGGACAGGCTGACCCTCTTGTTAGGGGCTGGTGACTTTTAAGTTGAAACCAATGCCCAGTTACCATTCCAAATATCCTAGGGCCCTTAAAAACTGCACTAAATTAGCTTTGTGTGTGCTCTATAAATGGAAAAACAAAGCCTGGAGGACAGCACATCTGTTTACAGCAGGGTTTACTGAATATTATAAGCCCACTGTTGAGAACTACTGCTCAGAAAAAAAAAAAAAAAATTCTTTCAAAATACTACTGATCGTTGATGATGCACCTGGTCACCCAAGAGCTCTGATGGAGATGGACAACAAGATTAATGTTGTTTTCCTGCCTGCTAACATGACATCCATTCTCCAGCCCATTGATCATGGAATAATTTTGATGTTCAAATCTCATTATTTAATATATATTTTATAAATTGTGTACATTTCAATGAAAATAGACAATATAAAATAACTCAGAATCAAAAAAAAAAAAACCCTCAGTATGTAAAATTCAAAATTTACAACAAGAAAACCAACATGAAACCCCTTTTCTTTGTGGACCATGTGGGTATTGCTGTACTACATTTAAAGCAAATTAGAGCTTTTCAGTGATAGCTTAAAAATATAAACTGTAATATGTAGCAGAAGAATTTCCATACATTGGTTTCCATAATCTAGTAAGAAATACATTTCATAAGGCTATAGATGCCATAGATAGTGATTCCTCTGGTGGATCCAGACAAAGTAAATTGAAAACCTTTTGGAAAGGATTCACCATTTTAGATGCCATCAAGAAAATTCATGATTCATGCAACCTTGGCAGTGAAAGCACAGAGTCCTAACCACTGGACTGCCAGGGAATTCCTGGATTGACTATAATTTTGAAAGAAAGTCTGCTGTGGGGGAAATGCTATCAAACAGCATTGCAAGCTACAGAGAAACCGTTCTCAGGAGGAAGAGTCAATCGATGTGGCAAACTTTATTGTGGTCTTATTTCAAGAAACTGCCACAGCCGCTCCAACCTTCAGCAACCAATAAGCTGGTCAATCAGCAGCCGTCAGTCTTCAGGCAAACCTTCCACCAGCAAAAAGATTAAGACTCTCTGAATGCTCAGATGATGTTCAGCATTTTTTAGCAATAAAGTATATTTTTTAAATAATGGTATTTTTAGTAAGATATTTACATTGTTTTTAAAGATATAATGCTACTGATCACTTAATAGACTACAGTATAGTGTAAACATAACTTTTATGTGCAGTGAAAAACCCCAAAATTTGTGTGACTAACTTTATTGCAATATTTGCTTTACTGTGATGGTCTGGAACCAAACCGGAAATATCTCTGAGGAATGCCTATACATAGAAAACTAGCTCACAAAAATGAGAGGAGAATATATTAGAGAGTGTCATCAATTGTTAAGACGCACTATTATTTTTTATACAACTTAGAAAAATATTACAATTACAGTGTGATGCAATACTTTAAAAAGAACCCTGCACAACTAAAGAATTGCTCCTATATATCTCTCATTGTTGTAAGGTTTTTTTCACTTGTTCCATTGACTTTCTAATTCATCTTACTCTGTTTGCATTGCTTAACACGTGATGCGCAATCTCTCTGCATGTACCTCAGTAACAAAACAGAACCCAGCTTTATTTACCTGTAAAGGTACTCCCTTCTTCACCAACATAAAGCTCTTGTTGGGTGCTGTTTTCTTTTTTTAAATAGTATATATATATATGGAATTCTAGTTATTTTTCTGAAGATAGATGTTTGCTTCAATTATATCAAATGATATAATGCTTCATGCTTCAGTTATATCAAATGCTGCTTCTCTGATTTCCTGACTTTTTATGCAATAAATTTCCATGATAATGCTTCAAGAGTCCAAT
Source organism: Hyperoodon ampullatus (assembly GCF_949752795.1). Lineage (NCBI taxonomy): Eukaryota > Metazoa > Chordata > Mammalia > Artiodactyla > Ziphiidae > Hyperoodon > Hyperoodon ampullatus. Next base: position 130,196,058 of record NC_136915.1, on the reverse strand, counting down.
CTCCAGTCTGAACACTTAAATGTCAATTCAGTTTAAGCTATTGATTGACAGGGCATGTCCTTTAACTGAAGTGAGAATGAAGTGGAGACCTATGATCAAATTCATACATGATTCACATGATTTTCAAATATAAAATAAAACTAAACTAAAATACACACAAAATTTGTTTCCTCCTACATTCCTTTCCCAAATTCCAATATTCTCCAAACATCGGAGATAATAGTAACGCCATAGACACATATCTAAAAAAATTATCAGAAACAGAAAGTGACCATTGAAACAACTCCCCACAAAACATCAGGGATCAATTTGATTATAAAATAACATATTAAAGGGAAAAAATCTCTGTTCGAAGGCTAATAGGTACATTAACAGAGCTGTCACGACATGTTTCAGACATTTCTTCCTAGGCATGCTCCGAGGTGCACACTTTAGACAGTTAAGTGCATGCTGGTTATGACTGAGTAGCACACAAACAACAACTGTAAAAGCCAGGTGAAATACAAACATGCTGGCATTTGAAAGCCCTAGAAAGCATCCAAGGCAGCGGAGATTTAAGAGTCAATGCAGCACAAAGAAAATGCAGCAAGGTGAACCTGATATTTTCTGCTGCTTTTTCCTTGAGACACGTGTTGGTTCTTAATTGGTATGCAGCTTAGAAGTCAAGAAAAAGAAGATCAGAACGACGAGAGCAGCCTCAGGTAGCTAGACAGACACTGGAGAGCAGGGATCTGAAGGTGCCTTGGACCTCAGGGGTTGAGATGTCAGAGGAAATGGAGCCTCTAAAAGGTGAGCCTTACATTGTGTCTTAAGCTTTTTGTCATTTTCTCAATTTTTGCTGGTCAAGAGTCTAATAAACGAAGCAAAATGTGATAGCTAAGAAACTAAAAAAATAAGCAATTGTTCTGCTTTTGGATAGGACGGAGCAGATTGCAGCAGATTCACAATACAGTGAAAATAACAAGGATTTCCAGAATGGCAGTGTGAGGTGCTCGACAAACTCTCTCCCCAGTGAAATGGACATTTAATGCGTGAAAATTACATACATACAAAATTGGAGTCTCTGCAAATTGTCCTAAGAGCATATGGAAAAGACAGGAGCATAAATTCACAAAAATTGACTAAATCTCAGCCAGGGCAGTGAGTCACAACACGCTCCCTCCCTACCCCCCACCTCCAGCTCAACATGACAGAGCTCTACTCCAGAAGGACAGGGCTAAGAACACAGAGCTTCCTTGCCCCCAAGCACCCAGTCTATGGTTGCATATTTGCTCCAGGAGGGGCAGGGCACCTGCATCTTTCATCACACACCAGCTTTACGTTGCAGAAACTATTCCAGGCAGTCATAGTCAAGAAGACCACTACATACTGTCTACCAGAGACACAATTTAGATCCAAAGTTACAAATACACTGAATGTAAAAGGATTGAAACATGCACACAGAAACCATAAGAAATGAAATGGCTGTACTAATATTAAATGAAATAGACATAAAGTTACTTGACTATAGATATTTGACAATAATAAAAGTGTCAATCAATCAGGGTGATATGACAACTATACACCTGTATTCACCTAATAATAATGCCTCAAAATACAAGAAGCAAAACTGATAGAATTGAAAGGAAAAATAGGTAACTCAACAGTAAGATTTAGAGATTTCAGTACCCCATCTTCCATAATGAATAGCACAATCAGGTATAAGATCAACAAGGTGCTAAAACCTTGGAAACACTATAAACCAACTAGACTTAACCTGACTCTATAGAACATTTGATACAACCATAGCAGAATTCACATTCTTCTCATGCACACATGGAACACACTTCAAGGTAGACCAAATGCAAGGCCATACAGAAGTCTCAATATATTTAGGAGAAATTAAATCAAACAAGTATGTTCTCTAAACACAATAGAATGAAATCAGAAATAAATAACAGAGGAATAGTGGGAAAATGGCAACGTGGAAGAACCTAGCTTCCCCATTTCGCCCTCTCCCACAAAGATCAATGACTGGGCAGCTATCCATGAAAAAAACCAGCTCTGGGAGACCCCAAGAATCCATTTAGGAAGTCTGAGCAACACAATGAAACAAAAATACACAGTTTTCCAATGAAGACATACAAATGATCAATACGTACATGAAAGAGTACTCTACATCACTAAGTATGAAACTACAATGAAATATCACATTTGTTAGAATGGCCATCATCAAAAAGACAGGAGATGTGGTGTTGATGAGGATGTGGAGAAAAGGAACACTTGTTCACCATTGATGGGAATGTAAATTGGTCCAGTCACTATGGAAAACAATATGGAGGTTCCTCAAAGAATTTAAAAATAAAATACTGCATGATCCAGCAATCCCACTTCTGCATGTATGTCCAAAGGAGTTGAAATCAAAATCTTGAACAGATAGCTGCACCCCCATGTTCACTGCAGTATTATTCACAATAGTCAAGATATGGAAACACTTAAATGTCTGTCAACAGATGAATGGATAAAAAAGATGCTATATGTTTAACAGAATATTATTCAGCCATTAGAAAGAAGGAAATCCTGCCATCTGTTACAATTTGGATGAGACTTGAGGGTATTATACTGAATGAAATGTTACAGAAAAACAAATACTGTATGATATCACTCATATGTGGATTCAAAACGGCCTAACTCAGAGAAACGGGGAGTAAAACGATGGTTACCAGAGGACGGGGGCAGGGGAAATGGAAAGACATTGGTCAAAGGATACAAACTTCCAGTTGTAAGATTAACATGTTCTGGGGATCTAATATACAGCATGGTAATTATAGCTAATAATACTGTATTATATACTTGAAAGTTTGTAAGAGAGTAGATTGTAAATGTTCTCACCACAAAAAAATGGTAATTAAATGATGGTCTGAAGGTATTAGCTAATGCTAAGTGGTAAGCATTTGCAATATATAAATATATCAAATCAACACCCCATTCATCTTAAATGTATACAATGTTATATGTCAATTATATCTCAATAAAGCTGGAATTTTTAAAATAAGTAATGGAGGAATTTGGAAACTTCACAAGCAGGTGGAAACCAATACATCTATAAATAACTGATGGATCCAAAATTTTAAAAAAGCTCACAATAGACATCTTCCCTCCTCCTGAGTATTTTCAAATTATTTTTGATGACTAAAGAAAAAACTGTAACACTGTCTGATATTTGCCATGTATGCAGAGGCAATATTTTAAACAATTATAAAAGTGTAACTATTTCATTCTTTGCTGTATAACCCAATACTATAATTCTTTGTTTTGTTCAAATTATTCCAACTTTCACAACTGGGAGATTTTCACATTGACTTCCTTTTCTTTTTGACATGCTTCATCCATTATTCTCTTTTGAGATATTCCCTATGTTCTACCAATGCAAGATGCTTCAGGCTTATCTTGTTTTTCTCCTGTTCCAGCTGTAGACTTTGCTATTTCTTCAAGTAGTCCTCATTCCCTTCATTGAAGAATGTTAATTAAAAATAAAGATCTGAGCATAAGGTAGGTTCATTGTTAGTGAGGATTTTCTGCTTTTAAACCATCTAAGAGAACAGAATTAGGAAATATGTGTATGAATACTAACACACAAACACATAGCTGTTTATTTTTCTATCAAGCAATCAACAAAGCCTTTAAAATAATTTCATTACATATATTTAATATATTTGGAGTATTATGAGATCCGTGTGTGTGTGTATGTGTGAGACAGAGAAAGAGAGAGAGAGAGAGAGAGAGAGAGAGAGAGAGAGAGAGAGAGAGAGAGAGAGAGAGAGAGAGAGAAGAGAGAGCGATTATTCTACCTGAAAATCCTCATTCCATTTTGCAACATTATCTAGTAGCATTTCCCTTTGGTATAAAGAACTGCTGTTAGTATTTCTTGTAGTACAGTTTGACTAAAGAGTTTTTTCAGTATTTGCCTGTCTGCAGTATTTTTACTTAGGTCTTATTTTTGAACGATATTTTCACTGGCTTTAGCTTTCTAGGTTGATGGTTTTTATTTTTTCTTAGTACTTTAAACACGTTTTCCCATTGTCTTCTAATATCCATTGTTTTTGATGAGAACTCAATCACCATTTTTCTTGCTATCTTCCTGTACAAAATTTGTCTTTTTATCTGGTTTCTTTAGGAATTTTTCCTTTACATTGGTTTTCAGCAGTTTGACAAGGATGTGCCTAGGGGTGTGTGCGTGTGTGTTTTTCAATTACTATTCTTGTGGTTTTCTGAGCCCCTTGGAATGGTTTATGCTTTTAATGTGGGGAAATTGTTGAACATTATCTCTTCAAAGATTTATTCTGTTCCATCTTCTCTCTCTTCTCAGGTGCTCCAATTACATATTTTTCTGTTATCTTAAGATCTTGGACACTCTTTTAAATTTATTTTTCTACTCAGTTCTTTTTGTGTTTTAGTTGGGATAATTTCTATGGATTGTTTTTCAGTTGTACCAATTCTTTCCTCTATTTTGTTCAGATAATTAGTCCAACAAAATATTCTTCATCACTGATAACTTATTTTTCAATATCAGTATTTCAATTTGACTTATTTTATTCTTCTGTCTCGCTGCTAAGCTTCTTTATCTGTGCATGTTTACTGTTTACTTTTTGCAATGTATCATTAAATATATTTATATTACTTTTTATAACTCTGCCTGATAATTCCATACTCTGTTCCATCTCTGGCTCAGGTTCCACTGACTTTTTCTTCTCTCGATGCTCTGTCATATTTTATAATTTTTTCATAGATTTTCTAAAATTTGGTTTGAATGTAAGGTTTTATAAGTTATAGAACATTTCTCTAATAATCAGTCATGTTGAGAATCTTTCCATGGGCCTCTTGGCCATCTGTATATCTTCTTTGGAGAAATGTCTGTTTAGGTCTTCCACCCATTTTTTTTTTTTTTTTTTTTTTTTTTTTGCGGTACGCGGGCCTCTCACTGCCGTGGCCTCTCCTGTTGCAGAGCACAGGCTCTGGACGTGCAGGCTCAGTGGCCATGGCTCACGGGCCCAGCCGCCCCGCGGCATGTGGGATCTTCCCGGACCGGGACACAAACCCATGTCCCCTGAATCGGCAGGCGGACTCTCAACCACTGTGCCACCACGAAAGCCCCCACCCATTTGTTTTTGATTGGGTTGGTTTTTTTTTGATACTGAGCTACATGTGCTGTTTGTATATTTTGGAGGTTAATCTTTTGTCAGTTGCTTCATTTGCAAATATTTTCTCCCATTCTGAGGGTTGTCTTTTCATCTCGCTTATGGTTTTCTTTGCTGTGCAAAGGCTTTTAAGTTTAATTAGTTCCATTTGTCTATTTTTGTTTTTATTTTCATTACTCTAGGAGGTGGGTCAAAAAAATCTTACTGTAATTTATGTCAAAGAATGTTCTTCCTACGTTTTCCTCTAAGAGTTTTATACAATGAGGTATAACTTCACACAGGTCAGAATGGCCATTATCAAAAAAAAATCTACAAACAATAAATGCTGGAGAGGGTGTGGAGAAAAAGGAACCCTCTTGCACAGTTGCTGAGAATGTAAATTGATACAGCCACTATGGAGAACAGTGTACGGAGGTTCCTTAAAAAAAAATAAACATAGAACTACTAGATGACCCAGCAATCCCACTACTGGGCATATACCCTGAGAAAACCATAATTCAAAGAGACACATGCACCCCAATGTTCATTGCAGCACTATTTACAATAGTCAGGATATGGAAGCAACCTAAATGTCCATCGACAGATGAATGGATAAAGAAGATGTGGTACATATATACAATGGAATATTACTCAGCCATAAAAAGGAATGAAATTGGGTCATTTGTAGATATGTGGATAGACCTAGAGTGTGTCATACAGAGTGAAGTAAGTCAAAAAGAAAAACAAATATCACATATTAACGCATATATGTGGAATCTAGAAAAATGGTATAGATGAACCTATGTGCAGGGCAGAAATAGAAATGCAGACATATAGAATGGATGTGTGGACATGGGGTGGGGGGTGGGAAGGGAGGGTGGGATAAACTGGGAGATTGGGATTGACATAAATACACTACCATGTGTAAAACAGATAGCTAGTGGGAACCTGCTGTATAGCACAGGGAGCTCAGCTTGGTGCTCTGTGATGACCTAGATGGGTGGGATGGGGTGGGGGGAGGTCCAAGAGGGAGGAGATATAGGTATACATATACCTGATTCACTTCATTGTACAGCTGAAACTAACACAACATTGTAAAGCAACTACTCCCCAATTTAAAAAAAAAAAAGAAATAAAAAGAAGTAATAGAACAGCAGAGACTTAAGCAAGCAATGTTAATATATATAATAACACATGCTCAGGAAATGTCATATCTCGCCTTTTGTCAGGCCATTGGCATGTGTGATGAAGTCAATCTAACTGGAACTGAGACCATCTGGGTTGTGTATTCTGGGAGAAGTTTCCTTGAGTGGCGCTATGAGTTGACTTGCAGATCACCTGCCCTACTTTCAGACTCAGCAGCACCTGAAGGTGCATTTCAGGGAGCATCTCTCCAGGCATCTACCCACCCCAGTGAACGGTGCTGCTGCCTGGTACCTCGTGTGGGGCCCAGATACCTGTGTGGTTTCTCTCTTTGCTCCCCTCTACCATTTGACTTCAGCGAACACTCTGTGCTTAATCTTTAGTAGGTAGATTTTTTCTACTTTCAAAGTCCGTGACCACCTTTTATCAGCAAGTGGCTTACAATGTGCACGGGTTTCTCGCAGTTGCTTCTCTAGCATCAGAATTTGGCAGAAGCCTTTAGTGTTCCCCTGGGAGAGACTCAGCTTTCCTCCCCTCCTCCTCCCAGATCAGCGACACTCACTGCCTGCCTGGTGGCTGTCTGTCCTCCTGCTCCACCCTCAGACATCAGCACTCTTTCCTCAGACAGGGTCCCTTTCAGCCTCCTGCTAGGTGGCCAGTTACCCTCAGGAGCTCCCCATGGAAGGCTGAGTAAAACGTGGAAACTGCATGGAGATTCCTGCTGTGTCTGGGCCTCCCAGGGATTCCGGGCTCTCATGCCAGACCACCCTAGGGTTTTACAAGTTTGATCCACTTCATCAGTGTTCTTACTTGCATCTGCGGCAGCTTCCTTGATTCCCCGCTGCTCTGCCAGGAATGACAGTAGCTGTGGGTCTCTCCTCCCCCAGTAAACTTGTCACTTTCTGGATTTTAGTTAATTAGATTCCTTGCCAACTAAGCTCTCAGATGTTTTGTTCAAACTGTTAGGGCGCAAGAGAGTTCTCTTGTGATTATCTCCTAAAGAAAAGGAGAAGTTTTATTTTAAAATATCAATAATCACAGCACCTCAGAAACTACACACCTTGGAACTGCTTTAATTGTGAAAAGTTTTAGAGGTCAAGTTTAAAGTGACATATATTTTATTACAAATTTTTGAAAAACCACTTTAATTTCAAATTTCTTCTACAATGTACCTGAATAATAATGCTTGGAGACCACTAATCTAAGGCACTTTGTATTAATTGCTATGCCCAATGATAAAAGAAAATGACTGATTACAGAGCCCAAGTAGGCATAATACCAAGACAGCTATGACTCCTCAGTAATAGAGATTCTGGTCTTCTTCATCCCCAAATAAACAACCCTGGCCACCTGAAAAACTAATGGAACAAAGGACATGTAGCGGAAACAAGAAGTTCAAAAATATTAACTATGGCCAGTTGCATAAATGAGCACAGTAGCATTAGTTATCTGTTCTCTCCAGCCCACCTTATAAAGAGGTTGTGTGTAGTGGTTGTTTGTTGATCTTTGAATTATAGTAATAATAATCACTCACAGATAGATGAAGTAATTAAAAGGACATTCAGATGTCTCTTGGGAAAATGTTCAATGTGTGTGTGTGTGTGTGTGTGTGTGTGTGCACATTAAGTGCAGTGCGTTAGGTGGGGACATTTGTTGTTCATTAGTAGAATTTTACATATATGTAGTAAGCTGTATAGATCTTTCATTGGAAACCAGTGTAGGATGTGGCTTATTAATTCTCAGTACCCATCCTATCATCTCCTAGTGCACCTTCCTGAACTTAGAGACTGAAAATCTCAAAACTATTTTTTTCCTACTTCCTTTGATTGTCTCTGGAGCGGAGATACATTCCAGATTAAGAAGTATTTGTTTGATAGCCAGAAGGAATGTTTAAGAAGAACATCTTATGCTGACTGTTTCTTCTGGCAAACAAGCCATCATTTTGGTGGCCAGTTTCTAGTTGATTTGCAAGCAGCAGTTGAGGCTGTGATGCCTGGATCATAGCAATGACCATTTGTTCTTTTTATTTAAGAAAATAAAACTTTATTTTTTTGGAGCAGTTTTAGGTTAACAACAATATTGATGGGACGGTACGGAGACTTCTCTTATACACCACCCCCCGCCCCCCGCTCCCACACATGCATAGCTTCTCTTACTGTCAACGTCACTCACCAGGATCGTATGTTTTTACTAAGGATGAACCTAAATTGATACATCATAATCACCCAAAGTCCATAGTTTACCTTAGGGTTCACTCTTGGTGCTGTAAATTCTATGGGTTTGGACAAAAGTATGACATAAACCCATCATTATAATATCATATGGAGTATTTTCAAGGTCCTAAAAGTCCTCTGTGCTCTGCCTGTTCTTCTCCCCGACCCCTGGCAACCACTGATCTTTTTATTGTTTCCATAGTTTTGTGACCATTTGTGCCTGAACTCATTAATTTCAGTGATGGATCTTGATTCTCACTCCTACAGGCTGTCTGTTGATTTTATGTCTTATACTTCCCTACATTAACTCCATTTCTGCTTTTTACACGTGGAATGTTTGTTTCCCACCATTTGTTTATACTGATACACTAGAGAAGAGCTCAGAGAACAGAAGTAATTAGAGAAAAAAAAGTAAATTTTAAGTATGCAACTACTGGACCCCAAAATTTAGCAAATTCCTTCCCATCTAACCTCTGATGTGGTACGTGAAGGAAAAATACAAGAAACCCATGGCAGGAAACTGAATGTCTATTCATTTCATGATTGCATACAACAATAATCATGAGTGGTTCTCCTTTGAATGAACTGCTTTTGCAAAGACTAAAATCAAGTCAAAAATTTACTTACTGTGAACTACATTCAGACATAAGAAAGTACATAAATAAAATATAACTTTAAAAAATGTGATTTCTCTAATAAAGCACTGCCATGTTTCCTATGGCAAAATGCTATAATTATAAATCCTAGCTGCCTTATTAATATCATATGTGAAGTGCCTTCAGAAAGCATTTTACATAATCTGAAAATCATTCTATTTCAATATGCCAATGTACCCTCACAGCTATTGTAATTACAATGCTGGGAATCTAGCTCAAGAAAAAAATCTTAAATGTAAGAACAGCTTTATGCATTTCAATATACTTCCATTTTATTTAATTTAATAAAAGTGGAATTTATTTTTTAATACTCATAAATACATCTTTAGTTCAGGAAGACATAGGATGACCACTCTAAATTATGGAATCAGTATTTTGAAATTGATATTCTGGGTTAATAAGAGATTGCTATTCTATAAGGAATGAACATAAAAGTATGACAAATTGTATAAAACAAAAAAATCTCACATGTTAAAGTGGGGGAAGGCATGATTTTAAAATGTAATGTATTTGTTTTTTTCTCATGGGAAACTGGCTAAATTGTGTTTTAGGGAAAAGAGTTGTTTTGTTTTATTAAATAATCATTTTATTGACATCTAAATGTCATGAGAAAAGATAGAAAACAGTCAATAGTACAGTAAATGTGGCTCAGGATGTCATGGAGCTTATGGTGTAGTTGGAAGAATGGACATTATTCAGGCCTCCTCACAATTAATATAACTGATAATCTAAGGAGTTAATATGTGCTGTAAGATTATAAACTGAGAGAGTTTTACATATCCATAAACGCCAGAGAAGTCTTAAGGAAAAAAAAAAAAACCAAAATCTTAAAAGCACATTAAATTCATACCAGAAAAAAGTACAGGAACATTCTATATCGCTTTTTTAAACTATCATTCCATTATGTCTCACATGTTTAATTTTTGGTACAATCCATAATCTGCCCACTATTAACTTCTTGATCATAGTGACCATCAACTCCAACCCTATATTGCCCAAAAGGTATAGTATGGATCTTACATTGCATTTGGTTCTCTACAATAGTATTTGACTCAACAAGTTAATTAGACTTTGCCAGAAATATTCTAAATCGGATGCAAATTCTGTGAAGGCAGATGTCGTGCACTTTATTTTCACATGTTTCTCTTTGGACGAAAGTGGCTTTTCTATGTGATACAACATCTACCAGAAACTCTCAGCATTTATTTATTTATTTTGTTTGTTTCTTTGTTTTTTGTTTGTTTTAAAAAATTTATTGAAATATAGTTGATTTACAATGTGGTGTTAGTTGCATGTGGACAACAAAGTGACATATATAATCTTTTTTAGATTCCTTTTTTTTAAAAAAAATAATTTTTATTGGAGTATAGCTGCTTTACAACGTTGTGTTAGTTTCTACTGTCCAGTAAAGTGAATCAGCTATACGTATACATATATCCCCCCTTTTTTGGATTTCCTTCCCATTTAGGTCACCACAGAGTGCTGAGTAGAGTTCCCTGTATTTATTCACTGCAAAGAAAGTAGCAATGAATAGTGGTTAGGAGCACAGATTCCATGATCAGATTACCAGGGGACTTGAGTGCTAATTCTACCACTTTACTTATTCTTTAACCCACGAAATTTAACCACTCTATGTCTCAGCCTTCTTGTGTATAAAATGAGAATTAGCAAACATTTAGCTAGGTATAGGAGAAAGGATTTGGTAACGTCTAATTTAGTAGTCAAATTAGTCTGTATTAAAATTCAAAGGTTGTCAAGTTTTTGATATGGGGTATCCCCACAGAGTATAGCTTATAAGGTGCATTTTTAAATTAGAAATATTGGAATAAAGAGCCTAAAAAGAGTATTTTCATTTTAGGAACTTCATTGCTTAAATAGCAGTAACAGCATTTGTACGTATGTATACAAGAGAAATTGTGATAAAGGGTAAAACTAATTTTATTAAGTTTTTCAGCACATAAGCTGTTGCTTCTATCTTTGCCCATACTGATATATTTATAAACAACAAAGAAAATTTAAATATTTTTAAAAATCTCAGTAGATGTATCAAGCACCAGACAAAGCAATAGTTGAATCTGTAGGCAGTCATAAACCAATGACTTGGAATACACTGCAGAAAATTTTTAAATGTAAATACAAAAGCGAAGTTAAGAGACACGATGCCCCAAGAAGTTACAGAAGGAGAAAATCAAGAGAAAAGGAGAGAGGCAATATTAAAGGACGTAATGTCAAAGAATTACCTCAATTTTAAGGAAGTGGTGAGGTAACAATAGGATAATATTAGCATCTAAATCTGAATTGCAATCTCTTCTCAAGTCACCAATCAGATGCAGACTCCGGAGGTGACTGAAAGATTCGTGTTTATTTACCTGTTTCCAGGTAATGGGAAGTTGTCTTATTCTCTGTCTCCTAGTTCTGTGTTAGCTATAGATATTGGGTTTTTTCTCTTACCTCATGCTTGATCTGTTTTTTTTTTAATTTTTATTTTTTTATTGAAGTATAGTTGATTTACAATGTTTCCGGTGTACAGCAGTGACTCAGTTTATATATATATATTTATATATCTATTATATATATATTCTTATATGTATATGTATTTATATATAGTTATGATATATTTATATATATTACATATATTTATATGTATATTTATATATATATATATATAAATCTCTTCTTTTTCAGATTCTTTTCCATTATAGATTATTACAAGATATTGAATATAGTTCCCTGTGCTAGCAGTAGGTCCTTGCTGTTTATCTATTTTAAATATAGTAGTCTGCATCTGTTAATCCCAAATTCCAAATTTATCCCTCCCCTGACCCTGATCTGGGTTTTTTGCTGTTTGTTTGTTTTGCTTTGTTTTTGTGATTTGAGGATGTGTTAAGAAATTCAGAATAAAAGAAAGCAGGGCTCCTTATAGAAATTGCTCACTGTTGGAGCCAGGGTAGGGAAAATACTAGATGAGCTTGGGGCATTCAGTAGTGTCACAAAGTAAAAAAGTGCTTAAAGGAGGAGGGGCATGAAAATGAGCATAGGAACCAACCTGAAAAAGCTTCTAATGAGCAAAGCTAGAAGAGTGTGAGCAACAAAACACAGTACAAAATTATTTTCTTATAAATCAGAACAAAACGAATAAATAACTGGTAGGGAGGATTTGGGTTCCTTTAATCTTTGTTGACCAGAATATGTTATCGAAATGGAGCAAGACCCTATGATCTATGGACCCCATGTCCTCAGCCTGACTTCTGTCTGTGGAAAAACTTTAGCCAAAGAATAAGTTTAATCAGAGAGTAAGAAAATGCAGAAACAAAGGAAAACAGTTAAAGGAGACCAAATAATAATAGTTTAGTCATTAAGCACAGTCAAGGACCTTCAGTCCCTCCTCAAGGGGTACAGATAATACTCTGAGCCGTATCCTGTGAGCTGTCTTATAGACAAGGAGACCCCCACCAGGTGGAAGAAGTGAACTATATGATGACCAGGCTGTAGCCATGACATAAGCTGCCACAATTCCAAAAATTGGCCTCAAGGAAATGGGAACAAACCAACCCTGGAATTGAAGACTAACTGTACCTAAAACAATCAAGATGACGCTGATCAGACCACCACACGACCAATTTCAAGATGACTGTCAGAGCTGACTGTGCTGTTTCTGCATGTAGCCCCCTCCCTCCGCCTATAAATGCTCTTGCCTCCTGATTCTCAGTGGGTGGGGGAGAGTCGGCCTTTGGACAGGCGTCAGCCCTCCCCTCCACTCAACCCCACCAGTTGCTGGCATCTAAAATAAAGGAAACTTTCCTTTCCACCAACCTTGCCTCTTTATTGGTTTTTGAGCGGCAAGCAGCCAGGCCCCACTTTCGGTTATATTATGTTACATGGCAAAAAGAAATTTGCAGATATAATTAAGGTTATAAAACTTAAGGAGACTATCCTCAGTTCTCCAGATGGGCCCAGTTTAATCACTTGAGCCCTTAACAGCAAAGAGATTTCTCTCCAGCTGGGAGCAGTCAGACAGAAGCAGCAGAAGAGGGAGGCAGAGGGAAGATTCAAAGCATGAGAGGGCCTGCCCATCATTGCTGGCTTAGAAAGGGACTATGAGTTAGAGAATGCAGGTGGTCTCTAGAAGCAGAGAATGACACCTGGCTGACATCTGGCAAGTAAACTTCAGGCTTCCAATGGCAGGCAACTAAATCCCACTGACAACCTGTGTGAGTGTGGAAGGACTCTAGAAAATAATTCAGCCCTGTATACACCTGCTTTCTGTCTTGTGTATCTCAGAGCAGAGGAACAAGCTGAGCTACACTATGCCCAGACTTTGGACACATGGAAATTGTGAGATGATAAATGGATGCTGTTGTATCCTGCTAAATTTGTGCAATATCTTTAAAGCATCAATAGAAAACTAATATGATAATCATGAATCCATCTGATGTAAATAAAGGAATAAAGGACAAATCTTTCTTACAAAACAGTTCAAAATAACAAATGTAGAAGAAATGTGGGAAATAGAAAATCATCACGAGAATACCACAATAATTGCTGTAGGTGAGACCAATGATGAATGATAAAATTTGTGAACAAACAGAAAAGGAGAAACAGTATAGATGCATAGCCTCAAAGTATCTCTCCCAATAGACATATTAATTTGTGGGGTGATTTTAACCTGTCTACATATTATTTATTTTCTCACCAGGATGTAGAGCTTAATTCCCCCTCATTATGAGCATGGATACTTAAATATTACATTTTAATTTTTGTTCATTTAAAATGATATGTGATAAAATATAATTAAATACACAGAACAGCAATTCTACTGAGGCTGGACAGAACATCAAAGAAAGTCCTAGACAATAGAAACATACAAAACGCAATGGGATGCAGTCTTACTGTCCTTTGGTAAAATTTGGGTCAGCAATTACTCCTAGAGTTTAGAATAATTGAATCACTAACTAACCAGATCAAAAAGATATCAAAGGTATCTTAAATCACACAGACTGGCAGTTGTTGATGTAAGCAACTGAAAATTCATTGCACAGCTTGAATCATGCTAAATTAATGTCAAAGAAAACCAGGCCATGATGAGTTAACTTGAGATGGATAACAAGAGAAACTGAGCATAATGTTAAGATAAGGGTAGATGAAACACAAATGTATTAAGATAACAAGTGTCTATGGCAGAGATTTGATTTAAAAAAAAAAAACAAGCACGTGTGCAAAGCTGGTTATAAATATAGAATAACAAATATCAGTAACACACAAGCAACAAAGTTGAAAATATTCAAATAAATGAATCATAGGTTCAGCAGCCTATTTATTTTTCTTGGCTCTGGTAGATTTACCTCCACCTGAGGACTCAGGTTAGAACTTGCAGTGGGATTAATCTCTCAGGTGATGTTTTAGTAGACCTTGAACATAAGTGATGACAGGAAAAAAATAAACACTATTGCTTGATGGAGAGTGAAATAAACCTGTTAACCCCAAGAAAATAATAAAGGGATAGAAAAATAATGTGAAAAAATTAGTTTCAGCCATTGAAATGGGTTGGTTTAATCATTATACTAAAGAAAAATTAAAGCTTAAATAGTCATTCTTATCCAACCTTCCATAAAATGTTGCAAAGGTCAAATGAAAAAATACAGAAACCATGCTTATGGAAACTTCCCTTTTTAAAAAATGAGGTCTCAAATATAAAATATTCTTATTATTAATAAGATGTCATTATCAATAATTTATTGAACTGAGAGCTTACTGTATTATTCAGAAACCCACTGAGCTCCTCCCAGCTCAGCGGAGGAGCAAATTCTCAAGAGTGTATTGGGGATTTTTGTAGGCAACTAACTAGATTCATGGCCACTTAACAACCTCTCTAAGTCAGCTGTAGCAGAAGCCACTTACTAATTGATGAGCAAGTACCTTTGAGAAGAGTTAAAATAAAAAGTATTTATTTGAGGCCCAGATTCATACAGTGCATGACAGTGAACTCACAGTCATGGTGGAGATAATCAGGCCAAGAACGTACTGTAGTGAAGGTTCAAGAACATCTTACATATTCAAATTACCTCCTCTACAGACTGAGCTATAGTTAGTTTGCTAAATGTGAAAACAGCTGAGTGTTTCGAGGTCAAAGTTGACATATGACTTTCCTTAATTTATTCATTTACAAGGTTTACCAGACAGAAGTTTGAGAAAATATCATGGTACAAAGGCAAAAGCACATCTATCATATAAATAAATATATTAATACACGCTTTAGAGCAATTCAAAATTTCTAATTTTAATAATACCACTCTGTGCAGAAGGTCATGCTTAAGAATTCATTTTACTAATACAGATTTAAACAGACAAAACTCTACCTGTTTTTTTGGCAACGATTCTATTTGTATTCTACACTTTCAAGTGTAGAGTGTTTGACAATGTTCTACACTTTGGTTAAAACACTCATCTAAGAGAGTCTGATACTTTCCACTTTTAAAAAATGAAGAATAATTAAGAACAAGAATGTACCTCTTTATCTCTGTTAACACCCAGGTTGACTCTTAGATTAAATGATTGTAATAAAAATAAACTATATTAAAAAATACAATAATTATTATGTAGGGAAGCTGTTACAATTTTTGGTTGAGTACACTTTTAGCATTTACAATTTACGTCCTTTGAGTCCTATGCATGATTTGTTTGGTTAATTGATTTTGTACATTCTTCCAGATTTATGTTTATTTATCTATTCATGTAATGCAAATGATGGACAGCTCATAAAAAGAACGTTTAGACTTTGCCTAGTTGCCTTGAATAAAAATAAGTTCAGGACAGAAGATTAAACCTTTGAGACATAAAGTATATTTCAGATCATGAATTGTAATTCCTTAGCAAATATTAGAGGTTAAAAAGTTAGTCTTAATAATCCACAAGTGAATTAGAAATTCATAATTCATTGACTCAAAATTATACAGTATGACCAAAAGTCTCAACATAAAATGCTAGATGTATGATATATTCTTTCAAGTTAAATAAAAATGAAAAGGAGAAATACTGAAAATATAGTGATTTCTGAATAGCCAAGTCAATTTTTCACATTTTTTTCCGGAAAATGGCATCAATGTGAATTGTATCAATCACAGTTTATATCAAAAAATTAAAGTTTGTGAAAAACTCATTTAAATAGCAATTTGTATTTCAAAAATTAAATGAAAGGAAATAGAATAAGAATTCTGAATGTAAGGATGAATTAAAATGTGTGATATATTCTGCACAAAAAAGTATAATCAAATTTTACAGCAAAATGTATCTTTAAAGGTGACATAATTCATCCCTCACATTAAGGATAGAAAAAATAAATTGAAAAACTTTTAATATGTGTTGGATTTCTTTAAAGTTATAATGTCATTATGAAAATAGTAAATACTATTGAAGTTACAAAGATTACATTTCAACTCTGGTTAATAACATTGATGGTAATTAATAAGTAATATTAGATAATATACTATAAACTACAACACGCTTATACCATATATCCCCATATTTTATACTTATACAGTCATAATTATATTGATGTGATTATGATATACCAATATATATGTATGTGCAATACATTATATTATATGTATGCACATAATATTTTATCTATATGTAATTCAGTATTATAGGGATGATAGATTATTTAAATTTATGTTAACATATTATAAAATAATGTTTGTTGTTCCCCTACATTTTGTTACACGTTATGAATCTTACTATCACTATGTTCGAAAACAATTCAATGAGATATGGGTTATTGTAGCTCCATTTTACATTTGTGAACATTAGAATCAAAATAACAATCTTCTGGCCAGAAAGCCCATAATCTGAGCAACAACACTGGAGTGAGAGAGTTTGACCAAATTACTCGGCACCTCTGACTCTCATATACCCTCTTTGTATAAAGTGTTTGTATGAAACAATGCATATTAATTTTAGGAAATAAGGTATTATAATAAGCCATTTTCATACTGTAGATAGATACCAGTTATGTAAAACACTTGAACAGTATGTTACATGTACTAAGCACTCAATAGGAGAGCCACAATTGTTATTATTATTATGATTATTAATTACTGTTACCACTTTTCTGGATCTTATTCTACTCCTAGCCTAATGCACTATCATTTAAAATATATATATATGGGTATCTATTTGTATATATAAACATATTTGATTTTAGTCATTTAATATGTTTTATATAATATACACTGTTTTAAAACTTTTTAAACTCTGATGAGAGCAAAACTTTAGGGATTAAGATATTTGAGTAAATGTCTACAGATCACCCTGAAGCTTCTGATGCCTTGACCCAAGTTAAGATTGCCTGATTGCAGCACTACAAAAGTGAAAGTTGTTAAGTAGTCTCTTTTGGGGTTTCACCAACTAAGAGAAATAACGAGGCTTACCATTATAAAAACTAATGTCTTTATAAAACCAATGCCTTTTGTCTACTAGTTTCTGGTCTACAGTAAGTTTTCCAGTGTTATGCACCCTGCTCTATTTATTGTATTATAAATGTCTTAGAAAGATTTAATTAAATTTTTATAAGTTTAACATATATTTTCTATTCATTATATGTCAATTATACACACATACAGAAATATTTTGACATTTTCATATGTCACCTTCCTATACATTGTTAATAAATATGAAAAATGGAGTGGTCAAGGTTTGTGAAGACAATTCTGAGATTAATAATACTGGGGACTTCTCTGGTGGCGCAGTGGTTAAGAATCGCCTGCCAATGCAGGGGACATGGCTTTGAGCCCTGGTCCGGATGATTCCACATGCCGCAGAGCAACTAAGCTCGTGCACCACAACTACTGAGCCTGCGCTCTAGAGCCCACGAGCTACAACTACTGAAGCCCACGTACCACAACTACTGAAGCCCACGCACGTAGAACCCATGTTCCACAACAAAGGAAGCCACCGCAATAAGAAGCCCACGCACCACAACGAAGGGTAGCCCCCACTCAATGCAACTAGAGAAAGCCTGCGTGCAGCAACGAAGACCCAATGCAGCCATAAATAAATACATAAATTTATTTAAAAAATAATAATAATATTGGGATATGGAAGTAAATTATGAAAAAGAAAGTGGTTTTATCTCTACTGATATTTCTGAAGTCCATCACTATTGTAACAGGATTATTGTCAAAGTGTTTTAATTAAGTGGTTTTCTTGCTTCCACCATAGAACGCATTAGTCTTACATCCATACGAACTTCAGGAGAACACTGAAGAAAGCAAATCTAGCAGAAATAACCACAAAATATGTACAAGGACATTATACAAAAATTATACATTACATTTTAAAGAACATTCAAGAAGGCTTAATAAACGGAGAAAAGAAACAATGTTATGGATGAGCAGGCAATTATACTAAGATGTCAAATCTTTCGTAGTGAGCACATTGATTCAATGTGACTCCAATCATAATTATGGCATCTTTTTGGTAGAACGTGAAAATTTATTTTTAAAATATATTTGGTAAAGATCCAAGGGTATACAAAACCCTCTGAAGAATAAAAATATGATTGTGAACAAGTTATTTGATATCCACACTTTTAAAAAGGCTGTGGCAATAAAGATATATTATTGTTTAAAAAGTAGAAAAACAACATGAAACAGAAATGAGAGCTCACAGATCTATAATATATGAGAGAGCTAAAATTACAGGTAAACAGAAAAAGGGTGGATAATTCAATAAATGATGGAGGAAAAACTGATTATTTACTTGGGAGAAAACCTCCATCACACACCATACAGGTATCTTAAAAATGAAAGTAAAATTTGAGACATACTAGAAGATTTGACAAAATATTAAGCAGATATGGATGGAAAGAAGAATTTCTTAAGAGACATATTGAAATCATAACAGAAAATACTGATTCACTTAACCACATGGATAATTCTCTCCCCTTGAGCTTTCATGGGACCTGGGAATATGATGGAATTGTCCTTCCCTTCATTTAGTTATATTATATGTCAAAGATGATGGGAAAATCTCTCCCATGATTATGTACATTACATAACATTCCCTTGTAGCCAGCTGGAGGAAAACTCTCCTGCTGTCCTTGAAGTAAGATGGTACCTTACAATAGGGCCCCATGGCTAGGACCTGGGTGGGGCCACTAGCAACTGGCAGCTACTCTTGGCCAAAACCAGTAAGAAAATCAGGACCTCAGACCTACAACCATGAGGAATTAATTTTCCTAACAACCTCAGTGATCTTGGAAGAGAGTATTTATCTACAGATGCATGTGCAGTTTTGGCAACACCATGATTTCAACCAAGTGAGGCCCCAAGCAAAGAATCCACCTATGCCATGCACAGATTTCTATCCTGCAGAAGGTGGGCATCATAAATGGGGGTTGCTTTATGCCATTAAATAACAAAAACCTAAAATGTAGGAGTCACTTTTAGTACAGGAAAAACTTTCAAAAAGCACTATGATATTTTTCTCTCTGCATCCATTTTACCCTCTCTATGCATTCATTACAACACTCGCACTGCAACACAAGCACTGTGAATATCTATCCATCAAATTATGTACAAAGACAGTATTTTATTCACCTCAGTATTTTTAATAGTTAGCTCATTTCATCATTGTATATGATGAATATATATATATATATATATATACACACACAAATAGTATGCACTTAAGAAAAGTGCTGAATAATGAATGAATAAATATATAAATAAACAAACATGAGTTAGGAATGGGCACTTAGGAGAATTTATGAGGGAATATACTGACATATTGAATAATATATACTTACATGTCTGTGTAAAATTGATAATGATTATGTAAATAAATTCAGTCTTTGCTGCTTCTGTCAGTTTTAAAGTAGAAACCACTTTCAGGTATTTCTCTTTGGGAGTTATGGGTTAGGAAAAGACTTAATTGTCAGCAGGTCTATGAATAAAAATCTCTTTAAGATAACAAAGTAACCATTCCAGACTACTGTTTTTTGTAGAAAGGTAGAGTGTTTTTTGTTCATTCATCTAATCAAAGCAAAGGGGAATCTAATTGAATCCAAAGAATCAGATTCTCTGTGGCAAAATATTCTAAAAGCTCACTGGCTAATTGAAAATTATTTGTATCATTATCTCAGAAACTATGGTACTGTACAGATACAGTGCTGGACACCCTATGCCAAACAACTAGCAAGACAGGAACACAGCCCCACCCATTAGCAGACAGGCGGCCTAAAGTCATAATAAGGTCACAGACACCCCAAAACACACAACTGGACATGGACCTGCCCACCAGAAAGACAAGATCCAGCCGCATCCACCAGAACACTGGCACTAGTCCCCTCCACCAGGAAGCCTACAAAACCCACTGAACAAACCTTAGTCACTGGGGGTGGAAACCAAAAACACTGCGAACTACAAACCTGCAGCCTGCAGAAAGGAGACCCCAAACACAGTAAGTTAAGCAAAATAAGAAGACAGAGAAATACACAGCAGATGAAGGAGCAAGATAAAAAGCCACCAGACCAAACAAATGAAGAGGAAATAGGCAGTCTACCTGAAAAAGAATTCAGAGTAATTATAATAAAAATGATCCAAAATCTGGGAAATAGAATGCAGAAAATACAAGAAACGTTTAAGAAGGACCTAGAAAAACTAAAGAGCAAACAAACAATTATGGACAACACAATAAATGAAATTAAAAATTCCCTGGAAGGAATCAATAGCAGAATAACTGAGGCAGAAGAACGGATAAGTGACCTGGAAGATAAAATAGTGGAAATAACTACTGCAGAGTAGAATAAAGAAAAAAGAATCAAAAGAATTTAGGACAGTCTCAGAGACCTCTGAGACAACATTAAACACACCAATGTTCAAATCATAGGGGTCCCACAAGAAGAGAAAAAGAAAGGGACTGAGAAAACATTTGAAGAGATTATAGTTGAAAACTTCCCTAATAAGGGAAAGTAATTAGTCAATCAAATCCAGGAAGCACAGAGAGTCCCATACAGGACAAATCCAAGGAGAAATATGCCAAGACATATATTAATCAAACTATCAAAAATTAAATACAAAGAAAAAATATAAAAAGCAGCAAAGGAGAAACAACAAATAATATATAAGGGAATCTCCATAAGGTTAAGAGCTGATCTTTCAGCAGAAACTCTGCAAGCCAGAAGGGACTGGCAGGACATATTTAAAGTGATGAAAGGGAAAAACCTACAGCCAAGATTACTCTACCCAGCAAGGATCTCATTCAGATTTGATGGAGATATTAAAACCTTTACAGAAAAGCAAACGCTAAGAGAATTCAGCACCACCAGACCAGCTTTACAACAAATGCTAAAGGAACTTCTCTAGGCAGGAAACACAAGAGAAGGAGAAGACCTACAATAACAAATGCAAAACAATTAAGAAAATGGTAATAGGAACATACATATCAATAATTACCTTAAATGTAAATGCATTAAATACTCCATCCAAAAATCATAGACTGGCTGAATGGATACAAAAACAAGACCCGTATATATGCTGTCTACAAGAGACTCACTTCAGACCTAGGGACACATACAGACTGAAAGTGAGGGGATGGAAAAAGATATTCCATGTAAATGGAAATCAAAAGAAAGCTGGAGTAGCAATTCTCATATCAGACAAAATAGACTTTAAAATAAAGACTGCTACAAGAAGGACACTATATAATGATCAAGGGATCAATCCAAGAAGAAGATATAACAATTGCAAATATTTATGCACCCAACATAGGAGCACCTCAATACAGAAGGCAAATGCTAAGAGCCATAAAAGGGGAAATCGATGGTGACACAATCATAGTAGTGGACTTTAACACCCCACTTTCACCAACAGACAGATCATCCAAAATGAAAATAAATAAGAAAACACAAGCTTTAAATGGTACATTAAACAAGATGGACCTAACTGATATTTATAGGACATTCCATCCAAAAACAACAGAATACACTTTCTTCTCAAGTGCTCATGGAACATTCTCCAGGATAGATCATATCTTGGGTCACAAATCAAGCCTTGATAATTTTAAGAAAATGAAATTTTATCCAGTGTCTTTTTGAACCACACCGCTATGAGACTAGATATCAATTATGGGAAAAAATGTGTAAAAACTACAAACACATGGAGGCTAAACAATACACTACTTAATAACCAAGAGATCACTGAAGAAATCAAAGAGGAAAACAAAAAATACCTAGAAACAAATGACAATGAAAATCTGGTGACCCAAAACCTGTGGTATGCAGCAAAAGCAGTTCTAAGAGGGAAGTTTATAGCAATACAATCCTACCTCAAGAAACAAGAAACATCTCAAACAACCAACCTAACCTTACAACTAAAGTGATTAGAGAAAGAAAAACAAAAAAAACCCAAAGTTAACAGAAGAAAAGAAATCATAAAGATCAGGTCAGAAATAAATGAAGAAGAAATGAAGGAAACAATAGCAAAACTAAAAGCTGGTTCTTTGTGAAGATAAACAAAATTGATACACCATTAGCCAGACTCATCAAAAAAAAAAGGGAGAAGACACATGAATAGAATTAGAAATGAAAAAGGAGAAGTAACAACTGACACTGCAGAAATACAAAGGATCATTAGACATTATTACAAGAAACTCTATGCCAATAAAATGGACAACCTGGAAGAAATGGACAAATTCTTAGAAAAGCACAACCTTCGGAGGCTGAACCAGGAAGAAGTAGAAAATATAAAGAGACCAATCACAAGTGCTGAAATTGAGACTGTGATTAAAAATTTTCCAACAAACAAAAGCCCAGGACCAGATGGCTTCACAGGCAAATTCTATCAAATATTTAGAGAAGAGCTAAAACCTATCCTTCTCAAACTCCTCCATAATATAGCAGAGGGAGGAACACTCCCAAAATCATCCTGTGAGGCCACCACCACCCTGATACCAAAACCAGACAAAGACGTCACACAAAAAAGAAAACTACAAGCCAATATCACTGATGAACATAGATGCAAAAATCCTCAACAAAATACTAGCAAACAGAATCCAACAGCACATTAATGGGATCATACACCATGATCAAGTGGGGTTTATCCCAGGAATGCAAGGATTCTTCAATATACACAAATCAATCAATGTGATAAACCATATTAACAAACTGAAGGAGAAAAACCATATGATCATCTCATTAGATGCAGGAGAAGCTTTCGACAAAATTCAACACCCATTTATGAGAAAAACTCTATAGAAAGTAGGCATAGAGGGTATTATGTCAACATAATAAAGGCAATATATGACAAACCCACAGCCAACATCATTCTCAATGGTGAAAGACTGAAATCATTTCCACTAAGATCAGGAACAAGACAAGGTTGCCCACTCTCACCACTATTATTCAACATAGTTTTGGAAGTTTTAGCCACAGCAGTCAGAGAAGAAAAAGAAATAAAAGGAATCCAAATCAGAAAAGAAGTAAAGCTGTCACTGTTTGCAGATGACATGATACTATATACAGAATCCTAAAGATGCTACCAGAGAATTACTAGAGGTAAGCAATGAATTTGGTAAAGTAGGAGGATACAAAATTAATGCACAGCAATCTCTTGCATTCCTATACAGTAATGATGAAAAATCTGAAAGAGAAACTAAGGAAGCACTTCATTTACCACTGAAACAAAAAGAATAAAATACCTAGGTATAAACCTACCTAAGGAGACAAAAGACCTGTATGCAGAAAACTATAAGACACTGATGAAAGAAATTTAAGATGATACAAACAGATGGAGAGATATACCATGTTCTTGGATTGGAAGAATCAACACTGTGAAAATGACTACACTACCCAAGCAATCAACAGATTCAATGGAATCCCTATCAAACTAACAATGGCATTTTTCACAGAAGTAGAAGAAAAAAATGTCACGATTTGTATGGAAACACAAAAGACCCCAAATAGACAAAGCAATCTTGAGAAAGAAAAACGGAGCTGGAGGAATCAGACTCCCTGACTGCAGTCTATACTACAAAGCTACAGTAATCAAGACAGTATGGTACTGGCACAGAAACAGACATATAGATCAATGGAACAGGATAGGAAGCCCAGAGAGAAACCCACACACATATGGTCACCTTAATTTTGATAAAGGAGGCAAGGATATACAATGGAGAAAAGACAGCCTCTTCAATTAGTGGTGCTGGGAAAACTGGACAGCTTCATGTAAAAGAATGAAATGAGAACACTCCCTAAGACCATACACAAAAATAAACTCAAAGTGGATTACAGACCTAAAACTAAGGCCAGACACTATAAAACTCTTAGAGGAAAACACAGGCAGAACACTCTATCACATAAATCACAGAAAGATCCTTTCTGACCCACCTCCTAGAGAAATGGAAATAAAAACAAAAGTAAACAAATGGGACCTAATGAAACTTAAAAGCTTTTGCACAGCAAAGGAAACCAGAAACAAGATGAAAAGAAGACAATGCTCAGAGTGGGAGAAAATATTTGAAAATGAAGCAACTGACAAAGGACTAATCTCCAAAATTTACAAGCAGCTCATGCAGCTCAATATCAAAAAATCAAACAACCCAGTCCAAAAATGGGCAGAAGACCTCAATAGACATTTCTCCAAAGAAGACATACAGATTGCCAAGAAACACATGAAAGAATGCTCAACATCACTAATCATTAGAGAAATGCAAATCAAAAGTACAATTAGGAATCACCTCACACCAGTCAGAATGGCCATCGTCGAAAAATCTACAAACAATGAATGCTGGAGAAGGCATGGAGAAAAGGGAACCCTCTTGCACTGTTAGTGGGAATGTAAACTGATACACCTACTAGGGAGAACAGTATGGAGTTTCCTTAAAAAACTAAAAATAGAACTACCATACGACCAGCAATCCCACTACTGGGCATATGCCGTGAGAAAACTATAATTCAGAAAGAGTCACGTACCCCAATGTTCACTGCAGCTCTATTTACAATAGCCAGGACATGGAAGCAACCTAAGTGTCCATCGACAGATGAATGAATAAAGAAGATGTGCCACATATATATAATGGAATGTTACTCAGCCATAAAAAGAAACGAAATTGAGTTATTTGTAGTGAGGTGGATGGACCTAGAGTCTGTCATGCAGAGTGAAGTAAGTCAGAAAGAGAAAAAGCAATACCGTATGCTAACACATATATATGGAATCTAAAAAATAAACAAATAAATAAATAAAGGTTATGAAGAACTTAGGGGCAGGACAGGAATAAAGATGCAGAGGTAGAGAATGGACTTGAGGACACGGGGAGTGGGAAGGATAAGCTGGGACGAAGTGAGAGAGTGGCATGGACTTATATACACTACCAAATGTAAATTAGGTAGTTAGTGGGAAGCAGCCACATAGCACAGGGAGATCAGCTTGGTGCTTTGTGACCGCCTGGAGGGGTGGGATAGGGAGGGTGGGAGGGAGGGAGACGCAAGAGGGAAGGGATGTGGGAACAGATGTATATGTATGACTGATTCACTTTGTTATAAAGCAGAAACTAATAAAAAAAAAGAAAAAGAAAAAAAATGTTAACATTAAGTCTCACAATCAATGAATATAGTTTAGCTCTCCATTACTTAGTCCTTCCTTAATTTATCTCAGTAATATTTGGCAGTGCTCAGGGTCTAGGTCTTGCTCACCTCATGTTAAACTTATTCCTTTGTATCTGGTAGTAAAAATGCTATTTTAAGTGTTATCTTTTTCAATTAATTACCAAAGTGTGGTCACTAGAATACAAAAATAGATTGTTTTATATTCATTGTGCATCCAATGGCTCTGATAAATACACTAATTAATTCCACTGTTTTGTTTAGAGATTAAATTTTTTATGTGTTCAATTATATCATTTGCAGATAATGACAGATTTACTTATTTCTCATATATATACCTTTTGCTTTCTTTTCTTATTTTGCTGACTAGATGTTCTTTTACAGTTAAGTAGATATGATGATAGTAGACATTCTTGGACATGTTTGTCAGAGTTATTTTAAAGTTCCTATTTGGTAACTTTAATATATGATTTGTTTGTTGAGCTGTTTCCATTTTTCAGTTTTTGTCTATGTTGTCAATGCATTGTTCCTGGGTGCTTTTTTTTTTTTTTCAAGCCTCATGATGTTTGATTGAATGAAAGATATTTCGAATGAAAAATTTAGAGTCTCTGTAAGATGATATCTTTCTCTAGGTGTTTTCTTGTGGCAGGCAGATGACATAGTGCTTGATGCTTTGAGAGTTGGTTTTAGGCTTTGTTAGGTCAGGTGTGTTTAATGAGCCCTTGCAAAATATTATGGGCCTTGAATGACAGCTAATTGCCTGGCTTGCTTACCAAGACATAAGACTCCTAAACATTGGTGGGAGCCTGAATTCAAGTCTTTTTCACCCCACTACTTAGCAAATCAAATCACCCAGAAGTTTTTGGTTCTGAGTATCTTGGATTCTTAGCGTACAAATGTGCAGCTTATGAGTTATACAATAAAGGAAGGGATTTGTATATGAATTTTGGCATTTACCTTCCTGAGCATTTTTCCTGTTTAAAATTCCTCCCTTAAATTCCTGACACTTTGGAATTCTCAACCTCCACTGTCTCTTATTTTCAGGGTAGTAAGATGACTTCATGTTTTTTAGCAATATGATTAATCTGAGAAAAAATACACTTAAGATGACTAGAACAATTATTATACATATCATGATGTATTAATCAACCTTGTACTGATGGGCATTTAAGCTGTTACCAAACCATTCCTTTAACTACAATATTGAGATGTGTCTGCTGTTCTACAAGAGATTTCCTTCTTTCTGATTTAAGTATGTCTATTGTTCATCTTTTAATCATGCCATTCTATTCACATTATTTTTTTTCATATTATCTTTTTATCATTTAATTTCTTTGCTTCTTTTTCTTTTCCCCTTTGCCTTCAAATTGCATCCCCAAATATTCTATAATTCTAAAGTTTCTTCTCTAAAATTACTTGGAAAATAGATTACACTTCCGTTCCAGTAATTCCCCTCATCCCCCTTCTTACTCTGTTTTAAATGAAGTATAATATACATAGTGGAAAGCAAACTGTAACAATATTACAACTCAGTATATTTTCACAAGTAATGACATGCATGCAATGAACACCCAGATCAAGAAATAGAACATTACTATCCTACAAGTAGCACTCTGAATAATCCTATTCACAATGCCCCAGAACAGTGAAAATAACCTTTACACTATTTCTACTTTTCAGAATGTATATTAGACTGTCACCATTGTATTTTATACAAATGTACTGTGTTGCTTCCAGTCATTTGGATCTCCTCTTTTGTGAAATGTCTCTTTAACTCCTCTGGCTCTTTTAAAAATATTATTGATTTGTAAAATTTTGAAATATATTTTGGATGTAAATCCTTTTATTCTATAAACATTGCAAATATCTCCTCCCATTATATGGGTTACACTTTCAGTTTTGTAATGATGTGTTTTAGCGAACAAAATTACTTATTTTTAATTTAATTAAATGTTTTGGATTTTTCACTTATGGTTAGCACTTTTTGTGTCATGTTTGATAAATCTTTACATTCTCCAGTATCACAAAAATATCTGTATATATATATATATATACATATATTTTTTTTATTTTTTGCTTTATGACAAATTTAATCAGTTATACATATACATATGTTCCCATATCCCCTCCCTTTTGCATCTCCCTCCCACCCTCCCTATCCCACCCCTCCAGGCGGTCACAAAGCACCGAGCTGATCTCCCTGTGCTATGCGGCTGCTTCCCACTAGCTATCTACCTTACGTTTGGTAGTGTATATATGTCCATGCCACTCTTTCACTTTGTCACAGCTTACCCTTCCCCCTCCCCATATCCTCAAGTTGTATATATATTTTAGATATAAACATATTATTGTGTTGACATCTGCGTTTAGATGTGCAATCCATTGAGTTTGATTTTTGTATATGGCTTAGGGACCAAGATATATTTTTTCTAATGTTACCCAGGATTATTTATGGCAAAGACCATGCTTCTTGAATTGTAGTGTAATCTTTGTTGTAAGTAGGTCATGGTAGGTAGCCTCTATCGTATTTCATTAACTTATTTGAACATGCTTTTACCAATATGCATTTTCTTGATTATCATAATTTTTAAAAGATATTGTTATCTTGCAATGCAAATCCTTGAGCATTGTTTTTCTTCTTCAAGGTGATTTTAACTGTTCTTGATCCTATGGAGTCTTTGAATCCATGTACATGGTATATCCCTTCACTTATCTATGTTTTCCTTAATTTTCCTTTGCAATGCTTTTTTAGTTTCCAATATAGAAGTTGTATGCATATTTTACTATGTTTATTGTTATTAGTTTCCTTTCATATATTTAATTTTTCATTGTAATGTTGGTATATATAGAGATACATGAGTAATATTTAATATTGATCTCAAATCCTTGACTTTGCACAATTAACTTATTAATTTGAACAGATTTTCAATAGATATTTTTACTGCCTTTGAAACAAATACTAATCTATAAATAAAACTTTCTTTTTTCTCTCCAAAATTTATTTATTTTTATTTATTGTGCTTGCCTTATTATCCTGCTAGGAACTTTATTTAAATATTGATAAGGTGTTCTACAGTTTCTTCTCTGTAATGATTTGGAAAAATATAAATTGTACTTCAGTATTTTACAAATTTCTCTCATTTTAACTTTGAACTGAATTAAACCATATACAGAAAGAAGGTAACAGACATTTTTGATTATATATCTCAATATATTTTAACAAATAAACATATGATGATAACAAGATGCACAGAAACTTACCTAATTTCTCAGTCTTGATCTCAGGAAAAAAATTTCCCTAATTTTACCATTGATTTTAGATGCTACAGATGACTTTTATATATTATTTATCATATTAAGAAAATTTTCTTCCATTTTTGGAGTGTTAAGAGTTTCTTTATTGAATGTGAGTTAAATATGGTCAAATTCATTCTCTGCATCTTTTAAAAGGAATAGCACCCATGCACACACTCATACACACATTAATGTAAAACAAATATTGGTGGTAATATAAAGTATATAAGTAAACATGTAGATAAATTACTATTAAATTACTCTAATATATGTTCCAGATTATATAGTTCACTGTTCACATTTCATTCTCCTAAACATTATGTTAAAAATCTGTATTTTCAGATAGCCAATAGGCACATGGAAAAAATGCTCAACTTTGCTAATTATTAAAGAAATGCAAGTCAAAACTACAATGAGGTACCACCTCATACTGGTCAGAATGGCCATCACTAAAAAGTCTGCAAATAATAAATGCTGGAGAGGGTGTGGAGAAAAGGGAACCCTCCTACACTGTTGGTAGGAATGTAAATTGGTGCAGCCACTATGGAAAACAGTATGGAGATTCCTCAAAAAACTAAAAATAGAGTTGCCATATGATCCAGCAATCCCACTCCTGGGTAAATATCAGGACAAAACTATAATTCAAAGAGATACATGCAGCCCTATGTTCATAGTAGCACTTTTATAGTAGCCATAGTAGCACTTTTATAACAGCCAAGACATGGAAACAACCTAAATGATAAATGTCCATTGACAGATGAATGGATAAAGATGTGTGAGTGTGTAACACTGGACTATTACTCAGCCATGAAAAAGAATGAAATAATGCCATTTGCAAAACACTGATTGACATACATACTAAGTGAAGTAAATCCAAAAGAGAAAGACAAATACCATATATCACTTAGATGTGGAATCTAAAATATGACACAAATGAACTTATCTATGAAAGAGAAACAGATTCACAGATATAGAGAATAGACTTGTGGTTGCCAAGGGGGAGGGGGTGATGGAGGGATGGATTGAGAGTTTGGGATTAGCAGATGCAAACTCATATATAGAATGGATAAACAACAAGGTCCTAATATATAGCACAGGGAACTATATTCAATATCCTGTGATAAACCATAATGGAAAGAAATATGAAATAGAATATATATATATATATGTAAAATTGAATCACTTTGCTGTACAGCAGAAAGTAACACAACATTGTAAATCAACTATACTTCAATTAAAAATAATCAATTAATTAATTTAAAATAAAAAGATAAAAAAATAAACATCTATATTTTATAAATTCCAGAGTAATGTAATGTTTGCTATTTGTAAAATCCATATATTTATGAATTACATAGTTACAAGTTAAATTAATTTGTACTTTTGCTTCCACATAGAATGTAGTTGAAATGATTTGGAAAAATGATCACTTCTGCTGTAACAAATGGGAAAAACATTATATGTTTAAAAACACAAATTACTCTAGTTTTATATTATGGCTTGAAATCAAGAATTCCATACTGAAAAATACTTTTCTGAGGTTAACTAAGAATCACTCTTTTGTTCCCACAGGGGCTTGGTCTGAAGATCTGTCTTGACCTAGGTAAAGTGAACACTGCTGAATGTGGAACTCAGTTATAACCGGTGGTGGTCATGCTAAAAAAAACATGGGCTGTTTTTCCCCATGGGCATCTGCTCACTTTGGGGGTACTGAAGGAGAATAGGGACTAGGGGAAATATTTCTTTTTTATATATATTTACAAATTTGTGTACATATATTTGTGATAGCATATATATAAATTAAATTTAAATTGGATAAAATATTGTACTAAAATAGACTGCATCTGTTTTGCCTGATCATATACCACTTTCTGTAATGGTCAATATTCTCTGATATTCTTCTAATAATTCTTGGAAGAAGCCAAGCTCTTCCTCAACACAAGCTGATTGCACTGTCACCTTATTTTTCACATGACAGTTGAAGAGGTTTAGAACGAGTCTCCCCACAATGTGCCACTTTTGCTTGAGAATTATTTTGAGCTAAAGGCAATCGAGACCCTGCAGGTTCAAGATAAACTTTTGTCCCCTCTTATCTACCTAGAATAATTTATATTGAGGGTCTTTCCCCCAAAAAAGAGTTATTACCAGAGATAAATTTTATCTGAGTGGCAAACATCTAATTACCCAACATCTGCCCTTATCATTCTGTAAATTGCCCTCCTGTCCTTGGATGCCCCAGACCCCTATCCTATTCCTCAGCTCAGGATGGCGTGCACACCTTTCTGTCTTTGAACCTTTCATGTATGCGGGGTTGTGCATGTTTGTTTTTTCCCCTGTTCATTAGTCTCGTGTTGACTTGACAATTTGAACAGTGAAAAGAACCTCTGTAGGGTGGAAGAGAATTCTTCTTCCCCCTACACATGTTTCTTTGTATCTTTAGACCTCAGCTATCTGGCTGTGTCATCTGAGGGCCCTTCCTTGTTCAGCCTACTTTTTTTCTTTTAATTTTCTTAAGTGAACTTATTACAAATTGCATTGATTCACTCATATAAACATTTTGTGAATGTTTCTCATACTGGAAAAAATACATTTTCGATATTTCACAATATAAGTTTAAAAATAGTATTTGATTTTTAGAATCAAAATGTCCTATGTTACATTCACATTTCAGGTGTGTATTATTCACTGAATTTTCGCTTGTGAATTGTCTTTTCTTCAACTTTGTGTCTTTTACCTTTAGCTTTCTGAGTTATTTTCTTATTGGCTTATAAAGAGAGTTTATTTATTTTGACTATAGAGATGTTAAGGATTTGTCTGTTTCATGTATTACAAATATAAATTGCTTTTCTGTCTTTTAAAAGTAATTCTCATTTAACATATAATAGTCGTTAGAATCCATCTCAACAAATATCTCTACTTCAATAGCTTGTAGACTGTGTGATGCAATAACAACCTTTATTTTCAAACCAACATAAAATATAATTATTTTCATAAATATTCATAAAAGTATTTTTGTGTCTATATAAATTTTTATTTTTACCCAACAGTAAATATTCATAATTAAAATATTGATTAATTAAGACATTCTGACAACAGGTAATCTATATTATGAAGATTTGAAGAAATAAACTGAGATTTAAGATTAAGAAGCAATTCACACTTCTGGGGAAGATGGCGGAAGAGTAAGACGCGGAGATCACCTTTCTCCCCACAGATACACCAGAAATACAGCTACACTTGCAACAACTCCTACAGAACATCTACTGTACGCTGGCAGAAGACCTCAGACCTCCCAAAAGGCAAGAAACTCCCCACATACCTGGGTAGGGCAAAGCGGAGAGATTCCCGCACAGAGGATCGGTGCCAACCGGCACTCACCAGCCCGAGAGGCTTGTCTGCTCGCCCACCGGGGCGGGCGGCGCTGGGAGCTGGGGCTCGGGCTTCAGTCGGAGCGCAGGGAGAGGACTGGGGTTGG
The DNA here is from genome assembly GCF_949752795.1 of Hyperoodon ampullatus. NCBI lineage: Eukaryota > Metazoa > Chordata > Mammalia > Artiodactyla > Ziphiidae > Hyperoodon > Hyperoodon ampullatus. Next base: position 130,163,524 of record NC_136915.1, on the reverse strand, counting down.
CAGCGTGAACACAGCCTGAGGGGGCTGGTGCGCCGCACCTGGCTGGGAGGGAGTCCGGGAGAAAGTTTGGACCTGTCCAAGAGGCAAGAGACTTTTTCTTCCCTCTTTATTTCCTGGTGCGCGAAGGGAGGGGATTGGGAGCGCTGCTTGGAGGGGCTCCAGAGACGGGCACGAGCCGCGGCTTAAAGCATGGACCCCAGAGACGGGCGTGGGACGCTGGGGCTGCTGCCGCCGCTGCGGGGCCTGTATGCCAGCACAGGTCGCTGTCCACGCCCCCCTTCTGAGGAGCCTGTGCAGCCCGTCACTGCCGGGGTCTCTGGACCCAGGGACGGCTTCCCTGGGAGAACGCACGGCGCGCCTCGGGCTGGTGCAACGTCACGCCGGCCTCTGCCACTGCAGGCTGCACCCGCACTCCGTGCGCCTCCCTGCCCCCCGGCCTGAGTGAGACAGAGTCCCCGAAGCGGCTGCTCCTTTAACCCTGTCCTGTCTGAGCAAAGAACAGATGCCCTGCGGCGACCTACACGGAGAGGTGGGGCCAAATCCAAAGCTAAGACCCGGGAGCTGTGAGAACAAAGAGAAAGGGAAATCTCTCCCAGCAGCCACAGAAGCAGTGGATTAAAGCTCCACAATCAACTTGATGTACCCTGCATCTGTGGAATACATGAACAGACAACGAATCATCCCAAATTGAGGAGCCAGGAGTCAGTGCTGTGCTTCTGAGGTGGGACAGCCAACTTCAGGACAGGGGTCCACAAGAGACCTCCCAGCTCCACATAATATCAAATGGCAAAAATCTTCCAGAGATCTCCATCTCAACACCAGCACCCAGCTTCACTCAACGACCAGCAAGCTACAGTGCTGGACACCCTATGCCAAACAACTAGCAAGACAGGAACACAACGCCACCCATTAGCAGAGAGGCTTTCTAAAATCATAAAAAGTCCACAGACACCCCAAAATACACCACCAGACATGGACCTGTCCACCAGAAAGACAAGATCCAGCCTCATCCACCAGAACACAGGCACGAGTCCCCTCCACAGGAAGCCTACGCAACCCACTGAAACAAACTTAGCCACTGGGGACAGACACCAAAGTCAATGGGAACTACGAATCTGCAGCCTGCAAAAACGAGACCCCAAACACAGTAAGATAAGCAAAATGAGAAGACAGAAAAACACACAGCAGGAGAAGGAGCAAGATAAAAACCCACCAGGCATAACAAATGAAGAGGAAATAGGCAGTCTACCTGAAAAAGAATTCAGAATAATGATAGTAAAGATGATCCAAGATTCTATTTCCAATAACCAAAATCTTGAAAATAGAATAGACAAAATGCAATAAACAGTTAACAAGGACCTAGAAGAACTAAAGATGAATCAAGCTTCGATTAAAAACACAATAAATGAAATGAAAAATACTCTAGGTGGGATCAATAGTAGAATAACTGAGGCAGAAGAACGGATAAGTGAGGTGGAAGATAAAATAGTGGAAATAACTGCTGCAGAGCAAAATAAAGAAAAAAGAATGAAAAGAACAGAGGACAGTCTCAGAGACCTCTAGGACATCATTAAACGCACCAACATTCGAATTATAGGGGTTCCAGAAGAAGAAGAGAAAAAGAAAGGGACTGAGAAAATATTTGAAGAGATTATAGTTGAAAACTTCCCTAATATGGGAAAGGAAATAGTTAATCAAGTCCAGGAGGCACAGAGAGTCCCATACAGAATAAATCCAAGGAGAGATACACCAAGACACATATTAATCAAACTGTCAAAAATTAAACACAAAGAAATCCTATTAAAAGCAGCAAGGGAAAAACAACAAATAACACACAAGGGAATCCCCGTCAGGTTAACAGCTGATCTCCTAGCAGAAACTCTACAAGCTAGAAGGGAGTGGCAGGACATAATTAAAGTGGTGAAGGAGAGAAAACTGCAACCAAGACTACTCTACCCAGCAAGGATCTCATTCAGATTTGATGGAGAAATTAAAACCTTTACAGATAAGCAAAAGCTGAGAGAGTTCAGCACCACCAAACCAGCTTTACAACAAATGCTAAAGGAACTTCTCTAAGCAAGAAACACAACAGAAGGAAAAGACCTACAATAATGAACCCAAAACAATTAAGGAAATGGGAATAGGAACATACATATCAATAATTACCTTAAATGTAAATGGACTAAATGCTCCCACCAAAGGACACAGATTGGCTGAATGGATACAAAAACAAGACCCATATATATGCTGTCTACAAGAGACCCACTTCAGACCTAGAGACACATACAGATTGAAAGTAAGGGGATGGAAAAAGATATTCCATGCAAATGGAAATCAAAAGAAAGCTGGAGTAGCAATTCTTATACCAGACAAATTAGACTTTAAAATAAAGACTATTAGAAGAGACAAAGAAGGACACTACATAATGATAAAGGGATCGAACCAAGAAGATATAACAATAGTAAATATTTATGCACCCAACATAGGAGCACCTCAATACATAAGGCAAATACTAACAGCCATAAAAGGGGAAATCGACAGTAACACACACATAGTAGGGGACTTTAACACCCCCCTTTCACCAATGGACAGATCATCCAAAATGAAAATAAATAAGAAAACACAAGCTTTAAATGATACATTAAACAAGATGGACTTAATTGATATTTATAGGACAATCCATCCAAAAACAACAGAATACACATTCTTCTCAAGTGCTCATGGAACATTCTCCAGGATAGATCATATCTTGGGGCACAAATCAAGCCTTGGTAAATTTAAGAAAATTGAAATTGTATCAAGTATCTTTTCCGAAAACAATGCTATGAGACTAGACGTCAATTACAGGAAAAGATCTGTAAAAAATACAAACACATGGAGGCTAAACAATACACTACTCAATAACGAAGTGATCACTGAAGAAATCAAAGAGGAAATTAAAAAATACCTAGAAACAAATGACAATGGAGACACGACGACCCAAAACCTATGGGACGCAGCAAAAGCAGTTCTAACGGGGAAGTTTATAGCAATACAATCCCACCTTAAGAAACAGGAAATATCTCGAGGAAACAACCTGACTCTGCACCTAAAGCAATTAGAGAAAGAAGAACAAAAAAAACCCAAAGTTTGCAGAAGGAAAGAAATCATAAATATCAGATCAGAAATAAATGAAAAAGAAATGAAGGAAACGATAGCAAAGATCAATAAAACTAAAAGCTGGTTCTTTGAGGAGATAAACAAAATTGATAAACCCTTAGCCAGACTCATCAAGAAAAGAAGGGAGAAGACTCAAATCAATAGAATTAGAAATGAAAAAGGAGAAGTAACAACTGACACTGCAGAAATACAAAAGATCATGAGAGATTACTACAAGCAACTCTATGCCAATAAAATGGACAACCTGGAAGAAATGCACAAATTCTTAGAAATGCACAACCTGCCAAGACTGAATCAGGAAGAAATAGAAAATATGAATAGACCAATCACAAGCACTGAAATTGAAACTGTGATTAAAAATCTTCCAACAAACAAAAGCCCAGGACCAGATGGCTTCACAGGCGAATTCTATCAAACATTTAGAGAAGAGCTAACACCTATCCTTCTCAAACTCTTCCAAAATATAGCAGAGGGAGGAGCACTCCCAAACTCATTCTACGAGGCCACCATCACCTTGATACCAAAGCCAGGCAAGGATGTCACAAAGAAAGAAAACTACAAGCCAATATCACTGATGAACATAGATGCAAAAATCCTCAACAAAATACTAGCAAACAGAATCCAACAGCACATTAAAAGGATCATACACCATGATCAAGTGGGGTTTATTCCAGGAATGCAAGGATTCTTCAATATATGCAAATCAATCAATGTGATACACCATATTAACAAATTGAAGAAGAAAAACCATATGATCATCTCAATAGATGCAGAGAAAGCTTTCAACAAAATTCAACACCCATTTATGAGAAAAACCCTGCAGAAAGTAGGCATAGAGGGAACTTTCCTCAACATAATAAAGGCCATATATGACAAACCCACAGCCAACATCGTCCACAATGGTGAAAAACTGAAACCATTTCCACTAAGATCAGGAACAAGACAAGGCTGCCCACTCTCACCAGTCTTATTCAACTTAGTTTTGGAAGTTTTAGCCACAGCAATCAGAGAAGAAAAGGAAATAAAAGGAATCCAAATTGGAAAAGAAGAAGTAAAGCTGTCACCGTTTGCAGATGACATGATACTATACATAGAGAATCCTAAAGATGCTACCAGAAATCTACTAGATCTAATCAATGAATTCGGTAATGTACCAGGATACAAAATTAATGCACAGGAATCGCTGGCATTCCTGTACACTAATGATGAAAAATCTGAAATTGAAATCAAGAAAACACTCCCATTTACCACTGCAACAAAAAGAATAAAATATCTAAGAATAAACCTACCTAAGGAGGCAAAAGACCTGTATGCAGAAAAGTATAAGACACTGATGAAAGAAATTAAAGATGATACAAATAGATGGAGAGATATACCATGCTCCTGGATTGGAAGAATCAATATTGTGAAAATGACTCTACTACCCAAAGCAATCTACTGATTCAATGCAATCCCTATCAAACTACCACTGGCATTTTTTACAGAAGTAGAACAAAAAATTTCAAAATTTGTTTGGAAAAACAAAAGACCCCGAATAGCCAAAGCAATCTTGAGAACGAAAAACGGAGCTGGAGGAATCAGGCTCCCTGACTTCAGACTATACTACAAAGCTACAGTAATCAAGACAGTGTGGTACTGGCACAAAAACAGAAAGATAGATCAATGGAACAGGATAGAAAGCCCAGAGATAAACCCAAGCACATATGGTCAACTTATCTTTGATAAAGGAGGCAGGAATATACAGTGGAGAAAGGACAGCCTCTTCAATAAGTGGTGCTGGGAAAACTGGACAGGGACATGTAAAAGTATGAGATTAGATCATTCCCTAACACCATACACAAAAATAAGCTCAAAATGGATTAAAGACCTAAATGTAAGGCCAGAAACTATCAAACTCTTAGAGGAAAACATAGGAAGAACACTGTATGACATAAATCACAGCGAGATCCTTTTGGACCCACGTCCTAGAGAAATGGAAATAAAAACAAAGATAAACAAATGGGACCTAATGAAACTTCAAAGCTTTTGCACAGCAAAGGAAACCATGAACAAGACCAAAAGACAACCCTCAGAATGGGAGAAAATATTTGCAAATGAAGCAACTGACAAAGGATTAATCTCCAAAAGTTATAAACAGCTCATGCAGCTCAATAGCAAAAAAAAACAAACAACCCAATCCAAAAATGGGCAGAAGACTTAAATAGGCATTTCTCCAAAGAAGATATACAGACTGCCAACAAACACATGAAAGAATGCTCAACATCATTAATCATTAGAGAAATGCAAATCAAAACTACAATGAGATATCATCTCACACCAGTCAGAATGGCCATCATCAAGAAATCTAGAAACAATAAATGCTGGAGAGGGTGTGGAGAAAAGGGAACACTCTTGCACTGCTGGTGGGAATGTGAATTGGTACAGCCACTATGGAGAACAGTATGGAGGTTCCTTAAAAAACTAAAAATAGAACTACCATATGACCCAGCAATCCCACTACTAGGCATATACCCTGAGAAAACCATAATTCAAAAAGAGACATGTACCAAAATGTTCATTGCAGCTCTATTCACAATAGCCCGGAGCTGGAAACAACCTAAGTGTCCATCATCGGATGAATGGATAAAGAAGATGTGGCACATATATACAATGGAATATTACTCAGCCATAAAAAGAAACGAAACTGAGCTATTTGTAATGAGGTGGATAGACCTAGAGTCTGTCATACAGAGTGAAGTAAGTCAGAAAGAGAAAGAAAAATACCGTATGCTAACACATATATATGGAATTTAAAAAAAAAAAAAATGTCATGAAGAACCTAGGGGTAAAACGGGAAAAAAGACACAGACCTACTTGAGAATGGACTTGAGGATATGGGGAAGGGGAAGGGTAAGCTGTGACAAAGGGAAAGAGAGGCATGGACATATATACACTACCAAATGTAAGGTAGATAGATAGTGGGAAGCAGCCGCAGAGCACAGGGAGATCAGCTCGGTGCTTTCTGACCGCCTGGAGGGGTGGGATGGGGAGGGTGGGAGGGAGGGAGATGCATGAGGGAGGGGATGTGGGAACAGATGTATATGTATGACTGATTCACTTTGTTATAAAGCAGAAACTAATAAAAAAAAAAAAAAAAACGGAGCTGGAGGAATCAGGCTCCCTGACTTCAGACTATACTACAAAGTTACAGTATTCAAGACAGTGTGGTACTGGCACAAAAACAGAAAGTTAGATCAATGGAACAGGATAGAAAGCCCAGAGATAAACCCAAGCACATATGGTCAACTTATCTTTGATAAAGGAGGCAGGAATATACAGTGGAGAAAGGACAGCCTCTTCAATAAGTGGTGCTGGGAAAACTGGACAGGGACATGTAAAAGTATGAGATTAGATCATTCCCTAACACCATACACAAAAATAAGCTCAAAATGGATTAAAGACCTAAATGTAAGGCCAGAAACTATCAAACTCTTAGAGGAAAACATAGGAAGAACACTGTATGACATAAATCACAGCGAGATCCTTTTGGACCCACGTCCTAGAGAAATGGAAATAAAAACAAAGATAAACAAATGGGACCTAATTAAACTTCAAAGCTTTTGCACAGCAAAGGAAACCATGAACAAGACCAAAAGACAACCCTCAGAATGGGAGAAAATATTTGCAAATGAAGCAACTGACAAAGGATTAATCTCCAAAAGTTATAAACAGCTCATGCAGCTCAATAGCAAAAAAAAAACAAACAACCCAATCCAAAAATGGGCAGAAGACTTAAATAGGCATTTCTCCAAAGAAGATATACAGACTGCCAACAAACACATGAAAGAATGCTCAACATCATTAATCATTAGAGAAATGCTAATCAAAACTACAATGAGATATCATCTCACACCAGTCAGAATGGCCATCATCAAGAAATCTAGAAACAATAAATGCTGGAGAGGGTGTGGAGCAAAGGGAACATGCTTGCACTGCTGGTGGGAATGTGAATTGGTACAACCACTATGGAGAACAGTATGGAGGTTCCTTAAAAAACTACAAATAGAACTAACATATGACCTAGCAATCCCACTACTAGGCATATACCCTGAGAAAACCATAATTTAAAAAGAGACATGTACCAAAATGTTCATTGCAGCTCTGTTCACAATAGCCCGGAGATGGAAACAACCTAAGTGTCCATCATCGGATGAATGGATAAAGAAGATGTGGCACATATATACAATGGAATATTAGCCATAAAAAGAGACGAAACTGAGCTATTTGTATTGAGGTGGATAGACCTAGAGTCTGTCATACAGAGTGAAGTAAGTCAGAAAGAGAAAGACAAATACCGTATGCTAACACATATATATATGGAATTTAAAAATATATATCATGAAGAACCTAGGGGTAAAATGGGAATAAAGATACAGACCTACTTGAGAATGGACTTGAGGATATGGGGAGGGGGAAGGGTAAGCTGTGACAAAGCGAAAGAGAGGCATGGACATATATACACTACCAAACGTAAGGTAGATAGATAGTGGGAAGCAGCCACATAGCACAGGGAGATCAGCTCGGTGCTTTGTGACCACCTGGAGGGGTGGGACGGGGAGGTTGGGAGGGAGGGAGATGCATGAGGGAAGGGATGTGGGAACAGATGTATATGTATGACTGATTCACTTTGTTATAAAGCAGAAACTAATAAAAAAAAAAAAGAAACGCTAAAAAAAAATAAATAAAATAAATAAATAAATAAATGGTGGAGAGGGTGTGGAGAAAAGGGAACCCTCCTACATTGTTGGTGGGAATGTAAATTGGTACAACCATTATGGAGAACAGTATGGACGTTCCTTAAAAAACCTAAATATAGAAATACCGTGTGATCCAGCAATTCCACTCCTGGGCGTATATCCAGAGAAAACCATAATTTGAAAAGATACATGCACCCCAGTATTCACTGCAGCACAATTTACAATAGCCAGGACATGGAAGCAACCTAAATGTCCATCGATGAATGAATGGATAAAGAAGATGTGGTACATATATATAATGGAATATTACTCAGCCTTAAAACAGAATGAAATAATGCCATTTGCAGGAACATGGATGCACCTACAGATTGTCATTCTGAGTGAACTCAAAGACAAATATCGTATGATATTGCTGACACGTGAAGTCTAAAAAAATCGTACAAATGAACCTAGTTACAAAACAGAAATAGAGTTACAGATGTAGAAAAGAAACTGGTTACCAAGGGGTAAAGCATGGGGTGGGGGGGAGGAATAAACAGGGAGATTGGGATTGACATCTACACACTGCTATATATAAATTAGATAACTAATAAGAACCTATTGTATAGCACAGGAAACTCTACTCAATACTCTTTAATGACCTATATGGGAATAGAATCTAAAAAAGAGTGGATATATGTATATGCATAACTGAATCACTTTGCTATACAGCAGAAACTAACACAACATTGCAAATCAACTATATTCCAATAAAAATTAATTTAAAAAACAAAATAAGCTAAAATTAAATTTTCCATGATTCTTAGCTTCTAGAACTTATAAAAGCCTTGAAAGAAGCATATATAGATATATAATATTTGAGGTTATTAAAATATATGTAATTACACCATACTTAGACCCCACTTCTTCTATAGACTACCTTTTTCTTATAATTCCTTATAGTTATTGCATAATCCTTTGGGAAATTTCAACATTATTAAGTGGTTTATTAATTTATCAGTATTTTATATATACTTTTTCTTATAAACATATTTAAATTTTATTTAGAACTTTATTTTAATATTAAGTTTGAAAATAATGTAGAAATTCACAATCAGGGATAAAAACATAAAATTGAATATATAAATGCAAACATTAGTATAATTACTCATGCCCTATTCTATCATTACAAGTTGTAATCTTTCAAATTACATGGAGATTCTCTTAATATCCCTCAATTTGTAACATCCACTTGAAATTCATCCTTTTTTGTAGTACTTGATTTTGGTGCCTTGTAAGTTGGTAATCTCCTATGAATTCCAGACCAGTATTAATCAGTATTAATTTACTTCTTTTTCTAACCTAAAATCTGACATTTGATCTCCTAAGAGGGTTAAATGAGTTTCTTTTTCAACATCTGAAACCACCCCTTCTTTGATTTTTGAAGAAAGGCTAACAATAGTCTTTAATGTTATATCACTTTGATCTTGGTAACATTTGATGTGAAACTGCTTCGAAGATACATTGAGTATAATTTGGAGATTCTAATTTATAATTTATACTGTACTTCATTTAAGTCTGGGTGTAAACAATCTTTTCAAATGTGAAAATAAGTTTGTTTTCTGGTACTCCAATGAACGTTCTGCTATCATTAAAAATGACACATGTAAATGGAACTTTACATTATTCTGAGTCTAAGCCTGTAAAGATTTTTAGCCTTTATTCAAAATTGAATTTGACATATTAGCCAGTGAGTCCATCATTAGCCCTGTCCAAATGAAAGAGACAAATATTTCAAAGTACTGTAGTGAAATACATAAAATGATTGAATCTGGATGATGTTAACCATTATGCTTGTTCTGAGTGGAAACTTCTCACTCAAAATAGTCCCTGCCTCATAGTCCTTGTATTTTTATAATATTTCCTTGAGTTCTACTGAATAGCAAATGGGGTGCCAAAGAAGAGAAAGCATAAGTATGTAATTTATATGTCAGGAACATTATTGTTAAAATCAATGAAAAAATCGCAGGAATAAGATGGGAGAAGATAAATTACTAGGGACCCATGCATGCTTAAAGAAAATAAACAGAATATCTCTATACTTGAAATAAGTAAGATACTATCTCTAACCTTTGAATCAGAGTATATTCAAGTAGAAAACAAACTCCTCATTCTACCACTGAGCTCAACCCATATAGTATTGGCTCACTTTCTCACTCCATAGTTCATCATACATCTATAGCCATTAGTTCTTTTTTATTCCAGTTTTATGAGATATAACTGACACATAACATTGTGTAAGTTTAAGCTGTACAATGTAATGATTTTATAGACATATATATTGTGAAACAATTATCACAATAAGGTTAATTAACATTCCCATCACCTTACATTGTTCTTTTTGTGTGTGTGTGGTCAGAATACTTAAGATCTATTCTCTCAGAAACTTTCCAGAATACAATATAGTATTTTTAACTATAGTCACTATGTTGTAAATGAAATCTCCAGAACTTATTCAACTTATAAATATAAGTTTGTACCCTTTCACCAACATCTCCCCATTTCCTGCTACTTCCCAGCCCCTGATAACCAACAACCTACTCTTTGTTTCTATGACTCTGACTTTTTTTTTAGATTCACCATTTAAGTGAGATCATATAGTATTTGTCTTTCTCTGTCTAACTTATCTTACTTAGCAAAATGCCCACAAAGATTCATCTGTGTTGTCACAAAGAGCACAATTTCCTTCTGTTTTTATGGCTAAATACTATTCTATTGTACATATATACCACATCTTCCTTATCCATTCATCTGTTGATGGATACTTAGGGTATTTCCATGTCTTGTAAAGCCATTACTTCTAAGAAAATAACAAAATGGTAAACATCATTGGGAAAGCTGATAATGCAAGTTATATTCTAGTGGGCGTAGTCCTAACATGAAAAAAATACATATAGGGACAGATTGGGAATAACTCACTAGAAGGGTATTAAGCATGAAACTATTTTATATAATATTCATATTTTACATAACATTTGTATCACACAAGTGTATCATGAAAAACCCAGAACAAAGTCCTGAAATGTTTGACAAATTTCTACCAGCAGTAACGTGGAAGACATATTAGACATGTAATTAGCTTGCAAGTTTGGGAGAAAAGGTCAGAAAAGAAGATTTTGGTAGTATGTGTTGATTGCCTTTTGATGAGTTTGTCAAAATATTACAAGAAGAAAATGAGTTCAGGAAAAATTGTAGCTATTTTAAAACCACAAATGACAGGGAATACAGCCTATAAACCCTGAGAATTGTGTTATCAGAGGAAGTCATTCCTTCTTAACCCTAAACAGTAAAATATAACATTGACAAAGGCTAATTAAAAATCAGGCTTGTCACAGAGGAGAGCGCAGCAACAGGGGTGCGGAGGGCAAAGCGGAGAGGTTCCCGCACAGAAGATTGGTGCCAACCAGCACTCACCAGCCCGAGAGGCTTCTCTGCTCAGCCGCTGGGGTGGGCGGGGGCTGGGAGCTGAGGCTCAGGCTTTGGAGGTCAGAGCCCAGGGAGAGGACTGGGGTTGGCTGCGTGAACACAGCTTGAAGGGAGCTAGTATGCCACAGCAGGCCGGGAGGGAGTCCGAGAAAAAGTCTGGAGCTGCTGAAGAGGCAAGAGAACATTATTTTGGGGTGACCGAGCAGAGAGAATTCAGAGTGCTGCTTAAAGGAGCTCCAGAGATGGGCGCAAGCCATGACTATCAGCGTGGACCCCAGAGACGGGCATGGGACGCTAAGGCTGCTGCTGCCACCACCAAAAAGCCTGTGTGCCAGCATAGGTCACTGTCCACAACTCCCCTCCCGGGAGCCTGTGCAGCCCACCACTGCCAGGGTCCCGTGATCCAGGGAAAACTTCCCCGGGAGAACACACAGTGCGCCTCGGGCTGGTCAACGTCATGCCAGCCTCTGCCGCCGCAGGCACTCCCCGCATCCATACCCCTCCCTCCCCCCGGCCTGAGAGAGATAGAGCCTCTGAATCAGCTGCGCCTTTAACACCATCCTGCCTGAGCAAAGAACAGATGCCCTCAGGCAACCTACATACAGAGGCGGGTCCAAATCCAAAGTTGAAGACCCAGCTTCATTCAACGACCAGCAAGCTACAGTGCTGGACACCCTATGCCAAACAACTAGCAAGACAGGAACACAACCCCATCCATTAGCACAGAGGCTGCCTAAACTCATAATAAGGCCACAGACACTGCAAAACACACCACCAGACGTGGAACTACCCACCAGAAAAACAAGATCCAGTGTCATCCACCAGAACACAGGCACTAGTTCCCTCCACCAGGAAGCCTACACAACCCACTAAACCAACCTTAGCCACTGGGGACAGACACCAAAACAACGGGAACTATGAACCTGCAGCCTGCGAAAAGGAGACCCCAAACACAGTAAGTTAAGCAAAATGAGAAGACAGAAAAACACACAGCAGATAAAGGAGAAAGGCAAAAACCCACCACGCCTAACAAATGAAGAGGAAATAGGCAGTCTACCTGAAACAGAATTCAGAATAATGATAGTAAAGATGATCGAAAATCTTGGAAATAGAATAGAGAAAGTATAAGAAACGTTTAACAAGGACCTAGAAGAACAAAAGAGCAAACAAACAATGATGAACAATACAATAAATGAAATTAAAAATTCTCTAGAAGGGATCAGTAGCAGAATAACTGAGGCAGAAGAACGGATAAGTGACCTGGAAGATAAAATAGTGGAAATAAGTACTGCAGAGCAGAATAAAGAAAAAAGAATGAAAAGAACTGAGAACAGTCTCAGAGACCTCTGGGACAACATTAAATGCACCAACATTCAAATTATAGGGGTCCCAGAAGAAGAAGAGAAAAAGAAAGGGACTGAGAAAATATTTGAAGAGATTATAGTTGAAAACTTCCCTAATATGGGAGAGGATATAGTTAAATCAAGTCCAGGAAGCACAGAGAGCCCTACAGAGTACAAATCCAATGAGAAACACGCCAAGACACATATTAATCAAACTATCAAAAATTAAATACAAAGAAAACATATTAAAAGCAGCAAGGGAAAAACAACAAATAACACACAAGGGAATCCGCATAAGGTTAACAGCTGATTTTTCATCAGAAACACTGCAAGCCAGAAGGGAGTGGCAGAACATACCTAAAGTGATGAAGGAGAAAAACCTACAACCAAGATTACTCTACCCAGCAAGGATCTCATTCAGATTTGATGGAGAAATTAAAACCTTTACAGACAAGCAAAAGCTGAGAGAATTCAGCACCACCAGACCAGCTTTACAACAAATGCTAAAGGAACTTCTCTAGGTAGGAAACACAAGAGAAGGAAAAGACCTACAATAACAAATCCAAAACAATTAAGAAAATGGTAATAGGGACATACATATCGATAATTACCTTAAATGTAAAAGGATTAAATGCTCCAACCAAAAGATATAGAATGGCTGAATGGATACAAAAACAAGACCCATATATTTGCTGTCTACAAGAGACCCACTTCAGACCTAGGGACACATACAGACTGAAAGTGAGGGGGTGGAAAAAGGTATTCCATGCAAATGGAAATCAAAAGAAAGCTGGAGTAGCAATTTTCATATCAGACAAAATCGACTTTAAAATAAAGACTATTACAAGAGACAAAGAAGGACACCACATATGATCAAGGGATCGATCCAAGAAGAAGATATAACAATTGTAAATAGTTATGCACCCAACATAGGAGCACCACAATACATAAGGCAAATACTAATAGTCATAAAAGGGGAAATCGACAGTAACACACTCATAATAGGGGACTTTAACACCCCACTTTCACCAATGAATAGATTCAAAATGAATATACATAAGGAAACACAAGCTTTAAATGATACATTAAACAAGATGGACTTAATTGATATTTATAGGACATTCCATCCAAAAACAACAGAATACACATTCTTCTCAAGTGCTCATGGAACATTCTCCAGGATAGATCATATCTTGGGTCATAAATCAAGCCTTCCTAAATTTAAGAAAATTGAAATCGTATCAAGTATCTTTTCCCACCAGAACGGTATGAGACTGGATATAAATTACAAGAAAAAATCTGTAAAAAATACAAGCGTATGGAGGCTAAACAATACACTACTTAATAACCAAGACATCAGTGAAGAAATCTAACAGGAAATCAAAAAATATCTAGTAACAAATCACAATGAAAACACAATGACCCAAAACCTATAGGATGCAGCAAAACCAGTTCTAAGAGGGAAGTTTATAGCAATACAATCCTACCTTAAGAAAGAAGAAACATCTCAAATAAACAACCTAACCTTACACCTAAAACAATTAGAGAAAGAAGAACAAAAAAACCCCAAAGTTAGCAGAAGGAAAGAACTCATAAACATCAGATCAGAAATAAATAAAAAAGAAATGAAGGAAAGGATAGCAAAGATCAATAAAACTAAAAGCTGGTTCTTTGAGAAAATAAACAAAATTGATAAACCATAAGGCAGACTCATCAAGAAAAAAAGGGAGAAGACTCAAATCAATAGAATTAGAAATGAAAAAGGAGAAGTAACAACTGACACTGCAGAAATACAAAGGATCATGAGAGATTACCACAAGCAACTCTATGCCAATAAAATGGACAACCTGGAAGAACTGGACAAATTCTTAGAAAAGCACACCCTTCTGAGACTGAACCAGGAAGAAACAGAAAATAGAAACAGAGCAATCACAAGCACTGAAATTGAAACTGTGATTAAAAATCTTCAACAAACACAAGCCCAGGACCAGACAGCTTCACAGGCAAATTCTATCAAACTTTTAGAGAAGAGCTAACACCTATCCTTCTCAAACTCTTCCAAAATATAGCAGAGGGAGGAACACTCCCACACTCATTCTATAAGCCACCATCACCCTGATACCAAAACCAGTCAAAGATATCACAAAGAAAGAAGACTACAGTCCAATATCACGGATGAACATAGATGCAAAAATCCTCAACAAAATACTAGCAAACAGAATCCAACAGCACATTAAAAGGATCATACACCATGATCAAGTGGGGTTTATCCCAGGAATGCAAGGATTCTTCAATATATGCAAATCAATCAACGTGATACACCATATTAACAAATTGAAGGAGAAAAACCATATGATTATCTCAATCGATGCAGAGAAAGCTTCTGAAAAAATTCAACACCCATGTATGATAAAAAACTCTGCAGAAAGTAGGCATAGAGGAAATTTTCTTCAACATAACAAAGGCCATATATGACAAACCCACAACCAACATCATCCTCAATGGTGAAAAAGTGAAAACATTTCCACTAAGATCAGGAACAAACAAGGTTGCCCATTCTCGCCACTATTATTCAACATAGTTTTGGTAGTTTTAGCCACAGCAATCAGAGAAGAAAAAGAAATAAAGTGAATCCAAATCGGAAAAGAACAATTAAAGCTGTCACTGTTTGCAGATGACATGATACTACACATAGAGAATCCTAAAGATGCTACCAGAAAACTATTAGAGCTAATGAACAAATTTCGTAAAGGAGCAGGATACAAAATTAATGCACAGAAATCTCTAGCATTCCTACACACTAATGATGAAAAATCAGAAACTGAAATTAAGAAAACACTCCCATTTACCATTGTAACAAAAGATAAAATATCTACGAATAAAGCTACCTGAAGAGACAAAAGACCTGTATGCAGAAAATTATAAGACACTGATGAAAGAAATTAAAGATGATACAAATAGATGGAGAGATATACCATGTTCTTGGATTGGAAGAAACAACATTGTGAAAATGACACTACTACCCAAGGCAATCTACAGATTCAAAGCAATCCCTATCAAACTACCACTGGCATTTTTCACAGAACTAGAACAAAAGATTTCACAATTTGTATAGAAACACAAAAGACCCTGAATAGCCAAAGCAATCTTGATAAAGAAAAACGGAGCTGGAGGAATCAGGCTCCCTGACTTCAGACTATACTACAAGTTACAGTAATAAAGTAGTATGGTACTGTCACAAAAAAAGAAATATAGATCAATGGAACAGGATAGAAAGCCCAGAGATAAACCCACACAAATATGGTCACCTTATCTTTGATAAAGAAGGCAAGAATATACAGTGGAGAAAAGAGAGCCTCTTCAATAAGTGGTGCTGGGAATACTGGACAGCTATATGTAAAAGTATGAAATTAGAACACTCTCTAACAGCGTACAAAAAATATATTCAAAATGGATTAAAGACCTAAATGTAAGCCCAGACACTATAAAATTTTTAGAGGAAAACATAGGCAGAACACTCTATGACATATATCACAGCAAGATCCTTTTTGACCCACCTCCTAGAGAAATGTAAATAAAAAGAAAAATAAACAAATGGGACCTAATGAAACTTAAAAGCTTTTGCACAGCAAAGGAAACCATAAACACAACGAAAAGATAACCCTCAGAATGGGAGAAAATATTTGCAAATGAAGCAACTGAGAAAGGATTAATGTCCAAAATTTATAAGCAGCTCAATAACAACAACAACAACAAAACAACCCAATCCAAAAATGGGCAGAAGTCCTAAATTGACATTTCTCCAAAGAAGGTATACAGACTGCCAACAAACACATGAAAGAATGCTCAACATCATTAATCATTAGAGAAATGGAAATCAAAACTAAAATGAGATATCATCTCACATTGGTCATTATGGCCATCATCTATGCGTAGAGGGAACTTTCCTCAACATAATAAAGGCCATATCTGACAAACCCCACAGCCAACAACGTCCTCAATGGAGAAAAACTGAAACCATTTCCACTAAGATCAAGAACAAGACAAGGTTGCCCACTCTCACCACTCTTACTCAACTTAGTTTTGGAAGTTTCAGCCACAGCAATCAGAGGAGAAAAGGAAATAAAAGGAATCCAAATTAGAAAAGAAGTAAAGCTGTCACTGTTTGCATATGACATGATACTATACATAGAGAATCCTAAAGATGCTACCAGAAAACTACTAGAGCTAATCAATGAATTTGGTAAAGTAGCAGGATACAAAATTAATGCACAGAAATCTATGGCATTCCTATACACTAATGATGAAAAATCTGAAAGTGAAATCAAGAAGACACTTCCATTTACCATTGCAACCAAAAGAATAAAATATCTAGGAATAAAGCTACCTAAAGAGACAAAAGACGTGTATGCAGAAAATTATAAGACACTGATGAAAGAAATTAAAGATGATACAAATAGATGGAGAGATATACCATGTTCTTGGATTGGAAGAATCAACATTGTGAAAATGACACTATTACCCAAGGCAATCTACAGATTCAAAGCAATCCCTATCAAACTACCACTGGCATTTTTCACAGAACTAGCACAAAAGATTTCACAATTTGTATGGAAACACAAAATACCCCGAATAGCCAAAGCAATCTTGAGAAGGAAAAACGGAGCTGGAGGAATCAGGCTCCCTGATTTCAGACTATAAAGCTTTATACTTTTTTTATACTATAAAGCTACAGTAAAACAGATCAATGGAACAGGATAGAAAGCCCAGAGATAAACCCACACACATATGGTCACCTTATCTTTGATAAAGGAGGCAGGAACGTACACTGGAGAAAGGACAGCCTCTTCAATAAGTGGTGCTGGGAAAACTGGACAGCTACATGTAAAAGTATGAAATTAGAACACTCCCTAACACCATACAGAAAAATAAGCTCAAAATGGATTAAAGACCTAAATGTAAGGCTAGAAACTATCAACCTCTTAGAGGAAAACATAGGCAGAACACTCTATGACATAAATCACAGCAAGATCCTTTCGGACCCACCTCCTAGAGAAATGGAAATAAAAACAAAAATAAACAAATGGGGCCTAATGAAACTTCAAAGCTTTTGCACAGCAAAGGAAACCATGAACAAGACCAAAAGACAACCCTCAGAATGGGAGAAAATATTTGCAAATGAAGCAACTGACAAAGGATTAATCTCCAAAAGTTATAAACAGCTCATGCAGCTCAATAACAAAAAAACAAACAATCTAATCCAAAAATGGGCAGAAGACGTAAATAGACATTTCTCCAAAGAAGATATACAGACTGCCAACAAACACATGAAAGAATGCTCAACATCATTAATCATTAGAGAAATGCTAATCAAAACTACAATGAGATATCATCTCACACCAGTCAGAATGGCCATCATCAAAAAATCTAGAAGCAATAAATGCTGGAGAAAGTGTGGAGAAAAGGGAACACTCTTGCACTGCTGGTGGGAATGTGAATTGGTACTGCCACTATGGAGAACAGTATGGAGGTACCTTAAAAAACTACAAATAGAACTACCATATGACCCAGCAATCCCACTACTGGGCATATACCTTGAGAAAACCATAATTCAAAAAGAGTTATGTACCAAAATGTTCATTGTAGCTCTATTTACAATAGCCCGGAGATGGAAACAACCTAAGTGTCCATCATCGGATGAATGGATAAAGAAGATGTGGCACATATATACAATGGAATATTACTCAGCCATAAAAAGAAACGAAATTGAGCTATTTGTAATGAGGTGGATAGACCTAGAGTCTGTCATATAGATTAAGTCAGAAAGAGAAAGACAAATGCCTTATGCTAACACATATATATATATGGAAGTTAAGAAAAAAAACCAAAATGTCATGAAGAACCTAGGGGTAAAACAGGAATTAAAGACACAGATCTACTAGAGAATGGACTTGAGGATATGGGGAGGGGGAAGGGTAAGCTGTGACAAAGCGAGAGAGAGGCATGGACATATATACACTACCAAACGTAAAATAGATAGCTAGTGGGACGCAGCCACATAGCACAGGGAGTTCAGATCGGTGCTTTGTGACCACCTGGAGGAGTGGGATAGGGAGGGTGGGAGCAAGGGAGATGCAAGAGGGAAGGGATATGGGAACAGATGTATATGTATGACTGATTCAGTTTGTTATAAAGCAGAAACTAACACACCATTGTGAAGCAATTACACTCCAATAAAGTTGTAAAAAAAAAAGATTTACGGGCTTCCCTGGTGGCGCAGTGGTTGCGAGTCCGCCTGCTGATGCAGGGGATGCGGGTTCGTGCCCCGGTCTGGGAAGATCCCACATGCCGCGGAGCGGCTGGGCCCGTGAGCCATGGCCGCTGAGCCTGCGCGTCCGGAGCCTGTGCTCCGCAACGGGAGAGGCCACAGCAGTGAGAAGCCCGCGTACCGCAAAAAACAAAAAACAAAACAAAAAAAAAAAGATTTACTTAATAGCTTGTGGAAAAAAAAAAAGAATGGCCATCATCAAAAAATCTACAAACAATAAATGCTGGAGAGGGTATGGAGAAAAGGGGACCCTCTTGCACTGTTGGTGGTAATGTAAATTGACACAGCCACTATGGAGAACAGTATGGAGGTTCCTTAATAAACTAAAAATAGAACTTAAAAATCTAAAATATAGAACTACCATATGACCCAGCAATCCCACTACTGGGCATATACCTTGAGAAAACCATAATTCAAAAAGCGTCATGTACCAAAATGTTCATTGCAGCTCTATTCACAATAGCCAGGACATGGAAGCAACCTAAGTGTCCATCAACAGATGAATGGATAAAGAAGATGTGGCACATATATACAATAGAATATTACTCAGCCATAAAAAGAAACGAAATTGAGTTATTTGTAATGAGGTGGATGGACCTAGAGTCTGTCATACAGAGTGAAGTCAGAAAGAGAAAAACAAATACCGTATGCTAACACACATATATGGAATCTAAGGGGAAAAAAAGGTCATGAAGAACCTAGGGGCAAGACGGGAATAAAGATGCAGACCTAGTAGAGAATGGACTTGAGGATATGGGGCGGCGGAAGGGTAAGCTGTGACAAAGTGAGAGAGTGGCATGGACATATATACACTACCAAACGCAAAATAGCTAGCCAGTGGGAAGCAGCCGCGTAGCACAGGGAGATCAGCTCAGTGCTTTCTGACCACCTAGAGGGGTGGGATAGGGAGGGTGGGAGGGAGGGAGGCACAAGAGGGAAGAGATATGGGAACAGATGTATATGTATAACTGATTCACTTTGTTATAAAGCAGAAACTAGCACACCATTGTAAAGCAATTATACTCTAATAAAGATGTTTAAAAATAAATAAATAAATAAAAATCAGGCTTGTGGTAAATATATTAAGGTTCTATCTATTATCCTCATTGATAAAACCTCTGTTTAAGATTTCTTAGACTATCAGAACACTTTAAAGTGGGTAAGCAATATATATTTCAATTAGGCCAGATACCTCAAGGAGGAGAATAGATGTTGCCCTCTTACTGAAGCCTGACATATACATACATGCAAATTGACAGATAGAGGCATGAGGAATAAGAATATAGATATAGCAAGCATGAGGATTTGTGTGCTAAAAGCAATATATGGCTATTATTCCTATAGCCATATGGCTATTAGTCTGTGGTGATGACAGGAAGCAAATTAAGAAATAATATTTCAGAAGTAGTACTGTAAAATTATATAATGAGTTATATTACCAAAATACCCACAATTCTAGACCAAAAGATATTGTGACTATCTGAGTAGTAAATCTACTTTGGGAGCTTGTGTTGCTTATGGTAGGAAATTCACTGAGAATGATGCTCATGGCACCAACAAGGACATAGTCACTGATGTCCACTTCAGAAGTGGCCACAAGATCATGAAAAGCTATCACACCTCCCACCAGCTGTGTGGAGATCAGGCAGCTGGTGATCACAGATAAAAATGGACAAGGGAATACGACCAGGGACTCGTGTTTTGATCATCTCTTCTTCAACCTTTTGATGAAGAAGGCATTTCCAATCTAGGGTCATCGAATGACCTAATAAGACACAGGACACTGGGCAGTCTAGATCATTAGCAATTTATTAGTCACACACAATCACAGCCAGGACAGGAGGACACCATGCATGCAGGGTCACATGGAGTTTGCACTTCGAAACAGAGTGAGTGAGCAGGGGCTGTGGGGGTAGGTTTTTGCAGTAACAAGAGGGTGAACTGATTCCTGGTTCCCACAGGAGGATGTGCATCCCTGGTTTGAATGACTTTGTGGGCTGGTAGGGAACTGAAGCTTGCTATGCGGAAATAGTCAGCCACGGTACCTGGAGGGTTATTCCGCTAGAGGATCTCATTCTCGGGAGTAGACTTGGGGAGGGAACTTGTATTTAGGCCATGTGAGGCCCTCCAAGCTCTTGATGTCATGGAAGCACATAATATTGAATTAATTTCAGACTTTGCACCACGCTAATCAAGGGGCATTCTATACACAACTCCTCCATGATGCCCTTCCACCCTGAGAAAGAACTGATCTACTGTAGAAAGTTTGCATTTTCTAAAATGTTTAAATAAATGAAATAATACAATACATTCTCCCTTTTATCCGGCTTTTTCACTCAGAAAAATTATGAATTCAACCTAATTATTTTGAAATTCATGGGTGATTTATACAGTAGGTGTTTGTTTAAATCTAAGAAACTGACAAAGTGATTTTCAATGTTTGCTACATTTTGCACTCTGACCCAGAGTGCATTAAGATTTCTATTACACCACATCCTTGCCAACTTTTGGTATGGTGAGTCATTTTACTATTTGACATTATAATAGTCTAATGATAGCTAATTGTGGTTTTAATTTGCTATTCCCTAATGATTAAGGATTATTTTTTCTCTTCATTGTAAATTGTGTTTTCCTGCACCTTTGCATGCCTAGTGAATATGATTAGACACCAGGCACTGTGAATTTTACCTTCTTGGGTGACGGCGAATTTTTTATGCCTACAAATATTCTTGAGCTTAGTCTGGGATGTCATAAAATCTTGAAAATGGTTTGCTCCTTTCCCATCTCGCTTTAATAGTGTGTTAGGCAAGCACAGAAGAGCATTTAGTCTAGTGTTCATTCCTCTCCACTACTGAGGTTACACCGTCCAGATACTCTACCTGATGCCCCATGAATTATGAGATTTTCCAATACGGCTAGTGACAGCAGGCAGTATTTCCAGCACCTTGTGAGCCCTAGGTGTTGATTTCTACTATCGGCTCGGTAGCTCTTTCCACATCCTTGGGTAGTTTCCTCCCATGCATGCACTGATCGGTACTCAGGTGAATTCTTGGGAGGACTCCCTGAAGATGTCTAGGGCTCTCTTTCTGTGAAGCAATCTTCTATCTGATATTCTCTCCTGCAAATTCTGGTCACCATAGCCTGTCTGGATTCCCATCTTTATCTCTTCCAGTAAGGGAGGCTTTCTGGCTCTGCCTGGGTTCCTGCTGCCTGAGACTTGAGCCATGGCCTGGAAATGTCTCCAGGCAGTAAACTGGGGAAATGATAGGATTTACTTTGTTAGTTTTGCATTTCTCCCATTTACCATCCTGCATTGTTTGATGTCCAATGTCTTGAGAGCCATTGTTTCATATATGTTGCCTGCTGGTTTTAGTTGTTGAGACAGGACAGTAAATCTTACCCTGTTACTGCATTTTGGCCAGAGGTAGATGTCATGGTTGTTTTTTACTTACAGCATAAATTAGGCTTACCTGACTACTGTAGAAAAGGTTATAGTAATATCAGTGTGCTCAAAAATTAGATGTAGGACAAATAAAAGAATTCCACATATAATTTATAAATAAGTTCTTAATGTTTGTGTCTGTGTATGTTTTATATGACAAGAGAACAAGAGTAATAAAATCAACACAGTTAAGGTTCTATGCAGGACAGAAAGACCAATTAGATGCTTACACAATTCTTAGATGAAATGGAGAAGTTAAATACATGTGGCTATCACTAAGCTTTGGCTTTAATTTCACACCACTACAGCCAGGATCAAGAAGCCAGGACAGTGTCTCCCAGAGTTTAGGAAACAGTTTCCACCTCTTTTAAGAGTGCTGCCACAGTCACTGTTCTCTTGGAACATAAGACTGGTAATTAGACTTTAAGACATAGCACCCAGCTTCTCATAACATTCATTTCTGTCCATAATACTCCACAAGTATGGATCTGCCTCACTTCCAACTTATAAATGTGATACCTAATTTACATTCAGAACTCTAGCTTTAAGGGTGTCTGAAAAATGCAATATTTAGCTTTCCAACTTTAGAGGTACAAGGCAAAAGAAAGGTTATGAGTGTCGATCAACATATCCATCAAACTCCATCACTCTGGCTATTCAAATTCCATTCATAGCTTTCTATGCATAATAAATGTCTGTCTGTACCAGAAGACAGAGCCAAAGAGGATAAACAGCAGTCAGGGTACCCATTTCAAAGTGACATCCACTCTCTGCTTATTTAGTCAAGATTCTGCTTTGCTTTTCTGTAAATAGAAAACCAATTCAGAAGCCAGTTATCAAAAATGTACTATATAAAATAATAAGGAAAAAGAAGAGCAAAGCTTACATCCACTATAAGGGAAAGAAGAAAATATTCATAGTCATTAGGGAAATGTAACTACAGATCTACACAGGGAAAAGTCATAGGGAAATGTAACTACAGATCTAAATATAGATGTATTTGAAGGAAAGAGAGAATATACTTAGTTACTAAAGCCTGCATTTCAGTTCACAAGGCTATGGTTGATATTTATAATCTCACCATACATTTCATGTTGCCTTTTCCTTTAGTCAGCATCTCTGTATTTGACAAATTTCTTACTCAGTACTTTAAGCCATTAGTGTTTGTGCTTTTACTATTATCACAGGTTATGAAGGAGCTGACCAATGAACCTGAGGAGCCCATGTTTTCAAAACACACCCCTCTCTACATCCTTCTTTTTGATAATCAGGATAAACATATCACACAGTATGATAAACATCTTCTTTTCCTGTTGATTCAATGGCACTGGAATCCAAAGTGGCACAGTCACTGTATGAAAACAGTGTTTTTGTTTTCTGGGTGAATTATACCTTTAAACCAGAAGAGCACAAACTTCTGGTGACGGAAAACAAAAATTTGTTAGTGGATCATAAGGAAAGACCACTTACAAATCTTTATCACCAGAACAATATGTTGTGGCCATGGCAGAAATAGTACCAAATATTGCCAAGGGAAGAGATATTAGTACCCAGCATAATTGCTTATTCCAGTACCTACAAGTAGATGTTTGGCTAGACCACATTTTGGGGGACAATATACTTACAGCTTGTAGTGGTGCCTTTACTAAATCTTCAAAAGGTCACTTCAACTTTATATGAAAAGTTTTTCTGAGAAAACTGCGATAAGACAAACTCCCTAGACGTGAGCCACTTCATCATATTCATTTTGCTTTGTTGTTATTATAAAATGAATTGTTTTTTCAAAAACAATGTTATGCATGATATCATAATAGTGAATTAGACGTTCAGTAAATCCACAAATGATAGTGCTTACAGAAGCACCGGGTTCAGAGAAGACATCCATATCCAGCATAATTTTTATTCAAGTGAAAAGAAAGAGTTGTTTATTTATAAAAGAAGGGCATCAAACAATGAAACTTCCACCATTTCTCTGGAGGATTTCCCAATCCTCCAGAGAAATGGTGTAGTAACAGGTAATAACAGTGGTGTGTGAACCTGTGAGACTGTGTCCGGTCAATGGCAGTGATCACTTGAGACTCAGTGGGTTGAAGTCCATGCTCTTTGATCCAGGAATGATCTTCATCCCAGCTGCCTTGTGAGGTTATTGATTTGATTTTATGGTAATCAGTTAAAGAAGCTGACCAAGATGAGTAAACTTGTCCCTCGGATTATTGAGAGTTTCTTCTGCAGTAAATACTCTTTTGTGAGCATTTATACAAGAAACAAATATATCCTCATTTCACTTGATCCTGAATCTAAAATTTCTTTACATATAATCCCCAGACCCTTTTATGAGGAACCCACCAACTGTTATTTTTAATTGTCCTTAACTTCTTTCCATGTGGTTAGTCATTGCCCATAAATCACTGCAGATCTGTACCTCTGGCACTTCCTTCTTTAGAAAAAATATACTTCAAGATATACTGTACAATGTTTGTCCACTTGAGGGACTAATCTTTTCCACCAGCCTTCAGGTCCATGCTAAGTGTGTAGGTGAAATGGAATAGCATTTCATTTCTAGCAGCATCCAGTCAATGAGCCAAAACAAATTTCTAGCAGCATCCAGTCAATGAGCCAAAACAAACTAACTCAGGCTTATATGTGATTTCCTGAGTCGACTGCCCATTATGATCTCCCCAAGCATCCACAGATGTGTACAAAATATTAGTGGCTTTCGGACACAGAGTCAGGCTTTCCTCATTCATGCGTTTCTACATGTGAAAGGGGTCCTTATACACAAGTATAGGAGTCTGAGAGTATTTCACGCAAGAAGGATGTACTGAAGAAGAACAGAAAATGCATGGTGTTATTGCAGGTGTTCACAACACGGCAAAAGCAACAGAGAGACAAGCCTGAGAATTAGCTGTGTTCCATAAACTAGAGTTCTGTGATGTGCTTCTCTGATTGGAGATTTCTGCAGACTCCTCCTAGAATCCTGATCCAACAAAGAAACATCAGTCATCCTCTGGATCTGCTGGATCAGCAGCAGCATCTACAACAACATGAACAATGCCAGGACAGCAGCTAAACTATCTCTTATTCTGTATTACTTAGTTCATGGGTTAGAGCCAAATGTTCAGCCAAATATTCTTTATGAGCTCCAAAATCCTAATAGATCCAGTAAGCATCTATTAGCTTGTCTTCCTTTAGCTAAGGAAACCAGGTGTTGTAGTAGATAAACCCAAAATCTCATTGAGAAAAAAAAAGCCAGAATTAGAAAATAAACAAAAAATGTTAATAAATCACAGGTTATATGTTTGTTTGCATACACAAAGGCATCCAAAACAACTAAATTAATAATAATTAATTAATCATTATTAGAACAGGCAAGATATTAATAGGATGGCTGGATATACATTTTAGTTTAAAACAGAAGTGATGAATAGTTTTTATTTCCTGATTCCAAAATTTATATGGAAATGCAATTGTCCAACCATAGTCAAAACTCTACTGAAGAACAACAAAAAAAGTATAGAGTTATTGCAGGTATTGACAACGTGGCAGATGAAACAGAGGGGCAAACCTGAGAATTAGACCCACACATACACTGAAGCTTGATATGGACATTGCAGCCTAGCAGACAGTGGGGGAAGGACAGAATTTTTAATAATTGGTGCTAGGAAATCTGGCAATCCATTTAAGAAAAAGAGATGAAGTGGGACCTCTACATCACACGATTATAAGGGAATCAATGCCAGGCAGATTGAAGTCCTAAATGTGAAAGTCAACCGTGAAAAACCTTTAAAAGATAATATAAGAGATTCTCTTCATGACCTTGAGGAAGAGGGTGATTTCTAAGACAAAGCATGGAAGAAATAACCCAAGGTAGACACTGGCATATTGTATATACATTAAAATTAGAAACTCTTATAAGCTATGAAAAAAATAAGTTGAAGAATGATGGCTATACAAAACATATAAAGAACCTTACATATAACATAAGATAAAAAAAAGGCAAGTGAATAAACAGAAACTTTTCAAAAGATGAACTCCAAATGGCTAATAAATGCATGAATATGCACTCAGTTCTTTAATAACAAGGCAAAAGCAAATCAAAGCCACAGTGTGATGCTGCTGCATCATGGATTGGTTGGCTAACATGAAAGTCTGACAATATCAGTGTTGGTGAAGATGGGGATCTATGAGAACTTTCATACACTGCTGACCACAAATCAGACAAAAATTCTGAAGAACACATTGACAATTTCTCTAAAGTTTACCACATGTATATTCTACAACTTAGCAATTTTACTTCTAGCTGTAGTCCCTAGAAAAAGGAGTGCACATCTAATCCAGAAAACATGCATAGGAATATTCATAGCATCAACATTTACAACTGCCAGAAACTGAAAACAACCCAAATGTTCATCAACATTAGAATAAATGAATAAACTGTGGTATAATCACAACAGAATATACAGAGCAATAAAAATTGATGAACCACAGCTATAGGCCTTTGGAAAGAATCACAGACACATAAAGAAAGGCAAAAAAAAAAAAAACCTATAAAGCAAACAAACAGCAAAAATGTATACAAGGCAGAATAAAAGGCTAATAGATGTTGACAGGTAAACATACATCTTATGAAATCCTAAGGAATTTTTTCCTCCATCACTTTTTTCAGGATATTGAACATAAAGGACTATATCATTATAATCTGAGGAAGACAGGTTTTAAAGAGACTGTTATCCATAGTGAAATCTAATGAGGTGGTTTATTTCTGCTGTATTTAACAGTTACAGCAATGATGGTACAAAATGTTTTGTCAAGCCAAGTGTATAAGAAATTTTTATTGAGCTTGTAAGGCAAAGTAGGAGAAAATGAAGCTAGGCTATCATGTCACAGTGAGAGGATGCTTACTTTTACTATTTTTGCTTAAGGAGGCAATGATTGAAAGCAAATGTTTTCACAATTTCATTTTCATAATTTATTTTTTCTCTCAAAACTGAAGAGGTTTTGAGAGATATTTGGTTTGAGAGAAATATCATAGATATTTCTAAGCTAAGCAAACTACTAAATGAATAATGTTTTGTGGTGTTATTACAAACGCTAATATAAAGTCTTTCCTCAGCCCAGTTTCAGGAGAATAAAGTCGCACAAAGCTTCTGCTGAACAGACAGAAGTAGATATGATTTTTAACTCATGAACCCACTTTCTATGGCCATGGTGAATGAACAAAAGTTTTAGAACACTGATGAAATGGCAACACATCATTTTGCTCCCAAGGAACACCTGAAGACCTATTGCAGACAGGTTTCCTAACACTGAGGAGAGCAGAGTGTCTGAGAAAGCCCTATTCCTATGACCCCAGCATCACAGGTCTAAGACTGAAGATGGCCTTAGGCATCCCCCAGCCCCATCAGCAGGCTAGTAAGCACAGAGTAACATGAATTGTCATCTAACCCTGGGAAGAGGACCAATCAATCCTAAAGAGAGACCCTACCAAGGCTCAAGAGCACAAGAAAACCCATGAGTTATTGTGGTTGAGGAAACTTGAGTAAAACTCTCCAGTACACCAGCCCTTACCCTTAGCGTTAGGTAAGTTCAGAGGAATTTGAAGCTACTGGTCTTGAAGGCAACTGTAAAAATAAACCCCAACCCAACTTAAGCCCTAACAAAATTCACCCAGTACTCACACTCAAGAATAGCCGAAGGGACATGACCATCTCCAGGTGTAACTAATATATATCTCAGACCCAAGGGTCTTACTCGTCATTAACCACCAGGTAAATAGGAATTAAAACTACAATACAATTCTAATAAATGGCCAGTAATACAGCAAACATTAAAAGATTGAGAATGATAACAACAAGGATGTAAGACAAACAACTCTGTCAGAGATAGCTGGTAGGAGTGTAAATTGAGATAATCAGTTTGGGAAGGTATTTGGAAGCATCTACTAAAACTGAACGGAGCAATTATATGCCCAAAAGAATTGTACACATATTTATATCAAAAGACATGTATGAGAATGTTCATAGCAGTACTATTAATAAAAATGCAGACTGGAAACAACAAATACATCTTTCTACAGTATGATAGATAAATGTATTATCATCATACACACCAATAAAAACTAATGAATTACAGCTATTTGCATCAAGGGTGAGTTTCACAAACATAATATTATTTCAAAGAAGCCAACACAAAAGTATACGCAGTAAAATTCCACTCATATCAATAGCAATCATGATAAAATTAGTTCATGGTGATGGAAATCAAGTCAGTGCTTTCTCTTGGGTGGAGATTATTGGCTGTGATGGGACGTTACAGTTTCTGGGTTGGTGTTAATAGTCTGTATCTTATTTTCTGTTTTAGTTACATAGGTTTATTAAACTTTTGACAATTCATCCAGCTGTATTATTATGAAGATTTTATAAATAAACAACGTACTTAATTCATAAAAATTCCATCCTTTGCCCTTGACAGAAAACAGAATAAATAAAGAAACTTTGAAAATAAGCAGGTATAGGAAGATCAGGCTTCAAGAGTCCGGGCAATGGGAGCCACCTGCTCTGGTGACCAGGAGTACTTCATCACTGACATCGTTTATAAGTGTCTGCTTCTCATGATATTTGAAAGAAGACTGAATTTTAACCAGTGTATTATTGTCAAATCTCTACAAACAATGCACTCCACTACTGCCTGTACTCAAGACAGACTATTCTCATGTTCCACCCCCTTGATATACCATCACTTTGAACAAATAGCCAGAAAAATACATACTTTGAAATGCATAAATCAAAATACATAATGAAAAACCACATTAATTAAATCCACCAACATTTCTTGAAGGCTTACTTTGTTTCAGTCTCTCTTCTAGGTGCTTCAAAGACATTGGTCAATAAAAGGTAAAATTCTCTGTGCTTGTGCAGCTTTTATTTCAGTGGACAGAACCAAAAAGCAAACCAATTCAGCAACAATTGCACTTAGAAATTTTCAAAAGTCATTTTCAAAAGCTGATAGATCAATGAGCCAGACCAAAACAAAAATATAGAAGACCTGAATTGCACAATTAACAACCTTAGACTGCGTGTTAAATTGCATACAATAAAACCAGAGATGCATTCTTTCATAGCAAGTGGTATACATGAAATGTTTACAACAAAGTCATTATTATACCATGGAAGCCACAACTATCAACCTTCTACCAAAAAAAAAAAAAAAATCATGTTCACACAAGCAATATTCTTTTACTTCCCTGCAATAAATTCAGTACATGTAGAAATCAAGGATATAAGCATAGGGGAATAAATCAGTATGTCCGAAAATAAAATAACTTTTAGACTAAAGATAAAAGCTTGGTTTCCCACCCCACTCTCTGGAAGGTAAGCCACAGAGGGTGGCTGTGGTATATCCAGTGAAGGTCTTACCTTTATCGCTGGGAGGGATGTTTCAGCTTCCCTACTCTTCCGTCTGCCCGTCCGAGACTGCTATCCTGCACGCTGGGAAGGCCCTGGAAGCTTATGCGCATGTCTCTCGTTGGCTTCCCCGCCCTTGCCTTCAGCCAGCCAGGCTGATATCCCGCATTCAGAAAGATGTGAGCGCTGTCCGGAGCAGTCATTTGGCCTCCTCACAGCGGCAGCCATCAAGCCAGGCCAGGGACAGTGAAAGCTTCGTTAACAATGTGTCTCGTTTGCCCACATCTCTCAGAAGAGCAGATTTCTTTTGAACCTGCCCCTTTGCCAGTATTAAAAGAAACTGAGGGTACTTTTCCCCTTAAAAATGGCTATTTACTTTCTGGAAGTTTATTTACATGTCTTTGCATCCTCGTCTCTCTGATGGATTTTTTAAAATGCTACGATTGGGGCTTCCCTGGTGGCGCAGTGGTTGAGAGTCCGCCTGCTGATGCAGGGGACGCGGGTTCGTGCCCCGGTCCGGGAAGATTCCACACGCCGCGGAGCGGCTGGGCCCGTGAGCCATGGCCGCTGAGCCTGCGCGTTCGGAGCCTGCGCATTCGGAGCCTGCGCGTCCGGAGCCTGTGCTCCTCAACGGGAGAGGCCACAACGGTGAGAGGCCCGCGTACCGCTAAATAAATAAATAAAAATAAAAATACTACGATTATATGACTCATTTGGCTTTTTCTCATATTTTAAGGAGGAACAATGGCCTACTGATACTTTCTAACACCCTGAACACCAACATTCTATTTTGATTTTAAACTATAACTACAAAATGCATGACTACACGACTACACAATAATAACTGTATTGCAAATGGAGAATATTATCTAAATTCTGAAACCAGTCACTGTCTTTAATTGTTTCAGCTTGGAAGTATTTTCACACCTGGGTTCCACTTAGAGATTGCATCCAGTCATTTCCACCACACTGTTCTATCCACTCATCTGTTACCTTCAGCCAAGCACGAATTCCACTGGGTGTCAGTCTTCTTGTGTGCCTCCCCCCATTACGGCTGTGGTTACACTCCTGACTCAACAAAGTAGCCTCTATTCTCCTGCCGATCCTTTCCCCGTATCCTCATCTCTGTTTTATGTAAACTCATTGTCCTTTACATTTCACCTCATTCTAGAATATTTTTTGCTTCTTGCCTCTTAAATTACCTTGGACATACCACTCCTTACTAAGTAAACATGTTCTTGGCAGTTTTTGAAGTAAAGATTGCTTATTGTGCTATTTTCTATGAGAATAGTTGCTGATGGTCCTGCATCACCATTTTTCTTCCTCAAAATTATTTCCTTCCCACACATGACATTTTCATTTTTAGAAAAACAGCCCCCTTGGAGCTGATACCTCCCAGGTATGTACATCTCCACGTTCTTCTGGTACCAGTTCATGCTCATCACCTGTATTACAGCTGTGACGTGAGTAGCTTCAGTAAATCTGTGGACTTTTTCCAGAAGGGATCACACCCTGGCCCCCTGATTCCTCTCACCCAGTGATTTTCACCTCCACTCCATTAACCCCATTTCATAACTATACCCTGCATTTTATCATAATCCATAACAGCTCTACCTCTAAATTAATTACACATTGTGTTTCTGACAACAGTCATTCTAGCTCTAGTTCCCACATTTACTTACCCCCATGAGTCCATTACCTTTCCCTTATGTCCCTATTCATTCTCGGTTACTTATTTTCTGTGTTAATTCTCCTACCTTATGTCCTAGGGAGGCCATGGAATAAGATTTTAATCTTTCTCACTACTCCTCCTATTCAACACTTCTACATTCTTTACTTGAAATTGCCTTACATTTCCTCTTTTGAAAAATCTTGGCTTGAATTAGGAACATCTTCCATATTTCAATCACCTTCCAGAAACTGATACTAAATGTCACACAGTAGAAAGTTGTTTATAAATGTTTTTTTTATTACAAAATTTGCTCTTGACCCTGGTGTAGTTTTGAATTTAATATATTCATGATGACTTGATTCATAGTTCAAAATACAGTTATTTTAATGATAGATCATAGTGTTTGGTAGAGTAACATAAAATGTATATCTTCAGCTACAAAGTTTTATTTTACCAAATTTTTTAATGTCTATTTACTGTACAGTAATTGTATTCAATACAATGGATATATCAAGAAATATGGCATTAAACTATTTTTGGCCTTGCCATCAGGTGTCACATTTAAATGAAATGTTTTCCAGGCATTATTTTTATCTTGAGCTTATGTTTTTCACTTCCAGGAGGGAGTATTTATAAAGATTGAACAGGTTTATTCTTGAAATAATGAAGAGCAAAACACTCTGAAGTTTGCTATATAAATGGCAAACAAGAATAGTAAAAGAAATAAAAATCACTGAGTTTTAACTTTTAGAGATTATTTTTAAAAACCTGATTTGGAAACAACACCACTATTGTTTACTATAGTACATTGGAAGTCAAACATGGTCAGCAGGCTAAATTTGGTACCACTTCATTAAATAAATGGTAGTTCTTGATCTGCATATTTGAATTGCTTACATTTTTATATTTGACTTAAGTTGTAAATTACAGGAAATACGTGAATTAAGAAATGGTCATGCAATTTGAAATGATAAACCCTGACTGTAGCTAGATTTATGGGACTTATAAAGAGTTGTTGTGTTAGAACTTGTGGCTGGGAATAAAATGATGGTGCCCAGTATACCTGTCCTTCAATTAATCATTGAAAAGAAGGTTAAATGTTGATAAGCAAACTCTTTCAGAATCTAACGGCAGTAAGATATGGTAATAAGTGAGAAAGAGAATTGTGTTTCTAGGACATTATTTTTCACATGTCTAATTATTTCAGTTTTCAATGATCTAGGGCCACAGTCCAGGGAGTGTGTTGCACATTTAGTGGTGTCCATAATTTTAGGATGCTTGATGATCTTTAAAGATGCATGTGGGACATGTACAGGAACTCTAGATTTAAAAAAAAAAAAAGCTATCAACAGGAATTTGAATTTTAGCTTTCGTAGTCACCACCATATCTTTTCACACCACATTTTCCAACCAATGACTGCTAAAAGCAAATGAATTTGGGCAAAAGAGATTATACACGTTTTAAAAATAGGGTTAAAACTTGTTAGAAGCCAGAGGAACTGAGGGCCAAAGGTTATTAGGGACAATCTGTGTCCCATGGCTTTACCAAGGCACCATTCCCTTTTGAACCTTGGGTTAGATAATCTATAAGATTTCTTTTAGATTTCAACATGCTTTTCCCAAATTTTCTAGAAGTAGTAATAATGGCATTGCAGTAAAAAAAAAAATTTAAATATGTTCTCTTTGTGTCTACTGGAATAAGCAAGCACATCCATTACTGTTTAGTGTAGATATTATTATTATTATCATTATTTTCATTATATCCTTGTGTATGAGGATATTCCTTTCCCTTCTCCATGTCTACCATTGCATAGTTATCTATGGTAGTGTGACAATTATCCTAAAATCTAGCCACTTAAAACAATAAACATTTATTATCTTACAGTTTTTGTGGGTTAAGAATCCAAGGGCAGCTTATTTGGGCTTTCTGGCTAAGGGTGTTGACAAAGTTGCAGTCAAGGTATCACCTGGGACTGGAGTCATCTTAGCTCAATTAGGGATGGAACTGCTTCCAAACTTACTCATGTGGTTGTTGATAGGATTCGGTTCCTCTGGTTTCCCGGCTTGAGGCCCCTTTTCCTTGCTGGCTATTGGATGGAAGCGGGACAGACTCTGCTCTTTGCCAGGTGGGCCTCTTGAGAGACAGTACGATGACATAAACCAGGAAGAAGGGATCACGGGGAGTCATCTCTAAAGCTACCTCCTGCAACCACCTTATTCAGATCTATAAAATAACTGAGAGTAAAGAAAACAAAAAGCATTAATTTGCTACAATTGCTCAAAGAACTGCTTTGGTCATGGAATAAAAAGCCAAAATTTATCCAAGTAAAAGTAAAAAATCAGTAAATAACAAACATTTAAAACAGCCAAAAAGTATAATTTAAGCTTCAAAAAATTTCTCCAAAATGATGCTCTGGGGGTCTCACTAAAACATTCACTATAAACACAGCCTGTGGTCCTACTGCCTGAGTTGTCCAAATGAGACTTTTAAGTGCTGTTGACTATGGCAACATTGCGTCCAAGAAATTTGAGTCACTTTCTGAAACACATCCATCAATTCTCTTTAACTCAGCAGTGCATTATACACTCTTTGCATTCCTTATTGTACCTTAGATTTTATAGATGCTAATAAACATTCATTGTAAAAAAAATACTACCAAGCATTTACTTGT
The DNA here is from genome assembly GCF_949752795.1 of Hyperoodon ampullatus. Lineage (NCBI taxonomy): Eukaryota > Metazoa > Chordata > Mammalia > Artiodactyla > Ziphiidae > Hyperoodon > Hyperoodon ampullatus. Next base: position 130,129,304 of record NC_136915.1, on the reverse strand, counting down.
GTTTCAGGCATTCAAAGTTGGTGGAATACGTGGCTACTAATTTGAAAATTCACAGATTAATCGAAGAGACAAAAAGTATGTGGTTGATAAAAAGATGCAAAGTATCAAAACAACATGAAAGTAGTTGTCAATATATAATAAATTAAATATCTTTAATAGTGTGAGGTAGGACTTAATCTTGAGATAGAGTAGAGCAGGATTCAAGAAAAATAATAGAGTAAGGTGGGCAGCTGCTATTACTTGTTTAATTATTTTTATTATTTTTAAATTGAAATACAGTTAATTTACAATGTGTTAGTTTCAGGTGTACAGCAAAGTGTTTTAGGTATATATATACTCTTTTTCAGATTATTTTCCTTTATAGGTTATTACAAGATACTGAATATAGTCCCCTGTGCTATACAGTAGGTCCTTGTTGTTTGTCTTTTTATATATAGTAGTGTGTATATGTTAATCCCAAACACCTAATTTATCTCTCCTATCCCCCGCTACCTGTTTAATTATTTACTTTTATCAAGTAAATAAAGACAATTGTCTGACAGGATTTACTTCAATGTTCAACTAAAATAATGTAACTTATTGCTTTAAATACCTAGATAGAGCCAAAAATGTTCAATAAGAAATAACAGGCAGTCGTGAACCTACCCCGGTCCCTGCCTCGGCGACCTAATGGCAGCAGCGGTCCCCATGGGTCGTGGTGCACAGAGGTCTCAGCACCTGGAGTACACGGACACTGTCATCCAGTTTTAAAAACTAACATAGAGAGCCGGAGGAAGATGGCGGAAGAGTAAGACGCGGAGATCACCTTCCTCCCCACAGATACATCAGAAATTCATCTACACGTGGAACAACTCCAACAGAACACCTACTAAACGCTGACAGAAGACCTCAGACCCCCCAAAAGGCAAGAAACTCCCCACATACCTGGGTAGGTCAAAAGAAAAAAAGAATAAACAGAGACAATAGGATATGGACGGGACCTGCACCAGTGGGAGGGAGCCGTGAAGGAGGGAAGGTTTCTACACACTACAAGCCCCTTCGAGGGCGGAGACTGCAGGTGGCGGAGGGGGAAAGCTTCGGAGTAGCGGAGGAGAGCACAGCAACAGGGGTGTGGAGGGCAAAGCAGAGAGATTTTGGCACAGAGGATCGGTGCCCTCAGGCACACACCAGCCCGAGAGACTTGTCTGCTTGGCCGCCAGGGCGGGCGGGGCTGGGAGCTGAGGCTCGGGTATCGGCTTTCAGTCGGAGCGCAGGGAGAGGTCTGGGGCTGGCGGCAGGAAGAGACCCTGAAGGGGTTAGTGCTAGCCCGGAGGGAGTCCGGGGAAAGGGTCTGGAGCTACCGGAGAGGCAAGAGACTTTTTTCCCTTTTGTTGCCTGTTGCGCGAGGAGAGGGCATTCCCCTCCCTCCCCTCTGCCTGAGTGAGCCAGAGCCCCCGAATCAGCGGCTCCTTTAAACCCGTCCTGTCTGAGCGAAGAACGGACGCCCTCCGGCGACCTACGCGCAGAGGCGGGGCCAGGTCCAAGGCTGAGACCCGGGAGCTGTGAGAGCAGAGACAGGGAAATCTCTCTGTGCAGCCTCCGAGGCAGCGGATTAAAGCTCCACGGTCCATTTGATGTGCCCTGCGTCTGTGGAGTGCATGGACAGCGAATCATCCCAAATTGAGGAAGTGGACCTTGAGGACAAGATTTAAGACTTTCCCCCCCCTTTTTTTTCCCTCTTTTTACAACGAATTATCTCAAATTAAGGAGGTGGACTTAGCAAGATTTCAGACTTTTCGCCCTTTTCCTCTTTTTACAACGAATTATCCCAAATCGAGGAGGTGGACTTGGAGAGCAAGATTTTTGATTTTTCCCCCTGCTCTCTTTTTGTGAATGTGTATGTGTAATCTTCTGTGTAAGATTCTCTCTGTATAGCTTTGCTTCCACCATATGTCCCAGGGTTCTTTCGGTCCGTGTTTTTTTTCAATAATTACTTTTTAATTTCAATAATGCTACTATATTTCATACTTTATTCTATTTTACTTTACCTGCTCTTTCTTTTTTTCCTCCCTTCCCTTCCTCCCTCCCTCCCTCCGCTCCTCCTTTCCTTCTTTCTTTTTCTTTCCTCCATCCCTCCCTCCCTCCCACCCTTCTTCTTTCCACTTTCTTTTTCTTTCCTTCCTCCCTCCCTCCTGTCTTTCTTTCTTTCTTTCCTTCCTCCCTCCCTCCCTCTCTTCTTCCATTCACTCTTCCTTTTGCTTTCATTCCTCCCTCCCTCCCTCCTTTCTTTCCTTTCTTTCCATCCTTCCTCCCTCCCTCCTTTCTTTCTTTCTTCCTTCCTTCCTTCCTTACTTCCCTTCTTCCTTTCTTTCAATCTCTCTTTCTTTCTTCTACTAATTATTTCTTTCTACTTTTTCTCACTGTTATTCTGAGCCGGGTGGATGAAAGGCTCTTGGTGCTGCAGCCAGGAGTTAGTGCTGTGCCTCTGAAGTGGGAGAGCCAACTTCAGGACACGGGTCCACAAGAGACCTCCCAGCTCCACATAATATCAAGCAGCGAAAATCTCCCAGGGATCTCCATCTCAACACCAGCACCCAGCTTCAGTCAACGACCAGCAAGCTACAGTGCTGGTCACCCTATGCCAAGCAACTAGCAAGGCAGGAACACAACCCCACCCATTAGCAGAGAGGATACCTAAAAACATAATAAGGCCACAGGCACCCCAAAACACACCACCAGACGTGGACCTGTCCACCAGAAAGACAAGATCGAGCTTCAACCACCAGAACACAGGCATTAGTCCCCCCCACCAGGAAGCCTACACAACCTACTGAAACAACCTTAGCCACGGGGGACAGACACCAAAAACAACGGGAACTACGAATCTGCAGCCTGCAAAAAGGAGACCCCAAACACAGTAACATAAGCAAAATGAGAAAGCAGAAAAACACACAGCAGGTGAAGGAGCAAGATAAAAACCTACCAGACCTAACAAATGAAGAGGTAATAGGCAGTCTACCTGAAAAAGAATTCAGAATAATGATAGTAAAGCTGATCCAAGATTCTATTTCCCAGATCCAAAATCTTGGAAATAGAATAGACAATATGCAAGAAACAGTTAACAAGGACCTAGAAGAACTAAAGATGAATCAAGCATCGATTAAAAACACAATAAATGAAATGAAAAATACTCTAGATGGGATCAATAGCAGAATAACTGAGGCAGAAGAACGGATAAGTGAGGTGGAAGATAAAATAGTGGAAATAACTGATGCAGAGAAAAATAAAGAAAAAAGAATGAAAAGAACAGAGGACAGTCTCAGAGACTTCTGGGACAACATTAAACGCACCAACATTCGAATTATAGGGGTTCCAGAAGAAGAAGAGAAAAAGAAAGGGACTGAGAAAATATTTGAAGAGATTATAGTTGAAAACTTCCCTAATATGGGAAAGGAAATAGTTAATCAAGTCCAGGAGGCACAGAGAGTCCCATACAGAATAAATCCAAGGAGAAATACGCCAAGACACATATTAATCAAACTGTCAAAAATTAAACACAAAGAAATCATATTAAAAGCAGCAAGGGAAAAACAACAAATAACACACAAGGGAATCCCCATCAGGTTAACAGCTGATCTCTCAGCAGAAACTCTACAAGCCAGAAGGGAGTGGCAGGACATAATTAAAGTGATGAAGGAGAGAAACCTGCAACCAAGATTACTCTACCCAGCAAGGATCTCATTCAGATTTGATGGAGAAATTAAAACCTTTACAGACAAGCAAAAGCTGAGAGAGTTCAGCACCACCAAACCAGCTTTACAACAAATGCTAAAGGAACTTCTCTAGGCAAGAAACACAACAGAAGGACTATACCTACAATAACGAACCCAAAGCCATTAAGGAAATGGGAATAGGAACATACATATCAATAATTACCTTAAATGTAAATGGACTAAATGCTCCCACCAAAAGACACAGAGTGGCTGAATGGATACAAAAACAAGACCCATATATATGCTGTCTACAAGAGACCCACTTCAGACCTAGAGACACATACAGATTGAAAGTAAGGGGATGGAAAAAGATATTCCATGCAAATGGAAATCAAAAGAAAGCTGGAGTAGCAATTCTTATATCAGACAAAATAGACTTTAAAATAAAGACTATTAGAAGAGACAAAGAAGGACACTACATAACGATAAAGGGATCGATCCAAGAAGAAGATATAACAATTGTAAATATTTATGCACCCAACATAGGAGCACCTCAATACATAAGGCAAATACTAACAGCCATAAAAGGGGAAATCGACAGTAACACAATCATAGTAGGGGACTTTAACACCCCACTTTCACCAATGGACAGATCATCCAAAATGAAAATAAATAAGGAAACACAAGCTTTAAATGATATATTAAACAAGATGGACTTAATTGATATTTATAGGACATTCCACCCAAAAACAACAGAATACACATTTTTCTCAAGTGCTCATGGAACATTCTCCAGGATAGATCATATCTTGGGTCACAAATCAAGCCTTGGTAAATTTAAGAAAATTGAAATTGTATCAAGTATCTTTTCCGACCACAATGCTATGAGACTAGACGTCAATTACAGGAAAAGATCTGTAAAAAATACAAACACATGGAGGCTAAACAATACACTACTCAATAATGAAGTGATCACTGAAGAAATCAAAGAGGAAATTAAGAAATACTTAGAAACAAATGACAATGGAGACACGACGACCCAAAACCTATGGGACGCAGCAAAAGCAGTTCTAAGGGGGAAGTTTATAGCAATACAATCCCACCTTAAGAAACAGGAAACATCTCGAGTAAACAACCTGACCCTGCACCTAAAGCAATTAGAGAAAGAAGAACAAAAAAACCCCAAAGTTAGCAGAAGGAAAGAAATCATAAAGATCAGATCAGAAATAAATGAAAAAGAAATGAAGGAAACGATAGCAAAGATCAACCAAACTAAAAGCTGGTTCTTTGAGAAGATAAACAAAATTGACAAACCATTAGCCAGACTCATCAAGAAAAGAAGGGAGAACACTCAAATCAGTAGAATTAGAAATGAAAAAGGAGAAGTAACAACTGACACTGCAGAAATACAAAAGATCATGAGAGATTACTATAAGCAACTCTATGCCAATAAAATGGACAACCTGGAAGAAATGGACAAATTCTTAGAAATGCACAACCTACCAAGACTGACTCAGGAAGAAATAGAAAATATGAATAGACCAATCACAAGCACTGAAATTGAAACTGTGATTAAAAATCTTCCATCAAACAAAAGCCCAGGACCAGATGGCTTCACAGGCAAATTCTATCAAACATTTAGAGAAGAGCTAACACCCATCCTTCTCAAACTCTTCCAAACAATATCAGAGGAAGGAACACTCCCAAACTCATTCTACGAGGCCACCATCACCTTGATACCAAAACCAGGCAAGGATGTCACAAAGAAAGAAAACTACAGGCCAATATCACTGATGAACATAGATGCAAAAATCCTCAACAAAATACTAGCAAACAGAATCCAACAGCACATTAAAAGGATCATACACCATGATCAAGTGGGGTTTATTCCAGGAATGCAAGGATTCTTCAATATACGCAAATCAATCAATGTGATACACCATATTAACAAGTTGAAGGAGAAAAACCATATGATCATCTCAATAGATGCAGAGAAAGCTTTCGACAAAATTCAACACCCATTTATGATAAAAACCCTGCAGAAAGTAGGCATAGAGGGAACTTTCCTCAACATAATAAAGGCCATATATGACAAACCCACAGCCAACATTGTCCTCAATGGTGAAAAACTGAAACCATTTCCACTAAGATCAGGAACAAGACAAGGCTGCCCACTCTCACCACTCTTATTCAACCTAGTTTTGGAAGTTTTAGCCACAGCAATCAGAGAAGAAAAGGAAATAAAAGGAATCCAAATTGGAAAAGAAGAAGTAAAGCTGTCACTGTTTGCAGATGACATGATACTATACATAGAGAATCCTAAAGATGCTACCGAAAAACTACTAGAGCTAATCAATGAATTTGGTAAAGTAGCAGGATACAAAATTAATGCACAGAAATCTCTGGCATTCCTGTACACTAATGATGAAAAATCTGAAAATGAAATCAAGAAAACACTCCCATTTACCATTGCAACAAAAAGAATAAAATATCTAGGAATAAACCTACCTAAGGAGACAAAAGACCTATATGCAGAAAATTATAAGACACTGATGAAAGAAATTAAAGATGATATAAATAGATGGAGAGATATACCATGCTCCTGGATTGGAAGAATCAATATTGTGAAAATGACTCTACTACCCAAAGCAATCTACAGATTCAATGCAATCCCTATCAAACTACCACTGGCATTTTTCACAGAACTAGAACAAAAAATTGCAAAATTTGTTTGGAAAAACAAAAGACCCCGAATAGCCAAAGCAATCTTGAGAACGAAAAACGGAGCTGGAGGAATCAGGCTGCCTGACTTCAGACTATACTACAAAGCTACAGTAATTAAGACAGTGTGGTACTGGCATAAAAACAGAAAGATAGATCAGTGGATCAGGATAGAAAGCCCAGAGATAAACCCACGCACATATGGCCAACTTATCTTTGATAAAGGAGGCAGGAATGTACAGTGGAGAAAGGACAGCCTCTTCAGTAAGTGGTGCTGGGAAAACTGGACAGGGACATGTAAAAGTATGAGATTAGATCATTCCCTAACACCATACACAAAAATAAGCTCCAAATGGATTAAAGACCTAAATGTAAGGCCAGAAACTATCAAACTCTTAGAGGAAAACATAGGTAGAACACTCTATGACATAAATCACAGCAAGATCCTTTTGGACCCACCTCCTAGAGAAATGGAAATAAAAACAAAGATAAACAAATGGGACCTAATGAAACTTCAAAGCTTTTGCACAGCAAAGGAAACCATAAACAAGACCAAAAGACAACCCTCAGAATGGGAGAAAATATTTGCAAATGAAGCAACTGACAAAGGATTAATCTCCAAAATTTATAAGCAGCTCATGCAGCTCAATAACAAAAAAACAAACAATCTAATCCAAAAATGGGCAGAAGACGTAAATAGGCATTTCTCCAAAGAAGATATACAGACTGCCAACAAACACATGAAAGAATGCTCAACATCATTAATCATTAGAGAAATGCTAATCAAAACTACAATGAGATATCATCTCACACCAGTCAGAATGGCCATCATCAAGTAATCTAGAAACAATAAATGCTGGAGAGGGTGTGGAGAAAAGGGAACACTCTTGCACTGCTGGTGGGAATGTGAATTGGTACAGCCACTATGGAGAACAGTATGGAGGTTCCTTAAAAAACTAAAAATAGAACTACCATATGACCCAGCAATCCCACTACTAGGCATATACCCTGAGAAAACCATAATTCAAAAAGAGACATGTACCAAAATGTTCATTGCAGCTCTATTCACAGTAGCCCGGAGCTGGAAACAACCTAAGTGTCCATCATCGGATGAATGGATAAAGAAGATGTGGCACATATATACAATGGAATATTACTCAGCCATAAAAAGGAACGAAACTGAGCTATTTGTAATGAGGTGGATAGACCTAGAGTCTGTCATACAGAGTGAAGTAAGTCAGAAAGAGAAAGACAAATACCGTATGCTAACACATATATATGGAATTAAAAAAAAAAAATGTCATGAAGAACCTAGGGGTAAAACGGGAATAAAGACACAGACCTACTAGAGAATGGACTTGAGGATATGGGGAAGGGGAAGGGTAAGCTGTGACAAAGGGAAAGAGAGGCATGGACATATATACACTACGAAACGTAAGGTAGATAGATAGTGGGAAGCAGCCGCAGAGCACAGGGAGATCAGCTCGGTGCTTTGTGACCGCCTGGAGGGGTGGGATAGGGAGGGTGGGAGGGAGGGAGATGCATGAGGGAGGGGATGTGGGAACAGATGTATATGTATGACTGATTCACTTTGTTATAAAGCAGAAACTAATAAAAAAAAAAAAAAGGGAAAAAAAATAAAAAAAAAAATAAAAAAGAAATAACAAGCAAATAAACATACAAATACATACATACATACTTTCAAACATAGATACATATACAGACACATGCAAAAATGAACGAACGAATGTCATTAGTGAAATTAGAGAATTAATGAAAACTTGAAATATTCTCTCCAACTTTATCAACTTGATAAGCCAAGATTAAAAAAAAAAAAAAAACTCCCCTCCTCCAAAAAAAAATTCTCTGGATTTTGGCAAGTTTAAAAACAACTCATGGATAAATACTACTTTTTTCTTTACTCATTTCTATTTTTCCTAATTTTTGCAATGCATATACCTCCCTTTGATTTAGAGAAATGTAATATTTTTAAATGCAACAAAAATAAGTAATAAATAAGATAAATGAAAGGAGATAACAATACCTCTTTTCATGAACTGCTTGAGAGTTTCCCAGGCAATAATATATTGCTCTCATGCTGTAAGTTGAGAAATGCCTTGGGTAATGTATTTTATCACTCAGGATTTTTCTTTCATATGTGTGTGTCATGTGTCTTTTTTACATAGTCTTATACTTGGTCACCTTCCACTGCATACATGCAATTTAGCTTAATTTTACACCATCTTCACTTCCATACTTGAAGATCTATGGTGAAGGCAAAGTTCTTATCACAGATAACTTTCATCCTGTGAAAAAGTTTAAAATATCCATATATTTCTTATTTCTTCTTATATTTTCAGGCTGTTAGCTATTCACAATGACTCATTATCAGCCAGAAAGGGCAAACTTCAGCTATGATTTACTATCTCCTGATTTCTGAAAGGCGTTGTTTATCCACAAAAGGACTGCCTTTTACTTATTCAGAATGCACATACAGTCTTACTGTGTTTCCTGAAATGTTAACCTCATCAAGGAGGGTTGGATGCTTTTATCTCTATATCAGGATAAAAACTCCTCTTTCCTCCCTTTGGTCCTGCATTTGCCCTTGTTTTTCAAATGCTGTATCTTTTGGTTCTTCTACAGAAAACTCACATATCACAACATTATTTTAATGTTTAAATCTATTATTGAGACAGATGTAAAGCAAAGAATAGATTTTATTTCAGAATAACTGTGCCTGCATACTGATTCCATCATTTACTAGCAACATAAATTTAGATGGGTGTTTGAAAAGTCTTTTCTAATGGCAGCCAAGTTACGATGACCCAAGAATTTGATCATATTGAAGAAGTGAGGCAGATAAAATTCTAATCAGAATGTCAAGATAATCTGCAATTTTTCACAACCAAATAAACAGCCACTGTAGTCACTAAGAGCAACCCTACCAATGTTAATTAAATACTAATAGTTAAGGGGAACAAAACAACTCTATGCAATAATGATATTGTATTAAGAACAAATTTCTATTCACTCAAATTATGGTAATTCAACATTATTTGCTATGTATGTACACATTAGCAGTTAAGTGACTTTTAAAATAATTCCTTTGTTATGTATGGACCACTTTTTAGAGTACTAAATCGGAACTTGTAACTATGAGTTAATATTAATTCATGCCAACGAACTTTAGTAACTCTAATAAGCAACAAGCTTTTGCTGTTACATGCAAATTAAAATATGTGAGGTTTTGCATAATCCCCCCATGAAAAACAAACAAAAGGGGGCCTTGCATTTTTGAATTAGCTTTTAACTAAGCACAGAGTTTCCATTAGTCTGCTTATGTGCTATAGAGCATCTGTTGGTAAATGTGGTTTTAAAAAGTTATTAAATTTATGTTTATAAGCTAAAACTCTTCAATGCACTAAATGCAACATACATGAGTTTCAAGTTAGTTTCCTTTACTACTATTTGGCGAAATAAATAATTTCTTAAATCCTCTATCATATTTCCTCAAAGTGCACTCCATGGAATGAATACCAGTTTTTTTCTTAAATCCAGACAGGAAGAAAAAATGATTATCTGATTCATTTAATCTGGGAAACACTATGTTTAAAATGATTATAACATATTTTAAAATGTACCTTACAAGTCTCCAATAAGATCATGAAATGCACAGCGTTTTCTGAATATATATGATCGTATGACCCTATTTCCAAAGATAATTTTTTTTCTAAAGAGACTTTGTATTGTGAATCCAGGGTAGCATTGTCCAGCAGACATTTCTACAGTGATGGAAATGTTCCAAAGCTGTGCTGTCCAAAACCCAAAAGAGTAGCCACTCATCACTAGTGGCTTTTGAATACTTGAAATGTGACTAGTGTGTCGGAGGAACTGAATTTTAATGTCATTTAGTTTTAATCAAATTTTAAGTGGCCACTTGCAGCTAATGGCTAATTTATTGGACAACTCAGATCTAGATTCTCAAAACCCACTCATGTTATGCTGCTCTATCACTACAGTTATGAGTAATTTGGTTAGCTGGCACGTACCTCCAGAGCACCTTAACCAGGAATGTAATGACTGTAAATACTTCCATGGAACATGACTGGAGAACAGCACTAATGAGTGTACTAATGGTGAAACCAGGAGGAATGTCATCAAGTAGCAAAGGTCCAAGGGGTCAGCAACGAAAGCTGGATGAGGCCACAGGCAACTACAATTTCTGAACTGTATGATTTATTTCAGCTCTCTCGTGAGCACCCCTCATTTACTCATCCTCCCTAGTGTTACAAGAAAGGGAGAACAGGAATGAATGAGCTAAAATGAAAATGCTCACGTTGCAGAGCTGCTTCTCAGAGACAAGGCTAGAATTGTGCAGGAACAGACATAATGAAAATGTATTTCATTCCAGTGCTACTAAATTATCACGTTATTTGTGATGGTACAAACAAACTTGTATATGATTATGAGGACTGGCCTACCTTGCAATTTTCTTGTTCCCACTAATCCATATTCAAGCCTAAATGACAATATAAAGGTTTCAACAATGCAAATATTAGCACTTCACAACCAGCATCAAAGTATTACTCAGCCATAAAAAATGAAATAATGCCACTGTTTTACACATTTAAAGCATTTCCAACTTTAAAAATTTTGTGTCTCAGGAATTATCTCATTTGATCTTGTTAAAAAAAAAAAAACACCCCTCACAGTTATTCAAGGAAATGCAGCCCTGATGATGGTGAAGATAGTGACAATGCGGTTTATGATGATGATGATGATGATGATGATGGTGGTGATCTCAAGTGAAAAATATTCCCTGAGTTCCTTCATGTCCATAATTAGTTTCCTGGGGCCTCAAACTTGAATTCAATAGAGCTGGGTTAAAGTTGGCTCACATTTTCTTTCCCGATTCTCTTACAGGGTTGAGCATGGTATAAATGTTGCTGTTGAGAAGACTCAAAGCATTCTGATTCTTTTTCCTTATACATGACTTGGAGTTTCTGACCGATGCATAAAGTGTTTTTCCTTCTTATCTTTAAAGTCAGTATAAGTCAGTAAGTCAATATAAGTCCCAGACAATCTTTCAATATGCTTTTTTCAAATATAATTTTTTTGAGGGATGGTAAAGTTAGGGCTGGATAGCTGATATTATAGCTTTCAGTAAAGTGTCTGCTTCTTTCCTTTTTTTTTGTCGATAAGGAGCCCAGCTATATGTACACTATATGTTTGAGGCATTATTTGCCTATTTAGTACAGGGGTCAGCAAACTGTTCCCTGAGGCCCAAATTCAGACCTGAGTGTGGCCTGAAAGTTGAGAGTATTTCATTTTTTACCTTTTTCAAAGTTTGTGAAGACAAAGAAGGAGGTGTAACAGAGACCTCTGTGACCCATAAAAATCTAAAGTATTAACTTTATAAAACTTTATAAAAATGTTATTAATAAAGTATAAAAACTTTCTTCAGTCTATAATCTAGTACATCCAACATTTTCCTATATACTATTTGCCTTTTCTGTTTTCTTTTTTTCCTTACTGGTGTTTTGTCATTCCTGTTATTCTTGTGAAAATGAGATTCCATTCTAATTTTTATAAAAATTTCTAAAGTTTGTTAGGTCTTATTTCAGATCCTACTATTTCTAGCCATATTATTGAAATTTTTGCCCCTACTGTTCTTTTTTTAATTTATTTTTTATATTGAAGTATAGTTGATTTACAGTGACTCAGGTGTACAGTATAATGATTCAGTTGTACATATATATATATATAATATATATTATATATATCTTTTTCAGATTCTTTTCCCTTATAGGTTATTATAAGATATTGAATATTGTTCCCTGTGCTATACAGTAGGTCTTGTTGTTTATCTATTCTATATATAGTAGTGTGGACCTGTTAAGCTCAAACTCCTAATTTATCCCTCTCCCCCTACTGTTCTTTTATGCTAAATAAATTGTCTATTTTAAGGTTTCAACTAAAGTATTAGGTTAAAATTTTCAAATATTTTTGGAAATTTGGTTGTCCTTTAGACTTAATTTTCATCTTTTTATTTCTTATATTGTTTGTTATTTTAGTGAATGCTCACTTGTATCCATTCTTAAAAGGAAGTTTTTTTCTGGATAATTGGAGTAGGTTTATTTTTGTCCAAGTTGAAAGGGCAGTGTTTATTTTTCTCTGGTCCATGGCTGTATCTTTCCATCTTAGAAGGATGTTCCATTTTGTTCTTAATTCTTTTCTGCATCAGTTTTCTCCACCTATCTTTCCCATCAGATCCTTTTCTTTTTCTTAACTGTTCAAATAAATTTGAATCCACTAGCTGTTCTTCAGAGTAAGCCTCTGTTTTGGGGGAACATGTATTTGCTAAATCTGTTTTTCATCCTCAAGGACTTGAACCATCATGGTGCACTTTAGTCCTTTTGGGTTTCTACTAAATTGTTGCAGTTATAACCAAAGTAGAACCTCAGCAAATTTCTCCACATTTTCCTGATCATATTCAGACGTTCACTCATGTTTTCAATAAGGATGGAATCTATCCTTCTCCAAGTGTGTATTTGCTGACAATTTTTGTATCAGATGATGCCTTTATCTCCCACCACTCCACTGAAGGTGATTCTGTGCTTGCTTTGAAGTGACTGATGATTGGCTTTACAAGCCTGCCTTGCAGTGTTTTATTAAAGATAGAGGTTATTGTGTTTGCTATCTGCGGTAAGCTGAATGACTACCACTACCCCAAAAAAGAGATCTTCGTATACAAATCCTGAAACCAGTGAATGTATTACCATCTATGGCAAAAAGTACTTTACACATGGGATTATATTAACGAAATTGAGATGTGGAGATGATTGCCATGGATTATCTGGTGAGTCAATATAATCCCAAGAATCCTTATAAGGAGAAGGCGGTGTGCCCACAGGAGTCATGATTGGAGTGATGCAGCCAAAAGGAATGAAGCCACCAGAAGATGGAAAAGGCCAGGAATTAATTCTTGCCTAGAGCCTTTGGAAAGAACCAATTTTGCAGACACTTTGACTTTAGCCCAATGAAATTTATTTTGGACCTCTGCCTTCCAGAATCAAAAAAGAATATATTTGTATTATGTAAACCACCAAGTCTGAGGTAATTTGTTACAGCAGCAATAGGAAACTAATATACTATCCTTGTGGGTCTATATAATTTGTGAGCAAGAGTGTCCTGGTAGGTTCACTAAGTAGGAAATAAAGAGCCAGGAAATCTTCATCTATTTTAGAAATTAAAACAAAACAAAACAAAACAAAAATCTGACTATTTCTTCCATTATTTTCTTCTTTGGGTTCTTTTTTCCTCTTCTGGGACTCATTTATATTTTGACACTTTTACTTCTCTTGGTATATCCTAGATTTTTTTTATTATATGTCCTGCATCTTAATATTTTCTTGCAGGATTCTGCTTCTAGTATGATGAAATATCTCTATCCAGGATAACATTTCTGCCAAGAATAACTGGAAAAAGCAGAAAAATTAGAAAAAGAAAAATCTATTATAAGACATAAAAAAACTGTGAGTGCAAACAGTACTAGAGGAATCAAGATCCAAGAGGGAAGAGAACTCCTTTGGGCAGAGTTCCGTCCTAATACCTTAGGGACAGGATGGAGTTGGAAGAGACAGTCTAAGTGATGATGCTGAAGACATGGTATTTGGAGGAATTCTACGTGGAACAGTGAACTCCTGAGAGTGCCTGTCTCTCTGCACGGGTTTTCACAAAAACTCACCCAGCAGTCTGGGCTATTGTTACTGTCTTTTCTTAAAGGGAAGGGTAACAAAAGTGGGATGGCAAGTAAGAAGCTTAAACAGGTTTCCTCCTACTGATCTCTAATCACTATTGCACCTGGTTGCAAGCACCCACCTGCTGCAGCTATCAGGGTTCAAGTCAGCCTTCATTCTACAGAGAGGATTTTTATTTTTTAATTGGTTTTTGTCATTAATTTTAGAATTCTTTTTACTATGCATTTCTTGTTTGGATAACTTTTTTTTTCATATATTTTGAGAGGGCACATTATAGAAATTAAAATGTTATTAACAGGTTGTCACACATTTTGGAGAGTACAGGTGAGAAATCCCTTTAACATTTGAGCTTGTTCAGTAAAAGTGAGAAAGAGACATCTGCCACATTGTCTACTTTCCTACTGTTTTCATGTTAAAAGACAAAATTATTCCCTATTTTTTTAAATCTTGGCAGGAGAATGCTACTATAGAGATGAATAATCGTGATAAACAGAGAACTCAGGAAATTATTAAAAATAATTGTTTAAGAAATAGAGTCACAGATGTAGAAAACACACTTATGGTTACCAGGGGGAAAGGGGGGGATAAGTTGGGAGATTGAGACTGACATATACACACTGCTCTGTATAACATAGACAACTATATACAGTTTCCTGTATAGCAGAGGGAACTCTATTCAATACTCTGTAATGACCTATATGGGAAAAGGACCTAAAAAAGAGTGGAGATAGATATACATATATATATATATAGATATATATATGTATAACTAATACACTCTGCTGTACAGCAGAAGGTAACACAACATTGTAAATCAACTATTCAATGAAAATTTTTAAAAATAATTTTTTAATTCCTGTCGTAAGGAAAAAATAAGAAAATAAGTGATCTGCTCTCTTTAAGTATACACTTATTTTACTCAAATGTAGCATATGGTGTGTTAAAATATTAGATTTTATTTTAGCAGCAGAGCCTCAGCACATTGCTAACATGTGGTGATGCATTTTAATTCTTACGTGCCAGTTTACAACTATGTCAGCATCTGCTGTGTGTAAACAGTATGATCAGCACCAGGTAAGTGTAGCTGTTTAATGTTCTCTGGGGAAATTGGAGGGCAGTAAGCAGTTGTATAAAAAAGAGTATATGACTATTTTAATTTTGAAAACACTATTATTAGTAATTGCACCCTGCAGAATTAAATCTAAAACATGCATGCTAGCAAAATTTAAAAAAATTATGCCAAGGAAATTAGATTAGCTAATAATCCAGCATTTCCTCATGAAAACAATGTATATAGAAAATATGTATGTTTACAATGCTATTTTTTTGCTACAGAATCAGCTGCCTGCAACATATTTGATGTCCTAGGACAGTAAGACCTGAAGGCATTTCCTGAGGTCATCACATCCACTTTTCTGATTTAAGGCCTGCAACTACCCAAACAAAAGAATTAATCACACAGCCTGATTCTTACCTCACCAAGGGGAAAGACTAGCCTTGGGAATAACTGCTATGAAGCTTAAAAAGAACAACTCTGTATAGTTGATGTTCAAGTCCCTTATAGAAAATGGTGTAGTATTTGCATATAACCTATGCACACCCCCATACTTTAAATCATCCATAGATTACTTGTAATACCTTATACAATATAAATGCTGTGTAAATAGTTGTAAATACAATGTAAATGCCAGGTATATAGTTGCCAGCACATAGCAAATTCAAGTTCTGCTTTTTGAAACATTCTGGATTTTTGTATGGAATATTTTCCATCTGCGGTCGGCTGAATCCATGGTTGTGGAACCTGCAGATATGATGTACAGACTGTATATGACAGAACATCAAAAAGCCAGCGGGGCATGTATCCATAGGTCCTCAGTTGCTGAGCTTGTTCTGACATTACAATATTCTATAATTGTTGTGAATATTTCATTTAGAGAGTCCTTCTAAAGCCATAGATATTTTTTTTTTACAGGATCATTAGCTCTTGAAATAATAATGAGCATGGGAAAACCATTTGGTATGGAAGAAAATTTGAAGACTAGTCTTGTTAATTAATAGGTTGTTAGTCCTATAACCTCTGGTCACAGCACAGAGAAGTCAAATGGGGGAGGGTGTAGGCACAGGACTCTGCATTTGGTACACATACCCTTGCCTCAGTCTCTCCCATCTCTCTCCAACATGGAACATTTTTTTTTTAATAAAAAAGGAATACAAAAATTCCAAACTTACACTCTGTTGCAACTGAATCAAATTACATATGGTTTCACATCAAAAGTTAAAGGTTAATGAGTGACAGATTTTTAATAGCATAAAATATTTGGATGTCTTTCCTTTGAAAATGTACAGCATGAATTTGCTGATCCTGTATTTATCCCTTGATAAAAAGAGACTTCAAAGGCATTCTTCGTTTCTGAAATTCAGTCGCTCTATGGTTCATGTATCGCCATGGTTTAATGTCTAAGAAATATGAAGTAGAAAGAGAAAGGAGAACTGGGGACTTTCTCTTGCCGATTGCCATAACTTTTTCCCTATCTTGTCAGATAGTGCCTGGGGCAAGCCTGCAGATAAAATGGCCCATGTCTGTCCTTCATCCTACAGATTTGTCTCCATGTCTTATCCCTGTTAGCAGCTGTCTTTTTCCTGGCTTTCTTCAATTTTCCTAAATTAATTATTTTTTTCCTGCTTTAGTTTAAAGGTATATACATAGTGATTTCTAAAACAATTCTGTAAATGTTTTGACAAAACTGAGTTTGGAGGTTAAAACCATTTAAAAACTTTATATATATATATATATTGCTGATAGCACAATTTTAAAGTATGTAATTTGACCTTTACAAAATACAGTGTAAGCAAAGTTCAATTATAGGAGTTGGTGAAGTGATGTGCAAAGAAAGAGAGTAGGAGACAGTTTTGCACAAGGATCTGTGACTAAAAGAAATAGTCGGGAAGATAGGTGATTAACATTGACCCCTGTCTTGAACAATCATATTCTCATTTCTGTTGCCTGCCATAATGATTTCCCTTATGATTTCCTTTAGCGCTTCAAGTAGAGAATAGTTTTTCTAGGTGGAGGAAATCAATGTATAAACAGATGACAGTTAAAAGGAAATCATGTCTGTTGTCTTCTTAGAATTGTGGAAGACAATTAATTATCTCAGTGATGCAGAAGTCTGTTTCATATATACCATCTGCACTACTGGGGGAGAAAGTGCCTTCAGAGAGCACACCAATACTGGGGACACAGTGCTTAACGTCTTTTCATGAAATTCGATTATTTTTCTCTAGCCCTTTTATTATCTGCTATAGTTTACAAACATATATACATGTGTGGATACATATATGTGTATATGCATAAATATACTTATATGTATGCACATATACACTCACAAAAGGCAACCATCACGGGCTAAATGATATGGATTGCACAAAACCATTATAAAGATATTTTACATTCCCGTTAAGGTACTTCCAACTCCTGTTAATAGGTGAGATTTTGATGGGCAGGGAAGAATTGCACACATAAATATTAGAAACATTGACATTGATATTCTTCTATAATTTGAAACCATTTTCTAGAGCTAGAAAAATCTAAATTTGGAGATGAAAATATATGAGAAAAATACTATGGTGTTTTGGGCTGAATTGTGTACCCCACAAAATTTATATGTTGAAGTCATAACCCCTAGTACCTTAGGATATGACTGTATTGGAGTTTGGCCTTTAAACAGGTAATTGAGATTAAATCAGATCACTAGGCTGGGCCCTAATCCAACATGACTGGTGTCCATAGAAGAGATTGTGACACAGATATTCACAGAGGGAGGACCCTGTGAAACGCTGGGAAAAGATGACCATCTACAAGCCAAAGAGAGAAATTCTCAGCAGAAACCAGCTCTGCGTATACCTTGATCTTGAACTTCTAGCTTCCAGAATTGAGACAAAATAGATTCCTATTGTTTAAGGCACTCAGTCTGTAGTACTTTGTTGTGGCAACTCTTGTAAGCTAATACATACAGAATATCAGATAAAACAAAAGAAAGAAAAAGACTGGCAATTACTCGTGTAAATGAAGCACATTTTCCTTGTCTTTATTCAAGGACAAATGATACATTTTAAAAAATCACCCCAGTAAAAATGTCTTTAAAATACAAACATTAGACTACACTCAAATTTCCCTTTTCAACCTCTCTTTTATGACTTAACACTATTCAGAAAATAGTAACAATAATTGGTGCATTTCCCTTATTAAAGGAAAAGAAATCTTTCCCATGCCATTTCCACTGCCATTAAGGCTCAGATGATGGGCCAAACTTGGGGTCTTTTCTAGAACTGGGAAAGTAGTATTTCTTAAAACTTCAGTGGAAATAATTTGTACAAAGACTTTCTTGATTGATTCCCCCTTCATTTTAACTTTTCTGCTCCCAGTTCACTGTTCCCCCAAATGGGCTTTAACTCATTCCCTCATTTCTGCTTGCTACTGCACAGATCACCCCGTATCAGAGCTTTCACTAGCAACAGCATCGAAAACCACCCTATCACAATCTATCCCTTTACCTGTCTTTTTCTCTATACAAAGAATTTCTATAAAGGAAAATGTACTGCCTTCTAACCTGTCTATATATATACATGTTTCTTTGTGTTTTTTTCCTGCACAAACACACATTTCAGGAGAGAAGGCCTTATTTTATTCATATCATGTATTAATAATAGAGATTTGTTGAATGCTGATGTTATTTGATGTTATTAAATTGAAAGGGAAAAGGCCTGTGACTTGCGATACTGACTCATTTTTCCCTGGATATTGCAAAGTCAAGATCTGTTTGGTCTTTGGTGAAATGAATATATATATTCCAGGCACCTCCAAAAAAGTTGGCATGGCTAAAAATCCTTCCATACGATTTTGCGCTGATGCTTGGGGACTCCAGAGTCTGGGAATTTGGTGATTTGACTTTGAATTGCCTCATCTCAAAACCTAGGCCCACCCCTCCTTCTAGGTCCCTGCCTGGTAAATGCTGTAGTTGTTGATTTGTCCTTTGTTCTAATGAACAGATATATTTCTTTGAAGTAATTGGAAGAAAGAAAAATCAAAAGCAAGGAAATCATGGACTCAGAAAAATATCCTAAACAGAAGATATGATTAAAATTACAAAGGAAAGCATAATTGAAAGTAAATTTCTTTGAATTAGTATTACAATATCTGATTTTATAATACTTAATATTCTAATATTAACATAATATTATAATCTGATTTCCAGGATATTCAAAGGAATCTTCCTAAAAATCTATGTATGTTCCTGTACTTTCCTGCTTAAAATTCCTCAGTGACACCCATTAGTCTTTTTAAAGACCACATTTGTAACATTCCCTTCAGGGACCTAGCTAGCAACTGCTTACTTAAAAATCCATGTTCTATCCTAACCAAAAGTTTGACCTTGGGCCTGTGAACTTGCTTTTTTCCCTATTTGGAATTTCCAAACTGCTTAGAATAGTAATGTACAATTGCACCTTTCAATTGAAGTCTCACACTAAAGCAGGGGCTGTGAAAATGAAAAGAGGGGAGCAAATCTGAGTTTCGCAAAGCCAGGTGATGTTTCTCAGCATGAATTTTGGCAAAAGAATTCTATATCAGCACATCATTGCCCTGAGCCATCACTTGCATGGCATTTTTCAGTGAGAGGGTTCGAATGTTTCCAAGACACCTACTACTTTTAAAACAGAGATGACAAATGCATGCAAGTGTTCTCCAGACACTTGTGCGCAGCAGTGTAAAATTTGAGGTAATCAAATCAGGAAACGTAGACTTAAAGCAATTTCCTCAGGCTAATGGTCACGACGAAAGCAATATATTCCCGAATTCAACAATATGCTCATGCATGATCTGGGAGCACCTGCATAGTTAGCTGAGTTATGGTTATCAAATTAGTGATCTGCTGCTGACTTGGACCAAAGATGGGGATGGCACTCCCTGAAGGGCGGCCTTACGAACCCCTAAGGCAGTGAAAACTCTAAATAAAACAAAACAATGTCGTTTACTTAAATCAAGTAGAATTTCGTATTGTACATAAAGCCATGATTCTAACTTTCTACAGTATTATTTAAAGTGCTTATGGATTTAAATAGAATTTTTTAATATACATTTTAATTTTATTTCTGTCTTCAGAATTAAGCGGCAGGAACTGGAGAAGGGTAGAGGCATGCCCAATTTGCAGGAATTTAGGCTGTTTGCTGAGGACAGGTGAAGAATTAGGACAAGGCTAGTGTTTATGACATTTTGTTCACGGATATCAGTATCTTTGACACTAAATGCAGCGCATTCCTAGAGTAAGTTCCCCCAGGAAGCCTTTACCTTATTTTCTTGCCAAACTGAAGGTGGCTATGCTCTAAATAATTCCAAATGTGCCGAGATTTTAAAAGTGCATGGTTTTCAGCCCCGCATTTAAAGAGCCGTATGCAGTAGAATTCAGTACAGTTCTATTTCCACAGTATTCAGATCTTATCTCGAATTAAACAATTTAACCAGCACAATTTATTGAAAAATCTGTTCACATTGCATTTTTTAACGTGTATGTTTCTAATTTGGCTTGCTTTGTTTAAAAGGGAAAAGAATTCATTAACACTAAAAAGAGGAGATTATCCTAAAAATGTATGAGAATCTCTCACAATTTTAGAGCAAAAGTGCATTGGGGCCTCGTGGGAAAATCCTTATGTCTGTCTCTCTTCTTCTGCCGGGGGGCACACAGCCTGGATGCTCTGCTTCTCCACACTGTTTCACTTCATTCTCTCTGAAGACTGCCCAATTCCACTCACTCTTCACTCAGCTTTCAGAGGACTAGTCATATTTCTCTCCCTAGATGGCAGTCTTAGCTCCTTGGTTTACATACTCTTCTAGTTGCTCACAGTTTAACAACTGAGTTTCTATACCCCATTTCCAAAACCTCATTTCAGGGAATCCAACTGGCCTGCCTTGAGCCGGATTTAATCAGCTCTGGGCAGAGTCCAGGGTCATCTGCTCCAGGGCAAGGGCCAAGCATGAAGGCGTCCATAGAAAGCACACGCTGGGGGTCACTAAAATCCCTTTCACTAAAATTCTAATTTACCTTCATTGAATATATGTAAATTATGTGAGTACTTGTGAATAAAGCTTTTCTTAAAGGGCTGATGATGTTAGATGATAACTATTTATTGCTTTTTGTTGGTTGCAGTGTTTAGGAGGAACTTGATAGGAGTTCTATTACTTGCAACAGGATCTGGATATAATTTCTTAATTCAGTCAGCAAACATTTATTGATCATTTGCCATTTACCACACAATGAGACAGTAAGAAGAAACCATGAATAGACAGAGGAGCAAGGTTCAGCAGAGGCAGCAACCAGAGATTTTGCTGAAAAGTTAAGAGAGATGATGCCAGAATATCAACTGTTAGCTACCTGTTAGCTAGGGAGAGTATTAATTTGAAAACTGTCCCTATAACGTCTGCAACTCTACATAAATGTTTACATATATTACATATAAGTTCCTTTTTCTTGTTAAAACTCACAGATTTTCAAAGGAGGATGTAAATACATATATTATTCAGTTATATTTAGCTTGGTATCAACAATTTAAAAATATCTGCTTAATAAACATCAGAATAAAAACAATGATCTGTAATTAAACCCTTTTATCTCCTATTTACCAAGATAACCTCAAATGATTTACTATAGCACAGTAGTTCTCAATGCTCAGTTCAAAAATACATAGGATAATAGGTTAATTCACTCTAATTGAGACAATTATAACCCATTTAATACATTAGCTATATTTGAATGATGTGCTAAATTGAATTTAAAATCACCACCAACAAACTTGCTGCTTCCTAGTGATAAAATGTTAGATAAAGTACTCTTTTGAATATTGTTTCAAATTTTATTCTGAGTTTATACTTAACGCATATTTTGACAAACATGGTAATTCATGTTTTTTTCTTAATATAGAATTCTCTTTAAAAGTGATATGTTGAAAAATTCACTGTTGTCCCAATTGGTGGTTTTCCTTAGAAGAAAGTTTTAAATTTCATAAAAACAATTGCTGTCTGCTTAAGGGAGATTATCAGAGATGTAGTATGTGGCCTACTTTTACTAAGAATAATCTATGTAGGCTAAGGTAATGTAGATTTTATTGCAGTTGGAATACTAATATAGTTATGAGAGTTAACTGAAAATTAAACCAATATTCCCAAACTTACTACTTTATCTTGAAATACTGTAAAATTTGCTATTAATATGTATACATTTCCTAAAATACAGACCTCAGGTTTTACTAGCAATGGACATGTCAACTGATTGATATATTTATGTTCAATTCACACATTAATTGACCATTGAAAATAAACATAGGGGGAAAAAGACAAATATTTTATTTACTGGAGAAAATGAGGCTGTTTAAAGTATAGTAATGATTGACCATGATTGAGAGAATCACTTTTAAAATCTACCAGGTATGAACATTTCAATATCCATCATGGCTCATAAAGATTTTTAAACCATCACAGGTTACTGACATTAAATTACTAATTTAAAGATTTAAGTTTGAAAAGTTAACAGTATGCAATCTTAAAATAGTAACTCATGTTAGAGTTTAAGATGATGTAATAGAAACCATAAAAATATTAAGCTACAGAAATATGGCATCTCTGTGAAAAATACCATTTAAAACACATACAGTAGGATAAAGCTCAAAATGTTATATAGAGCAATAATAGCTTCAAAACCAACTGACATTTTAAGAAATATTATATTATACATGTGATTTAGAATATAAAGCATTCATAGAATAAAAATATTGCATTTGAATTTGTCTGAATTTCAGATTAGAGAAGTTCAGTCAATCATTCTCTACTTAACCTCCATTCGAGTAGTTTGTTAATTTTTTTTAATGAAAAATAAGATACAAAAACTTTGCTTATATCTATACGTGTTGCTAATTAACGATCCTCTGTGACATAGTCATGACCTGAGTCCACTGTTTATTAATGGGCTTGTGCTGCCTTGTTCTGTGCTCTCCTTTACTCTCAATCATTGTGCAATTGTGACCCTTTTGGCCAAGGAAAAAATTGTATTGGTTGTTCTGAGAAAGGACAGTGTTTCAAAGAAAAATAACCCATGACCTTAAAACTCTAAATGTAAAGAAAATTGGCCAGAATTTAATCAGTCACAGAGTTCAGAGGCTTTCTTTTTCTAAAATTGAACTCACTTTAATTATTTTTTAGTAGATTTATAGGAACATGTGACTACTTCCTGATAATGCTGCATTGAATGATTTGCAAGAAGGAAGAAACTCTACACACAAAATAAAAGTGTCATAATAGAGGGTCATGGAGTTTATAATCTATTGTGGCCGTTTCCATAGTGATTTCACAGAGAGAAATACTGTGTGCTACCCAGTATAACTCCTATAACACTTAAAGAGACACGCCTTTAATGAAACTAGATTATTTTAATGGATCTCAGGCTGACCTACTTCAGCTGTTTTATGTAGGTTTCCTGCTCTTTGTATAGTAATTCACACCAGAATCTTATTGAATGATGCTAAAACACTGTCCATTAATTCCTTGTCACTTTATGAATACCTCCAGAAATTTAAACATATAACATTTGAACTTAGTTTCAGTAGTCATGCTACTTATGCTGTATCTGGCATTCCTTTTACCTAAAATAGTGGCTGGAGCATAGAAGGTGCTTAAGAAATATCCACACAATGGATCACAAATGTACCCATTTATTTAATTAAGAATGTATCCGTATTGCACTTTCTTCACCTTTAGTTCAGGACTAATGCAAGAGCAAGTGGGTTGTTTGACATGATCATAAGTCTGAACATTTAGTCACATTTATTATGGCCACATTTCAAACCTTATATATGAAAGTGAAGATACATCTCTGAATTCTAACTACTGCAGCAATATTTCATCTTCTGTAGCACTTCTGAGAAAAGGTTTAAGGATAAAGAGATCATTATTGTTGTTTATTATTGTATTGTGATTTTATATGTGTTTTCACTCAAATTTCTCATCTCTGAAAGGTAATTACAAGTATTTGTACTAAGACTCCCATTCTGGATTGTAATAATATCTCCAGTTCTGTCAGAACAGTGTAAAGGTGAGGATACTAAAATGTATGCTAAGTGACTGTTATTCATAAGTTTAATCTGCACAGCTGTAGGCAGCTCCTTGCCGGACACCTCCCTCAGCAGCAAGCCCCTTTTCGAGTCACTTTGGCAAAGCTATATTGTAACTAAACCAGTTGCCTTTTAAACCAGGCACCCCCATGCTCTACCCATCTCTGGCCCAAGCACACCTCTCAAATCTTTTAATCACACAATACCTTGCCTAACTTGTCGGTTCTTTCCGTGGATCAAAGAAGTAGAAATGAAGAACCAGTGATTAACAGATGACCAGATGATCTAGAGGAAGATCCAGAGGAGTCGACAAGCCTGCACCCAGTGGGGGATGGTGACAACCCTGACCCCCTATCCCAATGATTAACTGAGATTACTTCTCCGTTTCCCATTAAAAACTTTCATAACCAAGCATAATCTTCGGAGGTGGTTTTTGGGAGGACACTGAGTCCATCATCTCCCCAGATTGTCAGCACTCTGATTAAAGGCACCTTTCTTTTGCTACCAACATTTGTATTGATTTTGTAAGCGGTGAGCAGCGGGACCCCCCCCCCCAATTCAATAACACAGCCAATGAGATCCATTTATAAAGAAAACATTTATTAGACATTGGGCTGAGCCATGAATGATAAGGAAGCCGTCTCTTAAATATTTTGTAGAAGACAGCACTTCACTCAGAGGCAGCAGGGCTAAGGAGGGAAAAGGCTGGGTGTCTTTGAAGGGCAGAAAACAGTAATACTGGATGAGAAGGAGCAGGGGATGAAAAGTAGTTTGGATAAAAGCAGCAGCCACATCATGAGTGGTCTTTCAGGTAATGAGAAACTATTCATATTTTGTTGTAATTAGGATGAACTGCCGCTGGGTAAGTTGTAACTGTGTCTGGGGTTAGGGGAGGGGGTAATGATGATAAACGAGAAACAAAGAAATAAACCTCTAGAAATAATCCAGAATAAAAGATGAAAATGCCTAGAATCATCTTGAACATATTAAGGAGTGGTGAGATGTGGAGATGCTTTGGATTTATGAAAAAACACCTCCCAATGGTCTGGATGTGGGGTGCAGAAGAAAGAGAAGAATCAATGATGACTTCTTGAATTTGAGACTGATGAATTCAACTGGTTAAAGGTTTTACTAGGACTTATCCTAGTCCCACCATATGCTAATTGGATCAAGAATTCTATAAAAGTACCTTTACAATGATATCCTTCAGAATATCCTGTCATAAGTTTTAGCTACTGTATATTATCATCCGCTTTGAGAACAGGACCCTATGTGAGTAGGTGGTGAGGTATAACAAGCTTGCATAGAGTATCATATGTGCAAGATATGAAGATTCTGAACACAATGTGATCACTAATTGAAGATACCCTTACAAATAAATAAAAATTGACAATAAAAATATTGTTTGCTCTAATTTTCAATCACCAGTTTATCTACAGTGCATATTTGAAGTTATAGGTTACATTGCAGTTCTCATTGGCTTATTTTTTTCTTTTTCTTTCTGCTTTTTTCACCTTACTAGAAAACCCTAACTTGTGATGTGAGCTTGTTGGGAATGGCATAATCTGGTTTTCCTTTGGTAGCTGTGCCATATAATCCTGAATATTTGAATCAATCCCAGACCCATAACTTAAGAAGTGATTTCCAATTGAAGACTATATTTATTAAAATATATAGAAGTATATACTATAAAATAAAATATATAGTTCATCAAATTTTTAAATCTTTTAAGCAGTGATGCTCAACGCATCATGTTGTAACTTTGAAATTAATTATACATTTAACATTTAATGAAAAAAGATTCCCTTTTGTAATCCTTGCTTTTATTTACGTCTTTTCTCTTCGTCCAAATTTTTTCCTTGATCAATCATGTAAGTTCACTGATGTACAAGTTATTACAAATGATATTGAAATGAAGTGAAAAGGATATATGGAAAGTGAAGGCAGTTAAAGTAGACTAAACTCTTATGAATATTTATTATAAAATCAATAAGAAAGGCCTGGTAATGGCAAAAGAATGAAGTGAGAGAGGCTGTTTGTTCCTTTTTTGATTTCTTGAGGTTTGGCTTTGATTAGGTTGGGTGATTTTAAAGCATATTTGTATGTGCAATTGCATATTACTCTAGATTATCCAGAAAAGAGTAAAAATAACTGAAAGCGATGAGAGGAAGTAAAACTAGAATAATTATGAATGAACTGGAATTTGAAAAGAGAGGTATATGTCTCAATTTATTAAAGTGAAAAAGGTGATGTATGAACAAATTAAATTTGTGGATTTGGTAGTAACAAACTAAAAAAGTTTAACTGAAATTTTAGGAAAGGAGAGCAGCTGAGATAAAGGAAAGGGCAAGAGGTTAGTAGTTAAGAGAGAGAAAACAGAAATTTTAAAATTGTAGAGGCAGGCAAAGTAGGTTTGTTGCAGTGATGAGACTTTAATTTTCAATAAAAACATTTGCTCATTTGAATGATTTTGTTTTGTATAAACACACAAATGGGAGGGAGTATACTTGATTATATGCATTATTGACAATTTTAGGATGAAATGAAGGTTTCCACTTTTGATTTTTTTTCCATCTCTAAAAATGTACAACCTTACTAAACCTAAATGAAAACGTCCAAAGGAGAATAGGGCTTTTCCCCAGTATAATTTCCCCTGTTAATTTATTTTTTTTTTATTGAAGTATAGTTGACTTATAAGGCTTCCAGTTTGGGTCATAATATAGTAAGCATTATTGGACTTGCCCTCCCACTAATGTACATGTGATTAGAGTTCCAAAACTGTGACTAGAGAAACAGTAGGGCAGAAAAAAATTGAAGAAATAATGATAAGAATTGCTACAAATGTGGCTGAACTGTCAACATATATATACAAGAAATGCAACAAGTCCTAAGCATAATACAGAAAAGAAATATGAAATATAGGCTCATCATAGTAAAATTACTAAAAATCAGTGCTAAAGAGGAGTATTAGGGCCTCCCTGGTGGCGCAGTGGTTGAGAGTCCGCCTGCCGATGCAGGGGATACGGGTTCGTGCCCCGGTCTGGGAGGATCCCATATGCCGCGGAGCGGCTGGGCCCGTGAGCCATGGCCGCTGAGCCTGCGCATCCGGAGCCTGCGCTCCGCAACGGGAGAGGCCACAACAGTGAGAGGCCCGCGTACCGCAAAAAAAAAAAAAAAAAAAAAAAAGAGGAGTATTAAAAGAAGCTAGAGAAAAAACACATTATATGCCAATGATCAACTACACAAATGACATCTGACTACTCATCAGAAGCAATAAAGTTTGGAAAACATTGAAATCACATCTTTCAATTTCTGAAAGGAGAAAATAGCTGTTAACAAGATTTCTGTATTTGATACAAATATTCACTGAAGAAGGCATGACAAAGATGCTTCCTGACCAAGGAAAACTGAGATTGTACTTTTTCAGTAGACCTGGTTTAAAAAAATGTGAATAAAGTTTCAGGCTGACAGGAAATTATATCTGATCTACACTAAAGAATGAAAAACACCAACAGTAAATACATGATTAAATACGTCTATGTTTTTTCTTGTTTTAACTTCTTTAAAAGTAAAACGTAGATTAAAAATGTCCACGAAGTGTCAATTTTATGAGGAATGCTAGATTCTAAACAAACTGCAGAAGGCTTATATACAATAAATGATATGTTAAATTGATCAGAAGTTATGAAAAAGTTTGAAAAATATTGTGGGTTGCTCAAATAATTAGTCTGTAAAAAAGAACTAGAATACAGACGTCCATAATTTTGAAGATTTGCAATTTTTTATGGTTATTAATTCCTACTTTTTAACTGTTTGTGTTGATGGTTGAGTTAAAAAAAAAAAAAAAGCATCTGACAGAATAGAAGCACATTTTCTGATGCAGAGAAAAGTAATTCCAGTCCTTTCTGGTCAAAGTGTGGGTAGCTGGGAGGGGGCAGAAGGAGAAGTGATCATGAGGAAGAGAAGAAGCCAAATACACTGTCCCCCATGAGTCCCACCAATTATAGATCCTGGCTGGAGGAACAAAGAGGAAATTGATGCTTCTCAATGAAGAGTGGAGTTTTCATTAATATATTGAAGTGTAATTTAAGATGCTGAAATGAAGCTGGGCTTGATGAATGAAATGATCACAGGACTATCTATTAAATACAAGCTACCAGAGGAGCCTTGGGCTTTGCCAGAGTTTTCACTTTGTTACAAGAAAACTCATGTGTTCACCCTGTAAACATTAAAGAGAAAGTGTGGGACAGAAATAAAAATTGTATTTATATTATATCCCCCCCATATTGTCCTCATTCAAAACACAAATTACATCCCATTAGTGCATTTTCCCTACAACTTCCATATAGCCAGAAGCATTCATTGAGTATATTGACAGTCTCCCACAATTAATTATAGATACAGATACCATACACAGTTATAGGCTGTTCATTTTTAGAATAATGCAATAATGCCTTTCTTGGGTTTATACAGGTTTCCTAGTGAAAACAGAAAGTGTTCAGGTTTTATAATCAAAACATTAGGGTGAATTATCTAAAGCACAGTTTACTCATATGCAAACAGAATGACAGTAATTACCTTGTAGGACTGCTATGAGATTTGTATAATTAATCCAAAAGAATGGATACACCTTGATCATTTAATATACACTGTAGTCATTGTATTGCTCTAATTAATCTCAGAATCAACATTCTCTAAATCACTGCCTTGAACTGCTTAGGTAGATACATATGGATAAAATAATATAAAATGACCTTCAATTTTTTTTCATGTTCAAATTTTGCTTAATTACTGAGACTTTTAATTTGACTAATCAAAAAAGGGAAATTTTAGAATGTGAGAATATAGATTATTAAATATTAAATAATTATATAAATTGCATGATATATTTTTAAAATCGTGAATTTACTAAGTAAAGTGTATTTTAATCTAAATCCATGGGGATATTTATAAAAGATAAATACAAGGCTGAACAAAAATTTAAAACAATTTATTGAGGCAAAATCCACATAACGTAATAGTCACCATTTTAAAGTGAACAATTCCATGGGGGAGGTGCGGCCAAGATGGCAGAGCAGGAAGACTCTGAGCTCACCTCCTCTCAAAAGCACTGCAAAATTACAACTATTTATAGAGCAACTGTCGATGAGAACAACCTGAAGTCTAGCAGTAAAGATTTTCCACAACTAAAGAATAAGGAAGGAACTGCAACAAGACAGGCAGGAGAAGCAGAGATGTGGTAGAGTTAAGATCCACACCCTTGAGTAGGTAATCCACAAATGGAAGGATAATCACAATGGCAGATGTTCTTCCCAAGGAGCCAGGGGTCCAAGCCCCACATTGGGTTTTCCAGCCTGGAGATCCTGCCTCAGAATCATGAGCTCCAAGAACACCTGGCTTTGAAGACAGTGGGGCTGGTGTACTGGAGAAAAGAAGGGTTACAGGAAACAGATTGCTCTTAAAGGGCACGAACAAAATCTCACATGCTCCAAGACCCAGCACAGAGGCAGTAATTTGAGAAAAGCCTGGGTCAGACACACTTGCTGATCTTGAAGAGCCTCCTGGAGAGGCAAGAAGCAAGTGGGAATACCCTGGGTGACATAGATGCTGGCAGCAGCCATTTCTGGAAACTTGTTCTACAATGAGGACACTGGTTAAGGCAAATGCCATTTTAGAGTCCTCCCTCTAGTCTGTTAGTACTGGCACTTACCTGCCCACTAGTCTGTCAGCACAAGTCCCAAGACCCCTCCCATGCTGAGCACACAGCTGTGTGGGGACTCAGCCCCACCCACCAGTGAGCAAATACCAGTCTCTGAACCCACAGGTCCTGGAACCAGCCTCCTCAGTACCCACTGCTGCCCACCAGTGGACTGGCACAAGCCTGGACCTCCCTTGGCCCTTGGTCATGCACTGTAACATGCTGGGACCTGACTCTGACCAACAGAAGAATGGCAGCCTCCACAAGAGACAGGGTCTGGAAGCCAACTGGGCCAGGGGCCATTCCCATCTACAAATATACTCACAGCCGTTGGCTTCACCACAATGGAAGGGCACATTCAGCTCACGTAGGGGGCAATGCTAGACCATAGAGATCTGGTGACCAGAGGCAAGCATGCTGCTGGGCTCCATAGGATGTCTCCTACATAAGGCCACTTCTCCTAGAACTGCAAACATAACCAACCTACCTAATACATAAAAATAAAAATACAGAATTAGAATGAGATGGCAGAGGAATATGTTTTAAACAGAGGAACAAGATAAAACCCCAGAAAAGAAATAAGTGAAGTAAAGATAAGCTATCTGCTCAATAAAAAGTTCAAGGTAATGATCATAAAGATGCTCAACAAATTCAGGGGAGGAATGAATGATCACAGTTATAAGATTAACAAAGAGTTAGAAAATGTAAAGAATATCCAAACAGAGCTGAAGAATACAATAACTAAAACAAAACATACAGTAGAAGAAATCAACAGTAGATTAGATGATACAGAGAAATGGATCTGAACTGGAAGACGGAGCAATGGAAATCACCCAAGCTGAACAGAAAAAGGGGAAAAATAATAAAATAAATGAAGACAGTTTAAGAGACTCTGGAAATATCAGAGAAATTAAGAAAACAATCCCATTTAAAATTACATCAAAAGGAATAAAATGCCTAGGAATAAATCTAACTAAGGAGATAAAAGACCTGTACTAGGAAAACTATAAGACCCTGATGAAAGGAAATGAAGATGAAACAAATAAATGGAAAGATACACCATTCTCATGATTGGAAGAATTAATATTGTTAAAATGACTAGACTACCCAGTGCAATCTACAGATTCAATGTAATCCCTATCAGAATTGCAATGGCATTTTTCACAGAACAAGAAATCATAATTCTAAAATTCATGTGGAAACACAAAAGACCTTGAGTAGCCAAAACAATACTGAGAAAGACAATCAAAGCTGTAGGCATCATTTTTCCTAATTTCAAATTATACTACAAAGCTACAATCATCAAAATAGTGTTACTGGCACAAAATAGACACAAAGATCAATGGAACAGAATAGAGAGTCCAGAAATACACTGATATTTATATGGTCAGTTAATCTATGCAAAAGGAGGAAAGAACACACAATGGGGACAAGACAGCCTCTTTAATAAACGATCTTAGGAAAACTGAACAGCTACATGCAAAGGAATCAATCTGGACTACTTCCACACACCACACACAAAAATAAACTCAAAACTGATTAAAGACTTAAGTGTAAAACCTGAAATCATAGAACTCTTAGAAGAAAACATAGACAGTGAACTATTTGACATTTGTCTTAATATTTTTTGGTATCTGTTCCTCAGGCAAGGGCAACAAAAGCAAAAACTAAGCAAATGGAACTAATCAAACTAAAAAGCTTTTGCACAGTGAAGGAAACTATCAACAAAATGAAAAGGCATTCTACTGAATAGGAGAAGATATTACAAACAATACATCTAGTAAGGGGTTAATATCCAAAATATACAAAGAACTCATACAACTCAATATCAAAAAAGAAACAACCTGATTAAAAAATTTTCAGAGGATCTGAATAGACATTCTTCCAAAGAAGACATAAAGAAGGCCAGAAGCACGTGAAAAGATACTCAACATCACTAATCATCAGTGAAATGCAAATCAAAACCACAATGAGATATCACATCATACCTGTCCGAATGGTGATTATCTGAAAGTCAACAAGTAACAATTGTTGGCCTGGATGTGGAGAAAAGGGAAACCTCATGCACTGTTGGTAGGAATTTAAATCCATGTAGCTTCTATGGAACACAGTTGAAGTTTCCCCAGAATATTAAAAATAGAACTACCATATGATCCAGCAATTCTACTTCTGGGTATTTTTCCAAAGGAAACAAAAACACCTATTAGAGAAGACATATGCCCCTGACCAATGTTCACTGCAGCATTATCTACAATAGCCAATAAATGGAAGCAAACTAGACTGTGTCTATGGATAGATGAATGGATAAAGAATAAGGATAGATGAATGGATAAGGATATTACTCAGCAATAAAAAAAGAATGAGGGCTTCCCCGGTGGCGCAGTGGTTGGGAGTCCGCCTGCCGATGCAGGGGACACGGGTTCGTGCCCCGGTCCGGGAAGATCCCACATGCCGCGGAACGGCTGGACCCGTGAGCCATGGCCGCTGAGCCTGCGCGTCCGGAGCCTGTGCTCCACAGCGGGAGAGGCCACAAGAGTGAGAGGCCCGCGTACCGCAAAAAAAAAAAAAAAAAAAAAAAAAGAATGAAAACTTTCCATTTATTACAGCATGGATGGACCAAGAGGTTAATATGCTAAGTGAAATATCAGACAGAGAAAGACAAATACCATATTTCGCTTATGTGTGAAATCTAAAAAAGGGCAAATGAACAAACAACAAAACAGAAACAGACTCATATATGCAGAGAACAAATAGTAGTCGCCAGAATGGAGCGGGATAGAAAAATAAAAAGAAAAAAAAAAAAAGTGAGGTAGTGAATGCTAATTAGTTTGATTTTGGTGATCATTTCAGAATTTATATTTACATAAAACCATCACATTGTACACCTTAAATATTTACAATATTTGTCAGTCATACCTCAATAAAGCTGCAAAAAGGAAAAGAATAATTATCTCATGGCTTTTAGCTCATCCACAATATTGTGCAACCACCACCCTATACATACTTAGAAAGTATTTCTCACAATATTTTGATTTATTTGAAACATACAGTAGTCTATTTTCAATACTATCATTTTAGAATTTAAATAACAAGGAGAAAATTATGTTAAAATCATCACTGATTAAGATATGTTTCATAAATTTTTATTCTATTGATTATCATCACTTCTCATTAATATGTAGTAGCAAAAACTTTTTTAATTTGAAAGTAAACTAATTATATGCAATCAGTCAATTTAAGGAAGTACGTTTTCTCATGAAAAATACTTAAACATAAAATAAAAATGAATTTAGAAGTGAATCACTTGCATGTTATATCAACAGTATAGAAATATTAGCATTTATTTCAAATTTAAGATCAAATTCAATCATCAATATATTTACTCTAAAATATGGCATAGGAAGTTTTATTTCCAATGCATTTTGATCTCTATGACTTTTTGTTGCCTGTGCAATGTGTGATTACATTCTTGATACATTTTCTCTTTCAGTATCTGAGGAATTTGCCTCTGGGAAATCAAGTGTAGGGGGAAAGTGTCCAGGGATATTTGCTTTTGTACGATAAAGTAGGTAGACCATGACTTGAGTACATTGATTATAAAGTTGTAAGAAAGGAGTTAAGAAATAAAAGCAAAGTGGGGGTTAAAGGCTTTTGTTGGTGGTAGGTGTCTTTGCTCTGGAAGTTGATGTTTTCTGGCATTGGGTACAGGATGATATGGTTGGTTCATGATGATTATGTGCTTTGTTTCCTTTGTTGTTGTTGTTGGATGTGATCAAAAGATTATGGACAAAGGGAGAAAAGATAATACAAACTAGGAGAAAAAATAGGGTCTCTGGATAGCAAGAATGTTATAGACTTGGAAAATGAACTAAGGGCAACTGAAGGGATAGGAAAAATTGACTAAATTCTAGGTGGTTTGTAACCAAACATACATTATACAACTTCTATATAATTTAAGAAGTGGAGTTATAATTCAAGGAATGGATAAAACTAAAACAGGACTTGAAGGTGAGTCCCTCTTTTGCTGTATACAAGTATCTTAAACTAGGGCATCCTCCAGATGAGAAAAATATGTATATTAAAAGAGTACCAGGACTCCAAGCCAGCAACTGCATAGCATACACTTTTAGATTATAGTGTATTAAATATGGGAATACATTCTAAAATTAAGGGCAGCTATAGAAAAACTCACTATAAATAGTTGAAAAACTGTTCTAGTAACTTGCAATGTTAACTGCTGAATAAAGGACATTTTAAAATTTAATCTACATTTGCACACTTAGCACACCTCCTAGGAATAATAATGGCAATTGTTATATTATTTAAACAAAACTGAAGATAACTTTAATTTATTATAATCAAACCAAGTGTTGCTGCTGTTCAAGCTTTATTATGTAACTGGCTATTCATTATGCATTTTCTTATTCTGTAGAATAAAAGAGAGCACTCTTTGGGTGAATGAATTTTGCTTAGAGATGCCAATTTCGTTCTGCAGCAAAATTAAACTCTGCCAACACAGCAAAATCTGTGTTTTCTATTGCTGGGCTAAATGACCCACAATTCTAACTTTGATTTCACCAAAGTTCTTGTGACTTAAAAATGTTTTAAATGTTATTTAATTAATTTGAGGTTTTTTTAAAAAATAGTAGAGGTATATTTGTTTTGCTGAAATGAATAAAACCATGTCCTAAATAATATTTTTAGAAAATTGCTTTTATCATTTGACATGACCATGGTAAATTTCTAAGAGTATACTTAAAAATCTTCCTTGCTCATATTTAATGATATTATAGTATTTTACTATTTATATTGCTTCACTTAATTTTAATAAGTTATTCCTTATGTGATATCTTATCTATATAAGTACACACACACACGTATACATATGCCCCACTCACACACTAACATGCTCAGCGATGGATCAGAAAGGAGAATAACTACCTCAAATTTGGGATAGAAGTAGTCTGTAAAACTGTCTGGGTCTGGATTCCTTTATGGTGGTCATCCTTGTAAATTTTTCCAGTTTATTTTCATTTAAACAGCCGGTTCAAGTTTTCTAAATGTTTATGAGTTACACTTTGCAATTTATATTTTGATAGAAAAAAATGCCCTCCATTGAATATACTTGTTGGGATACATTTTGGATTTTGTCTTTAAATTCCATTTATCTACTTTAGTGTTTACAGCCCTGTTGTTTTTCTTTGAACATTTTGTTTCATTGCAAAACTTTTAATTTAAATTGTTCAAAGATAATTCATTATGTAGGTTATCAAAATACTTCAGTATCCATGTTTAAAAATAAAGTTAAACTAAAAAATTTTTTTAAATTTCCTGCCACATGGAGCCTATGCTCTGACAACAAAAGATGGAAAATAAAAATCAGGTAAAACAGTAAATATATATTTTGTGGTTCATGTATATATATATTTACTTTTTTACCAGAAAGTTTTAGGGAAAAAAATCCAGAGCAATTACTTAGAAGAAAAACTGGATAGTCATTTCTAAAACCATGGTGAGTACGTACTATGTTGTTTATAAATTATGCCTAAACTAATTTGTATAAAAGTGTTCTAACCCCAAAGAGTGGGGTTATATTATTCTCATTCTCATTTTGTTACTATCCTTTGTTGGTTCTAAACTTCTGGGTGTTTCCAGAAGGTATCTCAGTGTACCTTTAGATATAGAAACTTAAAAAGCAAAAAATGAAGTTCTGTTATGGTGTCATCTGATTGGGCTAAAGCCGGGCATTTATCCACCTACATTCCCGGTAGCATTGCTTTGACCTAATGACTATCTTTTCTCCTTTATTCCTGACCAAGTATCTCAAAATTCTATAGTCCAATGATCTTCCTTATTTGTCTCCCTCAGTGTATTCTAGCTCCATCCAAACACTCGCCTCACAATAGCTAGAATTATCTCTTTATATACCCTTTGTCCCATAAACACTCAAGTAAAATGCTACTGAAAGCCCTCTTAGAGTTTCTTAAATCTCCTGATTTAGAGACCAGAATCTTGAAAGTGACCAACCAGGACCTGAGTAATAGTTTCCTTTTCAGCATCTCAAGCTTTATCTCCCGATTCTTTTCCTCTCTTTCTTCAATTTTATCAAGTGTTCCTTTCCAAATCCTTTGTACTTGCTGTTGCCCCTGCCTAGAATGTGTTTGCCTTCCCCTCTCTGCATTCTCCCATTATAACTTTTCAAACCATTGAAGTCTTCTTCCTAGCATTTACTGTATTAAATAATTATACATTGTATGTATGATTATTTGATTAATGCCTTTCTTCTACTAGACCATAAGCTCTCTGAGGCCAGAGGACATGGCTAATTCCTCTTCATCGTAACATAGCAGTTTTGTCACATCACAGCAGCCCCTAATAAATTTTTGAGGAATGAATAAATGACCTCCTTGAAACTTCTAATTTGTTCACATCACTTTCTCTCATCTTGTAAGCCTTTTCTTGTCTTTACTTAGCTTCTTATCTAGTAGACTTTTTGAACATTACTATAATTAGTTCTAAATTACTCAAATCCTTCCCTCCACCATGTTTTTCTGCCCAGTCTTCAGGGAACCTGCCTGCTCCATTCCTGCACATGTCCTGTAAGGCTTTCCTAGAGAAAAAACACAAGCCAGGCAGTTTAGCAAGACTATAAATTCAGCACCACCTACCTCAAGAGTTGCTGCAATCCTATTGCTCCCCTTTATGGGGATTGCTCTCTCGTGCTATATTGGAATGACTGTCGCTATGTGGTTATTGCCTGGACTTCTACTCAACTCCTGGGGTCTAACACATAAAGAATAAAAACAGGATTCACCAGTAAACTGAGAAGATCAGAAAGATCTCACTATTTCCCATCACAGGGTTCTCTGGTAAGCTGAGTGGAAAACTGAGTCCAGTGAGACTCTTCCTTCTTACTAGCTGAACTGGAGACAGTAGGACGTGTAGCACTGGAGTTGCCTGATTTATCCTCTCCTGCTCCCATCACAGGAGGGAAAGCTGAAACAAGGAGAGAAAGGAAGAACGGCTTTCCTCCCCACTAGTGCTCCTTATCCTCACCCTTTCTCTGCCTCATATTGAGAACTTAAGTCCAGTACATCATTCTACCGTGCAATTTTCTGTATGACCTTTATTATCAAACACAGTGCTGTATGCTTGCAAGCCTTTTTGAATAAATGTTAGTCTTTAATAAATTAAATTTCCTAAAGGGTGAAATACCTTTTTTTCATGATCACTTTTTGATGTGTTCTTCATCTATTAAAAAAATTAAAATCCTGAGTACATGGCTTTGCTGAGTAAAATATAAATAAAATACTAATTTTAAAAAAAGTAAATATATACTAGGTGAGGGAATGACAATATATACTGAGAAAATAGCTTGAAAGAGAAAAAAACAAAACAAAACAAAACTCTTGAGGGTAGGTTGCAACCTTAAATAGTGTGGTCAGGGAAGACCTCAGTGAACTGTGTAGATATTAGCTGAAATTTTTCATAGTAGTATCCCTAGCACAAAAATTGGAGTCTAGGATTAGACCAATAATGATACTCTACATTTATGTTACTTAAATAACTGTGCTAATAGAAACAGTTCATTAATAATTTTTCTTTATAATAAAAAATAGTACCTTTATTTCTCAAATTTTGGCATCCTGTAACTTTGCTTTAATAAGGTTGTGTAATAACATAGTAACACTCATTAAATATAAAACTTATAGCAATAATACACATAATGCATTATTAAACAATACAGAGAAAACTAAGAAATGGGTAATGAGTTGTTAAATGCTAATTTATCAAAATAATTATAGGTGATGACAAGTAAATAGTGGAAAGAAGCAAGAGTAAAAGTATTTCAGGTCAGAAACTAAACATAAAACGCTGCGCTTAAATTAAACAAAAACTAATTCAGATGTTCCATTTCCTTTCCATAGTTTCTCCTGGACTTACTATAATTTTGAAGGGAATTATCACATCTATTTTTACACAGTTCTTCTACAAACAAAGTCCTGAAACATTATTCTTAATGTTATGTTTATGCTGATGTTTGTACACTTGTTAAATATTTTGGTTGGTTACACTGAATAAGCATTTAATGATATAAAAATGATCTAGAGAAGTAGTTTATTTTCCTGAAAGCTGCACTGAATATAAACCATTCTGATGACTATGACACTTCTTTTAAAGAAAGAGGAGGAATCCAGCATATTAAAGTGAATGAATCTGAAAAAATTTTTATCACAGAAACCAAATGTTCAGTTTTCAAAAGCCACAACAGAATGCAGGCATAGGAAAATCCACTGTGAACTAGCAACTCAATTTTGAAAGTTTTACTAATCAAGTACATTAAATATATATTTAGAAAACTGGTGTTGAAATGCATGTTAACTGCACTTATTGTGGTGACCATTTCAATATAAACAAATATTGAACCATTATGTGGTGCATCTGAAACTACTGTAATATGTCAATTATACTGCAATTAAAAAGAAAAAAGAAAATTGATAATTTAATGATTTTCTCAAAGTTCTATTGAATGTATAAAATAATGCATGCATTTCCCTAAGCATCATGCTACATAAAATGTCAATTTTACTAATTATATTTCAAAGAAGTACAAATCGTAGATAAAATTAAAAATTCATTTAGAAACATCTGTTTATTTTAATAGGATATATCTTTGAAACTTAATTAAATTAATGAGTTTAATATAATAATCAATATATTTAAGCATTTGTCTATTTTTTAGGGGAAAAATATCCCTTCTCCAACATATTGAGACTTCTCCCAAGGGGATTATTGAGAAATATCCTGATTAATTTAATTTTAGGTGATTTTTTTAATTCTTACAGATTTTTTAAATTGAAATTTGTAGTTTCACATAATTGTAAATTTACAGTTAATGGGAAAAAGTTATTCAGAAACTAATTCTGTGCACCTTTACAGTTTCCCCTAATAGTAACTTCTTGCAAATCTGTAACACAATTTCACAACCAGGAAGTTTACACTAATACAGTAAAGAGGGAGAACATTTCTATCACCACTAGGGCCCCTCACGCTGCCCTTTTATAATCACACCCACTTCCTTTCCACCCAACGCTTAATCCCACCCACCTCACTTAATCCCTGACAACCACTAATCTGTCCTCTATTTCTGTAATTAGGTTGTTTCAGGAATTTATATAAATGGAATCATGGAGGATGTAGCCTTTTGGGGTTGGATTTTTTTCACTTAGCCTAATTCTCTGGAGATTCATGCAGATTGTGGTGTGTATGAACAATGTGTTCCTTTTTATTGCTGAGTAATATTCAGTGTTAGGTTATGTGCCCGAATTGCTTTCATCATTTACCTGTTGAGACTATTTGGATTGTTTCCAGTTTTGGGCTATTTCAGTTGAAGCTGCTGTAAATATTTTTGTAATTTTTTTTGTGAACTTAAGTCTTTGTTTCTATGCAATAAAGACCCAGGATTTCAATTACTACATGTGTTAGCTGCAGGGTCAGTCTTTTCAGAAACTGCCAAAGTGGTTTCCAAAGTGTTTGTGCCATTTTACATTCCCCCCAGCAATATTTTAAGTGATACTCACCAACAGCTAGTGGTATCAATTTTTTCTAGCCATTCTGATACGTGTGTTTTGGTATCTGATTGTGATTTAACTTTGTTTTCCTCTAATGGCTAATGATATTGAATATCTTTTAATGTACTTATTTGTCATCTGTATACCTTCTGTGAAATGTTGCTTCATTTCTTTGTCCATGTTGTAGTTGAACTGCATAGTTTGTTAAATTTTACTTTCAATTTTGAGAGTTATTATCTCCTAAATGCTAGGCCTTTGTTGTATATGCTGTGTGCCGATATTTTCTCCCAATCTGTATCTTTTCTATTCATTCCCTTAACAGGATCTTTCACAGAGGAAAAGTTATTTTGATGAAGTATAATTTATCAGATTTTTCTTTTATGGATCAGGCTTTCAGTATCAAGTCTAAGAGCTCTTTGTTGAACCCTAAATTTGTTCTTTTTTTTTTTCTAAAAAAGTTTCATAGTTTGACATTTTACACGTAACTCTGTGAACTATCAGGAGTTAATTGTTGTACAAGATAAGAGGCTTATGTTGAGGTTCATTTATTTTTTATTTTTTTACCTATAGATGTTCAATTGCTCCACCACCTCTTGAAAAGGTTGAAAAGTCTATCTTTCATCAGGAATATTTTTGAAGGTCTATTTCCTATTTGGTTCCTTTAATCTATGTGTCTATCCCTCTCACATTATCAGAGCCTTGATTACTGTAGCTATATAGTAAGTCTTGAAAACAGGTAAAGTGATTCCTTACACTTAATTTTTATCAAAACTTTCTTAGCTAATCTAGTTCCTTAGCATTTCTATTAAAAATAGTATAATCTGTCTCTGTTTACAAAAACTCTTGGGAATTTTGATAGAAATTCCCTGTGATGATTAATTTTATGGTCAACTTGATATATATCTGTGTTATGTCTATGTATTGTGTACATCATATATATATATACATACCTTATAATAGTCTAAAAATGAATAAAAAATCATTTCAATTACAATTTAAAGAAAACTATGATTTTAAAATGTTTTATCTAAGATCACATAACTAGATATTGGCAGAACTGGGGCTGAACTCTAGATCTCTTTTATGTCAAAGTGCATGTGCTTAATCTCTACATTTGCCTGTCTAAAATATATCCCATACTGTTTCCCTGAGGTGGACATGGTCTCGTATGTGGTTGGCTGAATAATGTCCGCCAGCCAAAGATCTCTGTAACCCATTAAATGTATCACCTTATATGGTAAAGGGGACTTTATATGTGTGATTAAATTAAAGATCTTGAGAAGGGGATTACCCTGTTTTATCTGAATTGTTCCAATGTAATCAATCAAAAGGGTCACAAGGGAGGCAGAGGATCAGCATCAGGGACTATGTAAGCAGTGAGGCAGAAGTCAGAGAGGAGAGCAGATACAACACTGAAGGCTTTGAATGTTGAGGAAGAAGCCAGTAGCCAAAGAATGTAGGTGGCTGCTTGAAGCAGAAAAAGACCACTGTTCTCCCCTGGAGCCTCCAGAA
The DNA here is from genome assembly GCF_949752795.1 of Hyperoodon ampullatus. Taxonomy (NCBI): domain Eukaryota; kingdom Metazoa; phylum Chordata; class Mammalia; order Artiodactyla; family Ziphiidae; genus Hyperoodon; species Hyperoodon ampullatus. The sequence goes on along the minus strand of NC_136915.1, from coordinate 130,088,194 downwards.
TGAAAACAGACCTGCAGACACTGATTTTAGTCCAGTTAGTCGGATTTTGCACTTCTGATTTCCAGAACTTTAAGATGATAATTTTTGTTGTTTTAAGCCAGTATGTTAGTGGCAATTTATTACAGCAGCAATAAGAAACTAATATATCATGGTAGCCCTCTTTTCTATTACATGAAGTTCAGCTTTCTTGGGCTGGCATCCAAATGCCACCACACTCTAGTATCATATGTATATGATGTTTTATCTTCTACAAAATGTTTTCAGTGATGCCTTCTATTCTAAGCCAGATTAAATATTCACCATTTCTCGAACTTTTTCAGTGGAGTCTTTGCTTACATTCATCCTTAACCTTACCAACAGCCCCATCTCTGTTTCATAATCATTCATCAAAGTCCCAGTTTATTTTTTTCCTTCCTTAGGTTTATTTTATTAGAAAAAAAATTTTTAGTTTATATTGGAGTATAGCTGATTAACGATGTTGTGTTAGTTTCAGGTGTATATATACACTACTATATTTAAAATAGATAACCAACAAGGATCTACACTATAGCACAGGGAACTCTGCTCAATATTCTGTAACAACCTAAATGGGAAAAGAATTTGAAAAAGAATAGATACATGTATATGTATAACTCAATCACTTTGCTGTACACCTGAAACTAGACTGGTTTAATTTATAATTCACACTGATTTTTTTTTCAAACACCCTGATGTTTTTATTTAATGTTTATTGATGTTATCTGTTTTTCCCGTTCCAGTAATGAGTCTCATCACCCAGTTGCTTAGGCATCTGCTATAAATGGTTTTCTAGTAAAGTCTTCTGTGAACTTCTTGCATACCACTCTCAATATAAGATGAATTGCAAATGTTTGAGAGAAGTCTTTTTCCTAGTTTAGCTTTTAAGAACTTCAGCAATGCCTCCAAATACAGCGTGACTATTGTAAAGAACAGAAATCACTAAAATTATTTTGAGTAAAGGGGGATACTTATGTAAATAAATATTTGTTTAAATAAAATCCAAGTGAAAAAAGAAGGGAAAAAAATAGAGTAAGGACAAAAAGGAACTAAACTGAGCACTGGAATATTAGGAAACAAGAACATTTTCTTGAAACTCGGAAGTGTTTGCTTTGCTCTAACATTACCGGGTACACTATTCTCAACCTAACTTTAAAAGACCTTTTAGTTCAAGTGTATCTAATTGTAGGTTCTGTCTTTTAGTTCAAATTATCATAAGGTTAAGAATTGGACTGGTCGATAACTTGAGTGTTTACAATAACCTACCACCCTTGGTGCAATAGTTTTTCATATGGCTGGGGATGGGGCTAATACATAACATAGTACAAAGTTGTACATGAACTTGAGTAGCAAAGTTTAACAGAAAAGGAAGGTGTGAATACAGGGAATTAGGCAAATGTCTACTGCAAAGCACAAAATTAAATGAAATAAAAATAGCACCTGACCTCGTAAGACACTGTCATCCCTACTTTAAGGCTGTGTAAGTCTGTGCATCGGTTTTCAATTTAAGATGTTAAATAGGTGAAAATGTCTGTTCATGTTATCTTGCCTTTTTAGCCACCATGAAAAACTGTGCATATAAGGTTAGTGTATTTAAGCCAGAATTTAGCAGTATAATCTAGGGAGTTATATGAGTTTATGACAGAAGTAACTGTACTTTTATTTGCTTTTTAGGTTTATTGGTTTAATGGTTTTATTGGTCTCTATTTGCATAGTTATTTTATATTACTGTGATATCAATAAGTAAGTAGATTAATAGAAATTAATCTCATTCACAGGCATCCTTATAACTAAAATGTAACCAAAATCTATGAAAGGGTTTATGTGCATTTATTTAATTCAACTGCCTCCATTTACTACCCGTACATTGGATCATTTGGAACCTTTTTTAGGTTTATAAAAGATATGTGCAATACAAGTAACAGCTTTTAAAAATATAAAGGCACATTTTTCTCATAAATCAAGGGATGGTGGAGTCAGTTTGAGTTACAGAAATTTATTAAAAATAAAATATTTAAGATTTTTCTGAAATACTACGCTTAAGAACTTTTATTTCAAGTTGCAATGTATATCTTACTATCATTCATTTATTCTAATTTCAACAAATAAAATAAAACATCATTAAATTTGTACTGAATAAGTATCAAAATGAATTATAACTCCTATTTAAATATCAAAGTTCTGGCATTTGAATAAAGCTAAGAATGGGAGTCCTGGTTTTGTCTTTAACTATCTTGCTAACTCACAATTGGGTTCCCATGCTCTTCTTCCTTTGTGCTTAAATATTAGTATTTGCCACAATATCATTAGTCTGTAGATTGTTCCTTGTTGAATTCACCTAAACCACAATGACAACTATTACATTTATAAATCTAAAATCTATACCTTCAGTCTAAGTTTCTCTGTTGAGATCTTGAACCATATCTACCTTCTTCTAGTTCATATACATTCACGACACTGCATAGTTAACTCTGAAACTAAGGTATTAAAATGGAACATATATGGCAATCCCCTGGCAGTCGAGTGGTTAGGACTCCATGTTTCCACTGCCAGGGGCGGGGGTTTGAGCCCTGGTCAGGAAAATAAGGTCCCTGCAAGCGTCGTGCCATGGTCAAAAAAAAAAAAAAAAGAACACACACAATGAACATATAATATTTTCTCTTCTGCTTACATCAGCACTGTAGGTAATCTGTTAAACACTCCCCTTAACTCTCTCTGATGTGGATTATTTGATGCACCACCACATCTAGCACCAAGACTGAGAGTTTATTTCCTCCTGATCTGCAAGTATCGCTAGCGTCAGTTCTCCTTGGAAAATGCCTCCTCTGAAAAGAGCCATTTGATCAAATGTCACTTCTTCCTGGGAAGCCCACACCTACCACTGTTGGATCTGGGAGCGTGAATATCTGCCTCCTTACGGAAAGCAGGGTCATTCTAAATGGGTTTCTCAGCTCCAGAGCTCCCTGTGGTGTCAGCATAAGCCTTGTTTGGAATGATAACTTACTCCAGCTCCTCTCTCTGTCCAAACCTGTTCCCAACTCATCCTGCAGCAGGATGTGAAGGCAGATGCTAAGATGGGATGTTGGAGTTGCATCATCTACTAACTCACTGGCCATAAAGACTCCATCATCACTGACATAGAGAACATACTGTAGATAGGACCTGGTACAAGGAAGACTTGCAATTGTAATATTTTTAGCTGTGGTAAGGTGAGATGGAATTCCAGTGGAGGGCAGTGTGCTACTGGTACAATGTATTAGATTTTTGAAAAATATGGGGGAGATTGAGTAACTATAACCCTTATAACCCACTAAGGTAAAGTGAGTATGTATTATCAGTGTTCTACTGCTACTATAACACATTACCGTAAATGTAGTGTGTGAAACAACATTCATTTACTATTTCACAGTTCTGTAGGTCAGAAGTCTGGGATTGCATGGTGAGGTTCTCTGTTCAGCATATCATAAGACTGAAAATGAGGTGTAGGCTGAAGCTGCAGTTCTCATGTGGGGTTTGGAGTTCTTCTAACTTCACTGGTTGTTGTCCAAATCCAGTATTTTGCAGCTCTAGGTAGAAGGTCCCCATTTCCTTATTAACTGTCAGCCAGGCCACTCTCTGCCCCTAAGGGATGTCCACATTCCTCTCACCTGGCCTCCTCTATTATCAAAGCTGCATCAGTATGTGAACCCTTATCAAGCTCCTAATTTCTTTGGCTTTTTCTCCTGCTGCCAGCCAGAGAGATCTCTGCTGTTAAAAAGATTTCTGCAGTTAGATTTGGTCCACCTGGATAATCTATCTTAAGGTCAACTGTGATGCAAGAAGATTTCTTTCACAATTACAAAAACGTATATGTGTGTGTGTGTATATATATATACATATATATAACAACTTTATAGAGAGACATAATCTTGTATGGGAGAAAGAAAGTATAACTGTTAGAAACACAAGCTCTGAAGACAAACTGCATGGTTCAGTCTCAACCTCCCCTAAGAGAGAAATTATTCGTTTCATGTGCCTTGACTGTTCTCACCTATAACAGGAAAAAAATAACAGTACATATTTCACAGGGTGGTTTTGAGTACTTAATGAGCTAAAAATGCACTTAAAACATCATAGAGTAGCTTCAAATTAATTTGTTAAATGTAGTACAATTTTATTTGAAATTACAATGTGAACTTTGGGTCAACTGTCAAAGGTTATACTTTTTTGTGAAAAATTAAATGCCAAAGAATAATCAACAACCTTTTGAAAAGAAAAAGAATGTACTTCTGTTAGCAAAATACACTATCAAACACCAAATGACATAATTCTAGCAAAGAAAAAGACAAATTCATTCATTTATTCACTCTACAACAGGAACTTATGTAGGCACAACAAACAGATAAAGCAGTAACAGAAAAGACAAAAACCCCTGAATGGAACTTACATTTAGAATAAATGGAAAAATGTCATTTACAGTGTTCTAAAAGGACTCTGAGCCTGGCAATAATAATCACTGCTTTAGGTACAAAATAGACCACTAGTCATGACTTATTTTAATCTGAGAACATGATTTGGTGAGTTAATTCCTACATATGTCAATTGATGAACAAAATAGAGCATAAACTCTTTGAGAATAGTTGATTTACTCAGCTTTGTACCTTCTGTAGCATTTATCAAAGTAGCAGAGTATAGAGTACCTCATATTATCTGAATGCCTGAACAAAAGAATATGTGAGACAATAACTTTCTATAAATCTTTCCAAAACTATGAGTAAAAGGTAGGATTTTTAATTTATTTGCTCTTTTATTTATTTGTTTATTTTTTTGCGGTATGCGGGCCTCTCGCTGTTGTGGCCTCACCCATTGTGGAGCACAGGCTCCGGACGCGCAGGCTCAGCGGCCATGGCTCACGGGCCTAGCCGCTCCGCGGCATGTGGGATCTTCCCGGACCGGGGCACAAACCCATGTCCCCTGCATCGGCAGGACTCTCAACCACTGCACCACCAGGGAAGCCCCCTGCCCTTTTATTTTTAATCAATATTCACTGAATAAAGAAAGCATAGAGAAGCAATTTTCTTTCATTGTAATTGAAATACACAAAACAAAACTGCTTGCAAGAGTGTCAGAGAAATAATGAAGTGAAATAAACATTACATTAAGAGAAGAACTGGGGACTTCCCTGGTGGTTCACTGGTAAAGAATCCTCCTTACAATGCAGGGAACGTGGTTTAGATCCATGGTCAGGGAACTAAGATCCCACATGTGACAGAGCAAATAAGCTCATGTGCCAGAAATACTGAGCTCATGTGCCTCAATGAGAGAGCCCACATGCTGCAAACTACAGATCCCACACACTCTAGAACCCGTGTGCCACAACTAGAGAGAGAAAACTTGCAGGCCACAACTAAAGAGAAGCCCGCACGCCACAATGAAAAACCCCTCATGCCTCAACGAAGATCCCGTGTGCCGCAACTAAAACCAGACTCAGCCAAAAATTATAAATAAATAAATAAATAATAAATCTTAAAAAACAAGAAGAATTTAATGAGAAACAATTATATATCCAAGTTCTTCTAATGAGTAACTATTATAAAGCAGGCAAATTCATATTGCCGATTTTTATATTAATGTGTTTAAATATTAGGGTGTAAATTGTCTAGAGTTCGCATAATTATATTTTTACACAATAATTCCAACATTGTTTTTATGGAATAAAAATAGTGATATCTGAAAGAGAAGTGTTGGCTCTTAGGTTGACACTATATTAGCAGCTCTATGTTCATTTTCTCCGTTCAACTTCAAAATACATTTGAAGAAACAGATGAAGGAGTTCTAGTTCACCAAGGTCAAGCTATTGGCCCCAAACTACATATTTATGAAGTTCTGAGTTCTCACTGAATGCAAATTTGTATTTCTCTAAAGCCTATGCTTCTTAGCATATGTTTTTCATAATTGGAAAAGGAAGAGAGAAGAGAGGGTGGGAGAGAGGGAGGAAAGTCAAGTATAATTATTAAAATATTTTAATTTCATTGAAATTAAATTATATAGTTAATGGTTTACATATATATTTTATCTTTATATCATAGGTACTTTTAAAAAACTATGTCAATACGTTACACATTTTAAAATGTTATTTGAGTAGTTTCATATGGTCTCTATTCATAACATGTTGAATTCTCAGACCATATTAGTGAGGTTCATCTTTGCTGATATGCTTGGCTCTACTTCATTAATTTTTCTGGAGGCTAGGTCATTTTAAGTTTTGATATTAGAAAATACGGCTGCACTAAACATTGTTGTCCTGTGCCTCTTTGGGCACAGCATTAAGAGTCTCTGCAGGGTAAACAACGAGTGTAGAATTGCTGTGGAATAGGCTGTCTTTAGTTTTTTTTTTTTTTTTTGGTACGCGGGCCTCTCACTGTTGTGGCCTCTCCCGTTGCGGAGCACAGGCTCCGGACGCGCAGGCTCAGCGGCCACGGCTCACGGGCCCAGCCGCTCCACGGCATGTGGGATCCTCCCAAACTGGGGCACGAACCCGTGTCCCCTGCATCGGCAGGCGGACTCTCAACCACTGCGCCACCAGGGAAGCCCGGCTGTCTTTAGTTTTGTGCAACTTAATTTTGTGAGGTATTGTCAAAATGAAATTAAGATTGTTTTGGCAGATTTGCACTCCCACCAGCATGCAGACGTTTCCTTTTTTCCACATTCTCAGCACCAGTTTGTAGTATCGGAATCTTATTCTTTTTCCAGTATGAGGACACACAGATTTGTGACATGTATTGATTTCTGCCAGTTGCCATTTCTACAGGATTCTTCACACACACCCAAAAGAGAGCATTCTATTTGGAGCTCTCCTTTCCCTGAGAAACAAAGATGAACCATTTTAAAGTCATGAAAGAATTAGATGAAAGGTTAAAAAGGGTCAACATATGAACATATGACTTTACTGGAGGCAATCCGCTAAAGGAAGCCTATTATCTAAACATAAATGGGGGAGGAGGTTCAAGATGGCAGAAAAGTAAGAAGACATAGAGATTACCTTCCTCCCCACAAATACAACAGAAATACATCTACATGTGGAACAACTCGTACAGAACACCTACTGAACGCTGGCAGAAGACCTCAGACCTCCCCAAAGGCAAGAAAATCCTCACATACCTGGGTAGGGCAAAAGAAAAAAGAAAAAACACAGAAAAAAGAATAGGGACGGGACCTGCACCAGTGCGAGGGAGCTGTGAAGGAGGAAAGGTTTCCGCACACTAGGAAGGCCCTTCGCGGGCGGACACAGCGGGTGGCGGAGGAGGAAGCTTTGGAACCACGGAGGAGAACGCAGCAACAGGGGTGCAGAGGGCAAAGCGGAGAGATTCCCTCACAGAGGATCGGTGCCGACCAGCACTCACCAGCCCGAGCGGCTAGTCTGCTCACCCACCAGGATGGGTGGGGGCTGGAAGCTGACACTCGGGCTTCGGACATCGGATCCCAGGGAGAGGACTGGGGTTGGCTGCATGAACACAGCCTCAAGGGGGTAAGTGTGCCACGGCTAGCCAGGAGGGAGTCCAGGAAAAAGACTGGAGCTGCCGAAAAGGCAAGAGATTTTTTCTCGCCTCTTTGTTTCCTGGTGTGCGAAGAAAGGGGATTAAGAGCTCCAATAAAGGAGCTCCAGAGACCGGCGCGAGCTGCAGCTATCAGCACGGACCCCAGAGACAGGCATGAGTTGCTAAGGCTGCTGCTGCAGCCACCAAGAAGCCTGCGTGCAAGCACAGGTCACTGTCCACACCACCCCTCCTGGGAGCCTGTGAAGCCCGCCACTTCCAGGGTCCGGTGATCCAGGGACAACTTCAGGGAAAACACACGTTGCACCTCACACTGGTGCAACATTACACTGGCCTCTGCTGCCGCAGGCTCGCCCCGCATCGGTACCCCTCCCTCCCCCCGGCCTGAGTGAGCCAGAGCCCCCGAATCAGCTGCTCCTTTAGCCCCGGCCTGTCTGAGCGAAGAACAGACGCCCTCAGGCGACCTATACGCAGAGGCAGGGCAAAATCCAAAGCTGAACCCCAGGAGCTGTGCGAACAGAGCAAGGGAAATCTCTCCCAGCAGCCTCAGGAGCAGCGGATTAAATCTCCACAGTCAGCTTGATGTACCCTGAAGCGGTGGAATACCTGAATAGACAACGAATCATTCCAAATTGAGGAAGTGGACTTTGGGAGCAATGATATATATATTTTTGCCACTTTTTCCCTTTTTGTGAGTGTGTATGTGTATGCTTCTGTGTGTGATTTTGTCTGTATAGCTTTGCTTTTACCATTTGTCCTAGGGCTCTATCTATTCGTTTTGGGGTTTTTTTTTTCTTTCTTTTTAGTATAGTTTTTAGCACTGGTTATCATTGATGGATTTGTTTTTTCAATTGTTTGCTCGAATTTTGCTTTTTTTTATTACTTAAAATTTTTTTAATAATTATTTTTTATTTTAATAACTATTTCATTATTTTATTTTATTTTATTTTATCTTTTTCATTCTTTCTCTCTTTTTTCTCCCTTTTCTTCTGAGCCGTGTGGATAAAAGGCTCTTGGTGCTCCACCCAGGCATCTGGGCTGTGCCTCTGAGGTGGCAGAGCCAAGTTCAGGACATTGGTCGACCAGAGACCTCCCAGCTCCACGTACTATCACACGGTGAAAATATCACAGAGCTCTCCATCTCAGTGCCACGGCCCACATCCACTCAGTGACCAGCAAGCAACAGTGCTGGACACCCTATGCCAAACAACCAGCAAGACAGGAACACAACCCCACCCATTAGGAGAGAGGGTGTCTAAAATCATAATAAGGTCACAGACACCCCAAAACATATCACCAGACGTGGACATGCCCACCAGAAAGACAAAATCCAGCCTCATCCACCAAACACAGGCACTAGTCGCCTCCACCAGGAACCTTACACAGCCAATGGAACCAACCTTAGCCACTGGGAACAGACACCAAAAACCACGGAAACTAGGAACCTGCAGCCTGTGAAAAGGAGACCCCAAACACAGTAAGTTAAGCAAAATGAGAAGACAGAGAAACACACAGCAGATGAAGGAGCAAGGCAAAAACCCACCACACCTAACAAATGAGAGGAAAGCGGCAATCTACCTGAAAAAGAATTCAGAATAATGATAGTAAAGATGATCTAAAATCTTGGAAATAGAATGGAGAAAATACAAGAAACGTTTAACAAGGGCCTAGAAGAACTAAAAAGCAAAGAATGATGAACAACACAATATGAAATTAAAAATTCTCTAGAAAGGATCAGTAGCAGAATAATTGAGGCAGAAGAACAGATAAATGGCCTGGAAGATAAAATAGAAGAAATAACTACTGCAGAGCAGAATAAAGAAAAAAGAATGAAAAGAACTGAGGACAGTCTCAGAGACCTTGGGGACAACATTAAATGCACCAACATTAGAATTATAGGGGTCCCAGAAGAAGCAGAGAAAAAGAAAGGTACTGAGAAAATATTTGAAGAGATTATAGTTGAAAAATTCCCTAATATGGGAAACAAAATAGTTAAGTCTAGGAAGCACTGAGAGTTCCAAATAGGATAAATCCAAGGAGAAACACACCAAGACACATAGTAATCAAACTATCAAAAATTAAATACAAAGAAAAAATATCAAAAGCAGCAAGGGAAAAGCAACAGATAACATACAAGGGAATCCCCATAACATTAACAGCTGATCTTTCAGCAGAAACTCTGCAAGCCAGAAGGGAGTGGCAGGACATATTTAAAGTGATGAAAGGGAAAAACCTACAACCAAGACTACTCTGCCCAGCAAGGACTTCATTCAGATTTGACACAGAAATTAAACCCTTTACAGACAAGCAAAAGTTAAGACAATTCAGCATGACCAAAGCAGCTTTACAACAAATACTAAAAATCTTTTCTAGGCAGGAAACACGAGAGAAGGAAAAGACTGACAAGAACAAACCAAAAACAATTCAGAAAATGGTAATAGGAACATACATATCGATAATTACCTTAAATGTAAATGAATTAAATGCTCCAACCGAAAGACATGCACTGGCTGAATGGATACAAAAACTAGACCAGTATATATGCTGTCTACAAGAGACCCACTTCAGACCTAGGGACACATACAGATTAAAAGAGAGGGAATGTAAAAACATACTCCATAAAAATGGAAATGAAAAGAAAGCTGTAGTAGTAATTCTCATATCAGACAAAATAGACTTTAAAACAAAGACTATTACATGAGACAAAGAAGGATACTACATAATGAACAAGGGATCAATCCAAGAACAAGATATAACAATTGTAAATATTTATATACCCAAAAAAGGAGCACTTCAATACATAAGGCAAATACTAACAGATACAAAAGGGGAAATTGACAGTAATACATTCATAGTAGGGGACTTTAACATCCCACTTTCACCAATGGACAGATCCAAAATGAAAATAAATAAGGAAACACAAGCTTTAAATGATACATAAAACAAGATAGACTTAATTGATGTTTCTAGGACATTCCATCCAAAAACAACAGAATACACATTCTTCTCAAGTGCTCATGGAACATTCTCCAGGATAGATCATATCTTGGGTCACAAATCAAGCCTTCCTAAATTTAAGAAAATTGAAATCGTATCAAGTATCTTTTCTGACCACAACGCTACAAGACCAGATATCAATTACAGGAAAAGATCTCTAAAAAATACAAACACATGGAGGCTAAACAATACACTACTTAATAACCAAGGGATCACTGAAGAAATCAAAGAGGAAATCAAAAAATACCTAGAAATAAATGGCAATGAAAACACAAGGACCCAAAACCTATGGGATGCAGCAAAAGCAGTTCTAAGAGGGAAGTTTAGAGCAATACAATCCTACCTTAAGAAACAAGAAACATCTCAAATAAACAACCTAACTTTACACCTAAAGCAACTGGAGAATGAAGAACAAAAAAACCCCAAAGTTAGCTGAAGGAAAGAAATCATAATGATCAGATCAGAAATAAATGAAAAAGAAATGAAGGAAACGATAACAAAGATCAATAAATCTAAAAGCTGTTACTCTGAGAAGAAAAGCAGAATTCATAAACCATTAGCCAGATTCATCAATAACAAAAGGGAGAAGACTCATATCGATATAATTAGAAATGAAGGAGAAGGAACAACTGACATCGCAGAAATAGAAAGGATCATGAGAGATTACTACAAGCAACTCTATGCCAATAAAATGGACAACCTGGAAGAAATGGACAAATGCTTAGAAATGCACAAACTTCTGAGACTGAACCAGGAAGAAATAGAAAATATGAACAGACCAATCACAAGTAATGAAATTGAAACTGTGATAAAAAATCTTCCACCAAACAAAAGGCCAGGACCAGATGGCTCTAGAGGTAAATTATATCAAATATTTAGAGAAGAGCTAACCTTTCCTTCTCAAACTCTTCCAAAATATAGCACAGAGAGGACACTCCCAAACTCATTCTGTGAGACCATCATCACCCTGCTACCAAAACCAGGCAAAGATTTACAAAGAAAGAAAACTACAGGCTAATACCACTGATGAACATAGATGCAAAAATCCTCAACAAAATACTAGCAAACAGAATCCAACAGCACATTAAAAGGATCATACACCAGGATCAAGTGGGGTTTATAGCAGAAATGCAAGGATTCTTCAATATGTGCAAATCAATCAAGGTGATACACCATATTAACAAATTGAAGGAGAAAAACCATATGATCATCTCATTAGATGCAGAGAAACCTTTTGACAAAATTCTACACCCATTTATGATAAAAACCCTCCAGAAAGTAGGCATAGAGGGAACTTACCTCAAGGTAATAAAGGCCATATATGACAAACCCACAGCCAACATCATCCTCAATGGTGAAAAACTGAAACCACTTCCACTAAGATCAGGAAGAAGACAAGTTTGCCCACTTTCACCACTGTTATTCAACATAGCTTTGGAAGTTTTAGCCACAGCAGTCAAAGAAGAAAAAGAAATAAAAGGAATCCAAATCAGAAAAGAAGAAGTAAAGCTGTCACTGTTTGCAGATGACATGATACTATACATAGAGAACCCTAAAGATGCTACCAGAAAACTATTAGAGCTAATCAATGAATTTGGTAAAGTAGCAGGATACAAAATTAATGTGCAGAAATCTCTTGCATTCGTATACACTAATGATGAAAAATCTCAAAGTGAAATTAAGAAAACACTCCCATTTACCATTGTAACAAAAATAATGGAATACCTAGGAATAAACCTACCTAAGGAAACAAAAGACCTCTATGCAGACAATTATAAGACACTAATGAAAGAAATTAAAGATGATACAAATAGATGGAGAGAACTACTATGTTCTTGGATTGGAAGAATCAATATTGTGAAAATGATTCTACTACCCAAAGCAATCTACAGATTCAACGCAATCCCTATCAAACTACCACTGGCATTTTTCACAGAACTGGAACAAAATATTTCACAATTTGTATGGAAACAAAAAAGGCTCCGAAGAGCCAAAGCAGTCTTGAGAAAGTAAAACGGAGTTGGAGCAATCAGGCTCCCTGACTTCAGACTATACTACAAAGCTACAGTAATCAAGATAGTATGGTACTGGCACAAAAACAGAAACATAGATCAATGGAACAGGATAGAAAGCCCAGAGATAAACCCATGCACGTATGGTCACCTTATCTTTGATAAAGGAGGCAAACATATACAATGGAGAAAAGACAGTGTCTTCAATAAGTGGTGCCGGAAAAACTGGACAGCTACGTGTAAAAGAATGAAATTAGAACACTCCCTAACACCATACACAAAAATAAACTCAAAATGAATGAAAGACCTAAATGTAAGGCCAAACACTATCAAACTCCTAGAGGAAAACTTAGGCAGAACACTCTATGACATAAATCAAAGCAACATCCTTTTGGACCTACCTCCTGGAGAAATGGAAATAAAAACAAAAGGGACCTAATGAAACTTAAAACCTTTTTCACAGGAAAGGAAAACGGAAACAAGACGAAAAGACAACCCTCCGAATGGGAGAAAATATTTGCAAATGAAGCAACTGACAAAGGATTAATCTACAGAATGTACAAGCAGCTCATGCAGCTCAATATCTAAAAACAAAAAACCCAATCCAAAAATGGGCAGAAGACCTAAATAGACATTTGTCCAATGAAGATATACAGATTGCCAACAAACACATGAAAGAATGCTCAACATCATTAATCATTAGAGAAATGCAAATCAAAACTACAATGAGATATCATCTCATACTGGTCAGAATGGCCATCATCAAGAAATCTCCAAACAATAAATGCTGGAGAGGGTGTGGAGAAAATGGAACCCTCTTCCACTGTTGGTGGGAATGTAAACTGATACAGCCACTATGGAGAACAGTATGGAGGTTCCTTAAAAGACTGAAAGTAGAACTACCACATGACCCAGCAATCCCACTACTGGGCATTTACCCTGAGAAAACCATAATTCAAAAAGAGTCATGAACCACAATGTTCATTGCAGCTCTATTTACAATAGCCTGGACATAGAAGCAACCTATGTGTCCATCGACAGATGAATGGATAAAGAAGATGTGGCACATATATACAATGGAATATTACTTGGCCATAAAAAGAAATGAAATTGAGTTATTTGTAGTGAGGTGGATGGACATAGGGTCTGTCATACAGAGTGAAGTAAGTTAGAAAGAGAAAAACAAATAGCGTATGCTAACATATATATATATATATATATATATATATATATATATATATATATATGGAATCTAAAAGAAAGAAAAAAAAATCTGGCGATCCTCAGGGCAGGATAGGAATAAAGATGCAGATGTTGAAAATGGACTTGATTACACAGGGAGGGGGAAGGGTAAGCTGGGACGAAGTGAGGGAGTAGCATTGACATATATACATTACCAAATGTAAAATAGCTAGTGGGAAACAGCTGCATCACACAGGGAGATCACCTAGGTGTTTGTGACCACCTAGAGTGGTGGGATAGGGAGGGTGGGAAGGAGACACAGGTGAGAAGGGATATAGGGATATATGTATACATAAAGCTGATTCTCTTTGCTATACAGCAGAAACTATGACAACATTGTAAAGCAATTACACTCCAATAAGGATGTTTAAATATATATATATATATATATATATATATATATATATATATATATATATATATATATATATATATATATATATGAACTAAGGAAGATATTCAGCTGTCTCGGCATTATTGGCTGGTGTCTGGGGAGCAGCACCAGCTTTCTTCCAATTAATATATGACATAAATTCTTGTTTTATTTTAACCACCACCAAATGAATAAGAATAAATTGAGAATTTTGTTTTTACATAAATGGAAATCTCTCTCTCTCTTTTGAAATTATTCTTTATGTCTCTTCTGAGTGGTGGTTTATTCACAGCCCAAGAGAGGTGCACTGAATTTGAGCCATCAGATATAAAAAGCAAATCTTCTGGAGTCAAGTGAACTACTCATGATGTTAGTAGTTTGTGCTGTTATTATTTATGATATATTTACCACTTTTCCTTCTAAGAGTTCAGTAAGCCATTAAAACTACCCATCGTCTATCAACACATTTCCCAGAAATGAGCATTTAATATAAACTTGATTTCCCTTGTACCTTTTGAGCAATTTTGGACTCAATATGTTTTTCTGATGAAAATACCAAAGTATCTTATTTTAAATAATTTTTAATGAATATTAAAAATATCATTCCTCTATGGAATAATGAAATATATGTGTTATCTTTATGAAACAGGTAAAAACACAAAATGCCTCATGCAACTAATACTCAAACCCAACTATTTTATATAAAATTCATCTGGATTCTCAAAAAATGTCCATTTTAATCCATCTAATTTTATTTATTTATTTTTAGTTTCTGAATTTATTTTTTTATACAGCAGGTTCATATTTGTCATCAGTTTTATACACATCAGTGTATACATGTCAATCCCAATCGCCCAATTCATCACACCACTGTCACCATCCCCCTGCGACTTTCCCCCCTTAGTGTCCATACGTTAGTTCTCTATATCTGTGTCTCAACTTCTGCCCTGCTAACCAGTTCATCTGT
The DNA here is from genome assembly GCF_949752795.1 of Hyperoodon ampullatus. Lineage (NCBI taxonomy): Eukaryota > Metazoa > Chordata > Mammalia > Artiodactyla > Ziphiidae > Hyperoodon > Hyperoodon ampullatus. Next base: position 130,073,053 of record NC_136915.1, on the reverse strand, counting down.
ACCATTTTTCTAGGTTCCACATACATGCGTTAGTACATGATATTTATTTTTCTCTTTCTGACTTAACTTCCCTCTGTATGACAGTCTCTAGATCAATCCACGTATCAACAAATGACCCAATTTTGTTCCATTTTATGGCTGAGTAATATTCCATTCTATATATGTACCATATCTTCTTTATCCATTCTTCTGTTGATGGGCATTTAGGTTGCTTCCATGACCTGGCTATTGTAAATAGTGCTGCAATGAACATTGGGGTGCAAGTGTCTTTTTGAATTATGGTTTTCTTTGGATATATGCCCAGTAGTGGGATTGCTGGATCATATGGTAATTCTATTTTTAGTTTTTTAAGGAACCTCCAAACTGTTCTCCATAGTGGCTGTATCATTTTACATTCCCACCAACAGTGCAAGAGGGTTCCCTTTTCCCCACACCCTCTCCAGCATTTGTTGTTTGTAGATTTTCTGATGATGCCCATTCTAACTGGTGTGAGGTGATACCTCATTATAGTTTTGATTTGCATTTCTCTAATAATTAGTGATGTTGAGAAGCTTTTCATGTGCCTCTTGGCCATCTGTATGTCTTCTTTGGAGTAATGTCTGTTTAGGTCTTCTGCCCATTTTTGGATTGGGTTCTTTGTTTTTTTAATATTGAGCTGCATGAGCTATTTATATATTTTGGAGATTAATCCTTTGTCCATTGATTCATTTGTAAATATTTTCTCCCATTCTAAGGGTTGTCTGTTTGTCTGGTTTATGGTTTCCTTTGCTGTGCAAAAGCTTTGAAGTTTCATTAGGTCCCTTTTTTTTTTTTTTTTTTTTTTTACTTCCATTACTCTAGGAGGTGGATCAAAAAAGAGCTTGCTGTGATTTATGTCAGAGTGTTCTGCCTATGTTTTCCTCTAAGAGTTTTATAGTGTCCGGTCTTACATTTAAGTCTCTAATCCATTTTGAGTTTATTTTTGTGTATGGTGTTAGGGAGTGTTCTAATTTCATTCTTTTACTTGTAGCTGTCCAGTTTTCCCAGCACCACTTATTGAAGAGATTGTCTTTTCTTCATTGTATATCCTTGCCTCCTTTGTCATAGATTAGTTGACCACAGGTGTGTGGGTTTATCTCTGGACTTTCTATCTTGTTCCATTTATCTATGTTTCTGTTTCTGTGCCAGTACCATATTGTCTTGATTACTGTAGCTTTGTAGTATAGTCTGAAGTCACGGAGTCTGATTCTTCCAGCTCCGTTTTTTTTTCCCTCAAGACTGCTTTGGCTATTTGGGGTGTTTTGTGTCTTCATACAAATTTTAAGATTTTTTGTTCTAGTTCTGTAAAAAATGCCATTGGTAATTTGATAGGGATTGAATTGAATCTGTAGATTGCTTTGGGTAGTATAGTGTCATTTTCACAATATTGATTCTTCCAATCCAAGAACCTGGTATATCTCTCCAGCTGTTTGTATCATCTTTAGTTTCTTTCATCAGTGTCTTATAGTTTTCTGCATATAGTTCTTTTGTCTCCCTAAGTAAGTTTATTCCTAGGTATTTTATTCTTTTTGTTGCAATGGTAAATGTGAGTGTTTCCTTAATTTCTCTTTCAGATTTTTCATCATTATTGTATAGGAATGAAAGAGATTTCTATGCATTAATTTTGTATCCTGCAACTTTATCAAATTCATTGATTAGCTCTAGTAGTTTCCTGGTGGCATCTTTAGGATTCTTTATATATATTATTATGTCATCTGCAAACAGTGACAGTTTTACTTCCTCTTTTCCAATTTGTATTCCTTTTATTTCTTTTTCTTCTCTGATTTCTGTGGCTAGGATTTCCAAAACTATGTTAAATAATAGTCGTGAGAGTGGGTATCCTTGTCTTGTTCCTGGTCTTAGAAGAAATGCTTTCAGTTTTTCACCATTGAGGATGATGTTGGCTGTGGGTTTGTCATATATGGCCTTTATTATGTTGAGGTAGGTTCCTCTATGCCCACTTTCTGGAGAGTTTTTATCATAACTGGGTTTTGGATTTTGTCAAAAGTTTTTCCTGCATCTATTGAGATGATCATATGGTTTTTCTCCTTCAATTTGTTAATATGGTGTATCACATTGATTCATTTGTGTATACTGAAGAATCCTTGCATCCCTGGGATAAATCCCACTTGATAATGGAGTATGAAATCCATATAATTTTAAAAATTGAATGATGAGAAGCACATATGTAATCAGCTTCCCCATGAGAAATAAAGTCTTGAAAAATTACTTCTCTAAAACCAGCTTCTTTACATTTTGATGTCTACCAGCAGTTTTATTTCTCCTTTAAGGGGATAAAATACTAGAAGTTTATGTCCCTACAGCATAAAGCAGGTCTATTACTGGATTGGATTTTTTTTAGATTGTATTATTAGATACTTTTGAGTGACAGTGTTGTGACCTAATGATGTAAATTAAGATATCTCAAATTTAAAATGTTGAAGCTCCTTAAGATGCATTATTAGAATCCAAGTTAGGGTTAAGTAAATTTAAGGTGATGTGCAATTGTAAAGAAAAATATATTAGGAATTTAGGAACTTCCAAATACCATTATCTATATTGCATCACAAAAAAAGCCACTTAAGACTGGAAAGTCTTTCTTATGTTTTATCAGATTCAAGTAAGCCAAGATGACTGACTGTCAGAATAAAACAACGCAACAAAATAGCCTTCTCAAGATAAATGACCTGTTGACAGTCTTAGAGAAACTAAATATGATGCTTGAAAACTATCAGTGCTTACTAAAATCTTCACTTTCATCATAAAGGCAATCATTGTATAACTGTTGATAGAATTATTCTGAGGGAATTGTCTATGCCCCTTTCACACATGAAATGTCTCAGTCAGTGAATGTTACTGATATTCACTTGTCAGTGACAGGGTATTTCACTTGTGACTATGAGAAAATAAGAAGTGGGGACCACACTAAAATGCTATGATGCATCCAAACAGTATAAACCATGACTTGACTCAAGTTAGTAGTGCTTTTGAAATAGAATATTTGATTAAGGGAGGTATGCTTCCCAGTATTTGGTCTGTACATGAACAATATTTTGGGGTGTTTATGAAACATTCATTTTAATTGGGAGAACTTGACGTTTCTTATTATTTTTCATTCATAATGTTGCTCTAGAGATGTGTAGAGAAAAAAAATGTTTCCTTCCATTCCAGTTCTACAAGGATCAATCCATTAACCACTGCAGTTGCCCAGGGACAGTGCACCCTGAGGGGAATTCATAATGGAGAAAAAAAAAAGGAAGCATTCTGTACATTATATATACTGGCCTCTGGATAGTTGAATATGCATATCTAGTGGAAAAAATTCAAACAACCCCAGATTCTTGCAACTTCCCATAAACAGAAAAGCACTGAAATCTTTAACTTGAGATGTCTGTTCTTTGAGATTAGAAGTAAACTTTTGAGGTTTGACTACATGGTTTTTCCAGCAAAAAAAAAAAAAAAAAAAAAAAGTCATATACATCTTAGCTCCTCCTTTACCTCTGCGGAGCATATCCTGAGAGCTACCTGAGAGTCTTCCAGGTTATAGTGTTCAGTAAGGTCCCCAAATATAACTCAACTCACAACTTTTTCTTTGCACATTTTTATTTCAGTCAACGAATGCATTCCCAGTATCTTTGGTGAGATTTGTGGATGAATCTCAATTTACTAACACATAACATTCTGTGTTAAAATGTACATGTGGGGCTACCCTGGTGGCGCAGTGGTTGCGAGTACGCCTGCCGATGCAGGGGACACGGGTTTGTGCCCCGGTCCGGGAAGATCCCACATGCCGCAGAGCGGCTGGGCCCGTGAGCCATGGCTGCTGAGCCTGCATGTCCGGAGCCTGTGCTCCGCAACAGGAGAGGCCACAACAGTGAGAGGCCCACGTATCAAAAAAATAATAATAATAATACATGTGATGGGGAATTATTATTCACTTAGAATAATTTTTTTAAAAGGAAATTAAAGAGAAAATGAGAACTTGAGTTTTAGTTTGTGAAAACTAAAATACCAGATTATACTTGAGTGACTGTAATCCAAACATAGGCATCATAATAACACACACACACCCCTACATTGTGACAACACACAAGAAATAGGCTTGATGTGGATTAAAATTATTGTATTGAAAACATATATTGACAACCTTATAGAAGAAAAATATTTCTCCTCAGAAGTAGTTATCACTTTAAACACTTAATTAGTTGATTAATTTATTTATTAAACAGATGTCTTCCTTTCGTATTAATGAAGTTAAAATTTGATCACTTGAGAACATTTTGGTACCTTAGTTCTCCCTCCTCATCTTTTTTTAAAACCTTTTATTTTGAAATAATGTTACATTTGCAAGAAGTTGCAAAATAGTACAGATTTCCCATGTGTCTTCCATCCAGCTTTCCCTGTTGAAAAGTGCTGGTGTGAAGATTCAAATGAATGATTTTGTTCTTTTCCTTTTAACGAATTATGCATGAGTTGCTGGGATAGTAACAAAATTCGTTTTCAAATGATTCCAACAAGAACTCTCTGTGTCAGATTATATCAGAGCAAAGCAAAATAATCAGTTGGTAATTTTATTTCCAGTGCCAGCAGCTTCTGTACAATGCTTATCCAGTTACTTTGACTTCCTCTCAATGGGAATAGTTTTGGCGCAGTTACATACTAAATGTCTTTTTTTGTCTAACATTTTCCCAATGTAGTTCTTTGGTGAACTGTGTAGTAGGTTGCTACCTAAAATGACTGTCTAGTATCCCCTTTCCCATGAAGGAGTCTAGCCAAAGACCCTCTAGAACAGATAAGAAAAATCCAATACAGAAATGTGTCAAATCGTATTAAATATACATTGTTAAGTGCCAAGTCTTACACAACTAATTCACAAGGAAAAATTAACTCTTTCTTTGTGGGACATAAAGAGTTCCTCTGTACACTTTAGTGAAGAATTCTGAAGAGTTATATTTTTTACTCACTTTAATGTCATTTTTTCTTATTTTAACTTCTGTTTGAAAACATTTATGGACCATGATTTACTTTGCAGATACTATGCTACACTTGGTAGTGTAAAGCTAAATGACAATAATTTTACCTAATAGGAGCTCATAATTAAATGAAGTGATTTGGCCTCCAAGGATGTATGTTTTGTCATTACTGGGAACTACATGAAAATGACCTAAATAATGGTCAAATGGTAGAAATTGTACTGCTTTCTTACAGTTAAAATTATAAAATCAACACATTAGTAATAAGAACATAGATGTTGCAAAGTCGCCCTACATGACTGACTGCCTTTGGATTAAATTTATTAACACAGATAAAAATGAAGTGCAAGAATCCAATCAAGGATTATCGAACTTGACAACACAGGGAAAACAAAAAAGGATTTTCACTGTGCAAACTTTGTCAGTGTTCATCCTGGGGCTACTTAGAGGCCAGTGTAACACAATCTAAGAATCAACTAGCCTAGTTTCACAGTCAGCTGCTCTCCTATAATGGAGGTAGATGCATATAACTGTTCCATTTTTTGTATCATCCAGTCTAATCAACACTCTGATTATAATAATTTTAATATATGACATATTGAAAGAAAAACTAGCTTCTAAACTGACAATATAAGCTTGTAGGATTTCAACAGCTATGCTACGCTTGGCAAATTAAATGTGTAACTTTTAAAAATTAACTGATGATACTTTTTAGAGTTTTATATTTCCAAAGAGTTGTCATACAGTGCTTCCCTTGTCACAATTTTCCCTTTTTTAGCATTTTTCATTAGTGATACATTTGTTAGATTCGATGAACCAATACTGATGCATTATCATTAACGAAGTCCATAGTTTACATCATGGTTCACTCTTAGTGTTTTAAATTTCAATGGATTTTGACAAATGGATAATGCTGTGAATTCACCATTATGATATCACACAGAATAGATTCACTCACTGCTGTAAAAATGCCCTGTGCTTTACCTATTCCTCCTTCCCTGCCCTGATTTTACCTTATCTCTACAATTTTGCTTTTTCAAAAGTATCATATAGTTGGAATCATATAGAATGTAGCATTTTCAGACTGGCTTCTTTTGCTTAGCAATAATCATTTAAGATTCCTCCTGTGACTGAATCAAATTCAGGTCCAGTCACTTGATCCACAGCAAAGCCAATTTACAGATGCCAGGTTTTAGTGAAGGAAAGTATAGCATTTATTGCAGGGCACAAAGCAAGGTTAAATGGCAGCTCATGCTCAAAAGAGCCAAACTCCCCAATGGCTTTCAGGCAAGGGTTTTTAAAGACAGTGTTGGGGTAAGTGTGGTAGGATGCATTATCAGCTTGTGGACAATTTTCTGATTGGTTGGTGGTGAGGTAATAGGGTGATACTGCGGAGATCTAAGTCATCAGTCTTCTGGCACCAACCAGTTCAGAGTGTATGTGCTGTGGTCAGAAGTTTCCAATTGGTGGGGCCCTGGTTCCTGTAAAAACAACTCAAGAATGTGAGAGGGATTGTTATGTATATCCATCCAGGAGAAACAAAGGGTCCTGTGAGTCTGTTTTATGGTTGATATTGTTTTAGTTATTATTCCTTTTCTTGCTTGACTGCTTTTTCTTTGTTTCTGTTTTTTTCTCTTCTCTAATCATTAAATGCTTGAGTTTGTGCTTTAGAACACAGGGAAGGAAGGTCTAAGAGACTCAGGTTTTTTCCTACAAACAAGAGGTAGGGGACACAGAGGGGCTTGTGTCCAAGAGGCCCAGAAGGTCCTGGTCAGTTTTACTCCATGTCTTTTTGTGGCTTGACAGCTTATTCTGTTTTTGTTTTTGTTTTTGTTTTATATAACCGAATAATATTCTAATGTATAGATTTATCACAGTTTTCTTATCTTTCAGTTTTCAGCAATTATGAATCAAGCTACTACTAACATGTTAATGCAGGTTTCTATGTGAATATAAATTTCAACTCATTCAGATTTGCTGAACCATATGATAAGACTGTTTAGCCTTGTCAGAAACTACCAAACTGTCTTCCAAAGCAGCTGTACCATTTGCATTCCTTCCAGTAATGAATGACAGTCCTGTGGTTTAATTGTCATCAGAATTTGGTATTGTCAGTTTTGAATTTTAGTCATTCTAATAGGTGTATAGTGATACTCATTGTTTTGATTTGTAATTTCCTAATGATATCTATTCTTTATTCCTAATTTGTAATTTCCTAATGATATCTATACTTTATTTATAAATTTATTTCTTTATTTCCTAATGACATATGTGTATGTATAACTGATTCACTTGGTTATAAAGCAGAAACTAACACACCACTGTAAAGCAATTATACTCCAATAAAGATGTTTAAAAAAAAGAGCAAGCCACAGTGAATCGTTAATGAACATTGAGAGGACAAAGGTGGCCCCCTCAGAATAAGTGAGATTATTGCAGGGACGTAAAATGTAGGTATCTTTGATTGAAGTTTAATGGAAACTATTGTTTAATTTAATAACAGAACTTTACGGCGATGAAGAGTGGCCCCCGCTCACCACAACTAGAGAAAGCCCTCACACAGAAACAAAGACCCAACACAGCCAAAACTAAAATAAATAAATTTAAAAAATAATAATAACAGAACTTTATTGTTAGCTGAGATGTCCTTTAAAATCTGATGCCTATAAACTTCTGATTATGCTAATTCAAACTTGTATCTCTCTTTCTTGAGCTTTCTCACCCTGTGTGACAAAGAAGGAGGATATTTGAGTTTGAGGATCATACAACCTCATTTTCCAGAACAGTTTAAATTTAAAATTATCTTTCTTTTATTTCATAAACATAATTAAGGAAAGTTTAAAACATTCTTAAATGTGCCAGTGATTCATGGCAGATGGAAATTCAGTCAGGAATGGATTCTTTTCCTTCCCGTTTCATGACGAGTTCTTTTGCGTAGCTGCTGTCTGTTTACAAGTTGTAGAGGGGACTATGTAACTTACTTCTATGCCTAAAGTGTTTTAACCCGTATGTATCTTTATAAAGTTGTATAAGTGTTGGTGAAGATAAGCAGTGAAGCAGAAGATCGGTTCAGGTAAACATGAAAAGGATTTGTATGTTGCAATAAAGAATAAGTTTTCACTGCCCTAAGTTGATATGTATATATCAGTGAAGATCTACATATTCTAAAAGGCATCATTACTTTATCAGTGAAAATACAGGGCCTTAGATTCTGACAGATCTGGTAGCAAACTTCAGCATCTTCACTTGACACTTTGTGTTCCTAGTCGACTGCAGTAAATTTTTGAGACTACCCTACTCATTTGTAAAATAGGGTTATTGATGCCTCCTGAACAGGGTATTAATGTGGTGTCATATTAATACGATATTGATAGTACACTGTAGATGCTCAATTGATGAGAGGAATTAATGTTACTATTTCAAGAAAAATGGAGTCGATGGCATTTAAAAACCTGTTTTTGTTTGTTTTCATTTATATGTAAAATTTATCATTACTAAGATAGTATTCTAACTCATTAGGATAGAGTAATATAATTAGAGAGATTGAAATACAGAAATAAGCAAATGACTAAGAGATCATGAAGAAGAGATTAGATGAATTGGGACCTAGAATCTGAGCATTTAAGCCAGATCTTTAAAGATGAGCAAATCATATTTGGTTTGGAATGGTAACAACTAGACTTTTTGTTTTTTGTTTTTTTTTTTGCGGTACGCGGGCCTCTCACTGTTGTGGTCTCTCCCATTGCGGAGCACAGGCTCCAGACGCGCAGGCTCAGCGGCCATGGCTCACGGGCCTAGCCGCTCCACGGCATGTGGGATCTTCCCGGACCGGGGCAAGAACCCGTGTCCCCTGCATCGGCAGGCGGACTCTCAACCACTGTGCCACCAGGGAAGCCCACAACTAGACTTTTTAATATGACCAGGGACGATATGATAGTTCCAGACGTATTCAACATAATGTCCTTTATGGGCTTATAAAATCCTACATTTCATAATATACATACATCAATGTGATTTATATTACAAATGCATAGAAAAACAAACAAAATACTCTTGCTTCAAAAATATTTATATTTCTTAAAATTTGCCCATGACATTTAGTGACTCTAACCATGTAAATAAATTCCTATATCCTATTAATGCTGGTAAACACAAATGAAAAGAGAGAGATTAGTGCATTTAGTTGATGTGTGTTTCTGTGTTTATATACCATTATTAGGTACCATGAATTACCTGTGAAACTCATGAGCATTCTTTTCTACTTCAAGTAATATATATACATATGTCATTTTGTCTGGAGGCTTTTTTTTTTAAACTTTTCCCAATAAACAAGAGCCTTTGCAAACTAAGAGCCTTCAAAATGACCAGAGGGTCAAAGAATGTAACCCCTAACAGGTCATATGGTGCAACTATGATTTTCTCTTACAGGTGGCATTTAAACTATTATATTCCAATGACAAGAACCTCCTTGGAAACAGAGGAAAATGGCATAATGTAAGCTATTTCTGTGACCAGGATTTTGGCTCTAGAATGTGAAATAGTACATTTCTTCAATCTTAACTTACAATAAAATATGGTTTTGTTTGTGATAATAAAACAGACTACCCAGCAATAGTTGTTAAGGTTTTGGGAACATAGTTTATAGACTTATACCTAGCAGGTAATAAACTTTTTTATACAACCTGCTGTAATAAACTGGTAGATTCAATGGGGGTTAAGTCTAAACAAGCCAATATTTAATGAAATGTGATTCATAACATACGTGTAATATTTCAAATGGCTATTTCATTACTAGGTAGTTAAAATTAATTACAATTATACATTAATGTTTAGAATTATCTTAAAGGTTTGCTAGGCAGTACATTTACATATATGCCTGGAATTGGCATTTAAACAGGCATAACAATTTAATTCATTAACAGATTTTTAAGAATAAACCTTTTTGTCAAATATTATTCACTCATATAAAATCTGAACAGACATAATGGGGACATATTTTGTAATTGAGAGAAAGAAAAGGAAACACAGCTGAGATTAGCAATACTCACAACCTTTCCAAAAAAATGAGAAAATTTTGTCTTTCTGATAATAAGTAACTAACTGACAAAAAAACCATCCAGAGGTGTAGTATTTTATGGCAACTGAATGTCATTTTTGTTTGTGTCTGCTGATAGCTGTGTAAATTAAGTCCTATGTTGATCACCAATACAGAAGAATATATTAAGACACATTGTTAAAAGCCCCAAACTCTCTTTAAATCATTTAAATATTGTTACTCCTTTGAAAGTTGTTATATGCATTACTTTTTTAAACAGGAAATGTGTGTGTGTGTGTGTGTGTGAGAGAGAGAGAGAGAGAGAGAGAGAGAGAGAGAGAGAAGAGAGAGAGAGAGAGAGAGAGAGAGAGATTAATTACAGTAAATAGCATTGGTAGTATTGTCCTAATTCACCTCTTTCTGTTTCCATGTCCTATAGCACGAGGTGTCCTATACCTTCCACTAGAGACTGGATTTACTTCCCACCTCTTGACGTTGAACTCACTCCTCTGACTTGCTTTATCCACAGGGATATTAGCACATATAACACAAGCATGTTTGTTCGGTAGACTTTCTCTTTTAGGCTTCTGTTCTTTCTATAAGAATATAAAAGTCACTTCAAGAAGAACAAGAATCATAAGAACCAAACTTGAATCCAAAACTAACCTACATCTCCCAAACACAAGCCAAACGAGATATGTGAGCAAGATAGACAAAAGTGGATTTTTTTGTTTGTTTTTGGCTACAGAGTCTTATTATGAAGTATTATTGTGGCTATAGCTTACAACTCTGTTGTTTAGGTTCTGGTCATGCCCCAAGCCTTTGGTTCTGCGGCGGGGGGAGGGGGGGAAAACTTTGGTTCCAGGTGTTCTTCGAGGTAAAACTGCCTCCTTTGCTCATGCTTCAGCTGCAGGACTTGAGGTTTTGTTCTGTTGTCTCTGGAAAACGACTCATTATCTTGTTAGAAAGAGGAGAGGGCCAGTTTGGAGCTGGTTCTGAGGTTAGGTTACAGGTCTATCCATATTATTGCATGTATCATGTTTCATTACTGCCCAATAATATTCTATTGTTTGTGGGTCCTTTCAATAGTTGATGGACATTTGAGTTCTTTGAACATTTTTTCTATTAAAAATAATGCTGCTATAAATATTAGTCTATACAAGATTTTGTGTGGGCATATGTTTTTATTTCTCTTAGGTATATACCTGGGAATGGAACTGTTGGATCATGTGGCAACTCTATGTTTAACCTTTGGAGAAACTGTCAGACTGTCAAAGCTGTTGCCTCATTTTACAGTCCCTCAGCATTGTATGAAGGTTCACGTTTCTCCACTTGGTTGACCATCCTACTGACTGTAAAGTGGTATTTTGGTATGGTTTTGATCTGCATTTCCCTATAGGATAGTGATGTTTAATTGAATATCTTTTCATGTTTCTATTGGTCATTTCCACATCTTACAGAAATCTTTACTAAGATCTTTTGCTGATGTTTTATTTGGGTTGTCTTTTATTACTGAGTTGTAAGAGTTTTTATGCAATCTGGCTGGACACAGGTTCCTTTTTAGATACATGACTTGAAAACTGTTTCACCCATGCTCTGAGCTGCTTTTCAATGTCTTGGTGATGTCATTTGAAGAACAAAGTTGTTTTGTTTTTTTTTGGTGAAGTCCAATAGATCTGTTTTTGTCTTTTGCAGCTTGTGCTTTTTTTTTTTTTTTTTAAGGATAATCGCTTTACAAAATTGTGTTAGTTTTTGCTGTACAATGAAGTGAATCATCTATATGTATATATATATTCCCTCCCCTTGGACCTCCTTCCCATGCCCCCCATCCCACCCATGTAGGTCATCACAGAGCACCGAGCTGAGCTGCCTGTGCTTTATAGCAGGTTCCCACTAGCTATCTATTTTACACATGGTAGTGTATATGTCTATCCTAATCTCCAAACTCAACCTACCCTCCCCTTCCTGCCCCCCTGCACCATGTCCACATGTCTGTTCTCTACATCTGTGTCTCTATTCCTGCCCTGGAAATAGGTTCATCTGTACCATTTTTCTAGATTCCACATATATGTGTTAATATATGATATTTGTTTTTCTCTTTCTGACTTAGTTCACTCTGTATGACAGACTCTAGGTCCATCCACATCACTACAAATGACCCGATTTCTTTCCTTTTTATGGCTAATATTCCATTATATATATATACCACATCTTCTTTATCCGTTCATCTGTTGTTGGTGTCACACATAAAAGGCCTTTTTCTAGCCAAGTCCAGGAAGAGATACTCTGATATACAGGCATACTTCATTTTACTGCCTTTTGCAGACACAGTGTTTTCTACAAACAGCAGGTTTGTAGCTACCCTGTGTCAAGCAAGTCTACAGGCACCATTTTTCCAACAGCTTATTTTTAATAAAGGTAAGTACATTGTTTTTTCAGACATAACCCTATTGTACACTTAATAGACTATAGTGTAAACATAACTATTATATGCACTGGGAAACCAAAAATTGTGTGTGATACACTTTATTGCAGTATTTGCTTTGTTGTGGTGGTCTGAAACTGAACCTGCAATGTCTCTGAGTTCTGCCTGTATTTTCTGAAGTCATACAGTTTTAGCTCTTATATGTTGTTATTTTTCTCTTCTTGTTCTTTTGGCAATATGACAATGTACTTATTAAGAAAAGTTTATAAAATAAGTCCTACTATATGGAGATACAATCTCCCCTGCTTTGTTTATTTTCCTGATTTTTTTCTGCTATTGTTGGTTGATTATTTGTTTTCTATGAAACGTTTTAAATTAGTTTGATGAAGAACTCATAGGATTTTTATTTGAGATTGCAAGAAAATTAGAGATAAATTTGTGAGAAATTAGCATATTTAAGTTATTTAGTTTTTTTCATCTACGATAATAGGCTATGGACTTTTCACCATCTTTGACTTCTTTAAACAATGACTATACAATCTCTGTTAGATTCTTGCACATCTTTTCAAATATTTACTCATAAACAATGTATATTTTTGATGCTATTGTAAATGTCATTTGTACTTTTAAGACAGTTTCTAATTGTTTGGTACCAAAATACAGTTTTTTTAATATTGAACACATAGCCATAAACTTACCGAATTCACTTATTTATGTCAATAATTTTCCTGCAGGTTTCTTTGTATTTTTTATATACACAATCATCTCAAACAAAAATGAGGGCACTTATTTTTTTCTTTCTAATCATTATTCATTTTCTTTCTTTTTCTAGACTAATTTTGTGAGCTAGATCCTCAAGTACAATGATGAATGGCAACAGTGATAGTGACCTTTCTTGTTTCTAATATCAGTATTTCACAATTCTGTAGAGATTGGCAGAAAATCTTAAGTAATTAAGTTCCATTCTCTTCTAAATAAGCGTTGAGTTTTTCAAATACTTATTAAAGTGATAAGATCACATGATATTTCTACCTCATTCTTCTAATGGGGTGAATTGTACTTTATGGTTATAAAATGCTAAAACAAATTAAAAGAAAACACCACTTGTTCATGAGGTATCCTCCTTAATGTTTTATTTAATTTATTAACTGTTTTAAGATATCTGCATGTAAGTTTATGAGATCAGCCTATAATTATTCTTTCTTATAGTGTACTTGCCTGACCCACTTGAAACATATAATTGTCATTTCTTATAACAGTGAAAATGAATATGTTTAAAACATATATTTTAGGGTAGGAGTAGATGAGAAGTCTGTTTGGGGGCTTGTTAAGTCAAGTACTCTTATTACTCATCCAAGGGGAGGTGGCAAGTAGGAAATTGGATATATAAGTCTCAAGTTCAGACTTGGTGTGAGCATCAGTGTTTGAAATTGGGACTATTTGCAATTCGTGGGCATTTATGGTATTTAAAGGCAGGACACTCCATTCATACACCACTATTAAAGGAAAGAAGAAATTTAAGGACACATCCTTAATAAGATGACATGTAAAGTTCAATGAAAGGAGGAGGAACTATAAAATGAATTGCCAGTATGATAGGGAAAACCCAAAGGATGGAGACCTCAAAGTCAAGTAAAGAAATTGCTAGGTGCTGCTGAAAGGCTCATGTAGATGAGGTCTGAATTGACCTAGGAACTGGGAGTATCCTGGTCAGCAGTAACTTTGAAGAAAATTGTTGAAGTCTAGTTATGGGAAATAGAACAGAAAATATAATTAGATTTCAGTTGAGATGTTTGAAATAAAGTAACTGAAGTAATTAGTAAAGAAATGCTTTGAGGAGCTTTGCTGTAAAGATAAGGAGATAAACGATGATATCTCTGAAGGAAAATCTGAAAATAATAAAAGCTTTGTTTTGATTTGCTTTACTTTATGATTATAGTTAACATATCTGTATTTGTATATCAGTGAGTCAGTATGGAGGGAAAATTGTAAGATTAGTGACAGAAGGGGGGCAATTGTTGGTTTGATGTCCCTGAGTGCTGAGGAGTAGATGGAAATGGGGTTATTAAAATGTCAAGTTAACATAGTATTCAACTCATCCCTAAATTCTGTATGAACTGCGCTATATTTGATATTCTAGGCTAAATTCAAGCAAAAGGGACCACAAACATATCTCTATAATTTCTGTTTCTGGGATTTCCTCGTGGTCCAGTGGTGAAGAATCTGCCTTCCAATGCAGGGGATAGGGGCTCGATCCTGGGTCAGGAACAAATATCCCACGTGCCACGTGGCAACTAAGCCCGCACACCACAACTACTGAGCTCACGGGCCTCAATAGGAGAGCCTGTAAGCCGCAAACTACAGAGCCCATGTGCCCTGGAGTCTGTGCATCACAACTAGAGACAGAAAACCCACATGCCACAACTAGAGAGAAGTCCATGCGCCGCAACGAAGATCCTGCATGTGGCAACTAAGACCCGACACAGCCAAAATAAATTAAAAAAAAATAAAATAAACATAAAAACAAATTTCTGTTTCTGCTGAGGTCATTGATTATGCCATGTTTCAAACTTTTCTATATGCAACTGCAAGTAAGATACTTATCTCAGGATTTATTGTAGAAGAAAGGTCTCCTTTCAAAAATTTGTTCCCCTTTTCCTTGGAAATTCTTATTCTCAAAAAGAGAAATTTTTATAGGTAACCATATATTTTTCTCCTAATACCATGTTCTCCTTTTACTTTTAAAAATCTCCTGTGTGTATATATATATATATTTTTTAATAAGTTAAATTAGGCAGGAATATACTTTTTAAATGAATGGAAGCAGCATGATTAAATAACATGATGAGCTAGAATTCTAATGAATAGCTTTATCATGTCAAGCAGAAAAGTAAGAGTAGCTTTCAAAATGTTTCACTATCGAAGAACCATTTTATTATTTTCTAAAATAAACCTCCTATTTATAGATACTATGCTTAGTAACTATACATTTGAGTGAACTTAACTGTCAAAGCCTCCCCAGTCACTACTGCCATAGGGCTTACAGTCCAATTAGTTCTGCCGTGGAATGTTTTGGGGGCAGTCATGGGGGCATATACAGAATTCTAAGGGATCCCAAGGGCAGATTTATGTATATACTACACTAAATAAGATGAAAGAAGACATCTAAGAAAAGTGATGATTAGCCTAAATTTTGAAGAATGAGTGTAGGAGTAGGTAAATAACTAAGGGAAAATGAATGTAACTCACCAGGGAATGCCTTTATATTCCCTCAAAGTGAGTATTTTACAATTAAATTCATTTTAACTAAATCATTCATAGTGTAAGTAGAGACATAAAAGAACCCCAAATTGATTTTGTGACATCTCAAATATACAAAACTTTAGTCATTGGAAAGTGTGTAGATATTCCAAGAAAAAAGCTGAGGGATTAAATATCTCCTAAAAGAATGTAGGTACTGCATAGGAAAAGGACAGTGGTACTTGGCAAATGTGTATAAATACAGAAAAAAAAATTAAAACACAGCACCAGTAATTTAAAATAAAAACTCCATAGTTTTTTGTGTAACTGTTTACAAAGCATATTAAATCGTATTTAACCACATGATCATATGTAATTGATAACAATTATTCTTCCTTGTATGTAATAGCCACACAGTTTTACTCAGAGATTTCTAAAACCTATTTTAAAATAAAATCTATTGCATTTATCTTGTTTAAATAAAAGTAAATGTTTAAACATGCTTAGTCTCATGCAAAACTATTACAATTTTTTATCATTTTGTAAGTACCCAATAATGCAGGTCTGATTAGAATGCTAGATGTGTGGAAAATGTGGAAATGAATGAGACAATTGCTATAAAGGAGATTTAATAAACCATAATGTGTGTGTGTGTGTGTGTGTGTGTGTGAGCACACACATGGCGAACGCTCAAAGGTATATATTATATTTGTTAATTCTTCTAAGCAAGACTATAAACAAGTTCTTATGGTGATAATCACTTTGGGTTTTCATGGAGGAAAAGATTACAGCAGGTGGTAGAGAAATTTAGAAGAAGCTTCAGAAAAGAAAAATAATTTGAGATTGATCCTGTTGATTTGATTTTGATAAACAATAAACGAGTGGATGAGAGAGGAGAGGAAAGCAGACTGGTATGTGGAGTCATGTGATTGATGTCACAGGGGAGAGGTCAAGCAAGTGTCCTCAGGGAGCAGAGAGTCCAATTCTGCCAGTAATTGGATCATGTGAACTGTCAAGTTTTAATCCCTCTCACAAATATACTGTTTCATTTCCATAATTCTATTCACTCACTAATTCCACAAGCATTTATTGATTTATTATATTCCAGAAAGGGCAGTACAGTCTGAGATGAAAAAGGTAAAGAAGATATAATTTATCACAAAGAAACAGAAATTAGTAGGAAAAAATGACTCATTAACAATTTATTGATCTGTGATAATTCCCATGCAATAACAATATTGCAAGTTAAAATGGTATTTGGATTAAAAGAATAGAGAGGGTGGCATTGGAAAACACATCCTGATTTTGGGTTCTGAAGTTGAACTACAGGAGTATACTGGAAAGGACACTGAACTGGAATTTATAAACCTACAGTTCAGATACTAGCTTGTTTATTCATTAGTTAAATCAATTCAGCCTGCTGAATTGACTGAGACGTGAACAGATCCAAGAAGAATTTATGTTTTATTAAATCAGCAATTGGAGTATTAGGGCCCTGTGGTTAACAAAGCCACATTTTGTTAATATGGCAGCCTAGGCATATTTAACACATTTTCAGAATTCCTGACGGCATAGCAAATATCATCCAGATATGTGTGTTACCTTTAATTATATCACATGTGACATTCATGGTTTCAAATATTTTACAGAGTCTTAATTTTAATCTGTATAGTTTTAAATTGTGTGAGAAAATCAAGAGTTATTTTTATGACAGTTCAAATTTTGCAGACATTGAATTTTAGCTATTTCAGGAATTTTTAATACTGATTAATAGTTTTAAAACAGCACTTTTATTTTCATGTTCAATGCCATTATATTTTTATTTGTTTTTTTCCTAAGAGTTCAAATATTAATGCAAATAAATTTTTAAAAACTATTGAATAATATTCTATAAAAGAATTGAAGTCTAATATTCCTCAGTTAATTTTATATTTCAAAAGTATGTCCTAGAAATACTATTGTATGGAGTCATTTTGTGTTAAAATTCTTTCCACCTTCAGATCTATTATGAGTCTATGAAATATATATTTTATTTAAGAACAAGTGGTTATATTAAAAGATTATATATTTTATGTTTAAAAACCTATAGAATACAAATGTTTTTTGCCATCACTTTTATTATATTAAATTATATTATATTTTATATTTTAATCCTCATCATTCAAATTTGTGCAAGTTATTTTCCCACTACACTTTAGAACAAGTCATTAACACTGACTATAAAATAAATGAGAAGAACAAAGTCACCTATATAGTCTCAGAATATGTAGACACGCAAAAAGTCATAATTAGAACTATATCATAAATCACCAACTTATGCAAAATGTAATCTATTTATTGTCAGCCTTTAATGTTTCTTTAGTAACATAATTATTAATTATAAAACTGATATCAAAATGGATTTCTTTTCTAGTTATCTTCTTTATTGTTAAAACATAAATTTACGGGCTTCCCTTGTGGTGCAGGGGTTAAGAATCCACCTGCCAATGCAGGGGGCACGGGTTCGAGCCCTGGTCCGGGAGGATCCCACATGCTGCAGAGCAGCTGGGCCCGTACACCATAGCTGCTGAGCCTGCACTCTGGAGCCCGCGAGCCACAGCTGCTGAGCCCATGTGCCACAACTGCTGAGGCCTGCGGCACCTGGAGCCTGTGCTCCGCAACGGGAAAGGCCACCGCGATGGGAGGCCCGTGCACCATGGCAGGGAGTGACTCCCGCTCGCCGCAACTGAAGAGGGCCCGCCTGCAGCAGCGAAGACCCAACACAGCCAAAAATAAATAAGTAAATAAATTAATTAATTTAAAAAACCACTAGAGTTTAAAATAATAAATAAATAAATTTTCCTGCTCAGTTCTCTATAAATCAATGGATTATTTTACTGGTTTCAGAACCTTTCTCTAAAGGAGGTAACATTCTAAACTGACTGCCACTGACTTTCAAAGTTTTTTATCTGCCACACAAAAATGTTAAATCTCTCTGTTTCTGTATATATGTCCCTAGAGGTTCTCTGCAGCATCTGATCAACTTGGTCCCTAACCAAAAGGTGACATGAAGTACATTTGTGTTGTTACTTCAGTTTTTCACCCATGGGGCATAGAAAGAGCAATACAAATCCCATTTGTAACCTTATTCAATTGTGAGAATCAAATGAAATAATATTTGAAAGTGCTTTGAAAACTAGAAAGCACTGTGAAAATATAAGGCATTGTTATTGGTATTAGGAGAACGACATTTTTCGGTCTGCATTATTTTTCCCTTCATCCTTGAAAAGTTATTACTTCAAATTGTATTCTCACAACCTCTGATTTCAATTCATCTTTGAAAATGTACACTGGATTGAAAGCAAGTTCTAGAAGAAGAGACACAATCAATGGGCTCCTTTATTTCCAGTTTCAGAGGTATTTACAGATGTTTTGCATATTGCAGTAGAGAAAAGGGAATAGAAATTTTACTCATTTTGATTGATTTGATTTAGCAGTCGCCACAGAAAGTGTGCATTGGTTATCACCTGGGTGTTCGCTATAATATAGAATCCTGGGCCCCCAGAAGATCTACTGAATCAAATTCTCAGGAGATAGGGCCAAGAAATAAATGTTTCTTAAGGTCCCAAGATGATTTTTTTAATACTAAGTTTGACAACTTTTGTGCTAGGGAAAGTTAGTATTGGATAGTATGAGAATAGTAAGCATTTGGTACAAGCCCAGATTTTAATAAACTGTAGCTATATTCTAATCAAACACGTTTTTAGTGGAAAAACATATTGAAGTAAGTTTTGTGATTTCAAGATTAAGCAACTAAAAAATATTTTCACTGAAAACAGATTTCAACATACTAAACTAACTAAAAAAGTTACAATTCCCCAGATTTTATTATGCTTATTTCTTGTTTGAAATATAGCCACTGGTATAACAAATCATATTTGAAGGTCAAATTTTAAGGATTGTCTAAATAACAGGGGATACAGAATGATTAAGCAGTAAAATCCTGGCATGCAGGAGCCAGAGGGACATTTAATATAATTTTTTTAAATATCTTTATGGGAGTATAATTGCTTTACAATGTTGTGTTAGTTTCTGCTGTATAACAAAGTGAATCAGCTATATGTATACATATATCACCATATCTCTTCCCTCTTGCATCTCCCTCCCGCCTACCCTCCCTATCCCACCCCTCTAGGTGGTCACAAACACTGAACTGATCTCCCCGTGTGATGCAGCTGCTTCCCACTAGCTATCTATTTTACATTTGGTAGTATATATGTCAATGCTACTCTCTCACTTTGTCCCAGCTTACCCTTCTCCCTCCCCATGCTCTCAAGTCCATTCTCTATGTCTGCGTCTTTATTCCTGTCCTGCCCCTAGGTTCATCAGAACCATTTTTTCCTTTTTTTTTTAGATTCCATATATAGGTGTTAGCATACAGTATTTTTCTCTTTCTGACTTACTTCACTCTTTATGACAGACTCTAGGTCCATCCACCTCACTACAAATAACTCAATTTCATTTCTTTTTATGGCTGAGTAATATTCCATTGTATATATGTGCCACATTTTCTTTATCCATTCATCTGTCAATGGACACTTAGGTTGCTTCCATGTCCTGCCTATTGTAAATAGTGCTGCAATATCATTTTAATAGTAGTATCATAATATTCATGATTACAGCATGAAATAGACTCATCCTGGAAACTTATTCTTTTTCATAAAAGGTAGAGCAGAATTAATCTGTATATGTCCTCCCCTTTTCTACCCACTGCAAAGACACATGATTATGAAATTCAGAGATGAGATGCCATAGAAAACTGGTGACAGAGAAGTTGAATTTGGGGATGTTGGTTGGTGTTTGATCAGAGAATTAGAACCACTTAGACTGATAGGGAATAAAGAATGTATTTCATATAATATGCCTTATATAATTACAGAAGTTGGTTAAGTAATCTATGTAAGGATGTTGCTTCTGTATCTGGTGTTGGGCTTGAACCAAACAGAGCCAGTAGGTGAAAAGGGAAGATGGAAATAAAAACCAGAAGAGTAAAGACACACCAGAACTCACAATGACAATCTGGAAACAAAAAGAACAGACTGAAATATGCATCTGTCACTCATCATCTTCAATCGCAGTGGTACAGGTGACCCATAAACTGAATTGGTAACCTTCACCACTGCATTGCCCATGTGGTTGGCCAGGATTTTGGAGAAGCCAAAGAAAGAGATCTGCTGGGATCTATGGATTTGTGAGTATGGCAGGTACCCCATAGCAAAAGTTTAGCCAGCAGATGAATGACAATGCATGGGAACCAATGTAGGATCTGGCCTTCACCAATTTTTAGAATGCAAACATGCTGCTACTTCAGGTCCACATTCTAAATCTCATGCAAGCTTCTTTTTGGCCAATTCTAATATTGAGACTTGTGAGGGGAGAATTCTGGAAAATGTGTTTCCAGCTTGGCTAACTTGACAAAGTACAAAGCCAGAAAAGTCCATACTTGTCAACCTGGCACCAATACCCACCAGTTTTAAATATAACTTAATGTTCAAAGGAGAAAATAGAAGAATTATGCTTCTGCTTAATATTACACAGTTTGGCTACACATAACCAAAACATAGAAACCCACTCCTCACAAAAAATACAAATTCCCATTCTTTTCTTTAGGTGATAGTCAGATGTTCATTTCTCTGCTGAGTTACATTTTCCCTTTTAATAGCCTATAAGTTCAATGCTTGATATAAAATTACCTAACATTTACAGTTTTAAATTAACTGGTCAATGGAAAGAAAAGAAAAAAGGGGGGTGGTTAGAATAAATACATTCAAATCACAATAAAGAGGAAATATTCATAACAATTACTGTCCTCATCCTGCAACTAGACATATGATCATATCTGATATTTATGACATTCTTCTTTTACTACTCTATATATTCCTTCTGTTCACAGCAAGGAACTCAGTGGTCATGAATACTTGCTTGGTGGGCTGACCCAAAGCTTCATTCCTAAAGAGTCTGGGCCATTATCTGTACTCCTGGTATTGGTTTGTTGTGGTTTACCATTTTCTCTAATCACAGGGCATGGTATTTTTTTAGAGACATTCTATGGATCTTCTGAATTCCACACATACTCCTTCTCATTTCTGATGTGTAATAGCAACCATTGCCCTTTAGTTGGGATAAGTCACTCTGCCCAGTACAGTAGTCAACGTTTTGCCTGCTGATTCCCTGTCAAGAGAAGGCCAAATTGGCCAGATGGTATCTTGTCTTCAAGTTTAATGGAACTCTTGCTGGATTCCCTGATGAAATCATTTTCCTTTTGGGAACTAAGATCTTTAGACCAACAGACTTCAGATGACATCATCAATAAAGATAGTGGTGAAAAGATGCACTCCTCTTTGACTCATGGACATTGAATCCTGGCTCTGAGGAAGACATCACATACATTGGTACACCCGAAAGGACATTACCTCATGCCAGCCAGGTTTTGCCACCCAGCTGATGTATAATATTAGAAAAGCTGTCCTACTGTTTTATCAGGACAAATACTGCATGGTCATGGGAACATAATAAGACCAGTGAACTCCATAATTATCAATCTCATTGTCATGTTTCACTTGCTTGGAGGTTGGTATTTTGGTCAGAAGTTATACTGTGTGTAATACTTTGATGGTGTTTTGTAAGTCCACTGATTTGGGTTTCAGCAGAAGGATTAGGTCAGAGAAGGCAAATCTATAACCAGAGTAAGTGTCTATTCCAGGAGGAACAAAGTCATGGCCCTTCCATGATAAAACTCGTCAACAATTATTAAGCTGCCATTAGGAAGCGGGCTGGTTCTACCAGGGAATAGTGGGATATGGAAACTTAGCATTGTGTTCTAATATTGGTAGGTTGAACACAGAGCAGTGGTTGTAGCTGGGCAGGCCTTGGGTGATTTGAAGTCATTTTGCTTAGTCCACATATAATATACATCCCTGCCACCAGGGCCATTTTGTATATGAGCCCTACAGGCAAGAAAAGGATAGCTGGAAAAAAAATCTGACTTTTATCTACAGGATAATTTACCTTGTTTAATCATTAAACCTTCTTCAGCATTTATATGGAATGCAAATATCTTTCTATTCTCTGCTCCTTCCAAATGGCCTACGCACATACTTCTCGCCAGACCTCCTTGTTACCAAGTTTCCTCCACGTCCCGGCCAGACCACTAGATCTATACCTCTGGCCATCTCGCCTTTCAGGCAAGTGAACAACCAGATGCATTCCTCGAGTCTGTTGGCAGGGACAAGCTGGTGCCCTTCATTATGGAGCTTCACACATGCCTGGCTCAGGACTCAGAGGAGCTGACGTAGAAGGTCTGGCCATTCTGGAGAAGCTGCAGACCAGCTGCTGCCCCACCGCCAACAAGGAGAGCTAGCAGATCAGTAATAATGCGTAAGTCAAAAGCATTTGGCATAACACTGACCTTCAGAGCGTAAGAAAAGGATGTTTTCCATTTCTGCTTTCCAAATATCACAGAAATTTCTCTTGTAGGCAAAACTTACTTGTAAACTTTCAGTGAATGTAATTTTGTGAAATAAAGTTTAGCTTACTTAGCAAATTGAGCAGAAAGCAGTCACAGAGGGCAATGTTATGGATGGGAAAATGGAAGACACTTGAAAAATGTGAATAAATTGAGAGTGGTGGTAAGGAAAGCAGTTGCCAGTGTGCTTTTCGTTCAAGTGACTGGGTGAATGGTTGAATCACCAACTGATAGAGATAATAAAGATGATAGGAATGACTATCTTATCTCTAACAATTAAGTTTCCATTACAACTTAAAAATCCAATTCTTCCCACTGAAATCAGAGAGTAATTCCATTGCAGCATCCTCACCACCTTCTCTACTATAAAAGTATAGCACCTTCATAGCTTTTGAAGGGTCACAGTGTTCCTACGACTAATTAACTCTCAATGTCTTGGTCAAAGGAATGTTCTAGGGGCCCAGCCATAATAGTAAGAGGGTGGCTGAGCAATCTATTATTTGCTTATAATAGATTTATTTCAAAACTTCTATCTCCCTGAACATTCAGACTTATTTTTTACACAGAATGTCAAGGTATTAGTATTCTATTCTGTGTAACAATATTGCTACAAACTTAGTGGCTTAATACAATAAAATTCATTATTTCACAGTTTCTGTGGGACAGGAATGCTGCCATGGATTAATTTGTTCCTCTGCTGAGGGTTTCACAAGCTTCCAGTCAGGGCTGCAACATAAACTGAGGCTCCACTGAAAAAGAAACCACTTCCAAGATCACTGAGGTTGGCAGAGTTCAGATCCTTGCAGTTGTAGGACAGAGAGATTCAATTCCTTACTTCCTACTGGTCAGAGGCTACCCTCAGCTCCTAGAGGTCGCCCACATTTCTTTGTCACATGGGGTTCCCCCAAATAGACATTTGCTTATTCAAAACCAGCAAGGGAGAGAAAGACAGAGAGAGAGAGAGAGACTCTCTCCAGCAATATCGACAATAAATTCCCATGTAACATAATGAAACCATATGCGTATAATCCTGCACATCCTGTCACTTTTGCCACATTCTACTGATTAATACATCACAGGTTTCACCTATATTCAAGAAGTGGGAGATCACAGAAGGGCATGAACCAGAGAAGTCAGTGATCACAAGGCCACTTTCAGAGTCCACCTTCCACACCAACGTATTTCCGAAACTTCAACTTCAGTGACTATAGGCCCCCCTGAGCTGTTTTTATTAGACAACCTAGAAAATTAATAACACTCTTAGGTGCTCAAACCAAAATATTAAATCCCTAATCCTATGTTAACATCATAGTGGGTATCCAGCTATATTTTTATTCAGATGCAGACATGTATATAGGGGTTTGCTTGCTGGTGACATTTGTTTTTGTAAAAAATGGGAGTCTGAAATAAATAAATAAATTATATATATATATATATATATATATATATATATATATATACACATACACACACACACACATACACACACACACACATAAATTACAGTCTTAAACAATTTTTTAAAAATCCCTAATCTTGAAAAGCCATTTCCAAATTGGTAAATTCAGCCCAATAAAGCCTTATATTTGATATGCTATGAGTCTATGTCCTTAGGCTATACTACGGTTGTGTGTATATACTCCAGAGTTTTCCTATTACTGTTAGCTGATGTCCTGTAATGTAATCTGCATAACAATACAAACACATAAGGCTACATATGAACATATTTGATACACAGACTATCTTCCCCTAGAGCAGGCCTTAGACTTCCTTGAAGGAGAGTGAAGTTGGAGTCTGAAGAAAATTACCATCAGCTTATGAAAGTATCTGTCCTAAGTTTGACCAGTGAGAGGCTTTTATTTATTAGTTTCAAATAATTAACTAATTAGTTTGTTTTTAATTAATGTCAGAGACAGCTAAAACTACAATGATGTACAGAGGATGGTTTCCTTTTCCAGTAGGGAGGTCAGTGAAATTTGATTAAAATTTCTTAATCATACTGTTGATTGACACTTCTCAATCACATCCCTCCCATT
The DNA here is from genome assembly GCF_949752795.1 of Hyperoodon ampullatus. Taxonomy (NCBI): domain Eukaryota; kingdom Metazoa; phylum Chordata; class Mammalia; order Artiodactyla; family Ziphiidae; genus Hyperoodon; species Hyperoodon ampullatus. Next base: position 130,047,822 of record NC_136915.1, on the reverse strand, counting down.
AGAGAGTTCCAGTCCTATCCGCCACTGTGGTCATGTTACCTGGCAAGGCTGAGATGTAATTCTGCAATTCTCAAAATCACATTTTAGGCTTTGTCATCAGTTACTTACTTGAGTTTTAATAAGAGAAATGGGAATGCTCTTTCAAAATGCCATAGAGGGTTTCTGATTTCTCTTTCAGGCTTTGATTTGTTCATTTTAGAATTTAAAGTTTTCCGTTTATCTCTAAGACCATTAGAAGAAGCCAGCTTACATCAGCTGTTGTAATCCCTGTTTTAGTGTGGTAACTAGGCACCAGGTTCCATTTTGTCCACCAAGGCCCTGCCTTCCACCTGCATTTTATCCTGTAAAACCACAGATAACAAGTTTGAGAAATATTACTAAATCACACAGATTACTAGTGTTTTATTCACAGCTGGCAAGGAGATTTCTATGTGAACCCCAGATGTGTAAATTCCATTTTAAGGTTATGTTTCTTACGGACAATCCTGGTGTTAATTATTATATTTATTACCTTGGACCCTTCAGAAAAGAAATACACACTCAAATGGAAAATTTGCAGAGTTTAAGAAGGAAACAACTTGCAAAGCTGTGAGGGAGGTTTAAGGATAACAACAACAACAAAAAAATGAAACGCCAGTGTTAATATCAAAGAACCATCACCATCTTGTGATGGCCACTTGTATGTGTCAATTTTGTAGAGCTAAGGGGTATCCAGATAACTGGTAAAACATTATTTCTGGCTGTATCTGTGAGAGTATTACTGAAGAAGATTGGATTTGTGTAAAGTTCGTCGTCACCAATGCAGGTGGGCATCATCCAATCTGTTGAGGGACTGAATAGAACAAAATTGTGGAAGAAGGGCCAATTTTCCCTCTGCCTGAGCTGAGATGTACATCTTCTGCCCTCGTACACCAGTGCTTCTGGTTTGAGAGCCTTGGGACTCAAACTGCTACTTACACCATCAGCTACCCTGGTTTTTAGACCTTCAGACTTACCACTGGCTTCTCTGGTTCTCCAGTTTGCAGATGGTAGCTCATGGGATTCCCTGACCTCTAAATCGTGTAAACCAATTCTTCCAATAAATCTTTACATAGCTAGAAAACTAATATATGTCTATATATATATATATATATAATATATATATATATATACATTATATATATATATATATACATTATATATATATATATACATATAGCTACCTAGCTCTATCTATCTATCTATCTATCTATCTATCTATCTATCTATCTCCTATTGGTCCTGTTTCTCTCAGGAACCCTGACTAATGCACAGTCTAAGCCTAAAATAATAGCTCTCAAAAGGGGAAGATTTTTGTCACCAGGAGAGCCGTGGCATCTGGAGACACTTTTGCTCACCCAACTTTGGGGTTGTTGTTGGAATTTAATGTGTAGAGCCCAGGTATGTGTGTTCACAGAACAACCACCTTTCAGAGAAAGGGATTATCTGTTCCAAGTGTCAATAATGCCAAGTTTGAGATCTGGCCTAAAGAGTTAAAAAGTAGGGAAATTAAGAAAGTCAGAGAAAGTTACCTCTGAAGAGGGGTGACTGAAAAGGTGCTGTCATTCCAAAGTAATCTGGCAGAGCCAGAGACAGGGAATAAAAACCTGGTGTAACTTCTGCTTTTCTGACCTACTTACGCTTCCAAAAGGGTGAACCCAACTGTATATCGGATGAGAAAAAAAGCTGCACTGACACGGACTACAGAAATTCAGCCTCTTAGGGCACAGAGAAGAAAAAAGTGAGGTTAAGGATGAATCAGGAGTGGCAAATGGAACATATCTACCAGATTTATATGACTTGAGAGTATACATGACTATCTAGGAAAGGACTCTGAATAGAAAAAAAAAATCTAGAAAAAAGCGTTGAAAAACAACATGCATGTGATGTGGAGAGGAAAAGAACTTTAGAAAATATCAAATAATAAAGCAAAGAGATAGGAAATACAAATGACTTTCTCTAATGCTGACACCACAAATCTAGACGCATAGTCCAAATGGGGGCCAATGAATTTCATTTTTCTTTTCTTTTTGGTTTGTAGAGTTTGGATGTATATATCACCCAATAAGCATCAGACATCTTGCCTTGCTCAGATATTTGGCTTCCTATAAATTAGTAGCTTTTGAACTGTTTTCCCTAGATAACAAAACAGTTTGTATGGAGCATTCAAACTGCACTCCCTCCAAAACCAAATCAAAAAATATATATATATCAATAAGCTCTACCTTATTTAATTTGTAAGACTTACATGGGAAGAAATTTCTTAAGGCTAAATTTAAAAGACTACAATATGTACATTATTTTCTTTATTTTTTAGTCTTTGACCAAGAGTTTTAAAACCGTAAAGAGACATCATATGAGCAACATCTGAGTAAAGCACATGTGGCTTTTGATTTTAATCTCCTTGGGAGCACTGAATATGCCACAGACATATGAAGAAAGAAGAGAGCTGTGTGCAAAGCAAATTTTCTTTCTATATGCACACCTTGAGAGTAATAAAGCAACTATCAAAAGTAAAAATTTAAGGACCTTTAGATCATTTAAAAAAATGTGACAATAACAAACATCTTTTTAATATCCCTGAGAAGTTAAAGGCATTATTTCAAAATCAACTTTATTAACATTTTAGTAGTATTGATTTTGTGTTATGTGCACACACTTTGCACTTGTTCATGATGTTGAGCAATTTTTGTGAAACTGTCTCATTTACTTGTCCACCAGTTGCTTGCAAATATGAACTGAGGAGTTTCATAAACATCTGAACTCTACATTCAGGGAAAAGAAACATCTGTTTAAAAGAAAAAGAAAAGTTTCACAAATGTTTCAAGGGACTTACGATTAGATTGTCTTATGGTATTTTGCAGACTCAGCAGTTAAAATATATGTGTATGAATGCGGAATATTATTTATACGTTCTTAATGTCATAGAAGGAGAGGGTGGGGTGGGAGAGAGAGAGGAAGAGAGAGACATAGAGAGTACTCTCATAAAAAAAAGGAAAACCACTATATTTGTTTGTTATTAATAAAGCATGATAATTGGGAAGCACTGAGACATAAAAAGAGTACTGAGATTTCTAGAATTAGCCAATTACTATAAATTATTTAGCTAAGAACTCAGATGTATGTAGAAATTTTAATGGTATTAATTCACCAAGGAACAGTCTCTCAATAATTTTGATTATGCTGAGAATTTAGGCTGCGTATATGAAACATGTACTTTTTCCAAGAAATTCTTGCCCAGGAGGATTCGACTGTAACTTCATTGCTTACTTTGGGAACTTCCTGAAAAGTGTCAATTTATCTGACTCTTCAAATAGTCACATTCTCAGAGCAACAATTTGATGGTGCAGACAGATAAAACACTGCTAGCAACAACAGGCTACTTACTGGGCAAACCATTGACTTCTCAAGAACAATTTACTTAAACAAGAGTCACGGGACTTCCCTGGTGGCACAGTTGTTAAGAATCCGCCTGCCAATGCAGGGGACATGGGTTCAAGCCCTGGTCCGGGAAGATCCCACATACCGCGGAGCAACTAAGCCCGTGCGCCACACTACTGAAGCCCGCATGCCTAGAGCCTATGTTCCACAACAAAGAGAAGCCACCACAATGAGAGGCCCGTGCACCACAATGAAGGGCAGCCGCCGCTCACCGCGACTAGAGAAAGCCCGTGCGCAGCAAGAAGACCCAATGCAGCCAAACAAAACAAAGCAAACAAACAAAATAGTCACTTTTAAGCCCTCTACATCACTGTGTCCAGCAGCCCTAAATTCTTAGGAGAGGCTGCCTCCTAGGCTATAGTCCTCAGTAAGGTCCCTGAATAAAGCTTAACTCACAACTTCTATGTTGTGTGTTTTTATTTCATTCAACAATAGCAAAGTCTTTAATCACAATCACAGCCCCATATTAAAATAACAAGACTAAAAGCACCTGTACACAGAACCTAAAACCCTGTACTGCAAACTGCTGATATTCCCCTTCAGACTCACCATACCACTCTGTCAAGTTGATGGTCTTCCATACAGCAGGAGGTAAACTCAGTTTTTCTGATCAACATGTTATTCTTCTCATCTGTCAGGGAATTAACAGTTGAGAAAGTGGAGGTGGTATTTGCACAGTAGTGTAGTATTTATACATATTTGTCTCTATGCTCTTGAAACACACTATAAGATTATCAGTTATGCATCACTGAATCATCTGTTTCTAATGGGAAAATCTGGGAATGAATTCCCCTTACTCATGATAGACTTCAAAATTGTGACAATCACTCATGCAACTGCCTTATGTTCAGGAAAAATATTACCTAAGTTTAAGCACAATTAGGACTAAGAAACTCTTACCAAAAAGTCAAATGAAAGTCTTTTGTGGATTATGACCCATTTTAGGTTATATGGGAAACTATGACCTTCCTCTGTAGTATGGGGAAACTGCAACTCACGCCTAGATTTTGGGAAACACATGGAGGTCCAGAAATCATAAAGCAAAAAGGAATAAAAAAGTGTGAATACATAGAAAATGAAGGTACCTTCAAGGAAAATACACTTTAGGGAAGCAACTTGGTATGTGTAAATGACTGTATGTAATGTTTGAATGTAGCAATTTGAACTTAAAACATGTGTTAACAAAGTCAGACTATAGAATCCTCTACTACCTCTGAGCAGGACCACAGCAACCTTAAAGTTCCTCTTAACTAAACTTTAGATAGGTTTCTTCCTGACTATCAGCCTGACTTCCTTTCCTTAGAGCACTTACTTCAAATAACTTGCAGTTGGAATTTTTTTCTTTGTGCCTTTGAGAAATAAATCTCCTTCCAGCCCCACATCCGTTTTAAAACCCTTGTCTTCCTCAGTGGTCTGGGAGTCATCCCTTTTAAGTGTAATCATCAAGGAAGGAAGCTCCCCAATCTTCTAGTTTCTATGGGAGGGTAAGACCCTAACATCCATAAGCCACAATTTGCGGATATGGATGGCTTAGTCACAGAGGAAAACATTTGCAAACTCAGGAATAATAGCAAGATTAACGGCAAGTCAGTGTTTTTATTTTGTTGAGTTGATAAAATTCTACAAGAGGAAATTTTCTAAAATAAATACAACCTGTAGAAAACCAAGGCTCTGCAAGGCATGGTAAACATTCAAAAGAAACCCAAACTAACATCCAAAATATTCTAAAAAAATTAAGATTACTCAGTCAATGCATCCCAAGGAGACAGTAGATGAAGGAGTTGGATTGTGTAACATTTCTTACAAGTTCGCTGTAAATACATTGCCATCTTTCCCATTTTCCCCTGGAAATTCTTTTTCTTAAAAACTGTCCCAATTCTCCCCTTCCTGGCTCTCTTTCCAACTCCTGTACCCTCACCCTCAGTTCATTAGAAATAATTACTTACAGAGCACAAAATGCTTTCTTATGTAAATTTAAGAATGTGCTGCTTTGCCTTTCCTTTATTCTACTGATGAGGCCAACATGGTGCAAGACTAAAACACGTTAAATATCTACCTTGGAAGACTCTGGACTCACAACACTGTGAATAATTGTTCTTAATAGTTATTACTGTATCAGATGAATAATTTCTCCTTATTGAGTGTTCACTGAAAAGGTTCTTATAAATAGCATTATTCACATTTATGGTACTAAAGTTGATTAATGGATTACAGTATTAACATCTCTTTCTTTGACAGTATAGTGAAAATAAGGAGATACCAAAATTAGGGAGAAATTCTGGCTGTAAGTAAGATTATAATTAAAAAGACTATGAGGAAATAAATATGGATAAGGCTGTATGTTACATATCTTAATCAGTTTAGATCTTCATTTACCATAACTGTGAGTAACCTAGTGATCTCAGGCACACAAATCTTTCTTCATTGCAAGACATCTCCTGGACTCCTGACAGTGATGTTTACTAAGCAACACAGATACCAAGATTTTTAATTAAAAAAAAAAAGTTATGATGCATCAAGATGACAGAATGCTATATTTTAAAATTCACATTTAACAGAATATTTATTAGCAGGAAATATGGTGCTAATATAAATCACATAACTAAAAAAAGCAAGATAACAATAGCAGATTTAGTACTATGACATTTTGCAACGTAAGAAAAGTCTATAAATATACACAAAAATAAATAGCAGTTACCTTTGTTTAGCAATATTTTGAGTGATATTTATGTTACTCTTTATTCTTAAATGGGCTTTCATTTTTTTTATAGTGATCATATCTTTTATGACCAGAAACTTCCTTTTCACAGGCAATCAAAATCTCAGTACACACTATTAAAATGAAGCAACACAAAAGCAAACCAACAACAAACCAAACCAAACCAAACAAAAATTTTGGTGACAATAAGAAAACAAATATTAAAACATCAATGCTTTTAAAAGCTTGTTAGAAATTCTCGTATTCATACAGAATGTTTACGTCTAAATTACAGGTTTTATAACCCACACATGGCATTGGATATAAATGGGGCCATATCAAAAATAGTTGTGTGTGTATATGTTGTGGAAATAAAGACAACCAAAATGAGAAAAACAAACAAGCTATGTGTATAGAATTTGCTTTAGTAAGGTAGCCAGCCATAGCCACTGTCACTTGAGCTTGGCAAAGACTCAAAGACAGGCAGGAGGTGGAACAGCTTTACAAAGAATAGATTAAAGAAGAAATAGCTTCAGATATGTTCTGATAGGAGATTGTTGGCCTGGGGAAGCCAGAGGTGGCTAACTATGTGATTAGTTTGAAGAGCCTATTTGGATTTTTCTGGTTGGTCCTGAGTTGGAAGCAGGGGCAAAATTAAGCAAGTTGGCAATCATTGACCAAATCCTCACCATTTCAGTCATTTGCTACAGAGGTAGTGGGTTAGAGTTCTATTGTCATATATCATCTGCCATTGGCTGTTTGTATATTCAATCTCTCCGTCCCCCCCCTTTAGGTCATTCACTGTCTTATGAGATGTTTCTTGAGATCCAGATCTTTGCTACTTGGGAATTGTTCAGCTGTCATCATAGTCAACTGTATTACCAATCTTATTGTTATTGTTATTATGCCACCATGACAATCATCTGATGAAAGAGTGGATGAAAGAGGCACAGAAGCATTTAAAATTCTGGACTGAATGAACAGATGAGTATCATGATCACTATGATAAAAAGAAGAACAACTAAGCCTCTGTAAGATGCCTCAAAACCAGGAACCCTATTTTCCCAACCTAGGTGTACAGAATAAATCCCATAGTCCATGAAGATCAACCTTAGAGAGCCAATTATCTTTGTCCTTAAGGTAATATATAGCCTGTTCCACCTGCCTGTTGCATTGATCCAAGTACGGAAAGAAGTATTAACAACGACACAGACACCACGACTAGCCAACAAGAAATACACAGCAATGTGATCGTCCTTTACTACTCATGCCAATGAATTAAGACTGATTTGTGTTCCATCTATGGCAGAAATGGTATTGTTAATAAATTCATCTAAAATTAGTGATAAGTTTCTTACAGTCTTTTCTATTTATATTATTCCCACTAATGGGAACATCCTTCTTACTGTTACCAGTAATTCCTCTGGTAGAGTGCATGAATAAGGGTAGCTTCATCTGGGACTTGTGTCTGAATTGGACGTTCTAGCTTTGGTGATTTATAAACTTAGGGCTACTGTGTAAAGAAAAGTCTTTAAATACTATCTGCAAACTGCACGATGTATCCATCTGAGGCAAACAGGACCATGCATCCTGGCCACAAAGAAAACAGTACTGGTAGAGGTAAATGGAAATTCAGGGGAAAAAGGAATTGTTCAGGACACAAGGTGGAAATCAAGGCCTTGAATTAGCTAGGTTACATATTGGGATCTATATTTGTAGTTTTTACATTGCAAATGTTTGACCCATCATCCTGTGAAGGTTGTTGAATGAAAATTTAGAATTATTTAGGGTTTGATTAATAGATTGTAATGATTGGTTCTTTCTCTGATAGAGAACACAGGCTTATTTGTTTGAGGTCATTTGCCCATGCAGGTGCAAATGGAAACTCCACTGCTTATAATTCCCTATAGTCTCATTTGATGAAATTAGACTTACCCAGAGGTTTTTATCAGAGGATCTAGCGATGGATGGCATATCCAGCCATCAGTAAAAATAGAGCAGCGGCTACTGTTTGGGATAATCTAAGAATGTGTTAGAATGAGAATGTTCTGAAATAACAATTATGAGAAGGAGTAAAAAGGGCCATTTATAGATGGACAAAAACAAGGAGTTTATAGGAAATGAAAATTATTATTATAACAAGCAGTTAAAAAACAAAATGAGTATTAGGCAGGAGTCTTGGTTCTACATCTTGGGCAGAAGCCGTCTCCTTAGGCCATCCACCTGTTCCAAAGATCCTAAGGCAGTTGCCTGCTTCTATGAATCGGCTGCTTCTAGAGGAATTCTGAGAATTCTCAATTTAAGGTTCTCCACTGGAGTAACCTTTTAATTGTGCAGAATTCTAAGTTACTTCTTTAGTTCCAAAACAAGGACCCAAGGGGTGGCTCCCTGAAATTTCACTGCTAAATTAGCTGTCATCAGTACCTGATAAAGTCCCTTACAGTGAATTTCAAGAGCAGATTTTTTTTTGTTTTTTTAGTGTCACTTTAATAGACAGAATTTTGCTATTTAGGAATATGTTTTGAGAAGAAAGCTTTATTCTGTTTGTGGTTAGACTGAGTATATGAGTCCCTTGCGATATTTTGCCACATCTGCATGAATGCAGGGTCTAGTATTGGAGATGAAACCTATAAGCACGTGGACTTCTACTTAACAAAATTTCACGGAGGGGCAACCAATGTTTCCCTGAGGGAGCAGACCATGTGGCCATAAGTCCTAGTGGAAGAACCTTTGGCCAAGGGAGTTGATGGGTTTCTGAACATGTTGATAATTTTAATTTTATGATGACATCGATTCTTTCATCCTTTTTAGAAGACTGGGGTGGCAAGAACAGTGTAGTTTTTAAGTGGTGAAGCCTTACAGAATTCTTTATAATGGTTCCTGGCCATTTCCCACCTTTACAGTTTTTCCAGGATTGTGTTGTTGACAAGGGACACATGACCCTAAAATAACTTCAGATGTCTTTTTAAAAGTTCCCTCACCAATGTTGATTTAAGACAATAATCAATTTGTATATACTACAATAAGTAGTGTCATGAAGAAAGTTAGATAACATACATTTGAAATCTACTGGTGCCACCAAAAAGCCATCTTGGGAGTGCCAGAAGTTACCTGAATGAAGGGTTCAACTAGATCTTTTCCATTCTTCCTTCTCAAAATCTGGGGATAAGCATTGATATTTTTTAATGATACCTTTGAATTCTTTCAAAGGTTATCCTTTTAGGGCTTAAATAGGATCATAATGTTGGTTTAAGTTACTTGTTTGGCATAATTATCTTCTAGAACCTTTTTGTTTTTGGCATGGCTCTCAATCTTCATAATAGCTACCTTTTGGTGTTATGTTTAGTATTGCATCTGAAAGTTTCTTAGCTTGTCCAATATTGATGGGGGTTCCTGCAGAGGTGAGAAACCTCCTGTGTTTCCAAAGCATTCCAAAGTTCTGTAATCCTCCAAAAGTGTACCTGACATCTGTATATATTGGTCTTCTAGGGCTACCGTAACAAAATACCATGGACTGGGTGATTTAAACAACAGAAATTAATTTTCTCATAGGTTTAGCGGCTGGGAATCCCTTCAAGGTGTCAGCATGGTTGGTTTCTCCTAAGACTTCTGTCTTTGGCTTGTAGATGGCTGTCTTCTCACTGTGTCCTCATATGATCTCTCTTCCCTGTGCTGTATTCCCTGCTGGAAGAACTGGTGTGTCTTCCCCATCATATAAGAACACCAGTTCTATTAGGTTAGGGCTCCACTCTTATAACCTTAGCTAACCTTAATTAACTCCGACGTAGCCCTGTCGCCCAACACAGTTACACTGAAGGTTAGTTTTAGCATAGCAATGGAGGGGGGCACATTTCAGTCTGTAACACTGTATTTATGATTACTCTGTAGTCTTCAGCTGGTTGACAATCTCTGGTAAATGCAATAAATTCTTCCATCTGGGCTGACCTTCCCTCAGATAGAAGACTATATTCTAAGGGAGAGCTGGAATGAGCCTGTCCTGCTTGATAACCTCCAGTTTCAGTTTTAAGGAAGGATGCATCAATAAATAACACTAGATCAAGTTTCTCATGAGAGTCTCTAGTAAAACTGAGCGCAGTGCAGAAAAATCCCTGAGGTCAGAGAATCATAAAGTTCCCCCTCTCCTGGTGGGGGAGGGTAGTGGCAAGATTTAGGGTGTTATGATTGCGAATGGTAGTGAGAGGGAGGAAGCAGCAATCTCATAAGAGGTTAATTAGCTGGCTGAAAATTGTTAAAGCTTCTCGTCAGTAGTAATGTCTGTACTAAAGAGAAACCATGAGGTCAAGCAGGGAACCTAGAACTAGTTCACCAGAAGTATCAATAATTTCTACAGCAGCACTTCTTGCCCGAAGACAAGGGGGCTAAGCCTTTGAACCCAGGTGAGGTTGAGGCTATAGCAAGTGAAGGATATTTTATGGTTTAGTTGAAATTGAGTTAAAACTCCAAGGCTTGCCAAGATTTCTCATGCACGAATATACAAAAGGACTTTTTGTCATGTGGACAGGGTACTAAAGGAGGCTATATAACATTTTTCTTTGGGTTATAGAAGCTCTGGTCCTGTTTGGGCTCCCAGAGGAGAGAGAGTCTTCCTGAGGACTAGTCAAATCATAAAGTAGTGATGCTGTCTCAGAAAAACTTGACATCTATTGTCTGTAATATTCAGTTAAACCCAGAAATCGTACTGATTGGTGTGTTGTAAGGGATCTGGGATAAATTTGGATGGGCTTTAGTCTTTCAGGAGAGAGGGTTTTTCTTTCCTTGGATAAGTCACACACTAAATAATGGACTGTCTTGGAAAAATTGTCATTTTTCTTTTGAGATTTATGTCCTTTTTCTGCTAAGGCTGAGAAGCAAGTAAACAGATTCCTTTTTATAGGCTTCCTTGTTCTTTGAACAAAGTAGGAGATGGTGTACATGTTATATCAGAACTGAATTCCCCCACAATTTAGATTTTTCATTTTTGATATGGGACCTAGGAAAAATAAGAGGATATTTCAGTGAACCCTTGGGTCCTGACTGTCCAGGTGTATTGCTGTCCTTCCCAGGTGAAGACAACAAAGTATTGGCTGTCCTGTTCTAGAGGCACACTGAAAAATCCTGAGCAAAAATTCATGAGTGAAGCAAATAGCTTCAGGTAGAATGGACATTAGGATGGTGCTTGGGTTAAGTAGTACAAGTGAGCAAGAGATTATGGGTTTTTTGATGGCCCTGAGGTCTTGAAAAATAATTAACATCCTTGTGTGTTTGGTTTCTTTCCTAGAAGGACAGGAGTGTAACAAATCCTAACACTAGATATGAGAATATCTTTGAATATAATGCCTTCAGCTGTAGGTTTGATCCCTTCCTTTGCTTCTGACTTCAAGAGATATTAGGAAGGTTTGGATAATTGCTTGGTAGGATTCATCTGACCTTTAATAAATTCTGCTTAAATTATTTTTCCCATGTCAATGACTTTTAAACAATAATTTATTTTCTTAGAGCACCTTCAGGTTTACAACAAAACTGAGAGGAAGGGACAGATTTTCCGATATCCCCCTGCTTCCACACACGTATGGCTTGCCCCCTTATCAACATTACTCACCAGAATGGTACAATTTACCAACAATGAACTATATTGACATCTTAAACACCTAAAGTGCATAGTCAACCTTAGGGTTTCACCTTTCTGTTGTATATTCTATATGGGTTTGGACAAAAGTATAATGACATATACCCACCATTATAACATAGAGTGTTTTCACTACCCTAAAAATTCTCTGTGTTCTGCCTATCCATGTCCCCCACACCCCAAACCTTGGCGTGTGGGTGATCTTTCTACTGTCTCCATAGTTTTACCTTTTCATAAAGGTAATGTCATATAGTTGGAATCATACAATATGTAACCTTTTCAGATTGGCTTCTTTCACTTAGCAATATGCATTTCAGTTTTCTCCATGTCTTTTCATGGCTTGATAAATAATTTATTTTTATGATTGAATAATATTCAATTGTCTGGGTGTACCACAGTTTATTTATCAATTCACCATTTTGACATTTTGAAAGACATCTTTGTTGCTTCTGAGTTTTGACAATTAAAAATGAAGCTGCTATAAACATCTATGTGCAGCTTTTTGTGTGGAAATAAGTTTCTAATTCCTTTGGGTAAATATCAAGGAGCAAGATGGCTGAATCATATGACAAGAGTATGTTTCATTGTGTAAGAATCCATCAAATTGTTTTCCAACTGAACTGTCTTCCATTTTGCATTTCAGCAAGCATTGTAAGAGACTTCCTGTTGGTCTACAACCTCACCAGCATTTGGTGTTGTCAGTGTTCCAGGCTCTGGACATTCCAATAGGTATGTAGAGGTATGTTATTGTTGTTTCAATTTGCATTTCCCTGATAACATGTGATATGGAGCATCTTTTCATATGCTTATTTGACAATTGTATGTCTTCTTTGGTGAGGTATCTGTTAAGATCTTTAGCCCATTTTTTAAACAATTTTGCTTATTTTCTTATAGTTGAGTTTTAAGAGTTCTTTGTGTATTTTGGATAACAGTCCTTTATCAGATGAGTATTTCTCTCAGTCTGTGGCTTATCTTCCAATCTTTTTGACATTGTCTTTTGCATAGCAGACCTTTTTAATTGTAATGAAGTCCAGTTTATCAATTATTTCTTTCATAGATCATGTCTTTTGTGTTGTATCTAAAAAGGCATCACCACATGCAAGGTCATCTGGGTTTTCTCCATGTTATCTTCTAGGAGTTTTACAGTTTTGTGCATTTCATTTTCATGATCCATTTTGAGTTAATTTTTGTAAAAGGTGTAAGGTCAGGATCTAGTTTTTTCCTTCTTTCCTTCCTTCCTTTCTTTTTTTTTTTTTCTGCATGTGGATGTCTAGTTGCTCAAGCACCATTTGTTGAAGACACATATTTATTGCATTGTATTGCTTTTGTACTTTATCAAAGATCAGTTGACTATATTTAGAAGGGTCTATATCTGGGCTTTCTTTTCTGTTCCATTGATCTATTTGTCTATTATTTCACCAAAACTACACTGTTTTGACTATTGTGCCTTTACAGTAAATCTTAAAGTCAGGCAGCACCAGTCCTCAAACTTTGTTCTTCTCTTTCAACATTGTGTTGGCTATTCTGAGTTTTTGTCAGTAGTTTTTTTAGTCCATAGAATGTCAGGTACATTGTCAACTTTATCTAGACTGTGCATCAATTATAATGGAGAAGGCAGTGATGTATCCAAGGGAGACACAACTGGGTTAGGAAGAGAGGAATTACTTGGAATCTCAAAAAATTGTTCCACTGCTGTGCATTTAATATTACAATTCCACTTGCAAAGTAAGTCTCCCTCTATTAAATTTTCAGCGGTGATAACACAAGCAGGAAGAAATGTATTTTTGCCAAGACCTCAAGCATTTCAATTAAGGGCTGTGAGAGAGGGAAACTCTGAGCTATTTAAAATACCTAAGACCTGTAGGGTATGTTTACTCTGAGTACAAGGTTAAGCAAAGGTGGCACTGTAAAGTATGGCCAGTAGCACCCATATCTACTGATAAGTGATGAGGTTGCCTTTCTACATTTATAGCTAATTTACCTTGTGTGTTTAAAAGTTAGGCAGGGTATTGGGCTTTTATTTTCCCTTCCTTGCATCACCCTCATTGATTTTAATTGAGGCATTTTTCTTTGTTTCTTTTTTTTTTTTAAGATGGGCAATATTTTTTGAAGTGCCCCTTCTCCTTACAATGTCTCTGAGAGTCTTTGCCAATAGGTGGTTGTTAAGAAGTGCAACACCTGGCTATTGGATCAGCAGGACCACAGTCTGTTTAGAGCCATGTTTGATTTTCTTTTAAAGTTCTTTTAAAATGTCATGCCAATTGATGTGGTTCAGGTAAAGAGCTATTTCTCATTCTAATTCTGTTTGTGAATTAGGGAAACTATTGAGAAAATAAGATGAAAGTACTACTGTTACAGTAGTACTTCCTTTAACTTCCAAATATCATTGGAAAGTATTTTCCAGTCTATCTTGAAAATCTTTAATTTTGACTTTTCTGTTTGCATAATTGAATTAATTGGTTCAATCTACTGTCAGTGAAAATCAATTAACTTGAGATGTCTATGGAATTATAGACTGGGACTCTAATAAGAGCTACACTTATATCCTTAAATATTATGTACTACATGTGGGTTTTCAGGAGTTAGTTTTCGAGTTGTAACTCCAGAATCAATTTATGTTTCTGTTGAGAAATCACACAAAGATGTACATGTCTATTATATCTCCCATGAAACTTCTCCCTTAAATAAAGACCTTCTGGATTTGACGCCAAAACATAAAATTCTCTCCTCTGTTAGACTGAAAACTAAGTTTTGATTTATAAAGACAGAAATAAGAAATTCCTTGGAGATGTCTCTTGAATAAGTTAATTTTAGTGAATTTCTCCTATCAAGGATACAGGGAAATAAAAGCTACACAATCCTGATCATACTTTTTATGCTTAATCGATCTAATATGAAATGAAATAATGGTCTGGTAAAATTTTACAAATTGGAAAAAAAAGTCGGCAGGGGTGCTAGAATCTTGCAATAGACTGTTTCACTAAGGAAAGGAAGAATGAACAACCACTTTTTTGTAGGAATTACTAATCAGATATGGATACCCTCCAAAAAGGGTTTATAGCTACTCCTTTTTCTTTCAGTATGCTGTTTGGGGTCAGGAGGATGTATGTCATTTTCCCTTTCCATCTTTCTGCTCTCGAGTTTAAAGAATACTCTTCTCCATGTTTGACGCAAAAAATTCAAACTCTTCTTTACAGGTTCCATAAGACTGATATGTAGGCATAATATATGACAACACTGAAAATAGCAAGGAGGAATGGGAAAGAGGAGAGATTAAAATGAGTCCTTTTCGTGATCCCCCAACCCCACATCCATCACATGCTTCAGTCTCTTGACAACATTTTTTGCTCAGTGACTTACATTTGTTACTACGCAGGTATTTACAAAGAATTCATTGATACACTCTAGCTACTCTCTAAAATGTAGATGAATTGTGCCTTTTTAAGTATACCCAAATGCACTATGATTACCATTTAGACATTTCCCTTTAGAGTCCAAAATAAATAAAAGAGAAGCAAAGAGGAATATGAGAGTGAACAGATTTGCTGTCTGTGCATCATATCCACAGCCCTGATCTCTTTCATAAGTTTCAGTGGCCCGTGTGCAACTACTCTATCTGACATCTTCATCCCATTGGCTAAAAGGTTTCTCAAAATCTACATGCCTCAAATCTAAATCTTTATTTTCCTAAAGGAATACTTAGTTCAATTTTTCCCTTCCCACGAAATGCCTGGACACAGTACACAAGCTAAAAGTTGAAAATCATAATTGGCTTCTCCTTTTGTTTCCTCCTCTCTATGCAGAGATGTTTAGTACAAATGGCAAGGACACCTTAGAGAAAGGATGCTGGACTTTCTGATGATTAAGACACTAATGCTTCCTTGATGAAATATAGAGACATCTGGAGCGTTCTGGAGGAGAGAGTATGAGCGGAGGCACTTAGGAAGCTAAAGACGGTGATTATATACGAGCTGGTATAGATGTACTTTACTGTTTAAAAAAAGCAACATAATTCTGGTGATAAGTAAGGGGTGAATGCATGTTATTGCTAAGTGTCATTTATCTAAAGCCCTTCTGCCCTTACCTGTACAGTACATTGTGAATCTCTACTGCTCTCCACCATTATGGACACCACCCTGGCCAACCCCATTCTTCTCTGTCACTGCTGCAATCCTTGTCTACCACATGGATAGTTACTACAGAGTACCAAGAAGAGTCTCCTCAATGAACAAATCGGATCACGCCGTTCTCCTGATCAAAACCTTACTATGGCTTTCCTTTGAAATCAAAGTGAAATGCAAACTTTCACCTTTGCCAACAAATTCCTACATTATTTCAACATTGTTATGTTCCACACTTCACATTCTACCACCCCCGCTGCCTTGTTCATTATTACTTAATCACACTAACCTTATTTCTCTTTCTAGACCAAACCAAATCCACTCTTACTTCATGACCTTCTACACTTCCTCAGGCCCTTTAATGAGCCAGCTGTTCTCTACTTTGTAGTCTTACCTAAAATGTCGCTGCCCTAAAGGACATATTTCTGACCAACTCATGAGGTATTTTCTATCACATTAAGCTGTTTATTTCATTCTTGGCATTTATCAAAATTTGATTTCTTTTTTAGTTTTGTATTTTCATTTTTATTGTCTGTGTTTTTCAAGAACACATAGACAAATTTATGTGAGGGAACTTGCTTTATTTTCATAGCTGGTGACTGGTCATACTGGTGACTACTCCCAGTATCAACACACAGTAGAACCTCAATAAACTCTTGCTTAATAATAAAATAATCACTGCTGCCAACAGTATGACAAACAAATCTTCTCACAATCAAATGATATAATAATGACATATTACCAGACAGTAAAAATTGCTATCTTCATTATTTTTATTTTTGTTAGAAATTCTAGCAAGTTTCTCTTTGTAATAAAGTTAACTTTTGAGAAACAAATGAATATTCGCAGGAAGAAGTGAGATGAAAATTAGGACCCCTGAAATCTATACACAACATTGATTTTTAAATGGTGCCTAAACTACAGCAATTCTCCTTCACAGGATAATTATTCAGACTGAGTGATTGTCATTGAATCAAAGTCTTTTCACCTGTTCTGAACTCACTGACTTTAGAAATGAGTTTGAATGTAGTTACTGAGAGTTATGGGGAGAAAGAAAGATTTCTCTCATAATGTTCAAAGCACTTGTAGCTCTACCTTTGCCCTGCCCCTGCCTGTGCTGGATTTAAAAGGAAAAGAAAAAGGATTCACCAGGTTAGAAATAAACATTTTCATTACTCTACAGCAACCAACTGAAACATTTAAAAATCAATTTTGGTTGATTTTTTTCTGCATAAAAGAAGTTGATAAATTTTATAGATTGATTTTTGTATTGCTTTTGAATAATTTGCAAACGCAACATGTGGTAGAGCTACCATATATTTAGGACTTACTTTGGACCACTATATTTTCTCATTTAATCCTAACAATTATTTAATGACATTGATTAGAATAATCAGTTTTACAAATGAGACCCTTAAGTATAAAAAATTTAGGCAACTCATTCAAGTTTATATAGCTCTGAGTAATAGTGATGGAACTTATTCCTAGGTTTGTCTGACTATAAAGCCTCTGACTTATCCATAAGCAGCTGTCTCATATTTTTCCATCTACAGATACAGGGTAACAAAAAGACCCTTTAGGACTTATTTATCGACTCCTTTTCTCTTTTTAATATTAAGCATTACTATCATATTCTATTATTTTGAGAGGTTATTATAGTTGTTTCTCAAGTATTTATTTTAGAATAAAAAATGTTAGAGTTGAAAATGGACCTTCAAAATAGTCTCATTACAGTCTATTGATGGGAGTATACATTGGTAGGATCTATCTGGAGAACAATATATTTTAAAAGACATCACAATATATCTACTTCTAGAAATGTAATCTTAAAGAAAAAACCTTAGGGAAAATTAAATCTAATTTTATTATCTCTCTCTTTATGAAAGAATTATGAAAACCTAAGTACAATCAAGTAATTAATAGAAGATAAGTTAAGTAAATGATGGAACATTATGTAGCCATGAAAACTGTGCTATGAAGAGTAACATTTACATGGAAAAAAAGTTAACCTAATATTTGATTAAATAGGAATACAAAAATTGAACATAGGTTAAAGTCCCAATTTCAGCACTATATATGGAACTATGCATTAGAATGGAGAGAAATAAACAACATATGTCTGTTAAAGATGAATTTTTTTAATCCAAAAGAAGAGTCTAAAGTGGTGGGTATTTTTTGTGTTTGTTTCCCAGATGAATGAACCTTTATACAGAATCACAGATTGATGGAATTTGAAAAAAAAAAACACAAAGAAACAAATATAGGTAGGCTCTAATGTTGCCTTGAGTATACTGAGATAAAGTGAGAAAGACTTGGGGCAGGCCCTCAGCCAAAGAGAAGAGTTGAGTTACTAATTCTATACTAAGCAGATTCTAGTACTTTCTAACGGCTGAGACAGAGGATGGGGTATTGTTGCTATTTGAGTAACATGGGCATGTTTAGAATGATAAATTCTCTCTCTCTGGTTAAATCAAGGACAGGTACTCCACTGGAAGTATCAGTAGCAAAGTCTGCTCTAGATAAAAGGGAAAGGTATTGTGTCCTCATCTCATTCTCACTCTTTCCCAAACACAGAAAAAACAAACTAAATGGGCAAACTGAGTGTACTCTTATCCTTTCCACAATATCAAGGAATTTGGCAGTAGACATCTTAATCTTATAGAGGGTGACCATTTCCACACACACACACATACACACATGACAGGGGCTGTGTCATTATCTCAGTGTTTGTTGGGTTCTGATGATGACAGGACATAACACAATGATCCCAAGATAGATGAAAGGCAGAATTTTTTATTATCGAATACTTACAGGTTTGGAGGGGGAGAAGGCTGCCACACAGGGCCAGGCAGTGGGTAATCCCAAAGAAAGGATTAACAGCAAGCTGTAACTGTAGGAGTTAGTTTATCTATGGCAAGCTGGCTTCCATGTATGGCAAGCTGGCTTCCATGTATGGCAAGCTGCACTGGTTATTTTGAATATTTCCATAGGTTTAAGAAAGAAGTACCTACCCCTAGATTTTTGGCATCTGGCATTTCTGGCAGCTGGGGGTGCATGCTATAATTTAGGAGTTAGTGTCCAGTAAGGGAAGTGGTCGGAGTTCAGGTTTAGCAAACCTGCTAAGCAGAATGAGAGTTTTAGCTATGATCTCAAAACTGTGTCAAGACAGCACCTGTGAAATGTGACATTACAACCTCTCCAGGAGAACATATATTTTAAAACACAGTCTATAATATATTAAACATAGCTTAGATTCCTAAGTTCAAATTGAAACTGTAGCACTGCAAGAAAGTTGATCTGTAGATCTGCAGATGTGTGTGTCTGTGTGTGAGATCCTTCAGTGTTTAACTGCTTTAGAGGCAGTTACCAAAAGGAAGCACTTTGTTTTCCAAAGAAGCTATTGGGAAGAAATAGGCAATGCCCCCCAAAATGGATTATCTCAAAGCCTCTTTAAGAAGACATTCACTGATATTGTAAAAATGTTACTATTGGCTATCTTGAATGGTTTTTGTTTCCTTTTTTATACATACTTATTTTTATGAAGTTTCCTGTAATGTACATGTTTATTTTTTATAATATGCCAAAATAATCATTGTAGCTAATATCAGCCAATTTAAAACATTATGATATTCAGATATACTCTAGATAAAGAATGTACTAAATATTAGCTTCCTATCACATTAAAATGTTAATGTTTTTGTCCTCAATGGTGAAAAACTGAAACCATTTCCACTAAGATCAGGAACAAGACAAGGCTGCCCACTCTCACCACTCTTATTCAACATAGTTTTGGAAGTTTTAGCCACAGCAATCAGAGAAGAAAAGGAAATAAAAGGAATCCAAATTGGAAAAGAAGAAGTAAAGCTGTCACCGTTTGCAGATGACATGATACTATACATAGAGAATCCTAAAGATGCTACCGAAAAACTACTAGAGCTAATCAATGAATTTGGTAAAGTAGCAGGATACAAAATTAATGTACAGAAATCTCTGGCATTCCTGTACACTAGTGATGAAAAATCTGAAAATGAAATCAAGAAAACACTCCCATTTACCATTGCAACAAAAAGAATAAAATATCTAGGAATAAACCTACCTAAGGAGACAAAAGACCTGTATGCAGAAAATTATAAGACACTGATGAAAGAAATTAAAGATGATACAAATAGATGGAGAGATATACCATGCTCCTGGATTGGAAGAATCAATATTGTGAAAATGACTCTACTACCCAAAGCAATCTACAGATTCAATGCAATCCCTATCAAACTACCACTGGCATTTTTCACAGAACTAGAACAAAAAATTGCAAAATTTGTTTGGAAAAACAAAAGACCCCTAATAGCCAAAGCAATCTTGAGAACGAAAAACGGAGCTGGAGAAATCAGGCTCCCTGACTTCAGACTATACTACAAAGCTACAGTAATTAAGACAGTGTGGTACTGGCATAAAAACAGAAAGATAGATCAGTGGATCAGGATAGAAAGCCCAGAG
The DNA here is from genome assembly GCF_949752795.1 of Hyperoodon ampullatus. Lineage (NCBI taxonomy): Eukaryota > Metazoa > Chordata > Mammalia > Artiodactyla > Ziphiidae > Hyperoodon > Hyperoodon ampullatus. The sequence goes on along the minus strand of NC_136915.1, from coordinate 130,027,424 downwards.
ATAAACCCACGCACATATGGCCAACTTATCTTTGATAAAGGAGGCGGGAATGTACAGTGGAGAAAGGACAGCCTCTTCAATAAGTGGTGCTGGGAAAACTGGACAGGGACATGTAGAAGTTTGAGATTAGATCATTCCCTAACACCATACACAAAAATAAGCTCAAAATGGATTAAAGACCTAAATGTAAGGCCAGAAAGTATCAAACTCTTAGAGGAAAACATAGGTAGAACACTCTATGACATAAATCACAGCAAGATCCTTTTGGACCCACCTCCTAGAGAAATGGAAATAAAAACAAAGATAAACAAATGGGACCTAATGAAACTTCAAAGCTTTTGCACAGCAAAGGAAACCATAAACAAGACCAAAAGACAACCCTCAGAATGGGAGAAAATATTTGCAAATGAAGCAACTGACAAAGGATTAATCTCCAAAATTTATAAGCAGCTCATGCAGCTCAATAGCAAAAAAACAAACAACCCAATCCAAAAATGGGCAGAAGACTTAAATAGGCATTTCTCCAAAGAAGATATACAGACTGCCAACAAACACATGAAAGAATGCTCAACATCATTAATCATTAGAGAAATGCAAATCAAAACTACAATGAGATATCATCTCACACCAGTCAGAATGGCCATCATCAAGAAATCTAGAAACAATAAATGCTGGAGAGGGTGTGGAGAAAAGGGAACACTCTTGCACTGCTGGTGGGAATGTGAATTGGTACAGCCACTATGGAGAACAGTATGGAGGTTCCTTAAAAAACTACAAATAGAACTACCATATGACCCAGCAATCCCACTACTGGGCATATACCCTGAGAAAACCATAATTCAAAAAGAGACATGTACCAAAATGTTCATTGCAGCTCTATTCACAATAGCCCGGAGCTGGAAACAACCTAAGTGTCCATCATCGGATGAATGGATAAAGAAGATGTGGCACATATATACAATGGAATATTACTCAGCCATAAAAAGAAACGAAACTGAGCTATTTATAATGAGGTGGATAGACCTAGAGTCTGTCATACAGAGTGAAGTAAGTCAGAAAGAGAAAGACAAATACCGTATGCTAACACATATATATGGAATTAAAAAAAAAAAAATGTCAGGAAGAACCTAGGGGTAAAACGGGAATAAAGACACAGACCTACTTGAGAATGGACTTGAGGATATGGGGAGGGGGAAGGGTAAGCTGTGACAAAGCGAAAGAGAGGCATGGACATATATACACTACGAAACGTAAGGTAGATAGATAGTGGGAAGTAGCCGCAGAGCACAGGGGGATCAGCTCAGTGCTTTGTGACCACCTGGAGGGGTGGGATGGGGAGGGTGGGAGGGAGGGAGATGCATGAGGGAGGGGATGTGGGAACAGATGTATATGTATGACTGATTCACTTTGTTATAAAGCAGAAACTAATAAAAAAAGAAAAGCAAGAAAAAAAAAAAGACCTTCCTCAACCCAAAATTTACTTGAATGCCAAAGTTAAAGAATATGTTTCTAGTATAAGTAATCCAGCAAGTTTCCATATTCAGCTTGCCAAGACTGAAAATGTAATCGTGAGCCTAGCGGATGCTCTAAATGCAAGAAGAGCCAATACAGTGAAAGAGAGAAAATCAGTCAAACCTGTGGTGGGAGATCTTGTAGTTGCAGAATACTCTGGTGACAATGCCATTTACAGAGAAAATTTTAAGAAAATTTTACCAGGAAATTCTTTTGAAGTGGAATTTATTGACTATGGTAACATTGTAGTAGTAAACACATCAAAAATTTATGAAATTAAGAAGGAATTCTTAACTATTCCTCAGCTAGGAGTTCATTCTTTCTTTAGTGGAGTAAAGTGGAACGAGCCTGATGAAATATGGTACAGCAAAACTGTGGATTATTTTGCTTCAAGAGTAAGTAATAAAACAGTTTCTTGTGAGTTTTTGAAAAAGCATGAACAGAAATGGGAAATAAATATAATTTGTGATGAAAAAAAAATGTTAATGTTTTCTGAAAGACTGTGCTCATTTTTATAGATTTGACATTTCAATCACCCTCATTATCATATGCTTTATTAAATATTTTCTACTGTCATAAACCCTGTTCATGTGGACAGAAAGTAAAAAAAACTTTTTGGAGCTCACTTTCAAAGAGCTTTGACCTTCCTTTTTTATGAAAGTTTTTATTTATCATTTGGACTTTTCATGTGTTACTTTTCAGTTGATCTGAATGTGTGATGACCTTTAAGATTTTGTTGATTATAAATCCTAGCTCCTAACTGTTTTTTATGTTTCATTTCCTTGGAGAAGCACAGATATAAGTAAGGCAATAGGATATAGGGAGAATAGTGGGGTTTTACCACTCCTCAGTAAATAGGGAAGAATATATAAAATCAGTAGGTTGTTTTTTGTCAAAATTAGGCAACTTTAGGTTCAGCATAAAAAAAATGCTGACAATTTGAAAATCTGAAACAGAATGGATTGACTTGCAAAGTGTTAAGTTCTTCCATACACACACACAAAAAAGTGGAAGTTGGATGATTATCTTTCAGGTATATTTCATAAGAAATTCTTATATTGAGAGAGAAGAATCAGATGATTTTTAAAATTCCAATTATGCAATTTTATAATTTTAAGAGTTTAGAAAGTTAAAATGTTTATCCTTTGAAAATAGTGACTTTCACCAAGACATAAGCAATGATTTAGCTAATTAGGCCTTTAGTTTTTAAATGTTTCTACGCTGATGATAATGGCAATGATTTGATCTATGCAAAGATCCAATCCCTCTGTGGGCACTGTGGGGCAGCTCAGACTCTGACCTGGCCCAACTCCTGCGTGTATTTGTCCCCAAAGTCCAAAGTTGCTAGAGCTAGACCACTTTCAGTTCTGGGAACACTCATCGTCCATTCAGATATTCCATAAATGCAGGGTTTACCAAGCCAATTGTCCTCTTCAATAAGTGGTGCTGGGACAACTCGACAGCTACATGTAAAAGGATGAAATTAGAACATTCTCTAACACCAAACACAAAAATAAACTCAAAATGGATGAAAGACCTAAATGTAAGGCCAGACCCTATAAAACTCTTAGAGGAGGGCTTCCCTGGTGGCGCAGTGGTTGAGAGTCCACCTGCCGATGCAGGGGACACGGGTTCATCTCCGGTCCAGGAAGATCCCACATGCCGCGGAGCGGCTAGGACCGAGAGCCATGGCCGCTGAGCCTGTGTGTCCGGAGCCTGTGCTCCGCAACGGGAGAGGCCACAAGAGTGAAAAAACAAAACAAAACAAAAAACAACCTCTTAGAGGAAAACACAGGCAGAACACTCCTTAACATAAATCGCAGCAAGATCTTTTTTGACCCACCTCCTAGAGTAATGATAATAAAGACAAAAATAAACAAATGGAACCTAATTATACTTAAAAGCTTTTGCACAGCAAAAGAAACCATAAACAAGGCCAAAAGACAACCCTCAGAATGGGAGAAAATATTTGCAAATGAAGCAACTGACAAAGGATTGATCTCCAAAATATATAAACAGTCCATGCAGCTCAGTAACAAAAAAACAAACAACCTAATCAAAAAATGGGCCGAAGACCTAAATAGACATTTTTCTGAAGAAGACATACAGATGGTCAACACACACACGAAAAAATGCTCAACATCACTAATTATTAGAGAAATGCAAATCAAAACTACAGTGAGGTATCACCTCACAACGGTCAGAATGGCCATAATCATAAAATCTACAAACAATAAATGCTGGAGAGGGTGTGGATAAAGGGAACCCTTTTACACTGTCGGTGGGAATGTAACTTGATACAGCCCCCTATGGAGAACAGTTTGGAGATTCCTTATAAAACTAAAAATAGAACTACTATGTGACCCAGGAATCTCACTACTGGACATATATCCAGAGAAAACCATAAATCAAAAAGACACATGCACCCCAATGTTCACTGCAGCACTATTTACAATAGCCAGGACATGGAAGCAACCTAAATGTCCATCAACAGAAGAATGGATAAAGAAGATGTGGTACATATATACAATGGAATATTACTCAGCCATAAAAAGGAATGAAATTGGGTCATCTGTAGAGACATGGATGGACCTGGAGACTGTCATATAGAGTAAAATAGGTCAGAAAGAGAAAAATAAACATCATATATTAGCGCATATATATGGAACCTGAAAAAATTGGTATAGATGATCTTACTTATAAAGCAGAAATAAAGACACAGATGTCGAGAACAAAGGTATGGATACCAAGGGGGAAATGGGAGGGTGGGATGAATTGGGAGATTGGGATTGACATATATACACTATTGACATTATGTATAAAATCGATAACAAATGACAACCTACTGTATAGCACGGGGAACTCTGCTCAATGCTTTGTGGTGACCTAAATGGGAAGGAAATCCAAAAAAGAGAGGATATTGTATACGTATAGCTGATTCACTTTGCTGTACAGTAAAAACTAACACAACAATGTAAAGCAACTATAGTCCAATAAAAATTAAAAAAAAAAATATATATATATATATATATTTAGGCTTCCTGGAATCTTGTCCTTTCCCTGTAGGGAATTCCTCATTCCCTGAATTTTATTGGTGGCAACGTTGAGCTATACTTATAAGAGCTAAAATACTGCTTTGTGGGCTCTTGTGATGCAAGTGAATCAGTACACATTGTACACTCCTTTTGTCAGGTGGGCTTTGGCTCTTGATCAAGTGACTCGAGGGAAAGGATAGGAAGTTCTCTTTTTCTCCAGCTCAACCAGCACTGGCTGTGGTTACAAGGTCAAGATGTGTTTACAAGGTGCAACCACTGTTGTGGCAATGATAAAATTTAAATCAAGTTCAACTGAGCAAACTGTCCTTTACAATTCTTTATAATGGCATTATAAGTTTCCACCTCATACCAGGCTATGAAAGATAGAGGAAGTTGTTTATGAGGAGACCCTGATGTACTGAAGAAGGACTTGGAATGCATATTCTCCCACCAAGGCCAATTTCAAGCTGCCATAGTGATGTCACTGAACACGGAGTTGGCAAGGTATACTAACGTTTGGCTCTCAAAAGTGAAGGCATCTCCAACATACACACACACAGTAGAATCTGGGTTACCTTTTACATTAATTCTTGCTTGCATTTTAAAATTATTATGTCTATGGGGGGTAGAGAGGTGTATATCTTTCTTATTCTTATTGCTTTTTTCTGGCTATTAATCACTTGTTAATTATGTGTTTCCACATTTTTTTCTTTCTCAGTCTGTGACTATTACAGTGTCTTCTGGCTCACAAAAGTGTTTTTTTTTTAATTCACATTTTTCTTAAGATGTGTTTTATGCCATGTTTAAGAAAGTTTTTTCTGCTCCAAAAGTCATAAAGATACTCTCTAATATATTCTAAAACTTTTTTTAAAACTATTTTTTGCATCTAGGGCTTTGAACCAAGTAGAATTGACCTCTGGATGTGAAGGAAAAGGACATTTATTTTTCAATATGGATAACCAGTTGTATTATTTATTGAGTTGTCTATCCATGTACTCTTACCTGCAATGACATGTCTATAGTATATCAGGTTTCCATAAGAGCATATGCTAATTTCTGAGTTCCCATTTTGTTCTATTAGACCATTTATTACATCTATTCTAATACGAGACTGTGTTATTTTTCATAATAAATGTTGAAATCTGATAAGACAGTTTGCTCACTTTTTATTTTTCAAAAATAAAAGTGACTATATTTGTCTCTATGCTTTTTCATGTAAAGTTTACACTATTTTCTCAAGTCCTACAAAAAAGCCTTCTAGAATTTGTCCAAAATTACAAGAAGTTTCAGATCAATTTGAAAAGAATGAACATTTTTATGTGTCATGGTATCCATAGCCATTATATTTCTTCTCATTTTGAGGAGTCCTCTTTAATGCCTTAATAAGATATGTTTTTTCTCTATAAAGGTAATGTAGATATATTCCTCAGAAAATTATAGGCTTTGCTGCTATTTCCATTTTTTTCCCATTTATCTTCTGATGGACACTTAGGTTGCTTCCATATCTTGGCAATTATAAATAATGCTGCTATGAACATTAGGGTTCATATATCTTTTCAAATTAGTGTTTTGTTTTTTTAGGATATATACCAAAGAGTGGAATAGCTGGTTATATGTCAGTACTGTTAAAACGACCACACTACCCAAGGCACTTCCAATATCTATCAAAATACCAATGGCATTTTTCACAGAACTAGAACAAATAATTTAAAAATTTATATGGAAATACAAAAGAAACCAAACAGCCAAAATATTGAGGAAGAAGAACAGAGCTGGAGGAATCATGCTCCCTGACTTCAGTCTATACTACAAAGCTATTGTAATCAAAACAGTATGATACTGGCACACACACACACACACACACACACACATACACACACATGATACACAGGTCAACAGAACAGGAAAGAGAGCCCAGAAATAAACACATGCACTTATAGTCAATTAATTTATGACCAAGGGGGCAAGAATGTACAATGGAGAAAAGACAGTCTCTTCAATAAGCGGTGCTGAGAAAACTGGACAATTACATGTAAAAGAATGCAATCAGAACATTCTCTAACACCATTTATAAAAATAAACTCAAAATGGATTAAAGGCCTAAATGCAAGACCAGAAACCATAAAACTCCTAGAGGAAAACATAGGCAGAACACACTGACATAAGTTACAGCAATAACTTTTAGGATCCGTCTCCTAAAGTTAAGGAAATAAAAGCAAAAATGATCAAATGGGACCTAATTAAACTTAAAAGCTTTTGCACAGCAAAGGATACCATCGGCAAAACAAAAAGACAACTTACTGAATGGTAGAAAATATTTGCAAATGACATGACCAATAAGGGATTAATCTCCAACATATGTAAACAGCTCATATAACTCAACATCAGAAAAACAAACAACCCAATTTAAAAATGGGCAGAAGACTGAATAGACATTTTTCCAAAGGAAATGCAGATAGCCAACAGGCACATGAAAATTTGCTCAACACTGATAATCATCAGCGGAATGTAAATCAAAACCGCAAAGAAATATCACCTCACATCTGTCAGAATGGCTATCAACAAGAACACAAATTACAAATGTTGGTAAGGATGTAGAGAATGTATATTGTTGGTGGGAATGTATATTGGTGTTGCCACTGTGAAAAACAGTATGGAGGTTTCTCAAAAAACTAAAAATAGAGCTACTGTATCTTTCTCTTTATTCTTTTGTGAATGCAAAATTGCTCTAAAAAAATTTTTTTTTAAATAGGGGCTTATACACGGTGTGTACAGTGGGGGGCAGGAGTCTGGGAGCCTTTTTAGAATTCTTTTATCATATTATTTTTTCCCAAATTAGTATCATCCTTTTCAATCTTTGGTTTACTAAGACACTGCATTTTAAATATATTTATCCTTATACCTATTCCAAAAGAATTAAGACTCAGTCTCAAAGTAAATCTTAAAATCCGGTAGCATAAGCTCTTTCCAATCTGAATGCCTTTTTTTTTTTTTTTTTCATTTTCCCACCTAATATACTGTTTAGGTTTTCCAAATGTTGAATAGGAGAAGTCAGAGCAAAAACCTTTATCTCTTTCACAATCCCAGAGGAAAAATAAAATTCGACCTTTCACTGTTGAAGAAGTTACCTGTAGGTTTTTCACAGATTCTCTTCACTGGAATTTCCCTTCTGTTCCTAGCTTATGAGAGTTTTTAACATGTATGGTGTAGGTAGGAATTATTGCATTATTGCATCTATTTGGGGGAGGAATATTTGACTGTAGTTGGCTCATAATTTCCTGTCTGGTCATGTAATACTGTCATCAGATGACTAGGAAGTATTCATTCCTCTTACATTTACTGAAAGAGTTTGTATTGAATGGTTATTATTTCCTTTTTAAATATTTGTTAAAAATTTCCAGTGCAGTCATCTAGGCTTGATGATTTATTTAGAGGAACATGACACCAAACTTGGAATGTAGAAAAGAATTTAGTTCAGTTTTACTGTGGATATTGACATATTCGTTGCAAGGTAGTAATCATTTACTGAGGATTCTAATGGCTACATGGCACTTGGCAGAGTGCCAGGCTAATGAAAGAAGCAGTCCTTTTTCTTCAGGTTTGATAGAGGCATAAAGAAGATAAAAGTCAGATGAACAGTGATAATAGAGGGTGAGGATTATTGGGAGAGGAATAACCAATGTTTTAAGTAAGAAAGCACGGAGAATACATAGAAGATGGAAAGGAAATAGTCTCTAGGAGTGATGAGTTCTTAAAGACAGTAATTACTACATATAGTCAAATATTTGAGTATCATGTTAAATAAATTGCCATATTTTCATAACAACTGTATCAAAAATCTATAGTTTTCATTAATCAGCCAATTTTTACTTACATAAATTACATATACCATACACATATATAGTTTCTTTATGTGTATATATATGTATATGTGTGTATAAAAATGTTTATCGGATCATCACCTTGTGACACGCACCACCAGTGACACTACCAATGTCATCTTTATGACACATTGTGAAATGCTAATGATGGTTATTAGTGAGAAAAAAATCTGAACTCATTACAATTATAATATAGGCAACTTTAAGTATCATACTAAAGAATTTGTTCTTATTTCTGAAACCCATGTAGGTTCACAGAACTTTCTCAACTGGAAATTGCCATAATCAGAAGTTTGTTTTAAAAGGGGTGATCTTGAAAGAATACATCAGAAGAATAACTGGATGGTGAGAACACAGTCGTCCCTCAGTATTCAAGGATTGGTTTTAGGACCCCCTATCCAGGGATGATCAAGTCTCTTATTTTAAAAATCAGTAGTGTTTGCATAAACAAGCATATCTTGAGATATTTCAGGTTCAGTTTCAGACCATCACCATAAAGTGAATATCGCAATAAAGTGAGTCACAATTTTTTTGGTTTCCCAGTGCATTTAAAAGTTATGTTTACTTTAATAAACATAAATAATAACAGTAGTCTATTAACATAGTTAATAGACTACTATAATGTGGTCTATTACCTTTGCAATAGCATTTAACTAAAAAAATACATATCTCAATTAAAAATATTTTATTGCTAAAAAGTGCTGACCATCATCTAACAATGCAGGGTTGCTACAAACCATCAATTTGTTAAAAAAAGAAAATGCAGTATCTTTGAAGCACAGTAAAGCAAAGCTCAATAAAACAAGGTCTGCCTGTAACCCATGCACCTCCTACTGTGTACCTTAAATCATCTCTAGATTATTTATAATGCCTAATACGATGTAAATGCTAATAAATTAAAAATGATGATTTTCCCTTCCTTCTTTCTCTTGGAAAATTCCTCATTTTCCAACCACATGGGCTACCCAGCAATGTATTCAGAATTTGCACATAGACAAAGCTATTGACAGGCTCTCATTTAGAAAGGACTTAAAGAGTATGTTCAGAGTCTCAAACACATTAATCAGAAATATCCTGATGTATTCTAGGAATGAAATAAAATAAAGTTGGCCAAAATATATCACTTGTTTCTCTAAATGATTATCATATAGCAAGACAATTAATGATGCCACTTTTAAAATGCATAATTATGGAATATTTTAAATGATCACTGTATACATTTTCAAAGCAGAAAATTGGATGCCCATAGATAATTTGCTAAGTTAGTAACAGAATGAGTCTCTGAAAGCAAGGCATTGCTTCAAAGAGTGCTCCTGGAGAATATGTAAAATATGTTTTCATTTGGGAAAGGAGAAGAGATGTTAAATTTTCAAAATAATGGTAGTAAAGTGAAGCACAAAAATTTAAACAGTTGCTCAAAGAAATAATATAAAGAACCTCATATGTATCAAACAAAGGGAAGTTTAGATACTTTAATTTAGCATGAAATATAATGGGTTTTTTTAAAGGCATAACTTTCTTTTCTCATAAGCATCTCTACTCAGTTTATACAACTCCATGGAGCTCAAATCACTCATAAAATCTTAATTAAGCCTATTCATTTTATCAAAAAGGAGATAAATATGTAGGAGAAAACATTGACAGAGCTAATTTTTTTTTACAATTATTAGTGCCTCATAGTCCAATTACAAGACTGACCAAAAAATCTCAGTTCAATTTATTTAAAGAAATAGTTGGAGTCCAGACATTTTGAATAAATGCTAGTTTTTGTAAACCTGTTTTATACAAAAGTCCTTGACCCCATTTATTTAGCTATAGCTAGTGAAGAATTTAGTTGCTCAGACCAATAACTTATGAGTGAAAATACCAGTAATGTGTTTTGGTTGAGCAAAATTTGGGCTGCAAACTAATACAAGGCTTGACAAGATATCTCAGAGAGTTTAACCACATTTTCTGTACATTTTCTCTACTGAAGGATTTTTCTCTTTTCTGCCCTTATGATATTTGACTTTTCAATCCTTCTCATATGGTGGATTATATTATTTATTTTGTATCAATTAATTATAAATTACAGGTCAGTAAATTATAGGTCAGATGTACATGTCCCTACCCTTCTGCTACCAGATTTTTAGCAGTGAAAAAATAGTGAGGGTTATCAACATATTATTCAAACATATATAACTCAGTGCTTGTTGAATTCTTAGTTTTGACCCATGGTGAAAAGGTCAGTCCTAATACATACTAATGATATGTGCTCTTGCCATTAAAAGTATTATAACCAAATGAGCCATATCCATGGAGATCAATATTATTTTGACATGTTAAACAACTTCGTTCTAGAAATTGTGGACCTAAAACAAATAGTCTGCCAGTTATTTCTCCAGAAAAAATAATTTAAAAATTTTATTCAGGATCAGCAGAGAATTGCAACTTGGGGTCTGAAATCATGGCAAGCCACATGCAGGTCTCTCCATGGTAAGGGAAGGAGAATGCTTTTATAGAGGGTAAAAGGAAGGCTATATGAACAAAGAGTCCATGCCTTTTCATTGGCCGAGTCCTTGCCAAGAGAGAGGAGGAGTCTTTCTTCTTCCTGTTGGGCTCCGCTGTCATCACAGGGTGTGAGAGTTCTCCCCTTCTGGTCACCCAACTCTATTTGAGCTTTCTGATTATTATTATTATTATTTTTTATAAACTGGTTATATTGAGTTTCCTATATGAAAAGCATCTCAATTGCAAATCAAAACTTGCATGTTCAAGAATCTGTATAAGCTACATTCAATCTCAGACTCATCACTATTCTTGCTCCACACTTTCTTAGTACATATGGCATGAATTTCTCATTTGGAAGTCAAGCAGATCTTGCACTCCTGTGGTGCTGCACTGAAACTGTTTAGAGAATGATTCTCTGTTTTTTCAAGTGCCCCCAGGGTGTCCAGAAGGAATTTTTGCAAGTCACTTAATCTATTCTAATTTATATTTAAACCAAATTAATACAAATATTCACAAATATTGTGCTACCATTTTCCTGCATTCTCAACCTCTCTTAAAGAGAATTCTGTATTTTTGAGATGTTCCCACAAACTATGCAATGAATATATATAATTTATATGATATAAAATATTGAAAGTCACACCAATTCAAATATATACTACTATCCTGAAAATACTTCCTTAATTTCACCTTCCTGGAGAATGAGTACCTATTTCTAAGAGATATTTTCCAAGAGACCCAAAGTGAATTTTGTAACTATCACATGGCCTATATTTTAAGAAAAATATTCCTAAAACTTAACCTTCGAGATGGTTTAAAATGCATCCAGTTATTTGCATGTAATGTGGACAGAAAGTTAATTTTATTCATCTAACAATAAGTTTTATTTTAGATAATTGTTTAAATTGGGAGATTAATTTTAAAAGGAGTAGAGGGACTTCCCCGGTGGCGCAATGGTTGAGAGTCTGCCTGCCGATGCAGGGGACACGGGTTCGTGCCCCGGTCCAGGATGGTCCCACATGCAGCGGAGCAGCTGGGTCCGTGAGCCATGGCCGCTGAGCCTGCGCATCCGGAGCCTGTGCTCCGCAACGGGAGAGGCCACAACAGTGAGAGGCCTCTGTATTGCAAAAAAATAAAAAATAAAAAATAAAAAAATAAAAGGAATAGAAACTCCTCACATTACCTAAGGAGATGAGGTTACATTATAAGAACACACAGGACTTCCTTATTTTTAAAGGCTGAATAATATTCCACATATATAGCACATTTTCTTTACACATTCAGTCTATGGACATTTGGGTTGTCTTAGTATCTTGGCTATTGTGAATAACACTTCAATGAACATATAAATGCAGATATCTCTTTGCGATCTAGATTATCCTGTCATTTGAGACAACATTGATGATCCCAGAGTACATTATGCTAAGGGAAATAAACCAGTCACAGAAGGATAAATATTGCATGAGATATCCACTTATATGAGATATCTAAAATAGTCAAACTCATATAAGAAAAAAATAGAATAGTGGTTACCAGGGGCTGGGAGGAGGTAAAAATAGAGAGTTGTTAAATTGGTAAAAAGTTTCAGTTATGCAAGATGAGTAAGTTCTAGGGATCTGTACAGCATCGTGCCTATTATTTACTTTCTTTTATAATGTTTTTTTCAGAATGTCATATAGTTAGAATCATACAGGATGTAGCCTTTTCAGATTGGCTTCACTCACTTAACAATATGTCCTTAAACATCCTCCATGCCTTTTTATGTTTTGATAGCTCACTTATTTTTATTGCTCAATAATATTTCATTTTATGAATATGCCACAGTCTGTTTATCCATCATCTATTGAAATACATCTTGGTTTCTTCCAAATTTTGGCAATTATGAATAAAGGTACCAAAATATTTGTGTACAGGTTTTTGTGAGGATGTAAATTTTCAACTCATTTGTAACCTAATACCTAGGAGCATAATTGCTGAATTGCATGGTAGGCGTATGTTTAGCTTTGTAAGAAACTGTCAAACTGTCTTCCAAATAGATATATCAATTTGCATTCTAATCAGCAATGATTGAGAGTTCATGTCGCTCCACACCCATGTCAGAATTTGTTGCTTGTCAGTGTTTTGGATTTTAGTCTTTGTAATAGGTGGATAGCATTATTTCATTGTGTTAATTTTCAATCCCCTATATTATATACGATAATGAGCATATTATCAGTAGAGCAGTCTTATTTTCTATCGGCATGTCTTTTTTGATGAGATATGTTATCTTTTACCTATTTTAAATTTGATTTTTTTATTGTTGAATTTTAAGATTTCTTTGTCTATTCTGGATACCAGTTCTTTATCAAATATGTGTTTTACAAAGGATTTCTATCAGTCTGTCTTTGATTTTATTCTCTTAACAGTGATCTTTGCAGAGTAAAAGTTTTTCATTTTAATAGATTCCAACTTATCAGTTCTTTCTTTCATGGATCATGCTTTTGGAGTTTTATCAAAAAAGTCATCATCAAATCCAAAGTCCCCTAAACCTTCTCCTATGTTATCTTCCAGACATTTTATAATTTTACATTTAGGTCTGTGATCCTGTTTAAAAATATTTGTGCTAAAACATATATAACATTTTTTTTTGAGATTTTAGTCATTGTAAGAGTACTTTTCAGTGTCATTGATTACATTCACAATGTTGTTCAGCCATCACCAGTACTTCCAAAAACACTTTTACTCTCAACATTCCAAATGGAAACTCTGTACTCATTAAGGAATAACTCCCTATTTCCCCTGCTCCCAGTCCTAGACACTCTCTAATCTACTTCACGTCTCTATCTATACTAGATATTTCACATATGTGGAATCATAAAATATTTGTCCTTTTGTGTCTAGCTTATTTCACTTAGCATAATATTTTCAAGGTCCATCAATGTTGTCACATGTATCAGAATGAACTTCATTCCTTTTTGAAACTGAATAATATCCCATTGCATGTTTATATCACATTATGTTTATCCCTTCATCTAATGGAGACTTGGGTTGCATCCACCAAAAGTTGAATAATGCTTCAATAAACATTTTTATATAAGTTTAAGTGCCTGTTTTCAATTTTTGGGGGTATATACCTAGGAGTGGAATTACTGGTAATTCCATTTTAGCTTTTTGAGGAAGCAACAAACTGTTTTCAGTAATGGCTACACTATTTTAAATTTTCACCAGCAATTTAAGAGTGTTCTAATTTCTCTACATTCTTATTAATATTTGGTATTTTCCATCTCTTGATTATAACCATCCTATTATCTCAGGATGTTGATTCACATTTACCTGTTAGCTAATAACTGTTCAGCATTTTTAATATACATATTGACCATTTGTATATTGTCTTCAGAGACATGTCTATTTAACTCCTTTGTCCATTTTTAATTGGAGTTTAGTTTTTGTACTTTATAAGTTCTTTATATATATCATCAGATATATGACTGGCAAATACTTTCTCTCATTGTATAGGTTGTCTTTTCATTTTCTTGTTAATGTCAAGAAATACACAATTTAATTTTAATAAAGTCAAATTTATATATTTTTATTCTTGTTGTTCCTGGTTATATGTTTTATCTAAGAATTCTTTGCCACATCTAAAGTCATGAAGATTCATTCCAATATTTTCTTCTGAGAGTTTTATGGTATTTAGCTCTCATACTTAGATCACTGATCCATGTTAAGTTGATTTCTATGTATGATGTGAAGTAGCACTCCATCGTCATTTTTTTCCAGGTGAATATCCAATCATCCCACATTCTTTCCTAAAGAGACTATCCTTTCACCCTTGAATGGACTTGGTACATTTGTCAAAAATCAATTGACTAGAGCTGTGTGGGTTTATTTCTGGACTCTCAATTTTTTACTATTGGCCCATATATCTATTGCTTTGCTATTACTACACTGTTTTGATCACTGCAGCTTTGTGGTAAATTTTGAACTGAGGAAGTGTGAGTTTTCTGCTTGTTCTTATTCTTCAATATTCTTTTGGTTATTCAAAGCCCCTTAAATTCCATATGAATTTAAGGGTCAACTTTTTTATTCCTGGAAATCGTTGTTGGAGTTTTAATATAAACTGTGTTGAAGATGCAGAATGCTTTGAATAGTGCTGTCATTTTAATAATACTAAGTATTCTTATCCATGAATATGAATAATTTTTCCATTTATTTAGGGCTTCTTAAATTAGTTTTAGAATTGTTTTGTAGTTTTCAGTATGACTTTCACATCCTTGGTTAAATTTATCTCTAAATATTTTACTCTTTTTGCTGCTATTGTAAATGGGAGTTCTTTCTTATCTTTCTTGTCAATGAGTTCAATGCTAGTGTATAGAAACTCAACTGATTTCCCGATATGAATCTTGTACCCTGCAATTTTTCTGAATTTTTTTATTAGCTCTAGTACCTTTCTTGTGGATTCTTTGGACTTATCTCTGTATAGGATATTTTTCGTCTTCAAATAGAGATAGTTTACTTCTTACTTTCCAATTTGGATACCTTTTATTTCTTTTTCTTGTCTAATTCCTATGACTAGAACTTCTAGTACAATGTTGAATCACTATGGTAAAAGTAGGCATCCTGTACCTGATGTTAGGGGATGACTTTCAGTCTTTCACCATTGAGTATGATGTTAGCTGTGGGCTTTTTATAAATGCTCTTTATCATACTAAGGAAGCTCCCTTCTATTCCTAGTTGTCTGAGTGTTTTTTTTATCATAAGCAGATGTTGGATTTTTTAAATGCTTATTCTGTGTCAATTGTTGCAGAGATAATCATGTGCACTGCCACTCCCCACCATTCATTCTATTAATGTGGTGTCTTACACTGATTGATTTTCTTATGTTGATCTATCCTTACTTTCCTGGGATAAATCATTTGGTCATGGTGTATAATCATTCCTCATGTTTCTTTGAGGATCATTTCACCTATAGTCATAAGGGATACTGGTCTGTAATTTTCTTTCCTTGTGATGTCTTCAATTGCCTTTGGCTTCAGGGTAATAATGGCCTGATAAAATGAATTAGGAATGTCCTGTTTCTTGAAAGCTTTAGTGTTGATTTTTTAATTTTTTCATACATTTCACCAGCAAAGCAATCTGGTCCTAGACTTTTCTTTCTTGGAAGTTTTTGACTACTGATGTAATCTTTTTACTTGTTATAGATCTGTTAAGATTTTCTATTTACTTGAATTGGTTTAGATCATTTTTGTGTGTTTCTAGAAATTTGTTTATTTCATCTAAGTTATCTAATTTGTTGGTATACAATTCTTCATCAAATTTATTAATAATTGGGCTTCCTTGGTGGCGCAGTGGTTGAGAGTCCACCTGCCGATGCAGGGGACATGGGTTTGTGCCCCGGTCCAGGAAGATCCCACATGCCGCAGAGCGGCTGGGCCCGTGAGCCATGGCTGCTGAGCCTGCGCATCCGGAGCCTGTGCTCTGCAACGGGAGAGGCCACAACAGTGAGAGGCCCGCGTACACCAAAAAAAAAATTACTAATAATCTTTTATTATTTCTGTATGGTTGCTAATAATGTTTTCACTTTTCATTTCTGATTGTAGTTGTTTGTGTCTTCACTTTTTGCTTTGTCAGTCCAGCTAAAGGTTTGATCATTTTGTTCACCTTTTCAAAGAATCAACTTCTGGTTTGATTGAGTCTCTCTATTGTTTTTCTATTCATTATTGTATTTATCTACATTCTATGCTTTATTATTTCTTTCCTTCTGCTAGCTTTGAGATTATTTTGCTTTTTTCCCCTACTTCCTGAAGGTTATGGATTTGAGATATTTCTTCTTTTTTGACCTAAGTGTTTATGGCTATAAATTTTCCTTTAAGCACTACCTTTAATTCATAGTTATAATATGTTGTGCTGTAATTTTCATTTGTCTCTAAATGTGCTTTAATGTCCTTGTGATTTCTTTGGCTCACTGGTTGTATAAGAGTACGTTGTTCAATTTCCACGTATTTGTGGATTTTTTTTTTTTACTTTTCTTTCTATTATTATCTCCAGCTTCATTCCACTGTGATTAGAAAGATACCTGATATGATTTCAATCTTTTAAAAATTATTGAGAGCTGTTTTCTGATCTACCATATGGTCTAACCTGGAGAATCTTCCATGTGCACTTGAGAAGAAGGTATTTTCTACCTTGGGGTGTTGAGTGTTCTATATTTGTCTATTATATCTACTTGATTTATACTGTTGTTCACTGTTTCCTTATATATTTTCTGTCTAGCTATTCTATCCATTATCAAAAGTATTTTATTGAAGTGCCCAATTATTACTGTAGAAGTGAATATTTCTCCCTTCAATTCTGTCAATGTTTTCTTCATATACTTGGGACTCTTTTTGTTGGTACATGTATGATTATAAATTTTATGTCTTCTTGATGAATTATTCCTGTATCAGTGTATAATGCCACTTTGTCTCTTGTAACGGATTCTGGCTTAAAATATATTTTGTCTGATATTAATATAGCCACTATTTCTCTCTTTTGGTTATTATTAGCATAAAATAACTTCTTTCATTCTTTCAATTTCTACTTGATTTTGTCTTTAGATTAAAAACGTGTCTCTAGTAGACAGCATATATTTGGACCATTTTTAAAAATCCATTCTGCCAATCTCTGTTTTTTGATTGAAGAAATTTTGTCTATTTATATTAATGTAATTATTGATAAGAAGGAACTTCTGCCATTTTTTTAATGTATTATACTGTTTTTGATTTTCATTTCTTCCATGGCAGTCTTCTTTCATGATCACTTGAATTATTTTTCAGTAAACTGTTTGGTTTCCCTTTTCATATCTTTTTTGTATATATTTTAAAAAATTTTTATGGCATAATGGAGACTGTATGATTATATTTAACACCCTAAATTTACAAAATCTAGTTTGAATTGGTACTGCCTTGACTTCATTAACATACAAAATCTCTGCTGCTAGACAGCTCCACACCATTTTCATGTCTATTGTGTACAGCAGAGTAACTAAAGTCTCAGGTTACTCCACGGAAGACAGTTGGGTCATCTCCAGGCCACAGGTCTTCTCAGACCATAAATTTTCAGAGTCATTGTCTATGATGACTTGTACATGAGTTCAATTATCTAGGTAGAATTTACCCTTATAACTTAGTGGATGATTAGGCTATAACCTCTTTACAGATTTCACTGACTCCAATTGTTATTTTCATTTTAGATAAGAAATCTTAATCAGCTTTCTTTATATTTATGCTTTTATATTTGATTTTCTGTTTGTTTTAACTTTGTTCTGAGGAAACAACATTTTTAAGGCTACAATATATTAATTCATGGATCTTAAAATGTCATAAATTTATTAACTAATTTTTCCTGCTATGGTGACAATCAAACCAAATAACTCAGGAAAAACAACATGCTTTGATTAAACGATGTGAATGTTGCCAGGTCTTTACCATGTAGCAAATAAAAAGTTATCTATATAGTACTTCTAGTTGCTTTAAGAAATATCTCCTAAAATCAAGAAGAGGAATGTATCAAAAGTAAAATCTATCTCTTTGGTCTTTGCAAGCAAACTAAATATTAGCATTCAATAGAACTTAAAGTTAGGATAAATATTCAGCATTTACTGCATCCAGCTCATGATGGAACTGTTAAGTATTGCTCCTGTCCATCATTGCTAGAGTAGGTGGCTAGCACTGAACATGTATGTTCCAAAATCAGTTGGCAAGAGCAGGACATTGTCAGTTAAATACATTTTTAGTGGCTTTTCTATCATGATTCAAGTCAAGCATGTCTTTTTTTCTCACTTTTTACATTTTCATGAATTTGAATGACTTGTACATATTGCATTTCTATAAAGAACTTGTATTTCTTTGATCACATTTGATTTTACATATGCTGCACACAGACACACACATACCACCACCACCACCACCTTCAAAACCAGGGAAAAAAAAAAAGAAATCCAAATAATTCTTTTTTATGTTTGAGTTTTTATAATTTGAACTTTTCTATTATTTAATAATTAAATATTTACTACTTACCTATGAAATACTTTAAATAAGTTGTATTCTTGTTCATATTCAAGGGTTTTACTCAAGCCAACTTTGAATAAAATGATTGAATCAAATCTCTTGAATACTTATAATTATAGAACAATAGTATGCTCTATCTCTTTTTGATATAGCTAGTATCTAAATATATTCCTCAAAAAGGGGATTCTTAAGTATACCTGAAAACAATTTCTATTTCATAAATTGAGGAAATGAAAGATATTGAGGAAATGAAAGGTACGTTTCAACAGTAATCTATTTCATAACTATACTAAGATGTACCTGACTCTAATATATCTAATATAAATATATTAACTCTAAACATCAGCACAAACATCCCAAATGCCATCACCTAAATCAGGCATAGATAATTCTCTGAGCATGATCTATCCCAGTGCAATTTTTTCTCCATCTGTGGAACTGATAAACTAGAACACAAGTTACCTGCTTCCAAAATACAATTGTGGGACAGGCACAGATATCCCTGTTTCTCCCAAAAGGAGAAAATGGAAGGAAGAAAAGAGTAACTGATCTCAAGTGACTTTAAACTCTAGCAGGGGAAATTTCATTAGGTTGCAAGGCCTGCAAATAATCCTCCTTGGCCTGATGTTCTGCCCTTTGGGCTCAAGGGGGATAAGAAGAGCAGGCTGTACAGAGAGCAGATCCCACTGAGGATTTGAAAGAAATCTCAAAACATATATAACCCCAAAAGAAAATTCTGGAGAACTGAAAAAATATCCTTAAAAACATACTGGATACTCTTGAATTGTCTTATCAGGGAAAATGCCAATAAAGCACACAAGGAGTAGAAAGTCTTTCAAACATAGATCTATCCAGTAATTCATACATATGGGCAATTCAGAAACTAGCCTTATATTGTGTCTTATTTTACTTACATGTTTTTGTAAATTAACAGTGCATTTGTAACAGTAAATTTAATATACACATTTAAAATTT
Organism: Hyperoodon ampullatus; assembly: GCF_949752795.1. Classification (NCBI taxonomy): domain Eukaryota; kingdom Metazoa; phylum Chordata; class Mammalia; order Artiodactyla; family Ziphiidae; genus Hyperoodon; species Hyperoodon ampullatus. Next base: position 130,007,504 of record NC_136915.1, on the reverse strand, counting down.
TAAGTAAAACGTTTTAGTTTCTTGACTACTTATTCAGTCTAGAATTTTTGAATAAGACTCCTCAAAGAAAGAAAAATAAGTTTTACTATACAACTATAAAAGATCAACATTTCCTAAAATCACGACTTTCTTTAAAATTCATAACACGGTCTGTTTGAGTCTTTTGTATAACAAAAAATAGTCTTGACCCTCTATTTAAAATCCATTTTTATATATGTACTATTTAAGTGACAAGCAGAGTCTTGTGCCACGAAAAGAAGTTAAGCTACCAAACAATGTGTCAAACAATACTTTTCTTGTAACTTTGTATTTGCAAAACTGCCTGGTTAATGATTTGGAAAAAAAAAAAAATCATGTTCCACTGTCCCATTTGAGGCCAGGTGAAATGAAGCAATATTGTCATCCTTCACTGCATATAGGCCCAACAGCATATCAAATTCTTTTGAGATAAACTGCAAACCATCAACTGATCTTTTTTTTCCCCTGGAAAACCTTATTTTGGCAACAATTTCCTGATATCTCCAACTCTTCTCACAGAAGGAAGACAAAATTTTTCACAACAAAATAATTCTGGGAGCATAGATATAACACTGTGATTTTATAGCATATGTTTATTTTTATTTGTTTTGTTTATTTTTCTAGTATCTAATGATACCAAGAGCTTCAATTTATTTAGCACTACTGGGTACAAGGACCTAGGCTACATATTTGAATTTCACAATTATAAGGAAAGCAATATCTTCCTTTTTCAGATAAAGAAACTGAAGCTGAGAAAATTAATTTTCAAAGGGCCTACATGCCACTAATGGCAGAGTAAAAATGAAATATTACGTTTCTCTGTCTGCAACATCTATGATCATTCCATTGTAATCCATAGCCTTTGTGACAATAGATAAACATGAAAAGAGACTTTATTTCCATTTCCACCCCCATTTCTTGCCATGAGCAGTATAGAATTGGCCCAACAGTAAAATTCTTTGAGGGGTAAATGGAAGAGCCTTCTTTTGGATCTTTTTGCATAACTGGAAATCTAAAGCCTTTGTCTTTGAGCACAACAAGGTTATTAAAGCAGACATAATAAGTTGCAGTCTTGTGGCTCTCCTGTCCGTGAACATGAAACTAATCCAACTCCCTGAAAAGGCGCTGGTGGGAAGATGAATGAAAAATCTCCTTAAGGACTGAAAGACCTCAATCGTAGACTGATCCAGAACGTTTTTGTACTGGAACAGATGACACCGTGGCTGACTAACTTCACTGTTTCTAAACGTCATGGGCTTCCTTCCAGCTACCATTTGCAACTCCTACTACGTGGATGACCAGGGAAACTGTTCCATTGCCCTGTCCTTCTTGGACATTACACATCTTCCTAAGAGGTTAATGACATACTGTTTTATGCATGTGGGAACATACTGATTCTCTCTGGTCAGCTGGCTGAATCTGGGGTAGAGGACTTAATGCCCAATGGTTAGGTAGAACAATTTACCACATCCATCCCCAAATTAACCCAGGATATGCAGCCTTTTGGTCTCCTCACCTCCCTGAGTTAATTTCTACACTCACACATTCTAACTTTCTTCAACCCCTTGTTAGATTGCCTTTAAATTGGCTTTTTAGGCCATATATGACAAACCCACAGCTAACATAATACTCAACAGTGAAAAGCTGAGACTGTTTTCTCTAAGATCAGGAACAAGACAAGGATGTCCATGCTTGCCACTTTTATTCAACATAAATTTGGAAGTCCTAGTCACGGCAATGAGAAAAGAAAAAGAAATAAAAGGAACACAAATTGGAAAAGAAGAAGTAAAACTGTCACTGTTTGCAGATGACATGATACTATATACAGAAAATCCTAAAGATGTTACCAGAAAACTACTAGGGATAATCAGTGAATTCGTAAAGTTGCAGGATACAAAATTAATACACAGAAATTGCCTGCATTTCTATACACTAACAACAAAACATCAGAAAGAGAAATTAAGGAAGCAACCTCCTTTACCATCTCAACATAAAGAATAAAATATCTAGGAATAAACAGACCTAAGGAGGCAAAAAACCTGTACTCCAAAAACTATAAGATGTTGATGAAAGATATCGAAGATGACACAAATAGATGGAGATATACCATGTTCTTAGACTGGAAAAATCAATATTGTCAAAATGACTATACTACCCAAGGTAATCTACAGATTCAATGCAATTCCTATCAAATTACCAATGACATTTTTTACAGATCTAGGACAAAAATTCTTACAATCTGTACGGAGACACAAAAGACCCAAAATAGCCAAAACAATTTTGAGAAAGAAACACAGAGCTGGAGGAATCAGGCTCCTTGATGTCAGACTATACTATAAAGCTACAGTAATCAAAACAGTATGATACTGGCACAAAGACAGACTTATAGATCAATGGAACAGGATAGAAAGCCCAGAAATAAGCCCATGCTCCTATGGTCAGTTAATCTACAACAAAGGAAGTAAGAATATACAATGGAGAAAAGACAGCCTCTTCAATAAGTGGTGCTGGGAAAAACTGGACAGCTACATGTAAAAGAATGAAATTAGAAAATTGTCTAACAGCATACACAAAAATAAACTGAAATGGATTAAAGGCCTAATAAGACCAGAAACCAAAAAACTCCTAGAGGCAAACATAGGCAGAACCCTCTCGGACATAAATCACAGCAATTTTCTGGATCTGTCTCCTAAAGTAAAGGAAATAAAAGCAAAAATAAACAAATGGAACCTAATAAAACTTATAAGCTTTTCACAGCAAAGAAAACCATCGAGGAAACAAAAAGACAATCTATTGAATGGGAGAAAATATTTGCAAATGATGTGACCAACAAGGAATTAATCTGCAAAGTAAACAAATAACTCCTGCAGCTCAATATCAAAAAAACAAGCAACCCAGTCAAAAAATGGGTGGAAGATCTAAATAGACATTTCTCCAAAGAAGACATACAGATGGCCAAAAAGCACATTAAAAGATGCTCAACATTGCTAATTATTAGAGAAATGCAAATCAAAACTACAATGAGGTATCACTTCACACCAGTCAGAATGGCTATCATCAAGAAGTCTACAAAAGATAAATGCTGGAGAGAGTGTGGCAAAAGGGGAACCCTCCTACACTGTTGGTGGGAATGTAAATTGGTGCAGCCTATGGAGAAAAGTATGGAGTTTCCTTTAAAAACTAAAAAGAGAGCTAACATATGATCCAGGATTCCCACTTCTGAGCATATATCTGGAGAAAACCATAATTTGAAAAGATACATGCACTCCAATGTTCATTGCAGCACTATTGACCAGAGCCAAAACATGGAAATATCCTAAATGTCCATCAACAGATGAATGGATTAGGGAGATGTGGTACATATAAATATATACAATGGAGTATTACTCAGCCATAGAAAAGAACCATATAATGTCATGTGCAGCAACACGGATTGACCTTGAGATTGTCATACTGAGTGAAGTCAGACAGAGAAAGGTAATATAATATGATACCACTTATACGTGGAATCTAAAAAAATGATACAAATGAACTTTTTTACAAAACAGAAACAGACTTATAGACTTAGAAAACAAACTTATGGTTACCAAAGGGGAAAGGTGGGGGAGAGGGATAAATTAGGAGCTTGGGATTAACATATACACACTACTATATATAAAATAGATAATCAACAAGGACCTACTATATAGGATAGGGAACTCTACTCAATACTCTGTAATAAATTATAGGGGAAAAGTATCTGAAAAATAATAGATATATGTATATGTGAAACTAAATCACTTTGCTGGACACCTGAAACTAACAACACTGTAAATCAACTATACTCCAATATAAAATAAAATTTTTTTTTTAAATTCAGGAAAAATATATAATTAAAAAATGTTTTTGAAACAATTGAAAATAAATAAATAAATAGGCTTTTTAAAATTAGTCATTTCTCATTGTTTTGTGGCTTGCCCCATGTATGAAACAAATCTAATATGCTAGTTTTACATAAAAGATAGACATAGAACAAGGAAAAGAGCCTGTTGGAAATATAGTTGACTGGTCAAATTTTATAAAGAAATATTCAGTATAATAAAATTTTGACAACAAAGGGGGGTTTTGTTGGGTTTTTTGTTTTTATTTTTTGATTTCTTTGTGTGTGTGTGTGTGTGTGTGCATTTTAACTATATGCAAGAATAGTATTTATTTCACTGGGTTATTTGAAATTTAAATGATACAATTTTTAAAAATCCCCATATTTAAAATAAGACACTAAAATAGATATCATCATTATATACAGATTATGTTAATAACTATGTCAGCATTATGGAAGTTAAAACCACATATAGATATTCTTTTGGCAAGAAATAAGTCTTCACGTAGATAATGACAGCCTCTCAAGAAACTCATTAATCTATTCCATAACTTTTATTTTGGTTCACAGAAATCAGTAGCAACATCTGTAAAGCTTTTCAACATGTACTTATGTTTTCCAGATCAAGATATTTCATTCTTGAAGTTCTTGTCTTCAACTTCCATTTTATGAATCTATTGGCAGCAAAACAACTTGGAGATCTGCCGATTGCATTATCATCTGTTCTGTGGAAATATTTCCTATTTTACATTATTTTACATCAAATCATTCAGTCAGTTGCTGCCAAACACAGCAGTTACCTCATTCCAATCAAGGGAGGTAGTTTCTCTTATTCCAGTGACCAAGCACATATGCTTTATTCAAATCTGCTATTATTGAAACAGTTGGAGGGATAAAAAAAAAAACTATCAAAATTTTTCTGACTTTAAAAATAACACAATAGCCTGGTTGAAAAATTTAGAAAATCATACATGTACAAAATAAATAATCTGTAATCATGATAGCCAGTTTTCACATTTTTATGTATTTCTTCCTGGGTATATTTTCATGCATACTTAAACAATTTTTTTCTGTCATCAAACTCTAACTATGGTAATTCAAAATGGTTTACTAAGTATAAGTCTAACTTTTTAAAGAATAGGTGTATTTTTAAGGATGATTATCCATCTCCACTGAAAAGAAATGGTTTCATAGGCTACTGAAAGAATAAAAAAGTAAAATATGACAAATTTGGCAACATTTTTAATGTTCAATTTTGAATCTTCAAGCTGTTGATTATTGAGAAACTTCACCCAAATAACTTAGAGTATCTATAAATGGAGAAGTGAGCCAACATAAATAGTGAAAGTATACGAAAATAAAAGCATTCTATATAATATAGTTGGTAGAATTATGAGCTCGTAAAGCTGAGCTGCAAATTTCAGTTCCACCTGTCACTTGCTTAATTATCATGGCTAAACTGCTTTGCTTCTTTGAGCATCCGTTTCCCTACTGTGAAACAGGTGCAATAATAGTATCTAACTAAATGGAATTTTATAAGGCTTGTGAGATAATCTATGCATATACTCAGTAAATGTTAATTTTGTTATTATTATTATTATATTTGGATGCTATAGGATGATTTACTTATTTAAAATAAATAAACTGAACAGTTTTTCTGTAGGCTACAAGTTCAAATTAACTAGAAAGTTTGAAGCTAAAAAAACTGAAACAAAAATACAGAACAAATAAACAAAAAAACCCTGCCATTAGCCATGATATAGATTTATTGTTTAATATTTTTCATATTTTCAGGTGGGGACTTTTATTTCCATATAATATGAATTTCATTTGCTTCATATTTTATGTCAAATCAGCAAGTTAAATGTGTTGAGTATTATGTGCTCAGAAAGTATTTGCATGTTATTAAATGTTTTGAAACAGCTGTATGTTTTGAAATACTTGAGTGTGCCCCAGCTATTTCTCAACATAGAAATATTTTGTTCAATATACTGAATATAATAAATTTTAAAACAAAAGAATCAAACTCTTTGGAGCATAACAATTTTATATGCGATCTTAAATTTTCATCTTGAAGAAAATATTTTAAATATTCTCAGATCAGTTGTCATATATATTTGCAAAAAAAAAGAATTTTTTCTTCATGGAAATAATCCTCTATTTTATTGAGAAATAATTACATTCATCAGAATATATCAGGATGTTTTAAATGTTGTAATTAACCTACTTTTGGCACCATACAAAAATAAAGGGTTCCTGAAGACCACCTAGTAGTAAAAGCTACCAAGTGTTTTATTTAACATTAAAAAGCCAACAAATTTGGCTTAGGTGTCAGCCAATATACAAAGCAACCCAGAAATTTTATCAGTTGTTTCAAAGGTTCCTTCTAGAATCAGAGATCTTAAAAATACCATTATGATAAACTAAGGAGGAAGCCCTGAGGAATAGAAGTGGGGCTGCAACATTATTTAGGTTCCAGAATCTCTACCAAGTTGACCTTCTGAAGCTCTGTTTGTTCAGTCTACCACTATAGTTGGAGTTATCATCACCTTATCTACAGAGAAACTGAAAATTAATCCTGTTCTTTAGGTATCTCCTAAGACTACACTAATGTGGGGGGAAACAACCTCTTCTGAAATGAAAAACTTCATCTATACAACGAGAAGGTCTCGAATTTCAAGCAACTTTATGTATACCATAAAAATGAATACTAGATAAGACCAAAAGATAAATGCAGTTCTTTTCTAGGCATATGCAGTTTCAAAACCAACACACACACACACACACATACGCACACATCCCAAAGCAAAACAAAATAACAAAAATCTCTGCCTTAAAGTGATTGGAGAGTTGAGTTATACCTAAAACAAAATTGGTTATTTTAGTTCCAGAGTTGTAAGCAAGGTCATATAGGTGACAAGAGACAATTTAGGCGACAACAACAATAAAAACAACAAAGTGATTCTGTTTTCAAATAAACAGGAAAACTTAAATGTATTAGATTTTTTTAAAAAATTATATCATCAGAACAAGGTATTTTTTAATAATGTTTATTTGATATAGACTGAAACTAGTTTGGCATAATATTCTTGTTTCTTTTATTCTATTTCCAAAATTAGAAACATCATCAATCACCTTGTCAGTTTCCTTTCTATAAATGAAACAGTCATCATTGTACTTATTCTCTGTTTTGTCAATTTTAATGATATCCATCTTAAATCTACTTTAAACTAAAAATGAATAAATTTCCTATTAGCTCTTTATAGGATCTCTTTGACCACTACACTGCTTCAAATAGAATGTAATTTACTGTGGCTCTGCTGAACAATTCAATCCAATAGATTCATGAATATGTCAGTTATTTAGTGCTTGCTTAGAAGGTAGAAAATTCATATGTGTGTGTGTGTGTGTGTGTGTGTGTTTATATATTGGTTTGCAAACTTGAAGTCCATGTCTTATTACATTTTTCAGATAATCCCATTTCTATTCACATAACACAGTTCTAGTTTCAAAATTTGGTCATTTATTTTGGTTGTATATGATCAAATCACATGCTTCTGAAGGGAAATTATTCATCTGCTTCAATTTGTTTTCTTTTCATGATACAAAATGAAGTATCAGATTGATTATTATGGTCAGCATTATAGCTGCAGTATGAATCCCAGGCCTGTCCAATCAACAGCTGCTTTCATAACTCAGCAAAATGTGATGATATTATTATTGTTATTATTATTAATGGATGTGCAGATCTCTTTGCTAAGTATGGTGTATTTTCAGCAGAATATGTTATTGGTTCATTTATTTCTCTTAGTTTGCAACTTGTTTTCTCCTCATATCTGTTTCCTATTTTTGCTTACATCTTATTTACTATATTATCTCTGGGCACTGCATTTTTAAAAAGTCTATCAATTATTTTCTAGTGAAAATACTGGATAAGTGAGTTTCTATTTGTATTTCAAAAGGAACAAAATATAAGATACAAACCCATTTCATATGGATGTTTAATTTCTTTTTCATTTATTAAAAGGACCTCTTTTCCTAATATCTCAAAAAGCTTTGGTGCTTGATAGTAAAAACTACATGCTTTACTTTTAGAGTAGACACTGTCATTTCTTACCCTCATGAAAGTCTAAGAAAAACAAAAGATCATGTCTTCTTTTAATTTTAGAGTCAAAATAAAATTGATATCCTGATTGAAAACAAATTAAGACAATGAGACAAACTATGGTTGGTTTTCAAGCCACATTTTAATTTATCTAGACTTTAATATTATTGAAAATGATTTTGAGGTACTTGTGTTATTTTTATAAGTTAAAGACATGAACTAAATTGAGGTTTCAAACTCTACTACTGTAGTCTAAGATAGGAGAACAAACACAAGCCAGCTTTATACAGCTTACCCTCACTCACAGCACAAAATCCAGTGTCCTAAATATGGTAGATGCTTCAGTAATAAACTTTAAATTTAATAGATTACAACTTCATCATAGCATTAAACTACCAAATTAAAAGATGCCTCCCTGGAAGTTTGTAGTTGAAAGGAACATATTTATATTAATATTTCAGAAAGCTAATTATTGTATTTATTTTTCATCCCCACATGCAAATCACACTAAAGAAATAGTTTAATGTCTCTGCTGTTCCCTTAGTGTTTTGTAAATCTTTACTAATTTTAAGAATTACATAATCAAGTAGTCATAATAGTCTCTGATATAAATATTATTCTGACAAATGTGAAAAAATATCTAAACAATAATATGTAAAGGATTTTTTATGTTCAAGTGAAGAGCACCTTCTTAGGGAGAAAAACAAGACACCAATTCCTTACTAGCTAAGAAGCAATATACGGGATTAGAGAGGAAATAAATTAGCCTGGGAGTCAAAAGTCTGGGTTCTGGGAATCTCTAACAACTTAGGAATGCATTTAAGAGCTGTAGATAATATATCCTAAGCTATGAAATGATTAGATTATGATTGCCTAAACTCAGTCAAAGTCTCAATATCTACAGGTCTAAATACAAGACAGGTGAGACTGTTTTGACAAGTGCCTAACCCCATGAGAAGAGAGCTAATAATTGACCTGTTTACAAAGTGTCTGACATATGGTAAGTACTCAACGAGCAAATAAGTCCACTGAATATGAGTTAGCAACCGAATACGACTGCAAAAGAAAGTTTAATAGTACTGAGATGATATAAAACTACATCATAAGAGAGGATTCTTCTACTCTGCATTCTCCATTCTCCTATAACCGTGTGTCCATTTGGACTGATGCCCTTTAAAAGGATCTAGGGAAAATAGATACCAAAGGTGGCAATCAGACAAATCCGAGTTTGTTTCAAACCACACATTTTAATTATTTGTTTTTATGTTATTGGAGATCAAAGTGATGACAGACAGAACATATATCTCATTTAACATTTAGAGATAAAATTTAGAATTGCATGCACGTGGGTTAAAACTCACCAGCTATGTCATCATGGGCCAGAAGACAAGTTATCAACAAGCTTGTTGGTCGATTATTTATGCTTAATAAGTAAATCCCCTATCTCTAAAATGAAAATATAATACCTATTTCATAGATATATTTTAATAATTAATGATGTAAAACATAAATGCTTAGCACTATATCTACCAGATAGAAGGTTCTCAATAAATGCACATTTCAGTCACGCTTTAATTACTTTCTTAAAACACATGAGACTTTTGATACAGAGGACAATTGTGAAGCATAAATTAATCTATTTGATTCTAGAAATTCCTATCAAAGAATAGGAAACATCATGTATTTGGTTAAAGTTAAGTTATGCATTATTTCAATTCTTCCTCATCTTTTGTCTTAACCTTTTATCTATCAATATTGTAATCTAGGAATAGGATTCTAATACATTTTCTGTCTCAGCCCACAATGTAATCTATTCAACTAATCTGAATTTTTCATAGATTTCAAATTGTCCTGCCATTTCCTACCTCTCTTCTTTCATGCCTGCTTTTTGTCCTGATGAGATTGCACCATCACTGCCAGACTTCCAAGTTTGCATTTGCCACTTAAAACTAAGTTCTAATACCACCTCTTTATTGACTCTTGACTTCACTAAGAGAGCTGGTAATTGTGAACTAAACATCCCTCTTGATCACAAATTTAAAATATCTATTTTAGCAATTATTGCCTCCTAATTACTTACTTTCTTATCTATTTCTCTTACTAAGCTGAGAGATTATTAACAAAATTGCTGAACATTACTTCTTATAACAATGAATTTTTCAGCAAGGTTGACACAGTCAAAACTATTTATTGGAGATATTAAAAAAATGAATGAATGATAGTTTATTAGCATTTGGTTTTATTGCTTTCTCATATAAATAGCTACATATTGATGACAACATTTATATTCAAAACACTCTTATTTGACAACTTCCACACACACACACACACAAAGTTAAAATGACATTACATACCAGGCAACCTTGAGCTTTGGAATAGAATAGTCAGTAATGGTTTTTAAGGGTTTGGTTTACCCATTGAGGTGTCCTAATATTTGCTTAACTTACATGAGTAATTGCAGATATTTAGTTGGCACAAAAGCCGCTGTCACTACATATTAAGAAACTATGTATAGATGAGACAATATTAACATGTAGAACCATGGATTTTTGCTAAGGTGATAGATAAAACTGATCATTGATCTGACAGGGGATTTAATAAGGTAAAACTTCGTGATCAAGTTATTATTTGCATAGACTAGATGCATTCCAACTTGGATGTGCATATTTTGTAAAATAGAATACATATTACTTACTAAAGCAGAACAAATATAGAATATGTAACGAAATGTTTTTGAGACTATATTTCAGGTTAAAATTAACTCTAAAATTTATTTGATTTTCTTAGTTCACAAAAATGTATAGCTGCATAAATCCTAATTTAGATAATAATTTTTAGAATATTAAGGCATGGAACTCTGAAGATAATATATTAACAATGTTTTTAATGTAAAGCATTCTATTTTTATGATAGATAAATAAATGATAGATGTATGGATTCATTCTCTTCTTGTCCTATAATAATAAGTTATCTTGAGGAAGCTAGACTTTTGTAATTCAAGTTTACAGTCTATACCTTAAACTGAAAAGCCACTGTGGAAATTAAGTAGTTTCAAATAATATTACAAATAATAATTTATAAGTTGAAAAATATTAATGTGTGAAGATAACGCAAAACATTGTTGAGAAAGCAGCTTGTCCTACTTTTCAAATGTTGCTTTAAATCTTTAATTTTGGAATGTTTCAATTAACAATGGGAACACAGATAGTTCAATGTCTTTTTAGCTAAAAGATGATACATCATACTTGATTTAGTTGTAGCGATAATAGTCAACCTTTTGGTAATGAGTACTGTATATCTTGGGATGAGTACGGTATACATATCTTGTTTGTTAATAACATGACAATTAGTTCATATAAAGTTTGATAAATTAAGGTATTCTATATTTATTCAAACAATATAAAAAGCCACATGGTATCGTTCATAGTATATTAAAATTTTGAAAAAGTATTTCCATATTTTAATATAAATCTCCCTCGGAGCATGGTCTTAGAACACGCAGATCTTACAGGTTGTTTAGGTATCCTCATCTCTAGCACGGCTATGTGAATATAGCCCTTTAAAGAGCAGCCCGTGCTCTTTGTAGACCTTCCTTGTTCACTTTATTGGAACTAATCTCACCTATATTTGCTGCAACCTTTACAGAGAAAAGTCTGAAAAATTAATAAAATAAAAAAATCCTTACTGAAAATGTTATTGAATCAGGAGACCTCTTCAGTGGAAGGAGAGAGAAAAATATGAAGAATAAAATGAAAAACTGCTATTGAAAAATACCTTAAGTAATATTTCAGTAGGAAAATTCAATAAACCATAATGTTTTGACTAAAACTTCAGGTTGCAAATAGTCTTGATATTCTGAGATAATGTGTCCTTGTTTAGGATCAAACTGAAGGATTACTTTGCTGTAGGGTTCAAAGATGCCCCAGAGCACAGCATTTTTGGCAGAAGGAAATGAATAATTTTCTTTTAGACTCAGGATTTAAACTTTTGTTTTTCCCTTCCTACAAGGCCTTTGTAAAATATGCATAGTATCTTAAGTGATTACTTTATATACATTTATTATGTATGCATAATTCTTAGAAATTGGAATATTCCTTTGTACTTCAATGCATTTAAATACAAAAATATACACTAAAATGCATAGAGCATGAAATGATTTTCTACATTTAGAGTGTTGGTAACATTCCATTGTTCAATATAATAAAAGTCTTTTCTATCAGAAAAAGGGAATATTAAAGCAATTATTGTTTGACACTCAAGTATGAACTGACTGTTGCAGTTAGTGTCAGGAGTTTAAGAAAATCAATACACTAAACCTTTAATTTTTTAACACTGACTTTCATAGTGACCCATATACTCCTCCTTGTTCTTTTCCCCTCCTCCTCTTTCCTCTCCCTCCTCCTCCTACTCCTTTCTTATCAACTTAATCTAGATGCAATTTGCATATGAAATAATGAATTTTAATATTTAATAGTACAGTTTAGTACATTTTACAAAGTGAATACATCTGTGTAACTGACACCAAAATCTAGATATAAAATACTTTCATTAGCCCCCGAAGTTCCCTCATGTCCTTTTGGTGCCATATCCACAAAATTGGTCCAATAGATTTATTTGCATATTTTAGAATTTTATAGGGATGAAATCATATAGTGTGTACAATTTTGTGACTTTCACTTAATACAATGGTTTTGAAATTTATCCATGGTTTAGTGTGTATTATTCTTATTGCTAAGTAATATTTCATTAAATGGATATACCTCAGTGTGTATCTATCCACTTGTTGATGGACATTTGGGTTGTTCCTTTTTGCATTTTTTGAAAAAGCTCCTAAGAACTTGTGAGTGGATAAGAAACTGCCACACTGTCTTACAAAAGTGGTGTTATCATAGTACATTTCCTATAGCAGTGGATATGTGTTCTGATTTCCCCCCTCATCCTTGTAAAATTTGGTGTTTTCACCATTCCATTTAACCATTCTAGTTGATGTATAATAGTATCACATTGTGGTTTGAATTTAAGTTTCCTGATAATTAATTATATGGAGTTTCCTTTCATGTGTTTATTTGCCATTCATATATCTTATACATGTTTTTTTGTGAACTATTTTAGTCTACTTTAACTATTTTTAATTGAGTTGTTACCTTATTATTATTTCCTCAATATATTCACATACTTAGGAGGAATGCTGAATTTACAACTAGAATAGTTCATTTGTCTACTCATAATTTCAGTTCAATTAGAATGGGCCTCAAGTGTTTTGATGATCTGTTACAGGTGGAAACATATTGACAGTTTCCACCACTTTTGAAAAGTTGACCCTTTATCATTATGAAATGCTCCCTGTCATGAGTTGAATTGTGTACTTCCAAGAAGATATATTGAAGTTGTAATTCCCAGAACCTCAGAATGTACCCTTATTTGGAAACAGGGTCTTTACAGGAGTTATCACATTAAAAGGAGGTAATTAGGGCAGGTCTTAATCCAATAGGACTAATCATCCTTACAAAAAGGTGAAATTTGTACATAGAAAGAGACACATACAGAGGAAGATGATATGGAGGCATTGAGAGAATGTCATTTGAAGACGAGCATTATGCTATCACAAGTCAAGGGGTGCCAAAAATTGGCAGCGAACTGCCAGAAACTAGGAGAGAGTCATGGAACACATTTTCCCTCACATCCCTCCAAAGGAACCAATTCTGCTGAAACCTGGATTTCAGACTTCTAGATTCCCAAACTGTGAAACAACAGATGTCTGTTGGGCTTCCCTGGTGATGCAGTGGTTCAGAGTCCACCTGCCGATGCAGGCGACACGGGTTCGTGCCCCGGTCCGGGAAGATCCCACATGCCGCGGAGTGGCTGGGCCCGTGAGCCATGGCTGCTGAGCCTGTGTTTCCAGAGCCTGTGCTCCGCAACGGGAGAGCCCACAACAGTGAGAGGCCCACGTACCGCAAAAAGAAAAAAAAAAAAATAGATGTCTGTTGTTTAAGCCATCTAGTGTGCGGTATTTTGTTAGGAACTCTTAGGAAACTAACAAACCTTCTATATATCTGGCAGCATTCTTTGTTCTGAATTCTCTTTTGTCTTATATTAATATAATAACTCTAGTGTGAGATTATTTTTGCATAGAATATCTTTGCCCATCCGTTTACTTTAAGATCTGTTTCCCTATATTTATTTATTTTTCTTATGGATAACATAGAGATATGTTTTACTTATTTGAGCAGACTGCAATTTTCTGCCTTTGAGTGTTGAAATAATTTACATTTAATACAATTTCGATATGGTTTCAGTTAAGCCTGCCACATTGCTTTTTTGTTTTCTATTTGTCCTATCCTTTGTCTCTCTTTTTCATTTCTTTTCATATCTTATTTTGGACTCATTTTATTTGTATTTCACTTTATCTCCATTATTTGATTATTAACTCACTCAATTTTGACTACGGTCATGTATATACATTTTTTTATTTATCACACCCAATCTTCATACAATATTATAGCACCCTGTATAGAATGCAATGAATGTAAAACTTATCATGTCCTGGACTCCTTTTATCCTCTGTTCTCCAACCACACTGAACTTGTTGAGTCCCTTTAATGTACAGGGCTTCTTCCCACATAAGTGCATTCATGTGTGTTGTACTCTTTGCCTGCATACATCTCTCCTGCACACATATATAGTTAACGCTTGAATTAATTTATGTTTACTGATACTGTTACCCAGAATATTTCAGTTAGAGGTGATGATGATACATGTGTATTTGTTGTTGTTATTGTTTTTTTCATTCCTTGGAATTATATTAACATGCCAAAAGAAAAACCAGTAACTGTTTTATTGAAGGACATATCTAAACTTTTCTTCTTTCTACTGAATAAGAACATGTTTTTAAATATTAGAGTGGATTTAACTAACCCACCAAAATTTTGAGAGCAATTTAAATTAATAGCTCTTAGATAGGATCCCTGTAAATATCTATCAACTATCTTCCAAGAATGTGTGTGTGTGTGTGTGTGTGTGTGTGTGTGTGTGTTTCAGGTAGCCTCTAAATTACATTTATTCCCAACCTAGGTGACCACATCCTGGAGTATCTATGTTTTTTTTCTTTTCATTTTCATAAAGACTGTGTAAGCGAGTGGTTTCTTCTTCATGACCTACCATTTCTTTTCCTGAGGTAAAGGTTTAAGAGAAGAGGAAAAAATACCTAAAGAAACTCTATTTTCCAAAGTATATTATTTTCCTTTAATTTTCATAAATACTGGACCATAAGAAACTGATACATACTGAGGATATTTAGTATTTTACTATGTGATTGGAATTTTGTGATATATAATTATTGCTCTTAATTGTTTATAATGGATAAATGTGTGACGTATTCTAACATGTGCCAAAAATGTTTCTCTATATAAATATCTTTAAAACATTGAATTTTTAAATTAAAAAAAGGAGTTTGACAGAGACTCCTACTAATCTTTCATCCTTCATTCTTCCCTGCACTTGCTCATTTTACAATACAACCCCCTTCAAAATTAATTAGGTTACATGGACACCAAAATTGAGACTACATTTCACTAGCAGGTAAATAAGGCCAAATGACTAATTTATGGCCAATGGATTGTGAAAGGATTTGAAGAATGTAATTTCTCAATCATGCCCTTAAAATGATTTGATGTCTGCTTCTTTCACTTTCTTTATGCTTCCCATGGGCTGGAATACAGCAATAGAATGTCAAAATTTGTGGTGCAAAGGAAAACTATAACTTAGTGGCTGCCAGTACAAAAATATACGGGCCCATGGATGATGTCGTGGAACTAAGCCACCAACCTCCCTGAGCTCCTGATCTTCATCTAGTTCATTACATAAGAGAGCAAGATTTGTGATTTCACCATGTAATGGTGGTTACCTTTATTACTACAGATGTGCCTATTCTATTACTTATCTCATATTCGACTTTTCATTTGTAAAAAGCTGGAAATCAAAATGCCAACTACTCAATATTTCAAACACCAGATGAACATATCTTTCATACAGACAAATCACTTCTTTTCATTCCTTAGTTTGCTATTTTAGTATATATTTTGTCAAACCCTTCTTGCTGCAACTGCTAAAAAGTATAGGTAAAACATAATAGTATAGTTCAGTATTCATTTTTACATTAAAATAATTATTATAGTAAATATTTTACTCTTCTGAGATTTTTTTCTTAGTGAGAAGTGAGGTGTACTTTTTGTTATTTTTGTTATTTTATTTCTGTACTTCTGACTATAATTATAAACTAAAACTGTCAGGATGAATTATGAATTAGATTTGGTTGCTCCAAAAGCTATTTTTTAAAAAGAAAAGTTAAATAATTGTACTTTATTTGTGGGCAGAGAATTTATAATTAAATTTAATTTATACATTTAAGAGTCACCACCAATATGATTTAAGCATTTTGCAAGTATATTTTATTACAAATATAAATTTATATTTTGTTTTGTCAAAAGATAAAATTACATATAGTCATACACATATCTAAATTTTTCCTCTGTATATATTGATCAATGTTAATATTTTATAAAAATAAAAGTTTAAAATATGATATATTTTCCATTTAAGCACACTGCTCTTAAAAATATGTCATAGAGTTGAAGGAACCTGAGATTTGTAAGTAGTCCCAGCGTATTGTTTTCTATTATTTTGTCAATCAGTAAAAACTTTTATTGTAAAATGGTAATATCATGATATAAATTTATTTGTGAAATAAAGTACCTATTTCATTATCTCTTTTACCTTTCCTTTCTTGCCACGGTCATATAGCATGCCTCTGAAGACAGCTACATCCACAGAAGCTGTAATTCAAGTAATTTAATGCTGGTTTTATCAGCCCCTACCTCACATATTTTCACAAGGATTAATAAAAGCATGCTCATTCCTCAAAGGGTGATAAAATCTGCGTCTCTTATAATGATTTATATTTTCATGGAGAACACAAACGTAGCTTTAGAAAAACATAGCGATCAATGTAGAAGTTGGTTTTTAATAAGATAATAAGTATAAATGTCACCAGTTCATCTGGCTTGATTGAGCAACTGCATAAAACACATCTAGCCATTTTTCTTTTCATGTTTATTCAGTTAAAAAATATTGTCTGCATGTTTTATCAACTGGGAAACTAAATGACCATATAAAGCATGGAAGTTGCAGTCCTTCTATTGTCCTCAATAATGTGGAGTTTTCTTGTATTTTTTTTCTAATATTCATATAAATAAACTTTTCAAGTTAAAAATTGAATTAATTAACGTGAGAACATTTAATAAGCTGTAAAGCATGTAATACATAATTTTGTGATGACTGATACAAATTATCTCCCTTCTAATTTCTGTACATTATACTGCAGCTCTATAATGTATAACTGAAATATTAAACATGGAGTATAATACATATTTTCCCAAGCTACTCAAACTTAAGAGATATAAAGTTCTAATAAAGGTAAAAATACTATTTTTAACTCAACCTTCTCCAGTGTAGTTTTAGAAATCTAATTCCCACCTCAAGTTCTTTTCATGTTGCTAACAAAATCCTTTCTGTCTCTTAAAAAGAGAGTTTATTTTATTAGGTCTATCAGTTTTATTAAAATGAATTTACAGGCAGTCTTTTCTGTATGTAATTCAGACATCTTGCATGTATTTACATTTTTTATGTGTTGAAATCTCAGAACCCCATTCCAAAACACTAATACATGAAAAATTGACTCTGACATTTTCTTGAATGTACACAAAAATAAGCAGAGCCAAATTCTTAATTTTCCACCTTAGTAAATAAGGCTTTTCTCACAGTCTAACAAGTCTCAGTAAATAGCAACTTATTTCTTCTCTGTTACCCCCAAAAGAAACAACAACTAACACAAATCCCACAAAGTTGGACTCATTCTTGTTTCCTCTCTATGTTTCATTCAAAGGATCAACAACTACTCCTAGCCGCACCTCTTTCAAAATATCTCCTCTGACTCATTTCCACTTTGCAATGTCTACCCTGGAATAGTTACTGCAAGAGTTTTCTGACAGGTCTCTCCTTTTCCAACTTTGCCCCACCAGTTTCTCTTTAATGTGGAAGCAAGGATAGATCTTTGTCTAAATGTTGAAAGCCATCACTCCTGATCAAAACATACAGTAGTCTGAGCCTCTACAATGGCTTTGCATCTCTTTCAGAGTAAAACCTAAAGTTCCTAAAAGCCTTAAAAATCTAGGCTTTTCATTACTCCAGGGACTTTCCTTTCCCTCTCACAGCAAACATGCTTTCACCCGAGGGCCTTAGCATTTTGCTCTTTTTAGAATTCTTTTCCTCTAAAGATCTTTATAACTCATGCCTCAACTTTCTTCAGGTCCTGCTCAAATATAAGCTTTCCAGATAATTTTCTCATAAAACTCATAAGCAATATTCCACTCCTTATATCCCCTTATCCTACTTTACCTATTTTCATAGCACATCTCATCACCTCATTTTATACAGATATAATACATATGATTTAATATTATATAATTATATATTACCATTTGTCTCCCAGATACCAGAATGCAATCTTTACAAGAATTAGGACTTTGTTCACATAGATTTTATTTCTTATGAATTCCTAGAGCCTTGAATGCTGCTTAGAACAAACAGGAATTTGATAAACATCAGTTGAATATATTAACTACAGAAAAATAGTCTTTACTTGAACCGTCTTCAAAATTATCACCTTATCTCTCTTCTGAGGATGTATATACAGCACACTTTTGAGAATAGGTACATGTGTGACTGAGTCAAAATTAACACAGTAGCTAAAACCTGTATCTCTCCTCTTTTAAACATATTTCTACTTTCCATTTGCTTCCTCTATTCCTGTGACTCCCAGTAACTCATTAACTTACAATTGCAGTTCAAAAAAAAATCCTCTTCAACACACATCAACTGCTGTTGCCAAGATTGCAAATATTTCATTCTTGCTAAATTCAATAAATATTTCAGTTCTTACTTGACTTGCTGGTGACATTCAATGCTATTAACCACAACATTCACATAACACCAAACTCTCTTTTTCCCCCTTCTGCCCTTTTTTGGCTTATACTTGTCAGTACCCTTTGAAAGTTCTCCTTCTGTTCTCTGGCTTTATATTTTATTCTGAAGTAGATAATGCGCTGTATATTTATATTTCAAAATAAATTTTTGAATAGTTTGAATGTTGAAGAAAAAAAGTAGCATGTATTTTTCTTTGAATCACTATTTGCTATAGAAGAGAATATTATTTATAAATGTCAAATACTATTTTATTAGAAAATATGAAGAATGTAATATTTTTGAAGAACCTTTAACTGTATATATATATATATAAACACATATATATATATATATATTGCTATAACTGGAAGAATGTATAGAATCTAATCAGAAGTATTGGGTTGGCCAAAAAGTGCCTTTGGTTTTTAAGTAAAAATAAAGGACACGTTTTTCATTTTCACCAAGAACTTTATTGAACAACATATTCACCCTTTTGTTCCACGACCTTTTGCTCCACGACCTTTTGCCATTTTTCAGGCAACTTCATAATTCTATCTTCCCAAAACTTTTAATCTTTTTGAGCAAAGAACTGTTCTAGGTGCCTTTTACAGTCCTCCAGGGAATTGAAATTTTTTTCCATTAAGAGAATTTTGTAAAGACCGAAATCAATGGAAATCCAAAGGTGTAATGTCTGGTGAATACAGTGGATGAATCAGAACTTCCCAGCCTAGTTGTAAGTTATATGCAGTCCTGCGTTATCCTGATGGAAGATTAATGTGTTTTCTGTTGACATATTCCAGATGCTTTTCATCAAGTGCTGCTTTCAGTTGGTCTAATTGGAGCAGTACTTGTTGGAATTGTTTGGTTTTCCAGAAGGAGCTCATAATAGAGGACTCCCTTCCAATCCCACCATATACACAACATCACCTGCTTTGGATGAAGACCAGCCTTTGGTGTGGTTGGTGGTGGCTCATTTCACTTGCCCCACGATCTATTCCATTCCACATTATTGTACAGTATTCACTTTTCATCACCCATCACAATTTGTTTTAAAAATGGAATGTTTTCAGTGCGTTTCAGTAGAGAATCACACGTGGAAATATGGTCAAGAAGGTTTTCTTCGCTTAACTTATGTGGAACCCAAACATCAAAAAGATTCACATAGCCAAGCTGGTGCAAATGATTTTCAATGCTTGATTTGGATATTTTGAGTGTGTTGGCTATCTCCTGCGTGGTATAATGTTGGCTGTTCTCAATGAAGGTCTCGATTTGATTGCTATCAACTTCAACTGGTCTACCTGACCATGGAGCATTGTCCAGAGAGAAATTTCCAGCACGAAACTTCGCAAACCACTTTTGACACGTTCAATCAGTCACAACACCTTCTCCATACACCTCACAAATCTGTTTTTTGCGTTTCAGTTGCGTTTTTACCTTTCTTGAAACAATAAAGAATAGGCTGAAAATGTTGCTTTTTTTCTTCTATCTTCAATATTAAGATGGCTACACAAATCATCACCAATTCTGATAAGTCTTTTTTCAAATGCATGCTGATATGACAGCTACCACATACAATCTAACGAAATTGTTTTGAATGAAGTTAAAGACAATTAAGTGCTACTAGAGCCATCTTACAGAAAAAAACAAACGAACCTTTTGGCCAACCCAATACATAACAGTATTATTTACCAAAATAACAACATAATTTCATATGAAAACTGTCAGTGGTTAAAAATAATGTTAAATCTAACATAAGGATGTTGGTTTAATGAAATCAAATGTAAGTTCCATAATCATGTAAAACATGAGCAATTAAAAATATCTGGTAGCAAAATATGTTATTGCTACATTAATAAAGAAAAACAATCATAACTTTCTAAAATTTGATATTTGAAAAATCTTGAAAAACATATTTTTTTTACCAAAATGCAAATGATGAACAGCATAAATGTAAGTCTTTCTGTGGAGTAAATATTTGGGGCCTCGATTGTTTTTTCATATTATAATCTAATTATTTGATACTTTATATTAATATTTGCTCCCCATATATAAGGATATCTGGGATGGTAGTTGGAAGAATAAATTGCATGAAAAATGGATGCCTTCTAAAAATAGAAATCTACACATTTTTGTGCATGAAAACATGTCAGTTTCATTCTTTGAAGGATAACTATTTGACCACTTACCTCCAATAAAATGTCAAAATTAACTAAAGTTTGGCTTTTCCTGAATAAACACCCATAATAGAAAATCTTTATAGGAGGTTCTCCCCTTCATTTCTCTTGTACAAAACTCCAAATTCTGGCATCACTTTCAGTTCATTATGAGTCCCAGAATTCTTACTTCATGAACAAAAACTTTCCTATATCTGAAACAACTTACTGAATATTCCCCATATTTTCATGTCTTAATTAAAAATGTGGCCCAGCTATAACGTGACATTATCTTTTGCAGTTCGTTTAGATATAAAATATTTATTCTTACTGATCCTCTATATGAAGGGAAGTAAACTTAGCATCTTTTTAATGCATCAATTTTACCTCCAGACAATAATTATCTCACTATTTAAAACATTACTCGTCATTTTAGTTCATTTTTTCTATAGTGCTCTCTACCACTCCTCATTGCTATATTCTATAAATTGACCAAACACACATTTTCATTCATTGATATCTGGCTCTTGACTCACAGTCTCTCTATGCTGACCAGTCATATAACAATCTGTCCTCTCAGCTCTCTAGTCAAGATTCCGTGATTAAGATTCAAAGAGTCAAAAGTCCTCTTCTGCACTCTTTATTTGTTGCCATCCCCATGGTCACACCCCAGAATTTACCACTGATCAATACTAAGCTCTGATATCTTTAAGGCAGCTGTCACACTGTCTGAGCAGAACCTGCCATCCCTCCTGCTTCCATACTTAACTATCCCCATGTGAACTGAACTTCCAAGTTAATGCATTGTTCCTCTGATCTCATTCAGCTAAGGATCCACAGTCAGCCTGAACGTATCCTTTGATGACCTACTAAATGTCCTTAGCCCTATATCTTTTTACTACTCCTACAAAGCAAAACTCTAATCCTAGATCAGTATTCCTGGTTTTCCTGATTCTTTTTTTTTTTAATTGAAGTATAGTTGATTTACAATGTTGTGTTAGTTTCAGGTGTACAGCAAAGTGATTCGGTTATACATATATATCTATATTCTTTTTTAGATTCTTTTCCCTTATAGATTATTACAAGATATTGAGTATAGTTCCCTGTGCTATACAGTAGGTCCTTGTTGGTTATCTATTTTACATATAGTAGTGTGCATATGTTAACCCCAAACTCCTAATTTATCCTTCCCCCAGCCCTTTGCCCTTTGGTAACCAAAAGCTTGTTTTCTATGTCTGTGAGCCTCTGTTTTGTAAACGAGTTCATTATTTCCCTATTCTATTTTGAACTTCCTACACTCCTAACCAAACATTTGACATCCTTATTTTCTCTCCAATCTCAGCTGATGATCTCCTTATCTAGTTAATATTAAGGAAAATAAAGTCAGGAAGAAGGCATTAGGACAGAACCCCTTTAACTTTCTACCACCAAGTAAACAAACTACAAGTAATTGCACTGATCTTTTCTTACTTCTCCTTTAAGTCAATTCTACTGGGTAAGATTACAATAGAGTTTCCTGAATTTCTTCATCATCTTGGGTAATGCCCTTTAATTTTTCTCTGCAGGCTTCCTTTTCTATCCAGCCATTATTCGTTTGAGTTCTTCAGTAATCTCTTATGTGTATATTCTCTTCTCACTTTATATGTCATCTTCAGGTGACTGTTTTGACTCCTGTGACCCCAGTTGTCTCTAGCCTTGACCACCCTTTTCACCCTCAGATTTATATACGTGACTTGCACCCAGATATCTCAACTTGGGTCACCATTGAGCATCTCATATTTACCAGATTCATAAATGATATAAACGTCTCTTTCCCAAATTTGCTCATTTCTTAGTCTTCCCTATCTCAGTGCACAGTACAACTAACCATCTTTATTCCAAAAAGCAAAGAAAAAAAAAAGCAGCCACATTTTTCAAAATCTAATTCTTTCTAAATCCAAGTAGTCAATCAGTCTCTAAACTTGATCCGTCCAACTCTACATATATGTCACTTGCTTCTCTCATTCTCTCTATTCCCACTGTCACTACTGCAGTCCGTGTCAGAACCGTCCTTTTTACCTATAGACTATTGAAGTAAGTTTCTTTCCGGTCTCTCGACTCAATTATTTACCAATGTCAACAGTTTTACACTAAAACTAGAGGGACATCATTTTAAAAGTCAAATTATATCATTGCACTCTATTACTTAAATGTGTTTTGTTTCATGTGATTCTTAGGATGGTGTTCAGACTCTTTACAACAATCCATAATACCCTGCATGATTTTGTACATTTGTTGATGCCCGGTCTTATCTGTAGCCGCAATTCCTCAAGCTGTTTTCACTTTAGCAATATGAAACTACGTTTGGTTTTTGAAGATTATTCCCTGTCCTGCTTTAGAACCCTCACGACACTACTTTTGCTCTCTTTCTTCTCCTTCATTATGTTACCTAATTCCTATTAGTCTTTTATGTCTCATCTAAATGCTGCTGCTCCAGACCAGGCTCATTCGCTCATTTAGTTGCTGCACGTCTCTCTGCATCTCTCTTTTTTTTATGCTTATTGTGCTTAAGTTATTTGTTTTTCTTACAGATGGCAAATACCTTTCTGGGCAGGAATGTGCTTGCCTTATTCATATCACTATCTCTGGCATCGGTTACAGTATAATATTGTTGTCTATTGTGTCTCTTGAAATAATGCCTAATTTTGCTTGTCTGCTTGCATTTTATATTTTTGTGGGATGTGTGTGTGTGTGTGTGTGTGTAGTTTAGTTGTATGTGGATATTATTTCATTTTCCTTTTTCCCTTGTACTGGAATTTTAGCAAATGGTGGTCTATTTAGCTCCCTGGGTAAGGCCATGTATATCCTCTTGTTTCTAATAATTTTCCTATGATTTACATTCATGGGGAAAGCATTTAAACCACCCATTTGAAATGTATATTGTTTGAAGTAAATTCTTAGTAAGAACTTCATCCTCATCTTTCTTTGTGTTGACTTAAACATACCAGGTGCTAAATAAATTTAATTTGTAAATAATTCAGTAATTAGGATATTATCTTGACTGGTTTGCTAAACTATATTTCCTCTGCCTCTGTAGGCCTACAGATAAATATACATATACACTGATATTAAGAAAATGAAATGTTGACATAAATTCTGTGGCACTAAAACCGAGCAGGACCCTGCGGGGCTCCAGCGCATGGAAGCTTTTGGGTCTCCAGTTTCTTCTTTTTTTTTTTTTTTTTTTTTTTTTTGACAGGGAGTTATGACTTTATTTTGTTTCTAGATTCATCAAAATACTACACAAGTAATCATGGAAGCCAACATCACACAGTAACGAAGTTTCTGGTCTTTGGAGCTAGACAATGAAAGTTCAAATCTCTGCCTCCTTACTTACTATATGTATCTTTTTCTTTTTAACATCTTTATTGGAGTATAATTGCTTTACAATGGTGTGTTAGTTTCTGCTTTATAACAAAGTGAATCAGTTATACATATACATATGTTCCCATATCTCTTCCCTCTTGCGTCTCCCTCCCTCCCACCCCTCCAGGCGGTCACAAAGCACCGAGCTGATCTCCCTGTGCTATGTGGCTGCTTCCCACTAGCTATCTACCTAGTGTATATATGTCCATGCCTCTCTCTCGCTTTGTCACAGCTTACCCTTCCCCCTCCCCATATCCTCAAGTCCATTCTCTAGTAGGTCTGTGTCTTTATTCCTGTCTTACCCCCAGGCTCTTCATGACATTTTTTTTATTCTTAAATTCCATATATATGTGTTAGCATATGGTATTTGTTTTTCTCTTTTGGACTTACTTCACTCTGTATGACAGACTCTAGGTCTATCCACCTCATTACAAATAGCTCAATTTCGTTTCTTTTTATGGCTGAGTAATATTCCATTGTATATATGTGTCACATCTTCTTTATCCATTCATCCGATGATGGACACTTAGGCTGTTTCCATCTCCGGGCTACTATAAATAGAGCTGCAATGAACATTTTGGTACATGACTCTTTTTGAATTACGGTTTTCTCAGGGTATATGCCCAGTAGTGGGATTGCTGGGTCATACAGTTTCTTGTTTGTAGGGAAAAGACTCCAGCCTCCTGACCTTCCCTGAGTTCAAAGGGCCTATTCAAACAGTTACTAATCAGGGAAGGGATAGGTGCAGAAACAAGGGAGGAGCAGCCAGGAAACAACAGTGAAGCCTTGGGGCAGAGTCCTGGTTTCACCTGAAGGGACACATGTAACAATATTTTTGAGCTCTTTATAGAATTAAACCCCCAACAAATGGAAGATGTTAGCATTCTTCATTCCAGAGAAGATCACAGTTTGATGACCTCCAGAAGCTCATCAGGAGACCACCTGATGCCAGATTAAAGGAGTGCTGGCCCTGCACACACCCTGATCCTTATCAGCAACCCCACCCTTGACCTATTGCTATAAAACTCCTCACCAAATCCTCCTGTGTTGGGACACACCGTTTTGAGAGGCATGAGCCTGCTGTGTCCCCCTTTGCCTGGAAAAGCAATAAAACTAGTCTTTTCTACTTCACCCAAAACTCTATCTCCAAAATTCAATTTGGCACTGAGGCTGAGTTTTCAGCATCAATTTGCACAGAGGCTGAGTTTTCAGCATCAACATGATCTGCACTAAATTGCACGTAACAGCAAAATTTGGTGATCTTTAATTCACCTGTAGTTTGTCCTGATAATATGTGTGTGGCCAGGACAATACATTTGACCTCATGTTAGGTGGAACAGCTACATTAATAAGCTCCTATGAAGCAAATGGACCAACTATTTCCCACTTATTTAAGTCATCTTTAAATAGATATAACTATGTTGTTCCTTTATGTTGTTCCTTTAGATATTGTTGTTCCTTTAGATATTATGAATTCTTTTAAGGGTGACCTACAGAACCATTTAAACTATTATATATTTTCTTATACAAAGAATAATAATTTGTATTCTTACAGCATTGCTAATTCCTTAAACTTTAAATTATTAAATTAATTAAATAGCAAATCCAAAACAAATGATTGGTTTTAATTCTCCTCATTTTATATGTGAAAATGACTGAGCCTAAAAATTATTATTTACATACTTTTCTAACCAAGTTTTTAATTAAAATAAGTTTTATGAATTTACAGTATGAAGTTAAGTATATTAAAATGTGATATTTTAATGTAAAATTTAACTATAACCTGTGCTCATAAGACAAATGCAAGATATTTAGAACAAAATATAATTTGAGTTTAGCTACTGAGCTACCAATGAATAAAACGTGAATTTCATTGCTGGTGTGCTGTCCTAACTGGATAAGTTAATGCATCTTTTAAGTCAGCAGAATGCTAGTACCTGTTATGCTGTAGCAGAACATCTGACCTTGCTCAGCTGCAGGCAACAAGACACTTTCAGATTCAGAGTCAGTCCTGCCCAGTCACTGAATATTCTGTTTCAAGCACTCACTAGTTAGTGGAATATGACATTTTTGTTATTCACTGAAGCCCAATATCTGATGTGAGATAAGAACTGAGAACTCCTTGCCATGAAGCCAAATTCTTGTTCACACTTCTGCATTATTTTCCTAATCCACAGGAATAGGTTTCAGTCTTTGTTTCTTGATTTTTAATTTTTTTCTTAAGGTAATCCACTTACGGTATCTCCTCTGAATCACTTTTTAGCTGGCTATAACCTTTCTACCTACGACCTGTACATTCTTCTCTTTGTGAATATATTCCAAAGTATTAGGACCATCTGGAATGAAGATAGTGCTTCTGGATTAATTCTGAATATAAGTGCTTCCTAAAGCCCTTCTGGCCAAGAGTGGCAAACTCCACACCATTTCCCTTTCCTTCTGAATCTATAGCTAATTGATATTTCCCAGCCTTACTATGGCAGGTA
Source organism: Hyperoodon ampullatus (assembly GCF_949752795.1). Classification (NCBI taxonomy): domain Eukaryota; kingdom Metazoa; phylum Chordata; class Mammalia; order Artiodactyla; family Ziphiidae; genus Hyperoodon; species Hyperoodon ampullatus. The sequence goes on along the minus strand of NC_136915.1, from coordinate 129,980,462 downwards.
ATATAGTTCTAGTCAATGGATATGGGTGTATGTGATATACATCTTTGTAGTCTGGGTACAGAAAAATTCCTATGTAGTGACCACTCTCTTCCACATGCACTGGCTAGATGTCAACACACACAGTAACCTTGGATTTTACGTAAGAAATATCAAGCCTGTCATTTTATGTTATTGTGATTTCAGTTCTAGGTATTTTCGCCGTAAGATTCTTTGCCACAAGCAGTTTCTCTGCAAGCAGTTTTGCCACACAACTAATTGTAAGATAATTTTGCCCTAAAAGATAAAATAATGAAAATAAAAGAGGTACATTGGAAAGGACATACAGAAACAAGAAAGATTTAAAATTTTTAAAGATTTTTATTGTGGAAAATGAAAATGCACGAAGTATTTGAACACATTTAAAATGTGTGTAGAATTTGTGCCAAATCGAATCTTGGAGACAGAGTTTTGGGTGAAGTAGAAAAGAATAGCTCTATTGCTTTGCCAGGCAAAGAGGGACACACTGGGCTCCTGCCCTCAAAAACTATATGTCCCAACCCCGGAGGATGTGATGAGGAGTTTTACAGCAATAGTTCAAGGGTGAGGTTGCTGACAAGATTAGGATGTGTGCAGGGTCTCCTAATTTTGATGAGCTTCTCTGGTCCATTTAATCTTGCCTCAGGTGGTTTTTTGGCTGCTCCTCCCTTGATTAGCTACTGTTCACATCTGCCCTTTGGAACTCAGGAAAGGTCATGGAGGCTGGAGTCTTGGGTACAAGAAATGGGGGACAAAAAGGCTTCAATGCCCAGGAGCCCCACAGTGTCCTTCATGGCAATAATTCCCAAATAACTGATTTTATTCTGTGGATTGTACCTAAGCACTATCTTTAGAGACTTTACTTCATAATATTATACTTTTTTTTTTTTTGCTTTTTGTTTCCTCTCCTCATTCGGTGTTGCACTTTTTCCTTTGTGCTAAAATTCCTTTCTTCATTAAGGCAAGTATCAGTTTCCAAACACTAGGATGCATATCCGTACCTGAGCTTTGTATTGTGCAGTGAAAGTCTTCTACACTGCTGTGTGTTCTAGGCATACTGTCACATGTCCACTGACAGCTGTTCCAAAGCTGTGTGGGGAGTGTGGGTTCAACTCTCTGGACAGAGCCCTTGGTTTTTTCTCCTCCAATGTAGTGTGTTTCAAAGTGAGAAACTAACACTTGGGGCAAATCATCCTCATCTGTCAGATGGATAAAGCCATCAATAAAGTTGCTGACTGGAAGAAACGCTAAAACATTTCTTGTAATGCATTTAATTTTTGTGTTTGATAGCCCAACTTCTGTCCAGTATCAATGATTTTGTGGTAAATATTTTTTGCCATATGAAACAAACAGCCAGTTAGAGTTGTATTTGGATATAGCTTAGAGAAAGTGATGATACTCTTTTTCTCAAAGTTGATCATTGAGGATTCAGATCTCATGCTGGACATAAGTTCTTTATTTAAAAAAACCCCACAAATCTGGGGTAAATCTCTTCACATTTCCCTGGAAGCAAAACAAACTAACGAGGGATGCTGCTATTTCTTATCAATATATGTAACATATATAACTGGTAGAACATATCTGGACTACCTTTTAAATGTTCCATCACATGCCCAGTCTTTATATGTCACCAAATCATCTAAGCCAGATTCTGTGCCAAATACCAAAATTCTGTCTACATCACGTTCTCCAGTATCAAACAGCAAAAGATTTTCATCATTTTCAAGAAACTTATACTCTTCAGGAATCACTGAACTGTTTCTTTGTTGGGAATAGAAGGAGCTTAATTCTTCTTTTGCCTCCAGCTGCTAATATTGAGTGATAGATTAGGTAAAGACAGCACTGGAGAGAAAACTGTTGTTATCGAAATTTGCTAAGGAATTAATAATGAATGCTCTCAAAGACTGTTGTGAATTTTATATTTGCCATAGCTTGGTCAGCTTTGGGTTTTGATGGGTGGAAGGGAATGACTGTAATCACCAGAGGATTTGCAAACTGATATGTTATCATTTCCTAGTACAGTGTGCACTCTGGCTTTACACTCCCTAATTTCATACTTCCAGTAAGTTTTCTTATCACCTTACCTTCTAACAAATTGATATACATAGTTGTTATCATGCACTATTTCAAGAATGCATGTCTACTCATCACTGTATAGACCACTAAGATTTATATAATGCAAAAATGGGAATATTTCATCAACAAAGAAATGAAGCCAGTGTCAACCAATTGAAACCAAACTGTCAAGCCAAACTCTCAATTACTTATTTTATTTTTAAGGCAATATTGCCTGGTGGCTGACTAGTTGTGCAGCAAACTGTTTGTGGTGAAAACAGTTTCCAATGGAAAACATTGTGACAAAATGTTTCCTGTGAAAACACTAGACCCCGTGATGTTAAGGTGCTGTCTGTTACAGCAACTAGGGTTATCTTAAGGAATACATCCATCCACCATTTAGTTTTCTTCATTGGAAATTTTTTGCTTGAGCTCATCTTTTTTTTTTTTTTTTTTTTTTTTTGCGGTACGTGGGCCTCTCACTGTTGTGGCCGCTCCCGTTGCGGAGCGCAGGCTCCAGACGCGCAGGCTCAGCAGCCATGGCTCACAGGCCCAGCCGCTCCGCGGCATGTGGGATCCTCCCGGACCGGGTCACGAACCCGCATCCCCTGCATCGGCAGGCGGACCCTCAACCACTGTGCCACCAGGGAAGCCCTGAGCTCATCTTTTTGTTTGGTGATGGTATGCTGCTAAACATTGCTTGCATCAGCTTTGTCTGGACCATGCTCAGGTCCAGATTAATGCCCTTTGCTTTACCAGCAAGCAGGTCAATTCTCAGCATACCTTGAAGCTGAGCCTATTCAAGATATGATGAAATGTAATTTAACATATTTCCTTTCAGAAAATCTTAATAATTAATCACTGACATAAAATTATTTGCACTGAGATTTAAGAATTGAACAAAGCAGGTGAGTTTTACTTTATGATTACTAATGACTAACATCTGTTTGGTAGTTACCATGTGCTAGGCATTGTTTTAGAACACTTATTTTACGATGATTTCATATTATATAAAACTAAGACTGTGAAGAAAATTGAAAAGTGAAATTTCCTTCATTATAAGCCAACTATTGTAGTGTATCTCCAGATACTCTAATTTTTCATTTTTTTCCTTTGTTTCTAAAAACCCTATTATGATTCTCTCTCATATATTTCTCATTCACTCAATTTTGGTGCCCATGGATTCGCTAGACATTCCAATTCTAATCCTGCAGTGCAAGATGAATAAATCAACTTATTGACAGTCAGCTCCCACAGCCAATGTGGTTGTAACTTGCACTTGAAAATAACTGTCATTATTTTGTACCAGAGGAATATATGCTAGTACTTTGAAACACAGCTGTCATTTGAATTGGAAAATTCAGTTCACAAATGTAAATTGCCACAAGCCCTTAGATTTAGAACTAGTATAATCAGATACATTGTGTGAGATAATTTTCACACATTGGAAGACTGTCATTACACATTGAGGTAACCATTCTAAATAACAGAAGAATATGATGAATGCATTAAGCAAAAGTGAAATAAAACATTTACCAGAACATAAGTATTGACATGCCTAAGAAATATACCAAAACAAACTTTAAATTAGTTATAGCATAGTTTTTATATGCAATCAGATTTTTCATACACAAAAACACAGTCATATAACTGAATAAATCTGAGCAAAGAATTGGAAAAATAGGGAGAGGTTTACCTTTTACTGATAAGAAGCCAAGAGATAGACCTCATGGAGTCATGGGGTCATGAGGTATCCCCAGTATTGAATCCTGTGAACCCATCAGATTATATGTGAAGGAAAAATTATTTATGCAACCACAGAAATAAATTCAGAAATTTTCTTTCCTAGAACTACCTTTATTAAATCTCTCTCCCTCCCTTCCTTACTTTTTTTTCCCTCCTTTCTATCCTTTCTTCCTTTGTCTATTTTTCCCTACCTTTCCTACAGAAGATTTTATGAGTACCTATATGAAAAGGCAAAGTCCAAATATTGACATACAAATTCACATAAATACATGCTACTAAAAAATAAATTTATCTTACACAAACTGATATGGAAGAAAAAAACATGCTTAGGTGCAGGCTTGTACCTGGGAAGGAAGCACCATGATTTATAGATAGCTATAACCACATAGATTATAATATAAATTGCCCAAAGAAGGGCTTCCCTGGTGGCGCAGTGGTTGAGAGTCCGCCTGCCGATGCAGGGGACACGGGTTTGTGCCCCGGTCCGGGAAGATCCCACATGCCGCGGAGCAGCTGGGCCCGTGAGCCATGGCCGCTGAGTCTGCGTGTCCAGAGCCTGTGCTCCGCAACGGGAGAGACCACAACAGTGAGAGGCCCATGTACCGCAAAAAAAAAAAAAAAAAAAAAAAATTGCCCAAAGGAAAGGGAAGACATACATTACAAGAAGAATCAAAAGTGAAAGTTCACTTGAATATATAAAAAAAAAAACTAAATATACCTGCTGAATTTATTTTACTCTCTTACTGTGCAATATGTATTCATCCCATTTCACATGTAAGTTCTATTCAATTGCAATAATGTTTACTTCTAATCTAATACAATGTTTGTACCTGCAATGGAAATTATATCTAACCTTTCCCAAAGAATGGCAGGCACATTTTTACAAGGCACCAAGTTCTTTAACACAGTCTTTCTGTTTTGATGCAAGTTGTGATTTCTGATTGGCATGTCACCCTGAGGATGAATGATAACTTCACCTTACCCAAAGCACCCAAACATAATGGCAGAGTGAAACAAAATACCCCTCCTTTGGAAAAAGAATGAAGTTGGGGGGAAAATAATTTATAGCATAATCTCTATTGAAGTCTGGAGAAAAAGAACAACAACAAAACAAAACATTCCCTGCCCAATAGAATAGTATGTGCTTAGGTCAGTGAATTTAGCTGTCTCCAGATTTGTTTACTGGGATTATATCTCTTGAATGTTTACCTTTGATGAGGAAGAGATATTAGAGACTATCTTAGTCTGCTCTGGCTGCTGCAACAAAATCCTGGTAGCTCATAAACAACATACACTTATTTTTCATAGTTCTGCAGACTGGGAAATACAAGAGCAAGTTGCCAGCATGATCATGTTCCAGTGAAGACCCTCTTCCGTGTTTGTAGCTGGCGCCCTCTTCCTGCATTCTTACTGGGTAGAAGGGGGAGGGATCTCTATGCAGTCTAATAAGAGCAATAAGCCTATTCTCAAGGCTCCACACTCATGATCCAAGTATTCCCCAAAGATTCCACTTCCTAATACTATCACCCTGGGCATTAGGATTTCAACATGTAAATTTTGAGAGGATGCAAACATTCAGACTATAGCAGGGGCAGATTTTTGATGGTTTTGAGGTTTCTCCCACAAGGCACCTCCTTTAGAATCTCAACTAGATCTCTTTTAAGTACTAGGAATTATTTTTTAGTAACCAACACCAGAAACCTAATGATGGACTTTGTGGTTTTCATCTTTAATTATCAGACTTCATAGCTCTTTTGTCCTTTCAATCCTTGGCTTATTGGCTTCTGTTTAGGTCCAGAACTAAAGTGAATTGACATATGTCCTTAGAGACCATGATATAACCCACTTGATCGTAATTTAAAATGGAACCAATGTTTAGTGATTTTAGAGATTTTCAGCGGAAGATATGAAATTCCATATTGTTCAATCTGATATTTAGGAAAATCTAGAGTAGTGCTGTAAAGGAGAAATATAATGTCAACCACAAACATGAGCCATATATATATATATATATATATATAAGTTTAAGTATTCTAGTAGCATAGTTTCAAAAAAGTAAAAAAATAATGGTGATATTAAATATCTTTTATTTAAACCAATATATCTAAAAGTCCAAAATATTATCATTTCAAAATGTAACTAATGCAAAACATATTTTACTTTGTTTACACAAAGTTTTTAAACTCTAGTGTGTTTTATACACTTAGAGCACATTTCAAGTGCTCAATAGCTCCGGCAGTATGGTATTTCACGGTGCAGAGACATCAAATTTTCCATTTCTTTGGATCCTATTTTTTCCCCTCACTCTCATTCATGATACACACTCTGTTTTGCTGTCACTAACTTTATCGTGGAGCAGAAAGATCAATTCTATTTCACATAATTATTTGGCACCCATTCCAGATTTTTGGCTTATAAACAAAAAAAAAGGGATGCTATTGTGTGTTTTGATGTGTTTTCAAAAAGACCAATTTATATTGCAACTGCAAGAAGTATTCAACCAACTACAACATTTTCACATATTTCTCCAGTGTTCTAAATCTCAGTCCTCAGTCACCACTATACCCCAAATTAAATCCATAATATGTTTTAAGTCTGTCACTTGTCACATTCTGTGCTCATGTACCTATTTTCTATATTACATATGGTGTTTTCTGTTCAAAGTGAAAAATCCACCCCTGACTCTGGTCAGTAAAGGATGTGCTATGGAACTAATAACCAGAGTGCCCAAACATAGGGTGAGCTGAGCTAAGACTAGATTCCAGAACACAAAATGACTAAAGTCCGGCCTTTCTCTCTACCTCTTGGGTCTGCGTATCTCTGTCAGTATTCTTTGTAGAAATGCTCTGTGTCAGGACAAATAAAATGTTGAGACCTGTGCTTCACAGCTTCCCTGATGCTATGAAATAGAGTTTGTCTTCCGAGCATCCAAATATCAGTCTGATCCTATCCCTACTTAGTTGCTTGTGCACCAAGTCATACGCATTGAATGTGGCATCTCCAAAGTGGTCCGACAAGTATAGGAAACAAACAGACACGAAAACCAAAAACTATTATAGTCTGATAAAAAGAGGTTTTCTCCTTGCGATTTAGGCTTCTACATTATCTACTTGACTTAATCAGTCAAGACAAAGTATCTCGGGAGAATCCTTTTCTATTATACCAACTCAGAACAATCCTAATGAACTATTTTTTTCCTACCTGCAATACATATGGTAAGATTATATTTTTAATATTTAATATTAACCAATGTGTTCTTTCTGAGTGTTTTATTAATTTTTGTTAACTTACCCTTGCCCTGAGCCTTGAGCCAGCTATATGAATATATGCCACATATTATGTTAGGCAAAGATTATCAGACTAGAGCTAGAGGTCAAAAAGCATACATTTTTTTGTCTTTTTTTTGGTTTCCAAATTTCAAAGCTGTGGTCCAAGTACAAAATGGACAATAGTTTACAATAGATCCAGGTCATCTTTCTCTGCCTTGAGGCTAGATGAAGATTCCATGGGCTTCAAAATGGCCTCAAAGGAAGTACTAGGCTGTGTGGTGTGATAATCATGAAGGAAGTCAGAGCTCCACGTTAGCAAGCATTGATTTTCACCAGGGAGCATCGTAGAAGCCAATATCTAAAAACCACCAGTCTCCATCCTTGAGCTCAGGGTAGCTTACCTTTGCCAAAGGTTTCTTAGTTCTAGATGTTCCTGCCTTGTGTATGACTTTTCTCAACAGAAGTTTGTATGTCACTCATTAGTGAAGCCTGTCCTTGTCCTGAGATCTGTCTCAGCCAATGTTTCTGTTTTCCTGTGTTGACTAAATATTTTTCAGTGACCCAGGAGAACATGTATAAGATGCCCAGAACAGAGGGTGAAACTTTGAACCCCTAGGAATTTAGTCATAGTGGAATAATGGGAAAAGAGGAGGCCTCCCCGTAACAAAGAGTGAAACTTCTTCACTATTTCCCATCCAACCTGAACAGTAATGAATCAGAGCCTCCATCACACATATATGTAGTGAAGGACCCTGAGAGATTTGGAGGTAAAGTGGCATGAATCTCAAGCAGGACAACTTTCAGGTAGATCTAAAACCAACTTCTTTTTTAACAGGGCTGCTGATGTAACCATCAGGCTTAAAATACAATGTTAATATAACAAGAGCCTGGGATTAAATTATTTTTGTTATTAAAAAAGTTCATATCATCCTGAGAATTTCAGTATCCATGGTGATTACATAACAAAAGTCACACAACTCAATAGCAAAACAAACAAACAAAAAAAAAACAATTCAGTTTAAAAAATGGGCAAAAGATTTGAATAACATTCTTCCAAAGAAGACATACAGATGGCCAACAGGTACATGAAAAGATGTTCAGCATCACTCATCATTAGGGAAATGCAAACCAAAACTACAATGAAATATCACTTCACACCTATCGGAATGGCTATTATCAAAAAGACAATACATAACAAATACTGGTGAGGATGTGGAGAAAAGGGAACTCTTGTGAACTGTTGGTGGGAATGTAAATTGGTACAGCCACTATGGAAAACAGTATGGAGATTCTTCAAGAAATTTAAAAAAGAACTACCAGATGATACAGCAATTCCACTTATGGGTATTTATTCAAAGAAAACAAAAACACTATCTCAAAAAGATATATGCACCCCCATGTTCTTTGCAGCGTTATTTGTAATAGCCAAGATATGGAAACACCTAAGTGGCCATCTATAGTTGAACGGTTAAGGAAAATCTAATACACACACAAACACACACCCACACGCACACACACACATACACATATATATGAATATTATTCAGCCATAAAAAAGAATGAAATCTTTCCATTTGCAACAACATGGATGGACCTTGAGGGAATTACGCTAAGTGAAAAAAACAAACAAATAACTTAGATACAGGGAACAGACTGGTGGCTGCCAAAGGGAAGGGGGGTGAGTAAAATAGGTGAGGTGGGTCAGAAGGTACAGAATTCCAGGTATAAAATTAATCCTGGGGATGTAATGTGCAGCATGGTGACTACAGTTAATAATACTGTATTGCATAGTTGAAAGTTGCTAGGAGAGTAGATCTTAAAAGTTCACGAGAAAAAAAGAATTGTAACTATGTATGGTGATGGATATGAACTAGACTTAACTGTGGTGACCATATCATAATGTATATAAATATCCAATCATAACGTTATACACCTGAAACTAGTATAATGTTATATGTCAATTATATCTCAATTAAAAATAAAAAGACCACTCAGTGGTCATCCCTACCTATCGGAGGCCTGAACAGTGGAAGCTGTGGACCCGTCTTCAGGGCCGGCTGAGGGCTCCAGTCTCAGAAAGGAACCGCTGAAAAGGCACAGAGGGCCCCTGCCGACTTCAGACCAGTCCCGACCTCAGGTTAGGTAGCGGCAAACTCAGGAGCTGTAGCAGGAGCTTCGTAACGGCAGCCAGCTCTTCCTTTACAACCTCCGCAGCGCCTTCACAGGAGGAGCGCTGAGGCGTGACCTCCAGCGGGTGCTCATGGGAGAGGGGGGTCACGCATGCGCAGAACTCCTAGGCACGCCCCCTCGGCCGAGAGAGAGCTCCGTCGTGCTAACCCTGGTGGCAGTGTCCACACAGCCCAAAGGAGAGACTGTGTTACCAGAGTACTATAGGCAGGTTCACAGAAAATGCCTCGCATGCTGGTGGTCAGCCTCGGGATCCATCACCACCGGAATTCACGGCTCCTGAAAGACTGCCCGGCTCTGCTGAGTGAGGTTCCAGGAGCGAGGTGACCAGTAGTAGGAGTGGTGCCCGTTGCAGCAGCAGACTTAAGCACAGCTCGCTGGATGGTCTTCCTAGAGGATTTCCAATGGTAAAGTAACAACGGGGCGACCTGCCAGCAGAAGTTTCCCCCAGGTTCTCTTCAGATTTTTTTTTTTTTTTTTTTTTTTTTTGCGGTACGCGGGCCTCTCACTGTTGTGGCCTCTTCCGTTGAGGAGCACAGGCTCCAGACGCGCAGGCTCAGCGGCCATGGCTCACAGGCCTAGCTGCTCCGCGGCATGTGGGATCTTCCCGGACCAGGGCATGAACCCGCGTCCCCTGCCTCGGCAGGCGGACTCCCAACCACTGCGCCACCAGGGAAGCCCTCTCTTCAGATTTAAAGGTACCACCATCACTTTTCCTTCTGTAGATGTTCTGTTCTATTTGGAAGTCCAGGCTGATGCCAGCAAAGCGGGTTCCTGCTACAAGGAAGTTGAGGACATCCTCCTTCACTTGCATGACATCAAGGGCTCGGGACATTATGAAAGTTTCCCTTTTAGTCTTGATGGGAACCCAGAACAATGATATATGACCCCTCTCCGGGCAGCAAAGAAAGGCTTGCTTCGTGGCATTGATCTTGAGAGGCTTGGTTGTGGCCGTTATTGTAATTGTTTATCAATAGTCACTTGTCTTCTTCTGAAACAGAAGAGGATTGTATTTATTCAGCATCTTAGTGTTAGATGTAGCCTATACAAAAAGATAGTAAAATTAAATAGCTTAAAATAAGGGTAAAATCTTTTTTTTCTTGAGTCTTTATTTTTCTTTCTATTCCTTTAGAGACTTTAATGTTTGTCATATTTATTCTGAAAACTTAACAATATTCCAATTTCTGAATACAAGGACAATGATTTTCTAACTTCCTTATTCTCATAGTTTGTCATCATCAGTATCTCCAAATCTTGTCACCTCTTTTTCTCCTAATGTCTCTCCTTAACCTTTTTCTTTCCCAAAGTAGCCTAGATCACACTTTTCAACCCTCCCTCTGTATTATCATTAGCTCTTTTGCTCTCTATTCAGTAAACATATCTCCCCAAACAAACCCCAAGCCTCCTAAAGATCTACCACATGGAAATTAACTTCTATGGGAAATCCTACTGAAGAAATACATAAACACACCCATACACCCACACTTATACCTACTAAAATTCACCTCCACCACCCGCTCCCAAACACAGGCACAGTCCAATGAAGTGATACATTGAATTCATTTTTCCTAACCTGCATCATCACTTAGCACTTCTTAATATAACACTCCTCAGTTATCCATACCATGTTCCAAAAAGTCATTCCAAGTATTTAATACTCTCTCCTCAATTCTTCTATCATACCATCACTCCATCATTCTCAAATGCATCACCACTTCATCAAAAACAAACAAAAAACAAGCAAACAAACCAGTCAATTAATTGGAGCTTCACTTAAGTTATTCTCTTCCACCTACCAAACAAATTTCTATTCTCTCTGATCCTTCTCACCTGCCCTCCAATTTTATCAGTGGTTAATACTTCCATCTTCCTTCTAAATTACATGATGTCCTGCATATATTCTTAAATTTCTCCAATTTAAAACAAAACAAAAAATACTCAGCTCTATGTCCCCCTTTAGAAAGGACATTCCAGTTGGACTGCTGCAATTAAATTTAAGATACAACTGGAAATAGTTATCTCCAAAGTCTAGTGGGTAACCTGGAGGAACTTCGAGTAGTTTGGATAAGCCGGGCTAGGTGCCTTTAGCAATAAATCATTTTACTTGGGTTTCATAAGACTCCTCAGGTTCTGTAAACATGCTCTATGGTGTGCATGATGACATCCAGGAGAAATCGTGCCAAAGTGATCAAGGAAAGACTATGAAGTTTGGAAACTTAACCTTTGCAGCCAGCTGCAAAGAGCACTACTATTGATGATAGACAAGAGCCCCAGCCATGGAGCTGCTAGAAAATTTATATTCCAGCTGTCAATAAAAATCTGTGGTCCAAGGTAGCAGCAGGTCTGTGTGGAAAGGCAAGGTAAATAATTTCAAGTTCATGATCTACATTTCTTGATCAGGAATTGAATTTACTCATTTAAGAAGAAAATACAGTGCTAAAAATATGTTTGTGTAAGCAATCTCACATTTTTCACTTCCTAAAATTAAATACTGAAATGATTTCATTGGCACATTTGACCCAAGTACAATTTTCAATACTTTTCCTAATAAGTTATATTTCATTGTTCTGAAGATAATTGTGTGATGTAAAGAAAACATGATTGATATTTTTTAACAAGCTCCCTACATATGTCCCTAAATTCCCACATTTAGAGGATGTGTTCTTAAATTCCCCCACAGTTTTCTGCAGTGTGCCATGCAAATAGTATCACTTTTATTGAATGCTGTGATGCGAAAAAGTTGGGAAACATTACTCCAGTACCTCATCTCTCACCTTCCCTTCTTAGCTGAGCTTTTCAGAAGAGAATCTTGACAGTCAATACATTTACTTCATCACCTGCAATTCGATACTAAGCCCACATAACTATTCATTAATAACCATTACTTCATTACAAAACAATTTGGGGTTATCAATAATCTCCTGGTGGCCAATGCAGCAGACAATTCTTTGAATTAATATATGCACTCTCCCCTGAATTTTTGGCACCATTTACAACTCACATCTGTTTCAAAAATTGTAGTCTTGACTTTTGTGACACCGTTTTTAACCCCTAAACTATTTGCTGTTCCTTATGCCACTCCATTGTGAACCTATTTTCCTTCATTTGACATTAGAATGATGGGATTCACCAGGGTTTCCCTTCAGTCATCTTGTTATGTGCTACGTGCTCATATCTAAATATCACCTATGTGCTCATGATTATATAATCTCTCTCTCCAACCCAAACTTCTTTCTTAAGTTTCAGACCTGTGAAAACTGCTTCCTCTTTGACATAGTAACCTGTGTAGGTACCACCAGCTCAAAGTATGGGAATGAGAATTTGTCATATTTTATTTCTGATTACATGTTCTCCTATTTTGCATCCTCTGGCAGTCAAACCACAACCTTGGATTCCTCCTTGACTCCTTATTTCCTTTACCTTTAATATTCAAATTCAACCAAGTTACCAATTCTACTACCTTACTGTTTCCAAATCCCTTTGGTCTCCTATAAAATAATCATTTTTCAATAATTTCCTCTTATTAATCTCAAAGCCTCAGAATCTATTTGTCATATTGCTGCTCAAATGTTCTTTATACAACTCAAACTGTGTTGTGTAACTCTTCTCATATTTCTTCATGAAATCTTTATTCTCTAATTTATCTAACCTCCTAAACATAGTATATAAGATCACTTATAGACTAATGAGCAAACTCTTTGATCTCCAATATGAATGATTTATCCTCAGAATTCATGTTGTCACCATGCGAAACTAATTGATGGAAAGCAAATGCATGCGTAAACCTCTCATGTCTCTGGGCTGTCACTCCTCCTGGACCGACCTTAGTGATTTACCTCACTCTTTGCTTTATCTAGTTATCGCCTCTGCTATAAAACTTCAGTTTAGAAGTCACCTCTTGTGACTTGTGGAAATTAAGCCTTCACTATTCACACAACCTTTCTTCTTTGTATGCTTGATGCTTTCCTAATCATTCTGCATTATATGACTTTATTTTCATTAGTTTCTTGAAGTCAATCATTTTTGGATTTCATCTAGATATTTTCAGCAAAAGCATATGACATAAAGTAAAATAATAAAGTATTATTTATTGGAGAAAAATGAAAGAGGATATCCTGTTCCAGCTAGAGTCTGGTACATCACTTAATCAGGTGATCTTCCTTCGGCAGAGTTTTGCTGATGTTCTCATTGTTTTACTTTTGTTATCATTATTTTATGTCATCATAATAAGAAATATACATTTGAAAGAGCAATGAACCATAAATATATTAGAAAATGTATAGATAAAACATCACCAATTAAGATAAAATACCTTTTGACATGTAGAATTCTAGATTTTGTTCATTTTAATATATTATTTATTTTTACATTTTATCCAGTGACAAACCTTGGATTTTTTTTTAATTGGCTTAAATTTGGTACTTAGATAACACAGCTTAAATTTTATAGCTATAAGGAAATGAAAAAATTTAAAACTTGTAATGGTTATTTATTTAACATTACTCAATTTAATAACACACACTTAAAAACGGTCATTACATAAGAGGGAGACAAGCTGCTTGCTTTGCTAAAGGGAATTGGCAAAAAAACTAACCACATAATTCTCATCCTTCTTTGTACATATTATGCCAGGAGAAAATGCTTATAAGGCTATTTCACTTACTTGAATATTTTAATGTGCAATCAATTATGAATGGTAATGTAGCCATGGCTTCCTTATAATAATGACTATAATAATAACAATTAATAACGTTTACAGTTAACAAAACAGATTCAGTTCCTCATTAGATTATTTTAGTTAAATACGTAGAAGTTAAATAACAACAGTTATGTTATATAGTAAATGCACTACGACATTTTCAGTAACATTTATAGTTGTTCATAATAATGAAGAAAAATTAATGCTTTCTAGTGAAATTTGATATGAGTCATAAAGTGAAAACAACAAAAAAATACATGTAATTAAAATGCCTTATACATTGGTAAGTATTTCAGAGAAAAGTATATCAGTTCCAAATCTTCACCCTGACTTCCTTAATAGGACAAAGAAGTTTTAAAGTCTACACTAGGTTAATTAATATTGAAATACTCATTTGATCTTTGGAGCTCTCTGAAGTAAAAACCAGAGGAGAAAATAAATTTCTAAATATTTCTAATATTGATCAAGCTCACATGTCTAATGTATAAAAGCAGAGAATCAATTGTTCTTTGGTTACAGTGCAATGGGTTCTTACTCCTTCTTTTCCACTTGTAATCAAATGACTTTTTCTATCTTGCTACAAGGACAATTTCTTGTAAATTCATGTTCGTGTTTCTACAGAATTGACTTTGGATGGCATTTGTGGCCGTGATAAGGAAAAGGATACAGGTAGGAACAACACTTAGGTAGGATCTAATGGCAGAGGGTTCCTGGAACTTTAGGGTTATATCTCCTGCTTTGGAGACTGAGGAAAGTGGATATGAAATCAGAAAGAAGAATGAAATATGTGTAGAGTTCTGACTTGTTTTTTTCATATTTTAATGATACAATAGAGAGCAATTGTGTCCTTAGACGTGACTGTGCTCTATAATCACCTTTTCTTGATTTGCTCATCAAAACTGATCTTTTGCACATGAACTGCTCTTTCTTGTGCTTGTCACTGCCTAATATGGAAGTTTGTTTTCTGGTTAGCACATCTAGGGTATTGTGCACAGGAGAGTTTGTTTTCTTTTGCATATTGACCTATGATGGACAGAACCTGTGGGTGAAAACTCTCATGGGCCCTTGAAACTTGAGACCAAGTTCTTCTAGAAAGGGTGAGGTGGTGGATGTGAGGGGAGGAAGAGTAGAAATGGGTGGAGATTGTAATAGGGGCGGGGCAGGCGTGAACCTACCCCCGTCCCTGCCTCGGCGACCTAATGGCAGCAGCAGTCCCCATGGGTCGTGGTGCACAGAGGCCTCAGCACCTGCAGTACACGGACACTGTCGTCCAGGTAAGAGCTTCAAGCGGCTTCAGACTCTCTGCTCAAGTTTCAAAACTTGGTCCAGCTTTGATCAGTTGTCCACCCCAGGAAGAGGCCAGAGGTCAAGGTTCAGCTGCGAGGACTTTGCACATCATTACTTCAGGTCCGCCTCTGCGGTTGGGCTGTTCTCGTCAAAGGGCAGTTGTTGGCAGCTGGGAATTCACCTGACTGGTATTTGCTACAAATGATTCTCTCCAGTTTAAAGGAAAAGCCTGAGGGCCGGCAGGGTCCTGGGCGCCTGGCTCCCTCAGTGATGAAGGCTGGGCAGGGTCTGGGGACCTGGCCTGGAGGGCACCGCCACCTGAGATCTGCTTCTTCAAGCAGGCCTGGGCACTGGTGGGAGAACCCAGACTGGTTGATGGACGGACACTCCCGGGCAGGGTAACCAGCCTGCACACAGACCCCCTCCTCTTGGCCAGGACCTGGACTCTGGAGAGCAAGAGTTGAGCCTTGGGACCTTGCCCTTTCTTGTCAGTGCAGAGAGTAACATTTGTTTTGGTGGAGGCTTACAGGAACATCGTGACCTGACCATGACCTGACCTCAAGAAAAAAGGATCTGACCTTAGAAGTTTGAAGCAACTAACCACACCTCTCTCTTACCTTTCCCATGAAAGGGCTTTGCTGAAAGCTTTTGGGGAGTTCAGGGTTTTCTAAGGCATGAGCCGCCCATCTCCTCACATGGCCCTGCAGTAAACCTTTCTCTGCTCCAATGCTCCAAACTCGACATGTTGGTATTGTTTGGCCTCACTGTTTGTCAGGCACATGGACTTGCGTTCAGCAACAGGATGATATTTCAGTGAAGAATAGAACCTCTTTTTATTCTCAACGTGTTACCTTTGTCCATCTTCACCCTGAAATGTGCACTATCAACTGTATTTGGGGGGGCAGATCATTTTCTCCCATATAAATTATTTTCTTAATGAGAAAGTAAATTGTGTGCCTGAGATTCAACTTCGGAAATAAAATGTTTACTCTGAAGAGCCAAACTTGTCCTTGGAAACACACTTTCTAGACAACAGCAGTTGGACCCATCCTGTGCAGAGTCCAGTTCATTCTGAAAGTTCTGTTGTGACCTGTCACTATGGTAATATGATAATGCACATCTTGGCATTCCATTCCAACTGCCAGTCTGTGAACTGAGAGGTTCACATACGGTGACAGATGAGAAGCTCTCACTTTCACCCCTTGAGACTTTGAAAATGGACAGCCTGAATTGTTCTGGAGGTAGGTTCATATTCATCCTCTGAAGGCTGTTCCTTCAAATGTGCTGGTTAACTTTTACTGATATATGTTCCTCATCTTTTTTGTTTTCTTTTTTGATTTCTACCACATTTATCTACAGTTATAAATATATTTTATAGTTTGTTATATTACTTAAGTTATATTTTTGATTCTTCTATCAAGCCAGCTGCCTTAAATATTTTCCTAAATTTAGAAGAACATACTATCTCCAAATGCCAATTTTGTACACACTCTACCAGAGAACAGATAAAGGGAACTCACTCATTATGCTTTTACTGAAGCAGGAGAATCTTCATATCTCCTCAGCAATGGTCATTATAGGAGGAAAGGGGAATTACAGCTCAGCTCTTCTAAATGTAGCTGTCAATCTGAAACCAAATATTCAAGGTCTAAATCCAGAGAGTTTTATAAAGGAAAGAACCTGGGATTCACTGGTTGGATTTCCATGGGTTGCTGTGGACAAGATCACTGGCTGTTTGGCGGCTGCCAGGGAGTTTGGTGAGAAGGGCCAGTGCCATCACATTAGTGGAATGAACATTTGGTCACTGAGGGAAGGAGGGTCTGTCTGGTGATTCTCAAGGAGAATCCTGGGGTGGGGTCTCCAGCCTCTGAGTATGGAGATGACTTTCAAAAAGAATGTGGGATTCTATTGCCTTCCACTACAGGGTCTAGAAAATGATGAGTTTATAGAGCCGAAATATTAGTGAGGAAAGACTTGAACGCTTGCCCATTCTTAGCAAGCCCTTGGTCCAGGCTGCTCGAATGGGTGCTCAGATCAATTGTCAGTGAGACTTTGAGCATCACAGACTTAACTAAGCCACCAAAGCCCAGCAGAGATGGCCACCTCCCCAGTTAATTCATGATAACTATTCATCCAAACTTGGTCAATTGAAGGGAAGTTGATTCTTGGTAGAGCCATCATGTGGCCTTTTGCTTAGAGGTTTTGAGCTCTGAGGCAACCTAGGAATGTAACAGACCACTGGTCACTCAGCATGGTGAGCTGGTCATTGTGAAGGATGCTTGTGAGATAGTTGATGGTATGAAGAGGCTGGGGAGAACGGACACAGTTGGAATTCCTGTGGTCCTTCGGGAGAGCTTTGTTCGTAAGAAACTGATGTATTTTGAATGAGGGATAGAAATATAGAGACGAAAAGTAGGGTAAGGATTTGGGTTCTTTTCTAGGCTCAGGCAGCTCCTCCAGGGCATCAGCTCTCACCCACAGAAAACTTGGGGCAGGAGAATTTGAGAGAGAGAGTGAGGGGAACTCCTGGCTCAGGGGTCCAGGGGTCTGTCCTGTCCCAGATCCATCATTCATCATGGTTGTGACTCTTGGACAGTCACTTATCTCTAAATTTCCACACCCTCCACCATAACATATGGGTTACAGCCCCCACTTTGCCCTCCCCTTCACCCCCAACAGGGCTGGGTGTCAGACATGATAATGGATATTCTCCATGAGCTGTAAAGCATTGTTCCCATGAAAAAGCTGAAGAGTAAGCTTGAATCCCCCCTTTACTTGGAGCCGTCAAATCCCTTCTCTGCTTTCCACAGCTACGAAATGTCCAGCTTCTTCTTGCCATCATTCAGGATTGAACACTTATAGCGCATTTGTGAAGCACCGGTCCTTTATTTTTCAAACATTTTACCTATATTCAATCATTTTTGGACACATGACATAATGCTAAACTTAGGCCATATTAACATTCCTACATCTCAGAACAGGGAACTGAGGCAAAGAGGGATCTACATATCTTTCCCAAGTACATGCTTCTAAACGGGATTTGAATCCAGTCCATCAGTCATGGTCCCAATGGTTTGCTGAGTTTCTAGACATTCTCAGTTGAATAAAGATATTTGCCCACAAAACCTGTCTGTTGGGTGTTTTCACTGCATACCAAGCTGCGAGATCTTCCTAAGTCCAACTTTGATTCAGGAGGCTCTGCTGGGCAGCTGGTGAGGAAAGGGACCAAAGGATTGAACTGTGAATAAATTATTGCTAATTTCCCCATGGTCTTCTGCCAGCAAGATGTCAATAGTTGTCTCTATTGTAATGCATTTCCCAGGATGCTGCTCCCAGAATGCGAGAAGAAGAAACACTCATCAGAGGTCAAGAATATCAACTCCAGGCTGGCTGAAAAAGATCCGCATCCGGCCACGTTTTAGGGTGCACCCTATAAATGACCCAGCTGAAGGTACTGTGGAAAATGTCTCATTAGGTTCACTCAAGAATAATTATTCTAGTTGATTCGGTGCCTCATATTTAAGAAAAAGCTATGAAATATTAAGCAGTATTCTTCTTTTTTTCCATGTGTTCAAATTGAAACTTACTAAGCCAGCTGGTACTGTTTTAACCATGGAAGTAAACATGCATTTAAAATTCAACATTTGGTTCATGTTTAAGAGGGAAGATGGTCTCTAGTTATGGTTTAGACATTAGCTGATTTTTGAACGTTAGCAACAACGAATCCCTCCTTGAAACCATGTTTTGAGATTTCTTTAAATTATTAGACATTATTTAGAACAGGATTATATTGACATAAAAGTTGTACATGCAATACAGAAAATTCCTGTATCCTATCACTCCAGTTTCAGCTATTAATAATATATAGCATAGGTGAAGTACATTTGTTACAATTAGTGAAACAATGTAAGTATATTTTTACTAATGAAAAGTCCATAGTTCACCTAAGAGTCACACCTTGTGTTGTTATATTCAATGATATTTGAAATATGTACAATATTATTTGTCACCATTATGGTGCCATACAGAAATGTGTACAGTAATGTTCATAGTAGCATTATTCTTAGTAGCCAAAAGATAGAAACAATCCAAAGTCCATGAGGTGGTGAATGGATAAATAAAATGTGATATATACACAGAATGGAATAATTTTCAACCATAAAAAGGAATTAAAGATTGACTTATGCTACAAAATGAATGATGCAAATAATATAAAAAATATATTATTGTTAGTGAAATAAGGCAGGCTCAGAAAGACAAATATTATATGATTCCACTTGTTTGAGGTACCTAGTGTAGGCAAACTCACAGACACCGGAAGTAGAAATTACCAAGGTCAGGAGGCAGGAGTCAGGTGGATTATGATTTAATGGGTACAGAGGTTACGTTGAAATGATGAAAAAGATTAAGATGTAGATTGTGTTGATGGGTACACAGCATTGTGAAAGTAAGAAATGCTAGTGAACTGTATACTTAAAAATTATGAAAAGCATAAATATGTATATTTCATCACAATAAAATAAGTCAAAAATGCAACAGAATGGACGATGAATGAAGGAGCAACATATTTGATTAGAAGGAAGCTGAAATAGTCTTGTAACATTTCAAGAAGAAGGGGGATTTGGAGGGACTTTCAAATGGGCAGAGGGGCCGTGGGACTCTATACTGAAACATAGTGCAATGTTAGTGTTTAAGCTTTTTCAGACTGACACTTTCAAATTGATTAGGTTCCCTACAGCTAGAAAGCTAAAGGCTGTCTTCCTCATTTCTGAAATGTTCCTCCCCTTTGCCTTCCTCCACCCACCTGGGAGCTTTGTCCAACAGAACCTCAGTCCACACACATTAACCACCTGCATCCATACACTCCCACCCTGTGTCCACATTAACGAGGGGCTCTCTGAGTAATTCCTGAGCAGCATCACCAGTGTCCTGACACTTACTCTGTGTCCTCCTAGAGCCCCCTGAGGACCGGTTGGAGGAACTGCCCTATGTGAGGGCAGTTGAAGAGGCTCCTTCTACCTGCAGGGTAAGCTCCTCTTATTTATCAGAGATTGAAAGTTTGCTTCATTCCTTTCTTTTCCAATTGATTTCAGATCTGAAGATCTACAATGTTCAAGACAGCTGATGTATACCATTTTGCTTGGTTGGATGAATGCTGATTGAAGGTCTTTCCCAACAGATAACTCATTCAAAAGGCCACTTAAAAAATGGCAACATCAGTTAGAAACTGTATAGTCAGACACACTTTCCTGAGCAGAAAATTTCCCTCCTTGAAATAGACTTTTGTATTTGCTTCTCAAAGTGGACCTGAGAGTTCTTCCAGGCAAAGCTCCAGCCTTTCCCACAGCTGTCTTCTCTGGTTTCTTTTGGGGCCATTGACTCAACAACAGTTTCCCATTTGGTTTTCTGAGGACAAAAAAAAGAGATGAAACACCTGTGTCCACAGAGCACAGGATGCTGAGATCCTTACACTGTTTTCTCTTCTCTAATCACAGGTGGATTGGACAGCAAACAAAAACGGTATGTATTCAGAGTTCACCCCTGTGCTGAGGAACAATCTAGATGATGAAGAAGGTGGGACTCTCTTGCTGGCTTTGCTTGGAGAGACACCCTGATTCAGGGTCCCTACAGGGATGAGGGCTGGGGGTGTAGAGCTAGAGAGTGATTTCCCAGTAAAGAGCCATGCCCAAGTTCCATGGTCCTGGAAGTAACTGCATCATTTAGATGATGTGGGTTTGTGTGTATCAGGGTTGCGGTGGGGTCCATGTGTGAGCCTATGTGGTGTGATTGTGAACCTGCATGCGTGAGCATGTGTGTGTTTCCTGAGGAGATATTTCCCTCTTACACAGCACAATTCACCTGTCAACAAAGCTCATCACCACTGCACACTGTACAC
Source organism: Hyperoodon ampullatus (assembly GCF_949752795.1). Taxonomy (NCBI): domain Eukaryota; kingdom Metazoa; phylum Chordata; class Mammalia; order Artiodactyla; family Ziphiidae; genus Hyperoodon; species Hyperoodon ampullatus. The sequence continues at coordinate 129,959,308 of NC_136915.1, read as the reverse complement.
TACCTTGTTCTTCCCTCAACACAGCTGTTGCCCAGATTTGGTTAATATTCCTTTTTCTCAGAAGGAGATGGTGCAGAGATAAATGTTCTAAGCTCTTGACCTCCTAAGTGGAAAAGCCAAACTGAGAACCCAGGGGTGGGTCCCAATGTGGGTGCTCTGGATCCCTGACCTGCACTTACCACTCAGCCAAGGGATCCTCAGTCATGGAGCAAGGGAGTCCCTGCATCCGTATCCTTGGCTGGAAGTCCTAGCATCTCCAAAGGTCCAGACCTTGCCCATCAGGTGGCCTTAGTGGTCACAGAATCCAGGGCAGCTATGGGTGGACTTATCAGTTGACTTTGGCACAGTCATTAATGTGAAATTCACCTCAGGACCTGCATTCTCCTGGTCAGCTCACAGATTCTGAGAGGTGTGAGACCCCATGTATACAGTACAGGTCATATCTGTCAGTGCTGGTGTCATTGCTTAAACAAGGCCAAAAGCAGATAAGAATCAGGGAGCTATTTTATTGTATTGGATAACATTACCATAAGCCTTAGAATTGGTCAATTCCTGTAGCCCACACCCAAGGACTCAAAGTGGAACCTGACTGTTAGACTGTACACTTCTCCTGCACAGCTGGGTTAGAGACAGGCTGTGCTCAGTCTGGGCTCCCTCTTCATAACGAAGTGTCCCACTTATGGAACAGCTCCCTAGAGTATGGGCAGACCATGACTCAGTGGGCATACGTACATTGTATAGAAAACAAAGACTGGGAGAAAAATATGATACGATTGATAGTGGCTGTATCTAAATGGTAGGATTTCAGTTTTGTCAAATCTTGTGTATTTGATTTTCTTTAAGACAAGTGATTAGTGAATAAATATAGCATATTTTGTCTAGGATTGAATTCACTCCTTTCATAGAGGTTGCTGTTAATCAAGTATAATATATTATATAATAGAAGACATGACAAATGCAGTAGCTGGCATTGAGGATGCTGGGGAAAGAGTGATCTGGGAAAAATCAAGAGACAGTGGCAATTTAGCAGAAGCTCAAAAGAGGCAGGATGGGTCATGGGTCTGTGTCATTGAAACAGAGCATGCATTTTAGTGTTTACCATTTTTTAGATCGACCCTTCCCTTCTGATTAGGCTCCCCTTAGCTAGAAAGCCAAAGCTCTGTTTTCATTTCCTTCCTCTTGTCCTTTGCCTTCCTTCATCCCCCAAAGAGGATGGCCCAACACCAGCTCAGCCCACACTTACTAACCTCCCACATCCATACACACCACCCCATGTCCTCATCGAGAAGAAAGCCCTTGAGTAATTCCTGAGCAGCATCACCAGTGTCCTGACAGTTACTCTGTTTCCCTCCAGCGCTCCCTGAGGATGTGGCGGATGACCTGCACGGTGATAGGACAGAAGAAAAGCCTCCGTGGAGCCCCAAGGTAAGCTGGATTTTTTCTGGTCTGAGATAGAAATATTGCTTTATTTCTCTTTCAATAGAATTAAGTTATGAATATTTGAGGGTATTCCTTCTAGATACATAAAATTCCCTTGGTTGGGAGAATGTGGAGTGAGAGTCTATTAGCAACTGATGGTGCCTGATTCCACAGGACATTACAATTGACAGCATCCATTACAGCCTGTAGAGTATGGAGCTCTCTCTCCTGCAGCGATTTTTCCTCTAGGAAAAGAATTCTGTAATTTCCAACCTAAATGGACTTGGAAGTTCCATCCTCCCCGCAAAGTTCTTGCCTTTCAGCCTGAGTAGGTTTGCTCTGATAACCCTTGCTGGGTTCCCTGGACCACTGTTTCTTATGAGGTTTTCTACTGTCAGCAAATGAACAAAAGACCTGAGCATCACTGTGATCTTATCCTCATAGTGTTTTCTCTTCTGTAATTGCAGGTGGCCTTCCCAGAACGTGAAAATGGTATGTATTCTGGAATCAGTCACTTGGGGAGGAAGAACTTTAAAGATGAGAAAGTGGGACATTCTTGCTGGTTTTAGTGCAGAGGGCAAACTGATTCCAAATTTGTGCTGGGAATGAGAGTAGGGGTCCTTGTGATAGAAAGTGATTTACAAGTAATGTGACCAATTACTATAGTCCCAGGAAGAAGCTGTATTACGGTTAGGTGGTGTAGGTTTGTGTGCATGAGACTGGGTGTGTCTGTATGTGAAATCAGTGGTGTGATTCTGTGTGTGTATGTGAACTTTTTGTGTTGTGTTTCCCTTGATGTATGTTCCCCTAAACAACACTGTTACTGGTGCCAACTTTCTAGAAAATATTTTCATCACCACTGCATCATGAATGGGTATGGATATAAAAGTAAATAAACTGTACACTTTCAGTGTGTGCATTGATTTTATACCAAGTGAGCCTCAATTACCCTGGAAAACAAATCCTATCACCACCCAGGCAAATGTTTACTGGATTCTTTTTTTTTTCTTTTGGCTGTGTTGGGTCTTCGTTGCACTGCGCGGGCTTCTCATTTCGGTGGCTTCTGTTGTTCCAGAGCACGGGCTCTAGGTGCATGGGCTTCAATAGTTGTGGCATGTGGGCTTAGTAGTTGTGACTAGCGGGCTCTAGAGCACAGGCTTAGTAGTTGTGGTGCACGGACGTAGTTGCTCCATGGCTGGATTCTTAGTGAACAAAACTGGGTTTCAGAATCCCTACTACTGGTTCAATTACAACTTCATTTAATAAGAAATCTCATCTCTTAGTACGTCTCATAGCATTCTGAATGGTTATGATACACCTCTCTGCCACGTCCCTCATTCTAAGTGTTTCCTATTAGAGCCTCGGGATGAGTCCTTCCCCCTTACCTGAAGCACCTAGTGCTAGGCAGACCTCCTTCTTTTTGCAGGGAGCCCATGCTTGTACCCACATGCCACAGCCAGTTCTGGAGGAGCCCGAGAAAGGAGGGGCGTCCAGGAGTAGATGGAGGAAATTCACTCCACCTTTCTCCTTTGAGGGTAATATTCACTATCGGATTCTGTGCTAAGGAAACGAAATGTCCTTCTCCTGTGGAAAGTCTGTCTTCCATCACTTGTGCCGGCCCTGTTTCTGTGAGCTGGGCAAGAAACACTGCATACAGTGAAGACAGAACCAAGAGATCTACCCCAGGGATTGAGCTCAGGGTGGGCACTCGCTCCCTTCCCAGGAGGGCGGAGAGGAGGTTGTGCTTTGCCAGGTGGGATAGAGAAACCAAGCAGTGTGACAAGAGCATCTCCACTCATGTTGCTGTGCAAACTGCCCGATGAAGTAGGTTCTTGGTATTTTCTGAAGGCTTTTGCAAGCAAACCAGTCTGGGAGTAAAGTCAATTAAAACATGGAAAGTTATATTTAAAAATTTTTTTCGATAGTGAGTCCTTTGAGAAATACATACTTTAATAGAATATGATTGCCTTATATGTGTCAATATTTTCCCCACCAAAGAAAAAACTGAAAATGCTTGATTGTAAAATGTCACTTGTTTACCCAAGAGACTGTGTATGAGTAAAGTTGTTCTAGATATCCTGAATCCCTAGGTCGTAGTTTCCTGATGGTGCTGAGGGGAACCCTGGTGTGCGATTCAGTGCCTGCTACTCACAGGCAGGCTGTTAAGAACTCAGAGACCGGCGCAGTGGACCCCACGTGTGAGGACAGGATTGGAGCCTCGGGCTAGACTTGAAGAGGGAAATGCTTTAGAGAAGTGGAAGCAGATACAGGAAGGGCACCTGAGCCATGGGGAGTCATGGGTGATTCGTTTAGGGATCAAGGAAATGTGTACACCTGATCACAGCCTGGGCCACACTTAGGATGCTATTGGCACTTCTGGTTGAATGGGGAAGAGAAAGGACATCCCCCTCTTGCTGGAGTGAACTCTGCAGAAATGTCTTCTTTAAAGCCTGGGGAGAGGAGCTTCTCTCTCATTATCTCCTGATACGTGTGTACATTCAAGACCCTTCCTGCTTTCTTCTTTCCCTCTGTTGACTCCCTTTCCTTATTTTTCTTCTTTTTTCCCCTTTTTCCACTTTGTATTTATTTTACATATGTACATTTTATTGTTGTAAAAGTACACATACAATGAAATCCAACGTCTTAACAAGTTTTGAAATGTCCAGTCAGTCCTGTTGACTACATGCACCTTGTTGTACAGCATGTGTCTAGAACTGTTCCATTTTGCAAATAACACATGCTAACAATTGAACAGAGACTTCCCTTATCAACCTCCTGCCAGCTCTTGGAACCACCCTTCTACTCTCTGCTTCTCGGAGTTTTCTTTCAGTTTTTGACCTTCTGTGACTGGCTTATTTCACTCTTACAAATGTCCTCCAAGTTCTTTTGTGTTGCTGCAAATGGCCGGATTTCCTTCTTTTTCAAAGACTGAATGACATTCCACTGTATGTATATACCACATTTTCTTTATTTAATTCATCTTCCCATGGACATTAGGCAGTTTTCCTATGTTGTGTATTGTGTATAATGCTGCAATGGACATGAGATTGTAGATATCTCTTGGACATTCTTGTTTTATCTCCTTTGTATATAAACCTAAATGAGTGATTGCTGGATTTTATTATAGTTGTCTTAATAATTTTGAGGGGACCTCCATTCTATTTTCCATAATGGCTACACCATTTTACATTACTCCAGGGTACAAAACAGGGTACAGATGTTCCACTTCTTCACATCTTTGCCAGCATCCATTAATTTTCTTTCTTTTTCTTTTTTTTTTTTTTTTTTTGCGGTACACGGGCCTCTCATTGTTGTGGGCTCTCCCGTTGCGGAGCACAGGCTCCAAACGCACAGGCTCAGCGGCCATGGCTCATGGGCCCAGCCACTCAGTGGCATGTGGGATCCTCCCAGACCGGGGCACGAACACGTGTCCCCTGCATCGGCAGGCGGACTCTCAACCACTGTGCCACCAGGGAAGCCCTAATTGTCTTTTTATAATACACATCCTAACAGGTGTGAGTGATATCTCCTTGTGGCTTGATATCCATTTCCCTGATGCTTAGCGATGTTGAGCAAATTTTCATATGTAGATTGACCACTTGCATGTCTTTATGGAGAAATGTCTAGTGAAGCTTTTTACCCATTTTTAAACTCAGTTATTTGCCCGCTGTTTTTCTGAAATTGACTTGTAGTAGTTTCTTATATATTCTGGATATTGGTCCCTTATTCAGATACAAGGTTTACACATATTTCCTCCCATCCTATAGGTTGCCTTTTCATTCTGTTGATTATTGAAGAGATTATCATTTCTTCACTTGGTAATCTTAGAAGCTTGGCCAAGATCTGTTGGCCATATATATGTGTGTTTATTTGGGGTCTCTCTATTATATTTCATTGGTCTATCTCACTGTCTTGATGCCAGTAGCAGACTGTTTTGACTACTGTGGCATTGTTATGTGTTTTGAGTTCAGGAAGTGTTAATCTCCATCATTGCTCTTTGCTCTCAAGATTGTTTTATCTACTTGTGGGGGTTCCATATGTATTTTAGGATTCTGTCCACTTTTATAATAATGACATGGAATTTTGTGGGTTGTTGCGATATATGTGTACATCACTTTATGTAGTATAGAAATGCCAACAGTATTTAATAATCCAGTCTATGAACATGGTATGTCATTCCCTTTACTTCTCTCTTCTTTAATTTCTTTCCGCAATATCCTGTAGTTTTCAGTATACAAATTTTTCACCTCCTACGGGGCCTTTTCCACTGCCTTCCTCAGGTCTTCTAGAGTCAGGGGTGAGAAGGATGGACTCATGGAGAGAGTGAAATCCCTCCCTCCCCTCTGCACCTACTCTCTGATTATGTCTAATACAGGTGTACTGGGCCATGCCCTTCACCTCTGTCTACAAGTGGGGCCCTTGCTGGGAATTCCTCTTGGATCTGAGTGTTGACTGTACTATTTCAGTGTCCACAAGGACTCTCCCAATGCCTGGCGTGGGTCCAAGAGCCCAAGATATACCTACATACTAATGATCAGATCAGGCCATCAAATTTTCTGCAGTAAAGAACAACCAGGGGAAGGGTGGCTGGTTCCCTCTTTCTCATCTTTGGATTTCTTAGAGCTGCGCTTTCCAGTGTGGTAGCCACTAACCAAATGTGTATATTTATAATTCATTTAGTTCAAACAATAATTAACTCATTCTTTTAAAAAATGCAAAAAACACACAATTGCTTGGTCACACTAGCCATGTTTCAAGTGTGTCTGGAACATCTGGAATTTCAGGTTGGTAAGGTTGACCGTGAAAGCTATAAATGGGTCTATAGAAGTGAGGGGTCGAAAGGTGATTTTCTCAGCATCTCTCCCTCATTTGAAATTTTCAACTGTGATCAAGATCTTATTGAAGGACTCTGTCTGCACAGAGCACAGGGGAGGTCTGAGAACCTGGAGGGAAGACCAGGGTGATGCTGTGTGAGCCAGCAAGTCGAGTAGGAGAAATGGGTGGGTCAACTTGTATAATAACTTTATGCTCATGGTTGTGTTTGTACCGAATGGATTGTGGAGAGCATACATAACAGGGATGCTGATGACGATTCACGTAGGGAACAACTCTCAGGTAGGATCTAAAGCGAGACAATTCCTAGAACACTTGGGTTCCACCCGGTTCTTTAGAAACTAAGGAAGGTGAATATGAAATCAGGAAGAAGAAGGAAATATGTGTAGAATTCTGATTTGTTCTTTCCAAATTAATGATATAATAGAGTTATTGTGTCCATGTCCTTTGACTGTACTGTGCTTATAGTCATCTTTTCTTGCTTTGCCATTCAGAAATTTTCTTTCTCACAAGGCTACTCTTTCATTGCTTTTTCACTGCCAAACATGAAAGGTTCGTTTCTGTTTGGTATCTGGAGGGTATTTTGCACCAGGGATTTTGGTTTCCTTTTTACATTCACGTATGATGGCCATATCCTAGTGGGAACAAACCTCCCATAATCACTTGACACTGGAGAACAAGTTCTTATAGTGAGTGTCAGGTGGTGGATGAGACTTGAACTCTCTCCCTCTATACTTTCAGGACTTGTAGCTTCATCTTACTTTTGTCCTCACTGTTGATTCCTCATGGAAAATGCGCTCCCTGAGGTGGATGAGTCACAGAACACATGCTTTGGGATCACTGCATGTGCTCAGTCTCCTCATTTCAGCCTCAGCACCTCCCAATTCTGATGTGCTGAGATGCTTCCAACTGAGAGGGCTCCACGTCCAACTGCCCCTTAATACCCTTCATGGCCGGAAGGAATTCTAGGGGACTGTGTGAAGGGGCTGCTAGGCTTCTTCACACACTGGCTCTCACAGCCCTGCTAACCTGGTCTCCTGGAATTGACCAGGCCCAGGACAGAGACTCAGGGCAGCAGGACCCAGGGTCACTCCTCTTCTTACAGCCCACTGCTCCATCCGGCCAGCCCTGCCCCTGCTCCCCACACTCCAGTCCTGCCTACCCTCTGACCTTTCCTTAAGCCTGCCTTGGTCTTATCCTTCCCAATTCTTCCAATGCTGGGGTAAACCCTGGCAGGTGCTGTGTGTTTATGAGGCTTCCTCTGCTGTAGAGTTTTGTTTCAGTATTCCAGACTAAGGGAATTGGGACAAGTTACTTTTAACTCTAATATTGCTTTCATCCACTCTAAGGGGCTAAGAGACTTACGGAGTTGTTTTGAAGTACCTAAGGTTAGCTCAGGCACAGGACACTTACTTGTTTTGTGAAGTTGGTTGCATATCTAGGCTATTTTGGAGAATGCTGCAATGAATCTAAGTTCATCTCATTGTGATAATGATTTAATTTCCTTTGGATATATACCCAGAACTGTGATTGCTGAATCATATGATATTTCTGTTTATAATTTTATAAGGAAGCCCCATACTCTTTTTCATAATAGCTGCACCATTTTACATTCCCACCAGCAGTGTACAATGTTTCCAATTCCCCACATCTTGGCATTGACCTGCGGGCTCTAGAGCACAGGCTTAGTAGTTGTGGTGCACGGACTTAGTTGCTCCATGGCTAGATTCTTAATGAACAAAACTGCATTTCAGAATCCCTACTACTGGGTCAATTACAAGTTCATTTAATAAGAAATCTCATCTCTTAGTAGGTCTCATAGCATTCTGAATGGTTATGATACATCTCTCTGCCACTTCCCTCATTCTAACTGTTTCCAATTAGAGCATCGGGATGAGACTTCCCCCCTTACCTGAAGCACCTAGTGCTTGCAGGCCTCCTTCTTTTTGCAGGGAGCCCATGCTTGTACCCACATGCCACACCCAGTTCTGAAGGAGTCCGAGAAAGAAGGAGCCTCCAGGAGTAGATGGAGGAAATTCACTCCACCTTTCTCCTTTGAGGCTAATATTCACTATCAGATTCTGTGCTAAGGAAACGAAATGTCCTTCTCCTGTGGAAAGTCTGTCTTCCATCACTTGTGCCGGCCCTGTTTCTGTGAGCTGGGCAAGAAACACTGCATACAGTGAAGACAGAACCAAGAGATCTACCCCAGGGATTGAGCTCAGGGTGGGCACTCGCTCCCTTCACAGGAGGGCAGAGAGGAGTTTGTGCTTTGCAAGGTGGGACAGAGAAACCAAGCAGTGTGACAAGAGGATCTCCACTCATGTTGCTGTGCAAACTGCCCGATGAAGTAGGTTCTTGGTATTTTCTGAAGGCTTTTGCAAGCAAACAAGTCTGGGAGTAAAGTCAATTAAAACATGGAAAGTTATACTTAAAAAATTTTTTTCGATAGTGAGTCCTTTGAGAAATACATACTTTAATAGAATATGATTGCCTTATATGTGTCAATATTTTCCCCACCAAAGAAAAAACTGAAAATGCTTGATTGTAAAATGTCACTTGTTTACCCAAGAGACTGTGTATGAGTAAAGTTGTTCTAGAAATCCTGAATCCCTAGGTCGTAGTTTCCTGATGGTGCTGAGGGGAACCATGGTGTGCGATTCAGTGCCTGCTACTCACAGGGAGGCTCTTAAGAACTCAGAGACCCACCCAGTGGACCCCACGTGTGAGGACAGGATTGGAGCTTCGGGCTGGACTTGAAGAGGGAAATGCTTTAGAGAAGTGGAAGGAGATAGAGGAAGGACACCAGAGCCATGGGGAGTCAGGGGTGGTTGGTTTAGAGATCAAGGAAAAGTGTACACCTGAGCACAGCCTGGGCCACACTTAGGATGCTATTGGCACTTCTGGTTGAATGGGGAAGAGAAAGGACATCCCCCTCTTGCTGGAGTGAACTCTGCAGAGATGTCTTCTTTAAAGCCTGGGGAAGGAGCTTCTCTCCCATTATCTCCTGATATCTGTGTACATTCGAGACCCTTCCTGCTTTCTTCTTCCCCTCTGTTGACTCCCTTTCCTTATTTTTCCTCTTTTTTCCCCTTTTTCCACTTTGTATTTATTTTACATATGTATATTTTATTGTTGTAAAAGTACACATACGATGAAATCCAGCGTCTTAACAAGTTTTGAAATGTCCAGTCAGTCCTGTTGACTACATGCACCTTGTTGTACAGCATGTGTCTAGAACTGTTCCATTTTGAAATAACACATTCTAACCATTGAACAGAGACTTCCCATGTCAACCTCCTGCCAGCTCTTGGAACAACCCTTCTACTCTCTGCTTCTCGGAGTTTTCTTTCAGTTTTTGACCTTCGGTGACTGGCTTATTTCACTCTTACAAATGTCCTCCAAGTTCTTTTGTGTTGCTGCAAATGGCAGGATTTCCTTCTTTTTCAAAGACTGAATGACATTCCACTGTATGTATACACCACATTTTCTTTATTAATTCATCTTCCCATGGACACTAGGCAGTTTTCCTATGTTGTGTATTGTGTATAATGTTGCCATGGACATGAGATTGTAGATATCTCTTGGACATTCTTGTTTTATCTCCTTTGTATATAAATCTAAATGAGTGACTGCTGGATTTTATGATAGTTCTCTTAATAAATTTTGAGGGACATCCATTCTGTTTTCCATAATGGCTACACCATTTTACATTACTACAGGGTACAAAACAGGGTACAGATGTTCCACTTCTTCACATCTTTGCCAGCATCCATTAATTTTCTTTCTTTCTTTTTCTTTTTTTTTTTTTTTGCAGTACAGAGGCCTCTCATTGTTGTGAGCTCTCCCGTTGTGAAGCACAGGCTCCAAACGCACAGGCTCAGCGGCCATGGCTCATGGGCCCAGCCCCTCAGCGGCATATGGGACCCTCCCAGACCGGGGCACGAACACGTGTCCCCTGCATCGGCAGGCGGACTCTCAACCACTGTGCCACCAGGGAAGCCCTAATTGTCTTTTTATAATACACATCCTAACAGGTGTGAGTGATATCTCCTTGTGGCTTGATTTCCATTTCCCTGATGCTTAGCGATGTTGAGCAAATTTTCATATGTAGATTGACCACTTGTATGTCTTTATGGAGAAATGTCTAGTGAAGCTTTTTACCCATTTTTAAACTCAGTTATTTGCCCGCTGTTTTTCTGAAATTGACTTGTAGTAGTTTCTTATATATTCTGGATATTGGTCCCTTATTCAGATACAAGGTTTACACATATTTCCTCCCATCCTATAGGTTGCCTTTTCATTCTGTTGATTGTTGAAGAGACTATCCTTTCTTCACTTGGTAATCTTAGAACCTTGGCAAAGATCAGTTGGCCATATATATGTGCGTTTATTTGAGGTCTCTCTATTAATTTCATTGGTCTATCTCACTGTCTTGATTCCAGTTGCAGACTGTTTTGACTACTGTGGCATTGTTATGTGTTTTGAGTTCAGGAAGTGTTAATCTCCATCATTGCTCTTTGCTCTCAAGATTGTTTTATCTACTTGTGGGGGTTCCATATGTATTTTAGGATTCTGTCCACTTCTATAATAATGACATGGAATTTTGTGGGTTGTTGCGATATATGTGTACATCACTTTATGTAGTATAGAAATGCCAACAGTATTTCATAATCCAGTCTATGAACATGGTATGTCATTCCAATTACTTGTCTCTTCTGTAATTTCTTTCCGCAATATCCTGTAGTTTTCAGTATACAAATTTTTCACCTCCTACGGGGCCTTATCCACTGCCTAGAGTCAGGGGTGAGAAGGATGGACTCATGGAGAGAGTGAAATCCCTCCCTCCCCTCTGCACCTACTCTCTGATTATGTCTAATACAGGTGTACTGGGCCATGCCCTTCACCTCTGTCTACAAGTGGGCCCCTTGCTGGGAATTCCTCTTGGATCTGAGTGTTGACTGTACTATTTCAGTGTCCACAAGGACTCTCCCAATGCCTGGCGTGGGTCCAAGAGACCAAGATATACCTATATTCGAATGATCAGATCAGACCATCAAATTTTCTGCAGTAAGGAACAACCATGGGAGGGGTGGCTGGTTGCCTCTTTCTCATTTTTCGATTTCTTGTAGTTGAGCTTTCCAGGGTCGTTGCCACTAACCAAATGTGTCTATTTATAACTCATTTATTTCAAACAGTAATTAACTCATTCTATTAAAAAATGCAAAAAACACACAATTGCTTGGTCACACTAGCCATGTTTCAAGTGTGTCTGGAACATCTGGAATTTCAGGTTGGTAAGGTTGACAGTGAAAGCTATAAATGGGTCTATAGAAGTGAGGGGTCGAAAGGTGATTTTCTCAGCATCTCTCTCTCATTTGAAATTTTCAACTGTGATCAAGATCTTATTGAAGGACTCTGTCTGCACAGAGCACAGGGGAGGTCTGAGAACCTGGAGGGAAGACCAGGGTGATGCTGTGTGAGCCAGCAAGTCGAGTAGGAGAAATGGGTGGGTCAACTTGTATAATAACTTAATGCTCATGGTTGTGTTTGTACAGAATGCATTTTGGAGAGCATATATAGCAGTTATGCTGATGACAATTCACGTAGGGAACAACTCTCAGGTAGGATCTAAAGCAAGACAATTCCTAGAAAACTTGGGTTTCACCCGGTTCTTTAAAAACTAAGGAAGGTGAATATGAAATCAGGAAGAAGAAGGAAATATGTCTAGAATTCTGATTTGCTCTTTCCAAATTTTAATGATATATTAGACTTATTGTGTCCATGTCCTTTGTCTGTACTGTGCTTATAGTCATCTTTTCTTGCTTTGCCATTCAGAAATTTTCTTTCTCACAAGACTACTCTTTCATTGCTTTTTCACTGCCAAATATGAAAGGTTCGTTTCCGTTTGGTACCTGGAGGGTATTTTGCACCAAGGATTTTGGTTTCCTTTTTACATTCACGTATGATGGCCATATCCTATTGGGAACAAAACTCTCATAGTCATTTGACACTGGAGAACAAGTTCTTATAGTGAGTGTCAGGTGGTGGATGAGACTTGAACTCTCTCCCTCTACACTTTCAGGACTTGTAGCTTCACCTTACTTTTGTCCTCACTGTTTATTCCTCAAGGAAACTGCGCTCCCAGAGGTGGATGAGTCACAGAACACATGCTTTGGGATCACTGCATGTGCTCAGTCTCCTCATTTCAGCCTCAGCACCTCCCAAGGCTGATGTGCTGACATGCTTCCATTTGAGAGGGCTCCACGTCCTGCTGCCCCTAAAGACCCTTCATGGCCTGCAGGAATTCTAGAGGACTGTGTGAAGGGGCTGCTGGGCTCACTTCACACACTGGCTCTCACAGCCCTGCTAACCTGGTCTCCTGGAATTGACCAGGCCCAGGACAGAGACTCAGGGCAGCAGGACCCAGGGTCACTGCTCTTCTTACAACCCTCTGCTCCTTCCAGAAAGCCCTGCCCCTGCTCCCCACACTCCAGTCCTGCCTACCCTCTGACCTTTCCTCAGGTCTGCCTTGGTCTTATCCTTCCCAGTTTTTCCAAGGCTGGGGTAAACCCATGGCAGGTGCTGTGTGTTTATGAGGATTCCTCTGCTGTAGAATTTTGTTTCAGTATTCCAGATAACGGAATTGGGACAAATTACTTTTAACTCTAATATTTCTTTCATCCTCTCTAAGGGGCTAAGAGACTTATGGAGTTGTTTTGAAGTACCTAAGTTTAGCTCAGGCATAGGACACTTACTTGTTTTGTGAAGTTGGTTGCATATCTAGGCTATTGTGGAAAATGCTGCAATGAACCTAAGTTCATCTCATTGTGATACTGATTTAATTTCCTTTGGATATATACCCAGAACTGTGATTGTTGAATCATATGATAATTCTGTTTATAATTTTATAAGGAACCCCCATACTCTTTTTCCTAATAGGTGTACCATTTTACATTCCCACCAGCAGTGTACAAAGTTTCAAATTCCCCACATCTTTGACTTAAACTGTTAATGTTTTTCTTCATAATACACAGCCTAACAGGTATGAGGTGTTGATTTGCATTGCCCTGATGATTAGTGAGGTTGAGAACATTTTCCTATATTTGTTAGCCATTTGTATGTCTTTTTCAGGAAATGTCTTATTTAAGTCTTTGCACATTTCTGAACCCAGTTATTTATCCTTTTTAATTTCTTACCTTATTTTGCATTTGAGTTCTAGTGTTTTTCTTAGATGTTTTGGACATTAGCTCCTTTTCTGATATATGTTTGTAATCTTTCTGTAATTATATTTTCATGCTATTGACTGTTGAAAAATCTATACTTTCCCTATTTGTTGTCTTAGAAGGTTGGTGAATTTCATTTGGCCATGTATCTATGAGTTCTCTTGGGGTTTATTTATTCTGGTGTTTAGGCCTATGTATCTGTTTTTATGTCAGTACCATACAGTTTTGAGTCCTGTGGCTTTGTAATGTGTTTTGAAGTCAGGAAGTGAGAAGCCTCCATCTATGTTCTTTGTTCTCAGGATTGTTTTGTCTGTTTGGAGTCCTTAGTGGTTCCATATGTATTTTAGGATCTTTTTTTTTTTCTATTTATTTGAAAATGACATTGGGATTTTGATAGGTATTACAATGAATTTATACTTACCTTTGGGTAGTGTAGAAATGTCAACAATAATAAGTCTCCAGTCTATGAATATGATATGTCATTTCAATTCTTCGTTCCTTGTTAAATTCTTTCAGCAGCGGTTTGTAGTTTACGGTGTACAGGCCATTTACCTTCTGAGGGCATATTGTCTCTTCCTTCCCTGGATTTTTCAGAGGCAGTGGTGAGAAGGATGGCCTCATGAAGTGAGTGAATGTCCCTCCCTCCCTTCTGCACCTGCTCACTGATTATGCCTAGCACAGGTGCACTGGGCCATGCTCATTACCACTCCCCTCAAGTGGAACACCTGTCGGGAATTCCTCTAGGATCTGGGTGTTGACATTACTGTTTCAGTGTCCCCAAGGTCTCATGAGTGCCTGGCAAGTGTGCATGAGTCTAGTAAACCGCTACAAATGAATCATCAAATCTGGCCAGCAAACTGCCCTGCAGATGGTGTTGGGCTGCACCTCTCACGCCTGTAAGCCCTGTACTTCCTCAGCCTCAGGGCTAAAGAAAGAGCCCGGAGTCAGGGACAGAGACATTCATGGTTTAATAGATGGGAGATCTTTCACGTCAGAAGCAAAGTGGTCCTGGAGAGACATCCCACTCTAGATAGCCGATGGCAGGCAGAAGGCAGCAGCAGCAGTAGCAGCATTCTTCACTCTGGGCGGAATAGGGAGGCTACCAGTTAAAGGGGGAATTGACAGCAGATGGGCTCATCAGTTACCAGGGAAACCAGCAGAGGGACACATACCTCTTACCACCTTGGGCTAAGTACCTTCACGGGGCAGAGGTTTTCCTTTGGTAAACCATAACCAAACAGCCATCTTGAATGGGTAGACCATACAGAAGGGAATAACCAGGGGAGTGGTGGTAACATCCTCCATATACTTTATATATATATACATATATATATATATATATATATATATATATATATATATGGAGAGAGAGAGAGAGAGAGAGGGATGTGTATTACAGTGTGGTAGCCACTAGCTAGATGTGCCTGTTATAATTTATTTAATTCAATCAATGATTAACTCAATGTATTAAAATAAAACAAAATAAAATATCCAATTACTCAGTCACATTAGTCACATTTTAAGTGTATCCATAAGTCTTGTAAATTCATTTTCGTGTTTCTACAGAATCGACTTTGGATAGCATTTTTGGCCATGATGAGGAAGAGGATACAGGTAGGAACAACACTTAGGTAGGATCTAATGGCAGAGGGTTCCTGGAACTTTAGGGTTATATCTCCTGCTTTGGAGACTGAGGAAGTTGGATATGAAATCAGAAAGAAGAATAAAATATGTGTAGAGTTCTGACTTGTTTTTTTCATATTTTAATGATATAATAGAGAGAAACTGTGTCCTTAGACATGACTGTGCTCTATAATCACCTTTTCTTGATTTGCTCATCAAAAATGATCTTTTCCCCATGAGCTGATCTTTCTTGTGCTTGTCACTGCCTAATATGGAAGTTTGTTTTCTGGTTAGCAAATCTAAGGTATTGTGCACAGGAGAGTTTGTTTTCTTTTGCATATTGACCTATGATGGACAGAACCTGTGGGTGAAAACTCTCATGGGCCCTTGAAACTTGAGACCAAGTTCTTCTAGAAAGGGTGAGGTGGTGGATGAGAAGTGAACTGTCTCCGTCTGCACTTTCAGGACTTGTGGCTTCACCTCATGTTTTGTGCTCAGTGTTTGTTCCTCTTGTAAAGGACAGTCCCAGAGATGGATGAGTCACAGAACACGTGCTCTGGGATCACTGCATGTTCTCAGTCTCCTTGAGCTCATCTCAGCCTCTGCAGTTCCCCAAGGCTGATGTGCTGACATGCTTCCATTTGAGAGGGGTCCACGTTCAGCTGCCCCTAGAGACCCTCCATGGGCGGCAGAAATTCTAGAGGGCTGTGTGAAGGGGCTGCTGGGCTTCTTCACACACTTGCTTTCACAGCCCTGCTGACCTGGTCTCCTGGGGTTGACCAGGCCCAGGACAGAGACTCAGGGCAGCAGGACCCAGGGTCACTGCTCTTCTTACAACCCACTGCTCCATCCGGACAGCCCTGCCCCTGCTCCCCACACCCCAGTCCTGCCTACCCTCTGACCTTTCCTCAGGCCTGCCTTGGTCTTATCCTTCCCAGTTCTTCCAAGGCTGGGGTAAACCCTGGCAGGTACTGTGTGTTTAGGCGGCTTCCTCTGCTGTAGAATTTTGTTTCAGTATTCCAGACTAAGGGAATTGGGACAAGTTACTTTTAACTCTAATATTGCTTTCATCCTCTCTAAGGGGCTAAGAGACTTATGGAGTTGTTTTGAAGTACCTAAGATAGCTCTGGCACGTGACCCTTACTTGTTTTGTGAAGTTGGTTGCATATCTCTGCTATTGTGGAAAATGCTAAAATGAACCTAAGTTCATCTCATTGTGATACTTATTTAATTTCCTTTGGATATATACCCAGAACTGTGATTGCTGAGTCATATGATATTTCTGTTTATAATTTTATAAGGAACCCCTATACTCTTTTTCATAATAGCTGCACCATTTTACATTCCCACCAGCAGTGTACAAAGTTTCCAATTCCCCACATCTTGGCCTTAAACTGTTATTTTTTTTTTCTTTAAAATACACAGCCTAACAGGTATGAGGTGTTGATTTGCATTGCCCTGATGATTAGTGAGGTTGAGAACCTTTTCCTATATTTGTTCGCCAGTTGTATGTCTTTTTCAGGAAATGTCTTATTTAAGTCTGTGCACATTTCTGAACCCAGTTATTTACCCTTTTTACTTTTTTAACTTATTTCGCATTTGAGTTGTAGTGTTTTTCTTATATATTTTGGACATTAGCTGCTTTTCTGATATATGTTTGTAATCTTTCTGTAAGTTATATTTTCATCCTATTGACTTTTGAAAAAACTATACTTTCTGGGCTTCCCTGTTGGCGCAGTGGTTGAGAGTCCGCCTGCCGATGCAGGGGACGCAGGTTCGTGCCCCGGTCTGGGAAGATCCCAATGCCGCGGAGCGGCTGGAACTATGTGCCATGGCGGCTGAGCCTGCACGTCCAGAGCCTGTGCTCCGCAGCGGGAGAGGCCACAACAGTGAGAGGCCCGCATACCGCAGAAACAAACAAACAAACAAAAAAATAACTCTACTTTCCCTATTTGTTGTCTTAGAAGCTTGGTGAATTTCATTTGGCTATGTGTGTATGAGTTTTCTTGGGTGTTATTTATTCTGGTCTTTAGGGCTATGTATCTGTTTCTATGTCAGTACCATACAGTTTTGATTCCTGTGGCTTTGTAATGTGTTTTGAAGTCAGGAAGTGAGAAGCCTCCATCTATGTTCTTTGTTCTCAGGATTGTTTTGTCTGTTTGGAGTCCTTAGTGGTTCCCTATGTATTTTAGGATCTTTTTTTTTTTTCTATTTATTTGAAAATGACATTGGGATTTTGATAGGTATTACAATGAATTTATACTTACCTTTGGGTAGTGTAGAAATGTCAACAATAATAAGTCTGCATTCTAAGAATATGATATGTCATTTCAATTGTTTGTTCCTTGTTTAATTCTTTCAGCAGTGTTTTGTAGTTTTCAGTGTACAGGCCATTTACCTTCTAAGGGCATATTGTCCCTTCCTTCCCTGGATTTTTCAGAGGCAGTGGTGAGAAGGATGGCCTCATGAAGTGAGTGAATGTCCCTCCCTCCCTTCTGCACCTGCTCGCTGATTATGTCTAGCACAGGTGCACTGGGCCATACTCATTACCTCTCCCCTCAAGTGGAACACCTTTTGGGAATTCCTCTAGGATCTGGGTGTTGACATTACTGTTTCAGTGTCCCCAAGGTCTCATGAGTGCCTGGCAAGTGTGAATGAGCCTAGGAAACCCCTACAAATGAATCATCAAATCTGGCCAGCAAACTGCCCTGCAGAAGGTGTTGGGCTACTGCTCTCACGCCAGCAAGCCCCGCCTTGCTCAGCCTCAGGGCTAAAGAAAGAGCCCGGAGTCAGGGACAGAGACATTAATGGTTTAATAGATGGGAGATCTTTCACGTCAGAAGCAAAGCAGTCCTGGAGAGACATCCCCCTGTAGATAGCCGATGGCAGGCAGAACGCAGCAGCTGCAATAGCAGCATTCTTCACTCTGGGTGGAATAGGGAGGCTACCAGTTAAAGGGGAAATTGACAGCAGATGGGCTCATCAGTTACCAGGGAAACCAGCAGAGGGTCACATCCCTCTTATCCCCTTGGGCTAAGTACCTTCACGGGGCAGAGGTTTTCCTTTGGTAAACCATCAACAAACAGCCATCTTGAATGTGTAGACCATACAGAAGGGAATAACCAGGGGAGCCGTGGTAACATCCTCCATATATTTTATATATATATATATATACATATATATGGAGAGAGAGAAAGAGAGAGAGAGAGTGATGTGTATTACAGTGTGGTAGCCACTAGATAGATGTGCCTGTTATAATTTATTTAATTCAATCAATGATTAACTCAATGTATTAAAATAAAACAAAATAAAATATCCAATTACTCAGTCACATTAGTCACATTTTAAGTGTATCCATAAGTCTTGTAATTTCATGTTCGTGTTTCTACATATTCGATTTTGGATATCATTTTTGGCTGTGTTTTCGAAGAGGGTACAGGTAGGAACAACACTTAGGTAGGATCTAATGGCAGAGGTTTCCTGGAACTTTAGGGTTATATCTCCTGCTTTGGATACTGAGGAAGGTGAATATGAAATCAGAAAGAAGAATAAAATATGTGTAGATTTCTGAATTGTTTTTTTCATATTTTAATGATACAATAGAGAGAAATTGTGTCCTTAGACGTGACTGTGCTCTATAATCACCTTTTCTTGATTTGCTCATCAAAAGTTATCTTTTCCACATGAGCTGCTCTTTCTTGCACTTGTCACTGCCTAATGTGGAAGTTTATTTTATTGTTAGCACATCTAGGGTATTGTGCACAGGGGAGTAGGAAAGTTGAGGGCGGCAACCTTATGTTGGAGGTCAGAGACCCACTTCTTCATTGCAGAGGTGGTGCCATTGAGGCCCTGGGAGGTCGTGGAGATGAGAACACAGGCATCTCAAGGTCACATCCCAACTCTGAATCTTCTCTTTCCTTTCCCATGGCCACCCCAACATGGCTGCTGCCCTTGGACACCACAATTCTACATGACAGATGACGACGTTTCTGACAAAGAGAGCAACATGCAGATGGTAATTTATTTCCTCTTGCAAGTCTTTTTCTAAATTTTCTTTTTCAGATCCATAGACTCTTCCTTGTAACCCTACCCCGTCTCCTCTTTCCCTCTTTTTATCATTGTCATTCTGGAGGACCTGGTCTCATCCAGGCTCCGGGAGTCCTGGGATCTTATATTAGATCTGTGAACTCTCTCTGCAGGCCTCCTCCCACACTTTCTTAGCATGTCCCTGGCTCCTGACCAGAGGTATGCACCATTGAATCTCTCTTTGTCACCATGAGTGGCCTGAGCAGGAGATGGGGCTCGAGTCAGCAGGTCTGGGCCCCCCCCCAGCCTTAGGGGCCCACGGTGGAGTCCGGCTCTGCTGTGAGCTACCCCATATGGTTGTTTTCCTGCCCTGGGTGGCCGTGGACCTGGCTGACTGTTCTCTTCCTTCCAGATGTCAAGATATTCTCTGTTCCCCTTCTTGAGAGAAGTTTTTGAGGAATTCCTTTCTGATGAAGAGGAAGACCAGGAAGAGGAAGCATGAACGTGGAGGGCTGGTGGTGAAAAGGTGGGGCAGACAAGTGCACGTGTTCTCCATCCGTAAGTCCCCAGCTTACATTTTGGTGCTTCAGAAACACCAGCCAAAACAGTGGGGACTGTTGTTGAGTGTGACCACAAAGGTGGTGACAAGAGGATGGTAATAAACCCTGCAGACAAGTGGAGGATGCCAGGAGCACATCTCCCCAGGGCACATGTACCCATCCACACAAGCCCCCATGTTTGCTGGGCTGCGTCCTCCGGCAGCTGTTACATCTACAGGGGAGGCTGTAGGGCACTGCTGGGCCACCATGTGCATCACTCTAGGAGGTGCTGTTCCAGCGTGTTCCCTTTGAAGAGCCCCACTGGAAAGTTCATCACCTCTCTCTGCGAGACCGAGCCCTGCCCTCCCAACCGCCCTAAAGGCAGCAGGGAGCATCCCCAGTTAATCGCTAGCTGTGGTGAGAGGTTGGGGGGTCCTCGACCTCCCCAGTCCCAGCACTCCTGGGAAAAGTGTGAAGAAGACACAGGCGCCCAGTGCTCTTGCAAGCAGAGAGCTCACCTGGCCCAGCTCTGCATCCCTGTGGGTGCTTCACAGTCCTGGCATCAGGTAGGGCCACTGCAGGATTCCAGCCTGCCTGGAGGTGCCCAAGCCCTGGGGGTCCCTCACCCTCTGTGGGGCCCCTGGGGGGCCTGGGTCACTTCACGGCACCATTTCTCAACCTGAGGTTGGAGGTTCTGTAGATTCTTTTGTGTATGTGTTCAAGTTAAGGAAAACCAGAAAGCAGTTCAGTGCAATGCTTATTTGGGATGAGTTAAAGGGGCAGGATTCAAGTTACTCATGTTCTTTTTATTTGTTTTTCCAACTCTGTCATTAAATAACATAAATATAACTTGTCTTATTACAGTTTGAAAAGCAGTGTCTTCTGTCCACTTTTAAAGTTGCAATATGCTAAACAGATAAAACGTGTGTTTTCATTACAGCAGCATAATAACATTTTAAAATTATAAACCTCAGGAGAGTTTGGCTGGGGGTTAGAAAGAATTATAAGGGAAAATAGAAACTCCAGGTGTCTCCATTTCCAGTGTGCAGGTCTTATGAGCAGTTACACTGAGTGTAGGGTGGAGGGGCATGTTCACCCACCCCCTGTGTCATCAGACCTCCGGCTCCTCACAGGGCCCAGGGTGGTTGGGAATCAGCCTTTTCGTCCCGGATCCCTGAGCCCCCCTGCTTTCCTCTGCCTCAGTCTCACTGTCCAGGGACCCGTCAGTTGAAGGCTGCCCGGCCAAAAGCCCAGGTATAATCGGTCCTGTAGGACATTTCTAGACACTCCCTGCTAGCAGACCACACGTTCAGCAAAGAGCAGCAAACAGACCCCAGTGCCCTGTGGATCTGACCCCTGGGGACATGAGGGCCCAAGGCCAAGTCCAGGGCCCGAGGAGCCTTCCAGATCCTGCTCACCCTCCCCAGGGAGCCCTCTTCCATCTGACTGTACACCTCCTCAGTGACTCCATTGCCTATGTTTGTGCTGCAGGTTCTGGTCTCACTCCTGTAAAGGCCTGGACCTGGAGCCCAGGAGCGTCATCTGAACCAAGATCGGGAGCGACGTCACTTCTAGTCTCCTGAGGCCTCTTCATTTAATACAAGCTCGGTTGTTTCATTGTGCAGATTTAGTATTAGTTTTAGCTACAGTTTTATCTATTATTTATATATCTATGTTCTATATGTTCAATATGTATCTATATATTTGATATTTATATGTTTTTTAATTAAATTATATTATCTATCTAGTTGCTTTTAAAATAATTTTCTATACAATAAAACACGTGTATAGAAAAGCACCCTCAACAGAGGTAGAACTTAATGAATTGTTGTAAGGTAGTCACCCTGGTATCTACCACCAAGATTGCGCTCTCTCTCTCACACAATCCTTATTCAGTCTAAGTTGAGTAAGGAACTGCAAATTTTCTATTTACCATCTGTCCTTATGTCACTTTCTAAGGATTCTGTTTTCTGAAGTCTGTTCATTCCATTGTTCATGGGAACAATATTACCCTAGATCTTTCATGATTTGATGTCAGGACTTTCGATATTCAGTCTGCTTGGCTGGTAAAAATTTCATGATTCATCATTTCTCTCCTTGCCTATCTTAAATATGTTTCTCTATTATCTTCTGACACAGAGAATTTCTCTCCGAAAAGGCTCTTAAAATTCTAATTTTTATTCCCTTCTCTTTTTCCTGTGCTTTTATTCTAGCTGCCCAAAGTATTTTTATTTTTAAAGCCTAGTAATTTTTCCATAGTATTATTTGCTATTGGTCATTGCAATTGAATGCTCATTGTTCATTTTAATAAACAATTTCAAAGCCTTTTTTGTTTCAGAAAACTTTGTATCAGAATGTTTAATATTTGCTTTGTATCTTTGCTTTGATTTTACTCTTTCAGGGACCTCAACATTCATATATCAGATCTCTTATGATGATCTTCCACTTTTAACACATTGATCAAATATTTTACAATTTCTTGCTTAATTCATTTTTGCCAGGAGTGTTTTTTTTTAATCTAATTGAAGTATATTTTTAATTTAGTTGAACTACAACACAGAGTTCCAGGTGCACAATAGAGTGATTTGATATTTCTATACATTACAAAATGATCACCACGATAACTCTAAATACCATCTGTAACCAAATTATTATAATATCATTGACTATATTCTCCATGGTGCCCATTTTGTCCCCAGGATGCATTTATTTTGTAACTGGAAGTTTGTAAGTCTTGCTCCGCAGCATGTGGGATCTTCCCGGACCGGGGCACGAACCCATGTCCCCTGCATCGGCAGGCGGACTCTCAACCACTGCACCACCAGGGAAGCCCAGTTTGTAAGTCTTAATCTCTCTCAGCTATTTCTCTCAACACAGCACCCTTCTCCCCTCTGGCAACCACTTCATTGTTCTCTGTATCTATGACTGCCTTACTATTTTGTTACGTTGGTTAACTTTTTTGTTGCCATGAATAAGTGACATCATACTGTAATTGTCTTTGTCTGACTTATTTCACTTAGCATTAATACCCTCTAGGTCCATCCTTGTTGTCACAAATGATAAGATTTCATTCTTCTTTATGCCTGAGTAATATCTCATATATATGGAATATTATCCATATGTATATGCATATATATATACATACACACACACACACACACACACACCCCACATCTTCTTATCCATTCATCACTTGATAAGATGCTTTGAAAAACCCATAAGTGGAATTGCTGGATCATATGGTATTTCTATATTTTTAGGGAAAACTCCATACTTAATGTGTACTGCTTAAGATATTACCTAGTAATGCATCTTACTACATTTTACCTAATGCTGCAGAATTAAAAATTTATAATAAAAATAGTCCTGGGCTTCCCTGGTGGAACAGTGGTTGAGAGTCCGCCTGCCAATGCAGGGGACATGGGTTCGTGCCCCGGTCCGGGAAGATCCCACATGCCAGGGAGCGGCTTGGCCCGTGAGCCATGGCTGCTGAGCCTGCGCGTCCGGAGCCTGTGCTCCGCAACAGGAGAGGCCACAACAGTGAGAGGCCCGCGTACCACAAAAAAAAAAAAAAAAAATAGTCCTTTTACATCAGAATTGAAAAACTTAGAATTTAAGTTTCATAGCAATCTATTTTAGGAGTCTGAAAACTAACCTGTGGGTCAAATCTGGTCTGTCACCTGCTTATTGTTTAATAAAGTTTTATTGTAACACAGACTTGCACATTTGTTTCCATATGTCTACATATCATCTGTGGCTGCTTTTGTGCTACAAATGCTGAGTTTAGTAGTTGTCACAAAGACTGTACCATCTACAAAGCCAAAACTATTTACTATTTGACCCTATAAACAAAGTTTGTTGACTTCTGCATTTATTTGAAAAGTACATATCATTCTATCTTCAGTTTGAATACAGTATCTTCTAAGATTTTTTCACGCAATTTCTCCTGCCTACACTGTTCTTCCCTTCTGTAGATTGTTGTTAAAATTATAGATATATCCATACGATTCACTGCTTGCTTTTTCTGTTTTTCTTACAAGTATCTTCCTAGCACTATAAAGTTGAAACTATACTTATTTGATATTCTTTATTACAGAGCCCATTTTAAATACCATTTCACTGAAATATATTTTTCTCTATACATTAGTATCCACTTATACAAGCAAGCATATGACAAATCAGACAACATCATCAATTCATAAAAAGTGTCATTAGATGAAAGCATCATTTTTAATTTTTCCATATATTCTCCAATAATAGTGTTTGTCATTTGTTTCCATTAACTGACATCAAAAGACATAATGGCTATAAACATAAACTCTGCATTATTACTGATACATTAACCAACTAATGTCTTGACAACTTCTCCATTAGAGATACTAAAACTCCCATTCTTGAAAAACTGAATTAATGCACAACAGTCTGCAAGCAAAGAGTTAACATCTTGATTTTATTGATAAACTTGAAGAAAAACAATGTTATAAACTATGAAAAGGATAATATATAGTTTTTGAGAAGGTAATGCATGCTCAATAGTAAAATTCAAACAATAAATAAAGTACAAGCAGAAAGAAATTCCACAAACTTGGTAATTAAGTAACCATTGTCAATATTTGATGAGACTCATTCAATCAGAAAACTACATAATCCAAAATATTACAGCATGTTGAAGTTTCACAAAATCAACCCATCTTTGCATCAACACCACTCAGATGCAGAAACGAACATCACCACACCTCAAAAGACCCTTAATGTCTCCTACCAGTCAATATGTCCCAAGCACAACCACAATCCTGAATTCTCCCAACATAGACTTGTTTTGTCTATATTGGAACTTTGTGTAATGGGATCATAAAGAATATAGTTTTTTGTCTTTGGCTTCTTTCACTCAACACTGTGTTTTTGAGATTTATCCATATGGTTGCTAATATACTAAGTGTATAAAATCTCCTTGCTGTATAGTGTTCCATTATTCAAATAAACTATAACTGGTTTATTTTTCTACTCATGAGAAGCATTTAGATAGTTTCCAGTCACTAACTGTTACAGATAATGCTCCTATAGGCATATACACATATTTATTCTAGATAATTATATTACAGATGTGCATATGTTTAATATGGTAGATAATACCAAACTTTTCCAAAGGTGTTCTACCAGTTTACACTCCAAACAGTAATATATATGAACTCCAGTTGTTAAACACATTCATCACATTTTGGTATTTTTTCTTTTACATTTTAGCCATCCTGTTGAGTATGTAATGAATCCTAACTTTGCTTTAATATACATTTTTCCTGATGACTAATAATGGTATGCATATAAGTTTTGGGTCATCCCTTTCTTTTGCCAACTCTTGTGGGGTTATTTGCCTTTTATTATTAATACATTGGAATTCCTTATATTTGGGGATATGAGTCTTTTCTTAGAAAAATATATATTTTAAATAACTTTATCCATACTTTGGCCTGTGTATTTACTCTTATAAAATGCCTTTTATGAGCAGAAGTTCTTATTCTTAATATAGTCCAATCTCTTATCTTTTCCTGTATGGTTATTGCTTTTCAAGGCCGGGTTAAGAAATAATTCCTACTCCAAGATTTTGAAGATATTTCCCTATGTTTTATCTTGTAAGAGAGAACTATTTTTACTCACATTTAAATCTATAACCTACCTGGAATATATTTTGGTGTTTAGTGTGAGGTAGGGGTCACATTTTTGTTTTCCTGTGTACCTATTTAAATGAAACCGCAGTATTTCTAAAAAATACTACATTTCACTGCAGTGGAAGATTTGTCACACATGAGCTAACCATGTAAAGTATATGTCTGTCTGGCTTCTCTTTTATTCTATTTTACTGGCCTTTTTTTTCTTTTTTCTATTATTACACTAATGCTTCACTGTCTTATTTACCAATGCTTTATAAGAGCTTTGCTACCTGGTGGTAAATGATGATGATACCAGCAATTGTGATACAAAACATCTTTGCTTTATGCAATTTTTCTTATGTTGTTCAGTGGAAGAAATACTTTATCTTCCCACTGAACATTTTGTCATTAAATCGGGGCTCTCTACCTCACTAGTAAACTTTTTGCTGTAAAGCTAATTTTACCTTTGCTGATTCTGTTTCCCAGTCTGATACCAATAACTAATAGATCTCAACTTGAGGGTAAGAGAGTTATTTGAGTGCAGACTTTACTGAAAATACAGTGCCATGGGCCACAATACGAAAACAGTTCATATGCAGGCGTGGTGACCGAGCATCCCAGATCTGTCCACTTACATTTGCCATCTTGTGATGCTATCTTCAGAACATTACCTATGGGATTTCTGTAATATCTAGATCTATAAGAGAAAAACTCAATGCTACTGTTGTACTGCTTGGTAACAAAGGCATCAATATGTCTTTTGTTTCCCATCTTTGAGAAATTTTTCCCATACTTGGGGAGTAAGGTAAAAGAAAGCTCTGGGTTGTTTCTTTACTTATAGTTGTAAAGGATACTAGATATCTTGATTACATCAGGAATTCTTTAAATGTATGCTGAAAACTTGTTCAATATGTCATAATTAGTGTACATGCATATTTTATTGGGTTAAAATATCAACATTACTATAGACAAGGAGACATTACATTAAGATTAAATGAGAGACTGTGTCTATATCACTTTTAGAGTTAAACATTGACAATAAGAGTATATAACAATAATTTCAAGGTTCTCACCTTTTTCATATTAGTCACCAAGTTCTGTCAATTTTGCATGTAATTACACATTTTCCATTCATATAACTTAGCTCACTCTAACATTTCATCCTCACTTTCACCACATTTTTTTACATATTGTAAACACAAGTTACTTGTACTGCATAGCAAATAATGACTAAGTCATCATTATCCAAGACCTGTGTATGAGTTGATTTTTGGTTTGCAATGTCTATCACACCACCTTCACATGAAATTCTTTGTTACACTTCAAGAATCAGCTTGTGCTTCACTCTTATTATCCTCACATTTACCTTCCACCTCGTCCTCCATGGCACTAAAAGTAATTTCAACATAAACCAAGTGTCCCTTTCCATGGAATTTTGGATTCTGTTGTCAGATTGTGGGATTGGTCTTAGTCTTTATGTTCTACTACTACTAATGGGAAAATAATTTAACTTCTCAATTTTCAACTGTGTAACAGGGATGGTAAATGCATTGTGATGATTAAATTAGGTAATGATTAAGCTTAGGAACATTAGAAGGTCTGATGACTACTGTTAATAGTGTTATACATCTATTTAGTTTATTGTAATATGATTATTGATTTTTCCTGTCTTCCACTTCTGAGACATTGTGAGCTCATTAAGGAAGATTCTGAGTTGTTCATGACTTGTTAGGGTCAGGCCAGTTTTCACGTAGTCTAAACCTAAGGCAATGCCTAGTGCTAAAATTGTGTTTACTAATCTTTATAATAAATAGACTCTACCTAATCAGATGGTTATACTGAAGGCTCAGATAGTGTTAATATTTTAGCAGAATACAAAATGTTATACAAATGTGTATATATACATATAATACCAAAATTTACTTTGCAGTTTTCCTCTCCAATCTCTAAAAAGAAGGAAAAAAAATGATATTTTTCTTTCTTCATGAAAATTGGATGAGTAATGCTGGCAAATTTAAGACAAATTCTGAAGAACTTTAGAAATGAGCTCTCTGGAGAAAATGTGCAAAAACCACCGTATGTTCTGCTGTTTTTACCTTTCATGCTTCATGAGTCCAGAGGTAGTCGTTACAGACATAAACTCCGTATGAAACTAGACAGATTATTTATTTTCAATAAGAAAAATGGTTAGTGCCTCACGTTAGCAGCTTTTAGGGCATTGAGGAAATGTTTCCTGAACTCTATTCTCCCCAGTACGTATACTCACCTGTGATATTATAAGAAAAACATTTTAGGGCTTCTCTGGTGGCGCAGTGGTTGAGAGTCCGCCTGCCGATGCAGGGGACACGGGTTTGTGACCCGGTCCGGGAAGATCCCACATGCCGCGGAGCGGCTGGGCCCGTGAGCCATGGCCGCTGAGCCTGCGCGTCCGGAGCCTGTGCTCCGCAACGGGAGAGGCCACAGCAGTGAGAGGCCCGCGTACTGAAAAAAAAAAAAATTAATAATACCATACTAAATACTCACAAATATTTGATAATTATAAAAGTCACATACATATTTAAGTATCCTAATAATATAGTCACAATTTTCAAACAGATTGAAGGTACTTACATATAACTGCTTATAAGCATTAAATATACTTTTATGTACCAAGAAAATTATATGAGTAAAAAATGTAATGACTATATTTGACTAATATATTTGAAGATATCCAGGGTGGCACAGCTGCCTAGAATATATAAAGTAGAGTTTTGTGCCAAATTCTTAATATTCTAAGGAACTACTGCTCAAAAAAGAGAAAGAAATTGTGAGCAGGTGGTATTTTTACTGTTTATTATATTATTCTCTGGTTTCTTCCCTTTGGCTACCATTTCCTACCAGATGTGCTTTTGATCTTTACTTTTAATTTAACATACACTTTAATGTGATCTATATCTTTACTTGGCTTCATACCCCAGAAGAAAATGTAAGCTTATATACTATTTAATAACCATGATAAGAAAATATTGTAGAGTTAAAGGAAATAATAATAAGTTAGTGAAACATGTAGAAAATAATTCTTCAATAAAGATTGGATACATTGGATATTGTTTTAAAAAGAAAAAAATTGGAACCACAAAACCACTTTTAAATTTCAGGTTACAACATATTTAATAGTCAACATATTTCTAATAGTCAATAAAATACAATTATGTCACAGTATATCAGCCTTCCGATGGTAGATGGAATACATTTTCAACATTAAAATGGTCTCAGTATCTGTACATGATATGCCTCTAAAATATGTAGACTTAGTAATTTTATTCTCTTTTGGAATTAGTTTCATGACAGAATCATAAATTAATTATTTCTCTTAAATAGGGGAAGATTGAGGAAAAATCTTCTTAAAGAAGTCACAGCCCTTAACAGGGTTTATTTTCTATTTAGATTAAATGTAGATAAGTTAGCCATTATTTTAATCATACTTTTTAATGCAAATATTCATAAATTAGAAAGCCAAATATAAAAGCATATAGTGAATGTAACAGTGGCCAACTGTGTTAGATCCCATAACTATCCAGAAATAAACAACCATTCCTTGGCCACAGGGGACATGGAGCAGAGGTAAATAGAAGGAAGGATTCCATATCTAAAGCTTGAATAGAATGATGACAAATGTAGTGTCTGAGTGTTACTGAGCCCTAAATAAAAATGTGACCCAAACTAAAGGAATAAAGGAAAATATCCCATAGAAAATAAGAATGGTTTTTATCTTGAAACTTGAGAAATATTTTTTCAATATAAATTAATGGAAGGGAGTGATTTATGAGGGAGTTCTGGGACGGGGCATTCCTAGAAGTTGAAGGATCTCTTATTGTTTAAAGGTGTGGCAAGAATAGGAAACACAGAAGCTGCTAAAATTACAATATGTTTTCTAACTCCTACACACACACAGAGACACACATACACACATATACACATACACACACACACTCCCGTTTTTTATACTGTGACCAAAATAAATGAACAATTGAATAGAGATAAGGAAGAAAATCTTTTTGTCATTTAGACATGGGGCTATATAACGAGATGAACACCATGATTAGATGCTTATCTATTTCCGTGTAACAGGTGCGATTTTAGACTAAACACACACGCACATGTCCTTCAAAACAATAAAAAGCATAGTTCTCCTTGCACTGGAGATGCAATATTGGTTCCTAAAATGCTCAAAGAGCATGAAAATCAGGGTGAAAAACCACTTCTATCATAGCACAATACTTTTGCAGAGCCTGCAATCCTGTCTTGTTGCACAGTCTCAACTTCTCCTTCTATATCCACCCACTCCTTTAAATTTAGAAACACCGACTGCCTAGAGCTGTCCTGACATTGCAGTGAGGGTGCATGGACCCATGCATCCCATATAGTGCATTTATGAGGGAGTTCTGGGACAGGGCATTCCTAGAAGTTGAAGGATCTCAGTATGGAGGTTCCTGAAAAAACTAAAAATAGAACTACCATATGACCCAGCAATCCCACTACTGGGCATATACCCAGAGAAAAACATAATTCAAAAAGAAACGTGCACCTCAGTGTTCACTGCAGCACTATTTACAATAGCCAAGACATGGAAACAACCTAAATGCCCATCAATAGAGGAATGCATAAAGAAGATGTGGTACATATATGCAATGGAATATTACTCAGACATAAAAATGAACAAAATTGGGTCATTTGTAGAGACGTGGGTGGATCTAGAGACTGTCATACAGAGTGAAGTAAGTCAGAAAGAGAAAAACAAATATCATATATTAACGCATGTATGTGGAACCTAGAAAAATGGTACAGATGAACCGGTTTGCAGGGCAGAAGTTGAGACACAGATGTAGAGAACAAACGTATGGACACCAAGGGGGGAAAGCCGTGGAGGGGTGGTGGTGGGATGAATTGGGAGATTGGGATTGACGCATATACACTATTGATACTATGCATAAAATAGATAACTAATGAAAACCTGTATAGCACAGGGAACTCTACTCAGTGCTCTGTGATGATCTAAATGGGAAGGAAATCCAAAACAGAGGGGATATATGAATACGTATAGCTGATTCACTTTGCTGTACAGTAGAAACTAATGCAACATTGTAAAGCAACTATACTCCAATAAAAATTAATTTTAAAAAAACAGGCATTCTTGGGAAAGACCCTACTTAAGCTTTCAGCTATCATTAGTGTTCACCTGATAATTGTATTCAAGTATCCATGAATTCTGATCTGTTTGTTTAACAGTAAGTACTACCTAGTCAAATTTTACCTTATCTTAGAACTAAGAAAAACAAGGAGCAGACTTGTGACATTTGTTTATAAAGTCTCACAGCAAATTGGAATGCATTATTGAGACAATAAAAATTTATAAGTAAATTGATACAATTTTTTAACATTAAGCATTGTAGATAAACTGAAAAACTCCTACATTAACAGTTAAAACTTATATTCAAATTTAAGTAACTGTGTTATAATTTTTTAACCTGATTATTTCTTACCTAGTACTGTACCCTGTGATTGGATTACTCCCATCAGATAAGTCAGTTTTAAGAAAACATAATTTGATAACAAACTGGAGTATGTAATGGCTGCTTCTATGTATTGATACTATTTTACT
Source organism: Hyperoodon ampullatus (assembly GCF_949752795.1). Lineage (NCBI taxonomy): Eukaryota > Metazoa > Chordata > Mammalia > Artiodactyla > Ziphiidae > Hyperoodon > Hyperoodon ampullatus. The sequence goes on along the minus strand of NC_136915.1, from coordinate 129,928,353 downwards.
AAGACCTTTAAATATCTCTGGGAGGAAAATCTACTTTATCAAAATAATAGCTCGATGGTGCATAAATTTCGTTTACTCTTTGTCTGCAACGTCAGTTATGCTGACTTTGCTATTAACATAAATCTCCATTACTTACAACAGTGCTCAGTCTACGCAAAACAAATTACATATTCTGCTACCTCATTATCCTAAACGAATGTCAGCCTTGAATACTCCTGAATAACAACCTTTAACTGTGTTAGGCAAATTAGGTAAGATAGCAAGCAATAAATAATAGCCTGTTTTATTTGGTTGGGCTATGTGATTTAAAAAAGAAAAGGTTTAGAAACACCCCATAAAGCAGTTATTTTCTGCATTATACTGATGTTCTGAAATAAAGGTTTAGTCAGTACGTTTTCAGAAGAGGGAATATAAGCAAGACTTCCACTTAAAGGTGACAGATTAAATACATTAATTTGGCTCCACTTACCCCCAAATTCAAATGTAATGAACATAATGTAATTTTTTAATGCATAAACTTATAAGAACAAAAAGCACGGAAGGGATAAAAATAACCAAAGGAGCAACAGCAAAAATGATCCCAGGTGGAAAGCAGGACTAGTGACAGTTACTAGCTCATTATGTGTTTTCTAAGTGGGAATGAGCATTCTCCAATTCTTATGTTTCTTTCTATGAAAATGAGATATCTTGTTTTAAAATCTGCTCTTTGATACATGCCTTACTCCTTTTCAGAGATCTAAAGTGCTTTGCATCATTTCTCAATCAGGGCCCTTGGTGTCTCTTTCTCTCACCTGGACAAGTGTGAGTCCTGACCTTTTACAAGGTCTATATAGACACAGGAATCTTACAGAAAAATATACTCTAGCTTTGTAGAGAGGCACAAGTGATACTCTGTTCTTCTACTTGGTCACACTTTTGTCTTATTTCAGAACTTGGTTCAGATCCTGAGTGATCAACAGAAGTGCTATTTTATTTTGCCTTTTCAGTTACTTTATTTTTCATCATAAAAATGAATTTAATTATACTTGTAAAGTTAATTCTGTATTATTTCTTCTTTATATTTTCTCTTGTGTACAGGAATAATAATAACTACTTTTACAGCTGTTAGATGTACCAGCGGTTTTAAGCACACACACATAATTTACTCTTCACAACTCTGTGAAATAGATGTTATTATTTCCCAGATTAGGAAGATAACATCTAAAAAGTATAACTAACCATTCCTAGGTTACAGACCAAATAAATGATAAAATAGGGATTCACACTCAAGCAGCCTAATTTCAGAGTTCATGTTTTTAAATTTACTTTATATATCACATAAAGTTTTTACTAAAGTCTTCATTAAAATTGTATACAATATAAAATAAAACAAAATAATTTTTTTCAAACTACTGATGTTGTACTTACTTTTTATTAAAAGCCAAGAGTCAAAGTTAAGTGATTTTTCACAATATAAAGCAAGTTCAGAAAAGGACATTAAGTATGTAATAATATATAGGAAGTATTTTGTTTTGTATTTTATTAACTGTATTTTATGTGCACATAATAACTACCTTTATACAAATATATTAAAAAAGTAAAATAAATATATTAAAAACCTGTCAACAAATCACATGATTAACAATAAAGTCCCCTGAAGTACTGAACTACTTATTAATTATAACTGCAAGAGAGAAAGAGTGGGGGAATTGATTTCTGAATTAATATACTAATTAAATTTATGAACTAGACTTCTGCTTCTGGCAATATCAAATAAAATAGCCAGACTTAACCTCCACCACAAACAAGTGGAGAATAGGGAAAAAAACACAAACAAAAACAAACAAACAAAAATAGACCTTGGACAATTGACAGCACAGGCCTGGGATTCCCCAAAGTGAGAAAAGAAGTAGTGTGAGAAATAAAATTGTCTAGAGACACATTATGAACCACAAGGCAGAGAAAGAGATCCCAAGTAGAGCACAGTAATATCACTGAGCTAAGCATAAAGAGATTGAAGTTCAGGAGCACTGAGGTAGTTATAAGTTGTAAGGCATAGTTCGACATAGGAGGAACCTATATAGAAAAAGAGCACCAAAACCCTGAAGAGCAATTGCACTGAGTCTTTGCAGAATACTAAACTGCATATGTGGACAATGCAATGAAAGTTTATGAGATTAGGAAAAATGACAGGATGATGGTAAACACTAGAAAATTCTCAGAGATTACATGGGGTGCAGAGATATGAAAGATCCAACCAACATCACTGGAGAATCAATTGTCATAACCTAGGACATTTTGTAAAGTTCCCAGAAGGTTAATATTTTAGTAGTAAAATAATTACAGTAGTAAGCCTAATATTTCTAGCCTAGAAATAAGACTACTAGTAGTAATAAGCCTAAATTTGCTCCAGCGTAAAACCTATTTTACCCTCAAATTAGCAATGCTTCAAAATAAGTCTTGAGAAAAACCAACCTGATATGTGAATAATTTAATTGCCTTCTAGAAAAAAAGTCAGCACTCTTTAAAGGAGGAAAACTAATTTTAGACATTCAGCAATGTAGTAGTTATACTGTCCTGCATCCAATTAAGAAAATTCCTAGACATGCCAAGAATCAGGAAAATGTGACTTATAAGCAGGAGAATAATAGTCAATAGAAGAACTAGAATTGGAAGAAATGATGAAAGTACCAAAGAAGGACTTTGTGTATTTGTGTGTTGTAGGACTCAAGAAACTAAAGGCAAATTAGAATGATGACAAGTAGCTATAAGGGAGATATTATCGAAAAGAAGTTATAAGATGATATGAAAAGATTAACACACTTGAAGAATATCAGTAGGGTTTATCCAAAATAGAGTATAGAGACAAAAAATAGATTAGTGGTTACCAGTAGGGAGGAGAGGGAATAGTGGGAAGAGACTGCTAAAGGGTACTAAGTTGCTTTTGGTGTTGAAGAAAATGTTTTGAAATTAAGTAGTGGTAATATTTGCACAACTTTGTAGATACAGATGACCCTTGAATAACACAGGTTGGAAATGTACAGGTTCATTTATATATGGATCTTTTTTCAATAGTAAATACTACAGTACCACACGGTCCATGGTTGGTGGGATCCGTGGATGCAGAGGAACCCTGGATACAGAGGACTGACTATAAATTATACGCAGATCAACCCCTCGTTGTTCAAGGGTCAACTGTATGCTAAAAACCGCTGGATTGTACATTTAAAAAGGGTGAATTTTATGGTATGTCAAATTATCTCAATATAAAAGTAACCAAAAAAGACATTAAAAAATACTACCTAACAAAACTCTTCTTGAACTTAGCCACAAAAATCCTTAACGACATATTAGAAAATTAAATCCAGCAATACATAAATGTATTAATTCCCCATGAAAAGATAAGTTTATTTCCAAGAATGCAAGGTTGGTTTCACTTTTGAAAATCAATCAATGCGATTTTCATAGTAATCAGACTAAAAGCGCCAATCATACTGTCATCTCTGTGGAAACAGATAAGGCATCTGACAAGATGTAACACAAATTTGTCATAAAAATCTTCAGCAAATTAGGAATAGATGATGGAGTTGCATATTGTCCCTCCAAAATCATGTCTACCCTAAGCCTCAGAATGTGACCATATCTGGAAATAGGGTCTATATTGATATAATTAGTTGAGATATGGTCATACTAGATTAGGGAGGGCCCTAAATCCAAGTACTCATGTCTTTATAAGAAGAGAAGGGGATGCACAGTGACAACACACACGCAGGGGACAGCATTGTGTGAAGACGGAGGTAGACATAAAAGAGATGCATGAACCAGCCAAGGAAGAGCAAGAATTGTCTACAAGGGGCTTCCCTGGTGGTGCAGTGGTTAAGCATCTGCCTGCCAATGCAAGGGACATGGGTTCGAGCTCTGGTCTGGAAGATCACACATGCCACGGAGCAACTAAGCCCTTGCGCCACAATTACTGAGTCTGTGCTCTAGAGACCGCGGGCCACAACGAATGAAGCCCAAGTGCCTAGAGCCTGTGCTCTGCAACAAGAGAAGCCACCGCAATGAGAAGCCTGCGCACCGCCATGAAGACTAGCTCCCGCTCGCTGCAACTAGAGAAAAGCCCGCACGCAGCAACGAAGACCCAATGCAGCCAAAAATAAATATATTAAATAAATAAATTTTTTTAAAAATAAAAAAAAAGAATTGTCTACAACCACCAGAAGGCAGGAAAGAGTCAGCCATGAGATGATTTCTCCCTCAGCACCACACAGGGAGCCAACCTTATATTCATCTTGATTTTTGACTTAGCCTCCAGAACTGTGAGGGAATACATTTCTGTTGTTTTAAGATACCCAGTTTGTGCTACTTTGCAAGAGCGCCTCTAATAAACTAATACAGAAGGAACTTCCTCAGCTTAATAAAGCACATCTTCATCAAGACATCCAAGTATATCATTTTGGAATTCCAACAAGGATAGAGACAAAATCCTAAAAGTTTTCTGAGAAATTAAATAAAATCGATCACACACTAAATCAGAAATTATAAATACAGCATTATCAACCGAATCCATGGAACTAGAATACAGTGTAACAATGCTTTCAATTTTCTGGAAAAAAATATTGAATTACAGAGTAGAATTCTGTATAAGATAAAATATCTTTCAAGTGTTAAAGTAGAAAAAAAAATTTTAATTATATAAAGTCTCAAATATTGTACTTCCTTGCAGTTTTTCCTCAGGGCAACTACTTTAGACTATGCTCTCACAAAACAGGTGAGTAAAGTATGGAAAAAGAAGACATAGGATGTTGTTAACAGTGTACCGGCCTCAGGAGAAAATGCTGAAAAGAATTGAAAGTGCTATCTTTTGAGCAGAAAGATGTGCGAATGCTGCTTGTCATTAAAATTCTGTAGTAAAATTTGACTCTTATAAGGGTCTGGACACATTGTGTTTTACAAAAATTTATATAAAGTTAGAAATAAAATCAAGGATCGCAGATTTGAAGATAAAATTGTGTTTTATTATAGATTCCAATGTTATTTATTTTAATGTCTAGTAAATAGCTTCCACATTTAAAGCATTGTTTTAGTATGTATGGAAGAAATAAAATTTAAAAGAGATAATATATACAAGCTCATGATATATTACTGGATTCAAAGGTATATTACTAGGTTTTATTTGGGATAAGTAGTAGCTGGATTTGGATACCAAAGTGAGAAGGGAGAATTTAGAACCTATAGGTACAGTGGAATTGAAGCAAAGAACTCCATATATAGTTCTCAGGTTAAGAGTCAATAGAGATAAAGAGAGAATTGATGTGAAACTGACACACTATGACAAAACTGTCTAAATATTATGTCATTGGTCAATAGGCAAAACTTGTTGTGGTTTAACGAAACAAAGTTGTACAAGATATCGGAGATAAAGAAGTTGTAAAAGAAAAGAAAACCATATTTCAGTAATGCTAACAAACATGGTTGAAGAGAGTATTGGAAAGTAGAAAATGCACTCTAAATCTCTGTGCTTGATGAAAAGTTTGAGTAGTGTATGATTATCTATCTATCTGGAAAATAATGTGTGATGGGCAAAATTAAGTCTTGGGTGATAATAATGTCTATGAGAAGGGCAAGTTACCAAGGTACTAATGAAAATTCTACCAAACATGCCACTGGACTACTAATGATTACTTCTATATTGAAGAGACATTATTATGGCATCAAATTAAAATATGTTTCTGATAAAAAAACAGTGTATGATTATAACTGATCAATACTTTCTGCAGTTAAATGCATAACTCACACAATTTATATAAGTTGCCATGAGGATGTATTTTTAGAATAGGTACACATTTAGTTAGGTTTCAAGTAACAGGAGTGAATAAAAATCTCTGTTACTCACAACAAGGTGAATGAGCTCTGATCATACACTAGCTTTTGCATTATAATTAGCTTACACTTTAATAGTTTTCATTTACTGCCTGAGCTGAGTGTATGCATCAGTGGATTTATCACAGTAAATGACCTTAATGTCAAGGAGACTTCCGTATATAATATAGCTACATTTTTAAAGATTTAATTAAATGTAAATACAGCATAGGTAGCTTTACTCTGTGGAATAGAAACAGTACCAGAGATTATACACATATATTACTATTAATTATCATTTTATTATTTTGATTTCATTACACAGACATGCAAATAACTTTAAAAACAGTCTTTATTTATTATGGTACCTATACATAGAAGGAGGTAAAAATGAAGATTTGGAGGAAGTCAACATTATTTGTCAAAAACAAAGGAAGTTTTGTCATAAATTCTCCAGGGAATCACCAGATGACAGAGAACTAAAATTATTGTTTAATTGCATGCATTTTTATACAGTATTTCTAGATTTCCCAGAATTACTCACTTATATCATAGAGACAGTCTTACAGAAGGCTTCTAATAGCATTAGCCTATGTGCAAATAAATGGAAAATTTTGATAATTTTCATAAGCACCACAAAATATATATTGTGTATATTAAAACCAAAAGAATCAAATACTCAGGAGAGATAAAAACCCATTAAAATAATGCAATTATTGAAATTGATAGGCTAAGCTTCAGCCCTTTTCCCAGGTACTTTGCCAAAAGCTTGGGTATTAATCAAACCAAGGATAAAAGGTGTGTGGAGATCAGCCAGATAATTTATTAGCTCTTCAATTGAGACATCAGTCTGTTCAAAGGCTAATTAGACCAATCTGTGAATGTATCAATCCCATAACTACTCAAGACTAATTATATTAATCACCTAAAATATGTTCATGAGAAACTGCTAATGTCTAACCTTGTGGTTTTGCAATGACCTTAGTTCAACAAGGAAATGGAATCCATGTATGTTGCAGGGAGAATAGGTTATGATAAGTAGACAGAATAGGATTTTTTAAAGCAGATGTATAGATAAGCAGACATGATATTGGTGAGATAAAGTGATTTTTTAAATATTTAATTATCAGGGATTGGCCCAAAGAAAGAGTATTAGACACAGCTTCATATGGAGATAATGAATGAAGAGGGTATTACTTGGCGATTTCTTTCTTCAGGGCTCTGTGTACATGAATGTTCTCATGTGTGCACGTGTGTGTGTATATGTGTGTGTGCACGTGTGCATATGGGAAGTCTGCATATGTACATGGATAATTACTATTACCAGAAATATATATTAAATTCAGATGAATTCAATACATTTATTTAAAATGCCTGTTGTACACCAGGCATTAACGTTAGATGATGGTAAACTACGGGTAAAAATGTAGCATCCTTTTCACTAAAGGAGTGTCTGCTTGAGAACAGGAACAGGACAATAGGTAATAATAATAGTAAAATGCAAAATAATTTAAATATCATATTTCTACTCACATATAAAAGCAATATTCATTGAGATCCAGAGAATGTTCATCACCGGGCTGAAACTTAATGTCTACAGGCAATGGTCAGAATGGGAAGACCATAGCAGACTGGAAGCCAAGGGGCACCAGCTGAAACTGCTCTGCTGCTTAAGCCATATCAGCCAACAGATCTAATGGTGCTTGAAACATCATTGGCATATAGAGATGTTGTTGAGTGCCATTGGCAGGTCCCTATAGGTGAATCACATCTCCCACCCTTAGGGTTTTGGAACAAAGCCCAGACATCATCTGTGGATAACTAGTGTCTTTCTAAACAACGGCTTTTGTCTTGCTACTGGGTCTCAGCAAAGACTAAAGCTTAATCATAGACCATTGAGTTACCATGCACCCTGAGCTGTCCATCATGAAGCAGGATTTTCTGACCTACCAAGGCACAAAGGTAGGCATGTATGACTGTGCTCCATTATCAAATGGAAGTGCTATGGATGAGACGGGGCTTGAGCAGGTACTGAAGGAAAAAGTGGATTGCATGAAAAAGCAGCTCCAATGCCCATAGCTCGTACTCTTCATATATTTCAGTCTTAAGCCCAGTAAAGACAGTACTGCATGATATAAAGAGACCACCCAAAAGCTGACAGCTGTGGCAACATAGTTTCTTTGTGGGGGCATCTCTAAAGGACAGGGTGAAGGGTGATTCTCCCAGTAGGCAGAACTTCAACCAGTGAAACTGTTTATTTTTGCCTTGAAGGAGAGATGCCAAATGACCAAATCTATGTCAATTAATGAAATGTGGCCAATGGTTTGGTTGAATATCAGGGACACCATTGTAAAATTCATGAAAATAGAGTCTTGAGGAAGGTATGTGGATAGACCTCTTTGGAAACAGGTATGAAGACATTTGTGTCCCATGTGAATTATTAAAAAAAAGGGGGGGGATTTTAATAATCAAGTAACTAAGATGACCTATTTAATGAATGTCTGTCAGCATCTTCCCCAACCATCTCTGTCATTGCCCAGTGACTCATGAACAAAGTAGCCATGGTGACAAGGATGGGAGTTCAGCATGAACTTAGCAACACTGAATTCTGTTCACAAAGGCTGGCCTGGCTACAGCCACTGTTGAATGTCCAGTAAGCCAACAATAGAGACTGACTCTGATGTGAGAATCAGGGTTCAGTTCTGATGTGGTACCATTCTCTGAGGTGATCAGCCAGCTACTCGGTGGCAGGTTGACTACCTTAAAGCACTTTCTTTATGGAATTGGATGACATCTTGTTTATACTGGAATATAACACTTACTCAGGAAATGGTTTTGCCTTCCTTGCCCACAATGCTTCCACCCAGACTACCATGACTGCCATATCCACTGTCATGGTATCCCACACAGCATTACTTCTGAACTAAATATTCCAGAATTCCCTTTCTAGTATGCTTCTACACAGGGTAGGCTACAAGAGCTACACTCCTGTGAAAATTCAAGGAGGCCATAAAAGAGTTATTTTACAGTGCACACACACCTCCCAAAGACTCAGTTACACGTTCATCTATGTATTTCAGTGTAGGAATTTTGCAGCTGTAATTAAAGTTCCTAATCAGTTGACTTTATTAAGAGATATATCATCCTGGGTGGGCCTGATTTAATTAATCAAAAGGCCTTTAAAAGAGGGTAGGCCCTATCTATGCCCAGAGAGTCCAAGCTTCAGTTCATGATAGTGAGTTTCCAGTCATGATTCTTTCTTCCTGACTATATGCCTTGCCAGCTTCCTCTTGTTTAACCAGCTACCACAAATGTGTGAACAAATCCCTTGTAATAAATATTGAATTTCTTTTATCGAAATTTTGTGCACAAAAGTAACACATGATATTAGAGATTATCTCTGACACCACAGAAAGCATTTTTTATTAATTACATTTTTATTTTTTATTAATTACAATTTTTACAATCGATGAACCAATGTTGTCACATGATTATTAAGTAAGCACCATAATTTATGTTAGGGTTCACTCTTTGTGTTGTACAGTTCTATGGGTTTTGACAAATGCATAATGCCATGTGTCCACCAGTATAATATTGTGTGGATAGTTGCATCACCCTAAAGACTCCCTGTGTCCCACTTATTTATCCCTGTTTCCCCTCCCCTTCCAACAAACTTCTGGCAATCCCTGATCATTTTAACATCTGTAGAGCTTTGTCTTTTCCAGAAGGTCATATAGGTGAAAGCATATATTTATCCAGGCTTTTGAGAACGACTTCTTTCACTTTGCAATATCTATTTAAAGCTTCTCCATGTCTTTTCAAGGCTCAATAACTCGTTTCTTTTTATTGCTGAATAATAGCCTACGGTATGGATGTATCACAGTTTACTCACCTATTGAAGGACATCTTGATTACTTCAAATTTTTGGCAATTATGAATAAAGCTGCTCTAAAAATCTGTGTATAGGCTTTCATGTTTTGCATTTGGATAATTAACTAGGAGTGTGACTGCTGGATTGTATGATAGGTAAGCCTATATTTAGCTTCATAAGAAATTTACAAAGTGCTTGTACCATTTTGCATTCCAACAGCAATTAACGAGCCTTCCTGTTGCTCTATATCTTCACCAATATTTGGTGTTTTCCATGTTTTGGAGTTTAGCCATTCTGATAAGTGCTTAGTGGTTTTTCGTGAAATGAAGTTTTCTTTTTTTAAATAAATTTATTTTATTTTTGGCTGCGGTGGGTCTTTGTTGCTGCGCACGGGCTTTAGTTGCGGTGAGCTCGGGCTACTCTTCATTGCGGTGCACGGGCTTCTCGTCGCGGTGGCTTCTCTTGTTGCGGAGCTCGGGCTCTAGGCGCGCGGGCTTCAGTAGCTGTGGCACGTGGGCTCAGTAGGTGAGGCTCACAGGCCCTAGAGCGCAGGCTCAGTAGTTTTGGCGCACGAGCTTAGTTGCTCTGTGGCATGTGAGATCTTCCCAGACCAGGGCTCGAACCCATGTCCCCTGCATTGGCAGGTGGATTCTTAACCACTGCGCCACCAGGGAAGCCCAGAAATGGAATTGTATTAATTCTTTTTTACTTTAATTTGGATGCAGACCCTATTTATTTATTTAGTAATGTAGCTATAGTCTAGTACCTGAAAACGTTTATCCTAGAACCAGATTGTCTAGATTCAAATTCTAACACTACATTTTGCTCCTTGTGAGACATAGGCTAACTACTTAGCATGTGCTTCAGTAGCCTTATAGATAAGATGGAGATAATAATACCATCTACCTCACAGAATTGTTAAAATTCAGTTAGATTATCATGGAACATATAAATAACAATAAGAGTATCTGGCCTATAGTAAACTCTTTTACCTTTAATTGTATATAATAATTTCATTCTTTTATTTTATCAAGGGGAAGGAATTTAGAATGTAATTCCAAATATTGATAGAACTAGGGTAATTATTTTAATTTTAAATTAATTTAAAAAACTCAGTTACATAAAGATAGAATTCCTCTATTTCTGCATCATTACCATATTTAGCTTTCAGCACAGTATTTAAATTTCAATTCAGTAACTTCACAGTTGTACATCTTTTTACAAACTTTCAATATTGAGAACAGTGGCCTGAAGAATTTTTAAGCTGGTTTTTTTTTTTTTTTTTTTTTTTGGTGGGAGGGAGAAGAAGGATAAGTTTTAACCCCACTATTTTGTAATTTAGTTTGGTCATGACTCTGATTTGATGAAACTGAGATCAGTATGATAAATGAAATTGCAAAGTTCAAGACTTTGCTCCACTGTTTATTGTTAACTATTCAAATCAACTGAATTCTTAAAATTTCAGTTGTTTCCAGAACATGCCGCTTCTGAAGCATCTTAATCTCAATGTGTAAGCAGATTGTTATTGTTCATCTAATCCATCAACCATAACTGCATTGCCATGGTCTGGCCCTAGGAGGGCACAAAGTTCATAGACTTAATTATTACAAACAGTATGTCTTCTATTTTACTTTTCTAGTGGAGGGTAACTCTGGGTCAGTCATGCAAGGAACTGACTTAAGTTCCATGTCTTTGAAAAATGTTGCCACCTCAGTTTAAATTAATGGTCCAACAGCTTTGACCATTTGGGGAGCACTCTCAGTAGTCATATGTCCTAAATTTGACTAGTTTCATATTAGCATTGTTAAGACATTATGGGAATTCCCTGGCAGTCCAGTGGTTAGGACTCCACGCTTTCACTACTGAGGACCTGCGTTCAATCCCTGGTTGGGGAACTAAGATCCCACAAGCCATGCAGTGTGCCAAAAGAAAAAAAAAAGACTTAATTAAACCCCAGAACACAGTCGTGCTTGTCATGGGCATCATGCTTAAGAGTTCTTCTGTCACATCAAGATTTTCTTTGACACCACCAAATGATAGATCTAATTGGATGGTAATATATATACATATATGTAGCTGAGCTCTCTTCCACTGCAATAGAAACGCCATAAATGATTTAACTTTTTCATAGAATTTGTCCTGTGAATTCTCAGCCTTATCTTCATTACACTGAATAATGGTGTTTGCCTTTGATAATGCTATTTTTGGTTATGGAGTGTGGGGCATGATTTTTCTCCTGCATTCAAGAGATAATCCTTTATAAACTCTCCATTCCTAAAAAAAGTTTTAATGGAGAAAGGGTATTTTTCAATTCCTATGTGATTGGATTTTGCAGCATAATCATTTATTATACATTTAATATTAATGTTTTATAAATCTGGGGAATTTCCAACTCTGCTGAGAAATTCCACTGGAAAAAAGAAAAGAAAAAGAATAATAAAATAAAATGTCCCTGTACTACTCAGTGCTCCTTTCTTGGTAGTGGAAAACACATTTCTAAGAAAAGTGGAAACTTTAACAACTCAAATATCTTCAAGATAAATATTGCCCTAAAACTTGCCTTATCATAAAACCATACAAAAATTAGACAGATTTTAAAAAAGGGAGTCAGAATTGTTTATCTAATTGATCAGAGCCAAAGGGCCAGTGATTCTTTTTTAATATTGAACTAATATAAAAAATAAGGTGAAACATACCTTGTGGTCCATAAGTCAAAGGGATTCCTTAAAAGATATTGTATTTATCATAACTAAATTTAAAAACTCTAGTTTGCAAACAATATTGAAAGCAGAGAGATTAAGAAAAATTACCAATTTTTGAAACCTTTTGGACATTTTTTAAAAAATGATAACAAATGGTATTTTATTAAATTTTAATAAACTGTGTACAACATAGAAATACTTGCCATATACACCATTCTTGGGCATTTTTTTACAATTGTAAATATTCAGAGCGCTTTACTATATTCCACAACGGCATTTTTTAAGGTTTATATTTCATAAAGGAACAACTGTGTAAAAGATCAAGCAGCATCAATTTTCTGTTTCATTGCCCTCCAAGGCAATCTGTGGAATTAAATAATTGCAATTTTGACCTCTACTGCAAATGATCGATCAGCTGAGGCTTCTACTAAAAGTCCTTAATATGACAAAGACAAAAGAAGAAGATACAATTGTCAGATGAAGTGGCCAGAGATTTACTGATCTTATTTTTTAAAGTCTTTATTTGCACAGTAACAAATATACATATTTGATTATTTCATTAAGTTTATCCAGTGAGTATTTATTTATCAGCTAAGAGGCCCTAGGCACTAATCTAGTCATTTGGGATCTAGAAGTAAATAAAACATAAAGAGACCCCTTTACCTTATGGTACAAGAATTCTTTTGAGAAGACAGATATTTATGGGGGAAAAAAAGTAAACATATTGTGTGTTAGATTGTGATGAAAGTTAGAGGGACAAACATAAGTTAGGGTAACAGTCCCTGTGGTGAGATGTGGTGAGCTATTTTAATAGACTAATGTAGGGTGACTTCTCTAATAAAGCTACCTTTGAAAAGGCATTGGAAGAAATTAAATGAACAAACCAAGCCTCCAGGATAAACTTGGCAGGCAGAGCGGATACCTAAAGCAAAGGTCCTGAACCTTCCTGCTGGTCCTGTGGTAAAGAATCTGCCTTCCAATGCAGGGGACACACGTTCGATCCCTGGTCGAGGAGCTAAGATCCCACACGCTGCGGGGCAACTAAGCCCGCGCACCTCAAATACTGAGCTTGCGTGCTTCAACTAGAGAGCCTGAGGGCCGCAAACTACAGACCCCATGAACCCTGGTGCCCGTGAGCCACAACTAGAGAGAAGCCCACACTCCACAACGAAAAGATCATGCGTGCTGCAACTAGGACCTGACGCAGCCAAAAAAAAAATACGGGAACTAAATAAATAAATAAGTAAATAGACAAATAAATAAAGAGAAGACCTAAGATAGATAAATAAATAAATGAATAGAAGGCCTAAGATAGATAAATAAAGAGAAGGCCTTAGATAGATAAATAAATAAGTAAATAAGTAAAGAGAAGGCGTAAGATAGATAGGTAAATAAAGAGAAGGCCTAAGATAGATAGATAAATAAACAAATAAATAAATAGATTAAATCAATCAATCAATCAATAAAGTAAAGGCCCCAAGGGGCATTGTGTGTGCCTGGAAGTGTGAGGAAGTCAATGTAGTGGATGAAGACAAAGTAAGGTGGTAGGCAGTGAAGTTGGAGGGGTCACCAAAAGGACAACTGGCAGTGACTTAATTTGCTGTGTGTATATGTATTTACCTTGAACCAGGAACTCTGCGTTCAGGCCACACACCTCAACTCTCCATCCCTAAGTGATATTTTAGAATTTTTTTTTAATGAGAGAGAGGGAAGAGAAATAACAAGTGTGTATCTATTTGCGTGTGTGTGTTTATTCTTTCCTAAAAACAGTACTAAATTCTTTGATTTTATTATTTAAAAGAACTGTTAGGAATTTTTATTTCTATTTTACAGTTGAAGAAATGGTCCACAAATTCTGTTTTTTTCTGCTTCCTAAACATATCCTCTTGCTACCTGCCCAAACAGTCATTCTGGGATCCCAGGGTGGCCAACAAAAAGTGCTAATGTATGCCTTCAAAGAAACACAAGGTAGAAATGACTTGGAAGTTGGCCCCAGATTTATCTGGGTTTGAATTCTAGTACTGCTACTCCTTGGCTAGGTTAACACTTGTTAACATAGTCATGCAAATATCCCAGGCACTTATTAGTTTCATTTGCCTGTAAAATGAGTATAATAATATCATGTATGTAAAGATTAACATATATAAGGAAGCTAGCCTAGAATCCCCAGATGAAAATAATAAATATTAGTTCCCGTCTTCTCCCTTCCTTCAATTAGGAGATGGAGATCAAGTGGGGATTCAACCTGGTTTGGGGAAATTGATGGACAGAAAGAAAGCATGCGCAGGACCTGCCTTGTGAGGCAAAGCTCACTTCCCAGTGGAGAGTGGAGGTGTGTGGTCTGATCCCTTGAAGAGTTCCTGGTTCAAGGCCTGAAAAGAACTGAGGTAAGGAAAGGGTGAGAAAGAGGGAAAGGGAAGTAGCAGCTGTGTATCTATTAAAATAATTAACAGCTAACGCTATTAAAATAATTCAGGGGAGGGCTTCCCTGGTGGCACAGTGGTTGAGAGTCCGCCTGCCGATGCAGGGGACACGGGTTCGTGCCCCGGTCCGGGATCCCACATGCTGCGGTGCGGCTGGGCCCATGAGCTATGGCCGCTGAGCCTGCGCGTCCGGAGCCTGTGCTCCGCAACGGGAGAGGCCACAGCAGTGAGAGGCCCGCGTACCGCAAAATAAATAAATAAATAAAAATAATTCAGGGGAGATTTGAATTTAGAATTGGTAGAGGTGGAGGTGGAGATGGTGGTGATATTCTGATGGTTGAACTAGCAGATGTGAAATAGGAAGTGAAAGAAAGTGAGGGGTTAATCATGATTATCAGCTTTTTGCCAAAAAAACCCCCCAAAAACTGTAAGGCGTCTGTGGGACTATGGAGTGAAGCAAATTGGGGCAGAGAAAGATCCCTTCTGTTGAGTAGACAACACAATTGAATATGACTCAAAAGTTTGAAGGAGAAGATTCAGGAACACAAACAAATTGGTATGTAAATCTGTGAGACCAAAAAAAAAAAAAAGAAACAAACAAAAAAAAACGCATTAATTGCTTATACAATAAGATGAAATCATTTTTCATTTTATATTTACTCACTCAAATATTGTCCGAATTTAAGAAATGCTAAGGGTTTATCCATTTTGAAATTTTCCATTTAAAGAAAAAAATAATATTCTCACAGACATATTCATCAAGAACAAGATGACCAGAACTTGAGGAAAGTAAAAATAATAATAATGTTTTGTGAATTTTATGCAAGTGAACTTTCTCGAGATGCTTTTGACTATTAATTTATCTTCCTATTTTCTCTGCCCTTAGATTTGTTTCATGAACCACTGCTGAGAATGAGCTTAATGAGTAGTTTATTGGAGTTGGAAGTCACAAGAAAAACATACCAGGAGAAAATAAGATTTATGAATATGTACATCATTGCACTCTAGATTATTTCACTTATTAGTCAATACAATCTATTATAATTATAAACTATAATAATAACTAAGGAAATTTAGATTCAAAGAGGTCATGTAAAATGTTTTAAGGTCTTGTCTTAGTTTGCTAGGGCTGCCATCACAAAATACCACAGACTAAGCTGTTCAAAAGACAGAACTCTTATTTTCTCTGGAGGCTGAAGTACAAGATTGAGTTGGTTTCTCCTGAGCCCTCTGTCCTTGGCTTGGAGAGGGCTGCCTTCTCACTGGGTTCTCTAATGGCTTTTTCTCTGTGCAGGTACATCCCTAGTGACTCTTCTTCTTCTTATAAGGACACCAGTCACATTGCATTAGGGCCCACCCATATAACCTCATTGAATCTTAATTTTCTCTTTAAAGGCCCTATCGAGAAATACAGTCACATTGTAAGCTATTAGGAATTAAGACTTCAACAAAAAAATTTAGGAGGACAATATTAAGTTCATAACACTCACATGGCTATTAAAAAAATAAAACTGAGATTTTCATACTCTCAGACTCCAAAATCCACCCTCTTTCCAATATACTGTGCACTGTTTGACATTAGACCTAAGCCTGAGACTAAAGATAGAGGTAGGAACACAGAGCTGATAGGGAGCAGAGATCATTCGAAGAGGCTTATGTAGTGGAGTTATATAAATTTTGATACTTCAGTTATTGCTCACTCTACCTGGAGTCAAATTACCTGTATGCCATTTAGAGCTTTTTGGTTTATTTTTTAATTAATTAATTAATTTTTATTGAAGTATAGTTGATTTACAATGTTGTGTTAGTTTTAGGTATACAGCAAAGTGATTCAGTTATACATACATATATACCTATTTTTTTTCAGATTCTTTTCCCTTATAAGTTATTAAAAATTATTGAGTATAGTTCTCTGTGGTATATAGTAGGGCCTTGTTAGTTGTATAATTTATATATGGTGGTGTGTATATTTTAATCCCCAACTCCTAATTTATTCCCTCCTTCTTTCCCCTTTTGTAACCATAAGTTTGTTTTCCATGTCTGTGGGTCTGTTTCTGTTTCATATATAAGTTCATTTGTATCTTCTTTTTTTTGATTCCACATATAAGCAATATCTTATACTTGTCTTTCTCTGTCTGGCTTCACTTAGTATGACAACCTCTAGGTCCATCCATGTTGCTCCAAAATACAGCTGGATTAAAATCTCAACAAGGCTATTTGTTAATCGCTTACCAAAGGTAGTCTCCTTGACTTTTAATTTACAGTTCTTCATCTCTAACTGGGAAAATCCTGTTTACTTTTCAGAGCTATTGTGATGTGTAAATGAAGTGGTAGGCTGCAGCAGGGTAGCTTTTCAGTAAATGCTACCTTATCCTGTCACTAGAGATTCTAGAAATGTTTAACCCTTGGGTCAAGCGTCTCAGTGTCTTTCATGACTACAAATATACTTTGAGTGGCCCCAACACAAACTATCAAATAATAAGGTATCTTAAACATGTTACAAGTTTGTTTAATATAGTGTTTGAGATTGGAACAAAAGAACAGTTTCAATATGGAACCATCTGTAGAAGTGAAAGGAAGTTTGTGCCAAAAATATTTCCTCTGGCTAAGTGATGAATGCTTTGATCTAGAAGTTGACTTAATATAAAATTGCCTAATTTGTTTGCTGAGAGAGAGAGAGGAGGTACAGAGCACTGTTAGAGAAGTGTTAGATTTTCCTGAGTTTAGTGTTTTATCAATTGATGCAATTAATTGCTTCTAGTCTATGTGTGTATATATATGTATTTTATGTATATATATATATATGTTTCTAGTCTATGTATATATACACATGTACATCATAGGACTATATATAAATACATATTTTGTAGTATATATAAAATATATAAAAATATATATAAGGAAATATAACATTTTCTTATTGAAAAGGGGGAAATTAGTAAAGACAATTATTGTATAGTTAAACTTATGTAATATATGAGTATGCCCTAGAAAAAAGATAAATTCATATTTGTCTGATATATACATATGTATAAGACAGTTATTACTTGTCCTATATAGAAAGAAAACTTACTACATTTGAGATAGTATTTAACATGTTTGGAATGACTCCAAAAATGATTTGAAATAACGTGGATATTAGATGAAAATTGCCCTTTGAACATATTACCTACTGTGTGTAATTGTTACTACTGTAAGAAACTTATCACTAGTATTATAAGCATCCTTAATTGTAAATTATTGTTTTAAACCCAATTTTACATAACGCATTGCAGTGCATGTTGGTGTCAGTCCTAATGATTTCAGACAGATCTTGAGTGCAGATGGGGACTGAGGAATGAGTTGAGGAGACAGAGCTGAGAATTCAGAGAAACCAAGACTAGAATTCATAGGTCAGAGGAACAGTGACAGGGCTGCACAGAGAGAGAATTCCAGATGGCAGCAGAGTGCTCCCCTCCAGCATTTGGCTAAGTGCTGATCAGGGTATGTGTCTGAGGTTAGGGAAAACCACCTCAAGGATTGGGTGTAACAAGGCATGGCATTCACACAAAGACAGTCATAGTGCATGTTCTCACCCCACCTTCCCGACTGGAAAACCTCAAAGTTTACAGGGTGCTGTACACAGAAGGGTTTTGCCTCAGTAGTGGGAAAAAATTAGCCTAAAACAAAACTGCAAAAGTTCCAAATAACAAATCTTATAAACCAGATCCAGAGGATCAAAACATTCCTAAGGAATTTTAATAAATCTCAAAATTAAGCAAAGGAATGTTTATAGAAATAAATATATCTAACACTCACTATGTAAAATTCACAGTGTTAGAAAACCAATGAAAAGTTACCAAGGAAGTGTTAGAAGTAGTAAGCACTGATATTAAAACAATTATTATACCTGTACTGCCTATGTCCAAAAGGAAGTAGAAACAAAGAAGATAAAAAGTAATGCAAAACAGACTTTCAAATTTCTAGAGATGAAAATTACAATGTCCAAGATGAAAATAAATTGGATGTAATTAAAGACAAACTAAATATGGTCAAAAAAAGTTTAATGAACAATAAGCAAAGGGGTAAATAAACTGTACTATATTCATAAAAAGTAATAAAATGACAAAAAGGAATGAATTATTGACATACACACCATGAATAAATCTCACATATGCTGACAGAAAGAAGACAGACAAAAAGGGTATATATGGTGGAATTGAACATATACGAAATGCTAGAAAAATGCAAATTATTGCATGGTGACAACAGATTAGTTGTTGCCCGGGATTAGAGGGGTAGGTAGAGTTGGAAAGAATACATTAAAAAGACCACGAGGAAACTTTTTTGTCAACAGATCTGTTTATTATTTTGATTGTGGTGATAGTTTCATGGTTTTATACATACATCAAAACTCATCAAATTGCATACTATAATATGTGCATTTTATTATATACACAACTTAATAAGGCTGTTTTAATATTAATTTACATGAAAGTATGAAAGAGCATGTAATGGATTTTCCTATCTCTTCAAACTTGTGTTTTAAAGACTTGAAATTACCACTGTAATGTTCAAAGGAGCAGTTTTACAGGGTTCACCACTGTAAAAATTTATATAACCTCATTTTTCTTCAAATTAAAAAAATAACATTGATTTAATGGCAAGAATGAGATTTCATTTTTTATTATCTATAAAATTGCAACCACGTGTGGTAAAAAAAATCTCTCTGGGTCTCTTACGTATTTTCTGACCTTGAGAGTAGAGGCAGTGACTTCTAATTTTCCAGATTATCTTTTCAAAGACTCACCATTCAGTCTAAGAACTGAACATGACTCTTACCTTGATATCACTTGCATGACTCTGGTGACCTTTCCTCTTTTCTGATCCCCTCAGAGGTAACCACTATCTTCAGTTTTGCATTTAAAATTTGTTTGCTATGAATTTAAGCTTTACCAAATAAATTGAGAGAATTTATGGGTTATTTTTCTGTTTTTTGGACATATCTCCTAGTGTTAAATATGCAAGAACAGTTAGGCAAACAACTAATAACAATGTCTGCATCATAGTGTGATATTTTCAGTTTTTAAAAATTCGATTGTGCCAAATTATTTTCTTGGGGCTTCCCTGGTGGCGCAGTGGTTGAGAGTCCGCCTGCCGATGCAGGGGACACGGGTTCGTGCCCCGGTCCGGGAAGATCGCGCGTGCCGCAGAGCGGCTGGGCCCGTCCGGAGCCTGTGCTCCGCAATGGGAGAGGCCACAACAGTGAGAGGCCCGCGTACTGCAATAAATAAATAAATAAATAAATAAATAAATAAATAAATAAATAAATAAAATAAAAAAGGCTCTGCTTTCCCCCATTTAAAAAAAAAAAAATTATTTTCTTAATCTCTTGGATCACCATATTCACCCAACAGAACACTAATATGCGTAACAGTTGCGCTACTTCCCTGCCATCTCTTAGTGATATCTCTCTGTGCTTTCAATTTGTACGTTCCTTATCATTAGTGACACTAATCACTTTTTCATATGGTAATGATTCTTTAAATTTTTCCCCCTAAATCCCTGATTTTTTCCCCATATTTTTCTATTTTTAATTAAAAAAAATTTAATGGAATATAGTTGCTTTACACTCTTGTGTTAGTTTCAGGTGTACAGCAAAGTGAATCAGCTATACCTATACATATATCCCCTCTATTTTGGATTTCCTTCCCATTTAGGTCACCACAGAGAACTGAGTAGAGTTCCCTGTGCTATACAGTAGGTCCTCATTAGTTATCTATTTTATACATAGTATCAATAGTATATGTATGTCAATCCCAATCTCCCAATTCGTCTCACTCCCTGCTTCTGCCTTGGTATCCATATATTTTTTCTCTATGTCTGTGTTTCTATTTCTCCTTTGCAAATAAGATCATCTATATCATTTTTTTAGATTCCACATACATGTGTTAGTATACAATATTTGTTTTTCTCTTTCTCACTTACTTCACTCTGTATGACACACTCTAGGTCCATCCATGTCTCTACAAATGACCCATTTTCGTTCCATTTTATGGGTGAGTAATATTCTATTGTATATATGTACCACTTCTTCTTTATCCATTCCTCTGTTGATGGACACTTAGTTTGCTTCCGTGTCCTGGCTATTGTAAGTAGTGCTGCAGTGAACATTGGGGTGCATGCATCTTTTTGAATTATGGTTTTCTCTGGGTATATGCCCAATAGTGGGATTGTTGGGTAATATAGTAGTTCTATTTTTAGTTTTTTAGGAACCTCCATACTGTTCTCCATAGCGGCTGTATCAATTTACATTCCCACCAACAGTGCAAGAGGGATCCCTTTTCTCCACACCCTCTCCAGTATTTATTGTTTGTACATTTTGTGATGATGACCATTCTGACTAATGTGAGGTGATACCTCATTGTAGTTTTGATTTGCATTTCTCTAATGGGAAAATGAAATGTTTTATCTGGGCATTTTTTTTTTTTTTCTTTTTTTTGCGGTACGCGGGCCTCTCACTGTTGTGGCCTCTCCTGTTGCAGAGCACAGGCTCCGGACGTGCAGGCTCAGTGGCCATGGCTCACGGGACCAGCCGCTCCGCGGCATGTGGGATCTTCCCAGACCAGGGCATGAACCCGTGTCCCCTGCATCGGCAGGCGGACTCTCAACCACTGCGCCACCAGGGAAGCCCGCGGAAAAGCTTTGATGACTAAAAATGTCTTCTCATCTACTAACTGATGGTTGGCACTCAACTCTCATTCTTTTATCTCGGAATCTCATCCCTTTAGCTTAAATCTTTTTTTCCCATTAAAATTCAAATACTGGTTGTGCTTTAAGATCGTAGTCATTTTTACCTCAGCCTGAATGATCCAAAAGCAAGTTTTGATGATGTGCAAGGGGGAAGAGAACTTGAGGGCATAAGTGTTCTGCAGAGGGTATTAGGGAATAGAGAAGACAGAGCAATAAATAGACTCACAGGGGAAACTCAGAAAGTGGAGCTTGATGAAACAAGCAAACATCACGGTTTTGCTAAGGTCTATTCTAATTAGTTGTTATTCGTGTGTAAAAGTTTGCCTAAAAAGCATAACTTTTGAGTGATTTGTGCCCCTGCATATTACGGATGTATAATAAAATTCAAACAGTGCAAGGAACACACAGATGACCACATGGCCTCAGCCATGCTCCATTTTGTAGTCTGCCCACTTTGAGCATCAGAAAATGGATTGTAGAAATCTGGTTCATCTTATTTTAAACTTCTCATTCCCCAAATTTGAAATAGTATTTATTTAAAAACCAGGCTCTTTATAAAGATCGCAAAAACACTATAAAGTATTCATTGAAAAGAATCTAACATTTACTACTGTAGTACATTATATACAATTTATTGACTATTTCTACTGAATATACATTTATGTATTACATAATCTAACATTTATATTAAGTATAACTATAATATGATTTTTTTTTAATTTATTTTATTTATTTTTGGCTGTGTTGGGTCTTCGTTGTTGCGTGCGGGCTTCCTCTAGTTGTAGCGAGCAAGGGCTACTCTTCGTTGCAGTGCGCGGGCCTCTCACTGCGGTGGCTTCTCCTGTTGCGGAGCACGGGCTCTAGGCACACGGGCTTCAGCAGTTGTGGCACGTGGGCTCAGTAGTTGTGGCTTGCGGGCTCTAGGGCGCAGGCTCAGCAGTTGTGGCGCACGGGCTTAGTTGCTCCGCGGCATGTGGGATCTTCCCGGACCAGGGCTCGAACCCGTGTCCCCTGCATCGGCAGGCGGACTCTCAACCACTGCGCCACCAGGGAAGCCCCTATAATATGATTCTTGTGTCAACCCTGACAAAGCTGGTGAAATCCTTTGCTACAAAAATATGCCTCTGCCTTATAGTTTTGTTTCAGTATTAGTTTCCACATTTGCCAGCAAGATACTTTTCATCCTACTAAACTAATAGGCCACTTAGTTGAATACTGGATAAAATACAAATGGCAGAGAATTCTCCATTTCTGTTTATAATTTTAAAAATTTCAACTAAAAGGGCAAAGCTTTTATCAATTTCTGTAGCTTGCTCTCTTCCTAAACCTACTTGCTTCCGCCATCAATATTTAAGTTTCTGGTTTTAAATAACTGTGACTCTCCTTTAATGTGTTCTCTGTTAAAGGCTTTCTCTCCCTTTAGAATTGTTAGTAGGAGAAGTGGTATTTTTGTGGGAAGAAAACTGCATCTTCTCTACTACCCAGCTGTCAGGACTATAGAGCTACATCCTCAGTTGTATAATCAGAAACCTGGCCTGGCATCAACTAGTGGGATTAATAACCACTTTTTCAATTCCTTGCAATTAAAATATTTACATCAACTTCTCTTTGTTTTAACAATAGCATATAGAACCCAGTGTGGGTGTGGCTCATGATTCTGCTTCTCTGACTCATGATCTTAGACTTCTTGCTTCCAACTTCCTAATGAATGTGCCCTTTAGCAATTGCTGGGGGCCAGGTTTGTTTACTGCTACTCCTTTCCAACAGTTCAAGGCCACGAGGCATCTCTTGAATGTATTTCTTTGCTACAAAGTATTTCTCTCCCCTGCCCTCACCCCACTCTCAGGTTCTGTTGCTTATTTAAGATTTGCATCTGTAAAGAGTCCTTTGGGTTTGTTTCCTTGGTGGACTGGCTGTCTTCCAAGATTTTGTTGTTAATCTTGTCTGACATTTTAAAGATGACCTTTTGGTGTTTTTATAAAACTTCTCAAGAAAAGGAAAACAGAAGTGCTCATCTAACCCTCTTCTAAAGACTATGCAAAAAAGCCAGTTGTTTTAAAACATTATGGCTGGTGATATAAATGGCTGCAGCATATTATATCCACACCTGCATGTTTTTAACTTCCAGAAACTAAAAATCAGCTCTGCAACATGCAATCAGCCATGAAGAAAGAAACAAACAAAAACCCAGTATTGAAAATTTTCTGCCTGATACCTGAATGTATTGGTGAACAAGCCTGCTACTTCTAGTATTTACATAAAGACAGTAGTCAAATAACCAATGCACTAAAACAAACAATTCTTCTGTGAGAAAAAAGAATGATGCTACTTAGAGTTGACGGACATGAACTTTAGGAATTTTAGAGCTGAAAATAATCTTGGAGGCCTCCTTTTATAGATGAGGAATATGAGGTCTATGGTGGTTAAGTGAATTGTCCAAGCCAGAGATGGGACTAGGGTCAAAGTTGAGGTCTTCTGCCAGGATGTTGAGCTTACTCTTTGAACTTGCTGGGTGTTTACATATTGCATCAACAGAGCCCATATGTACTGGATTTTCTTCCATTTACTAATAGAAGCAAGTTAGTGCCTTTACAGGTATTGTAGTATAAAATCAGCCCATTCAGTCAAACTAGTCAAAAATTAGTCCATCTAGGAGTCCCAAAGAGACAATGCTTTGCAGGCTTTTTCTTTTCTTTTCTTTTTTTTTTCCACTGGAAATGGGAATTAGATAGATAATGCATGTTTGTGTCTATGTATGTATACATATATATATATATATATATATATATATATACTTATATCTTGTTCAAATTTAAAAGAATACAATTTTTTATAGTCTATGTATGACATAAAAATAGAACGTCGTTAATCAAATACATTTGCAGTATTTATTTTTGTAAGTAACTTCCTTTCTTTATGTATCTATACAGTTTTAAAGATAATGGGACAACACAGAAATATTATTCATTTTCAAGCTAACACTGATAAATAATGTTTTGTAAGTGCCCTAAATTATGTAAAGACTAAAAGTTCCATTGTTCTATCTATTCTATGGAAAGTGGTTGATGTTTAGCTATGAAATAATGTATCAATCTCAGGAAACAATTCTTAGGTTAAAAAACTCATTTTCCCCGTGATGTCTTTTCACAAAGATTTAATTCAAAGAATTTGCCTTTGTAAGATCTCCATCACTTTTCACCATTGTTCCCATGCATGTTCCTGTTAAGAGTGCCTGATTCTGTTGCTAAGCAACCTTGCAGTCTTGTTGGGTCATGATGATGAACTAATAATTATTTAAAATGTGTCTGTTTGGATAGGGTCTTTTAAAGAATAGCGTGATACTTTTGTGTAAGAGGCTGGGTAAGAGGGTTCTTCATTTCAACTTACAGTTCGACAGGAATATAAGTGATAGAATGATGTTTTCCAGAAGAGTTGGAAGAATGCCAAGAGTACACTAAAAAGCACTAGGTCTTACTTCCGCCCGGTATGCTTTTTTTCTAGAAAAGGGTAAAAGTCAGTCAGATGACAAGTCAAGAAATTTACCAAAGGACTTCAAAGAAATATGAGGAACATCAATATTCCTTTTATTGACTAGATTAAATTATTATGTTTTTCCTTCTCATCCCAAATTCTTAAGAAAAATTGTCAAGCCATATTATGTTGAAAAATAAGTCCCACGTAAGCGAGAAATGGGTATTTGAATTTTATCAGGCTTCCAGAGAAAACTAAATTGTTGATTAAATCCTCATCCTGCTTGCTCTTGTCCCAGACATCCCTCTCCAGTTCAGGAATATCCTCCTTTAAATAGCTTATTTAACCATATGGGACTGATGCCAGTAGCCTTAATATTTTCTGTACGGTATACTGTGATATATAAGGGGACTACCATCATATCTCTAGCATGTAGTGAGAGTTAGTAAATAGCATTCCCAGTGTGTATCTGGAAAAACAAAAAGGTTGTTCCTTTAAACCATCTTTTTTGGTGATAAAGCAAAGAATCAAAGGTATTTCATTACTAAAGAATCCGAGAATGTCCTAACTCTAAGAGAAGAGCACTTCTAATGTCATCTCAAAATCCATCCAATCCAGAAGCAGAGCTGATGGTGCTACCAAGAGACAGAGTCTCCTTGTGGTGACACCACCTTCAAAAGTTTTGGAACATTTGGAACATTTGGAACATTTGGAACAAAAAACATCACCAGTTTTCTTTACAACCTTGCTTGTCTCTAGTATTTAAAGACACATCTGATACTTATTGATTCTATTTATATTTTGAGGGTGATCCCTTCTTAGGGATATCATCTCATATGCAAAGTTGAAAGTATTGATCATTTTTCTCTCCTAAACTTAAACTATTATAATTTATGTTTAAGGCAGCCAAATTTAACAGCTTTGGGGCCATAAAGGTGAGTGTTTAAATCTTGGTTCACTGTTCTGTAGGTGGTATATGGCCACTCCAGGTATCAGTTTTCTTACTTATAAAATAGGGTTTGCAGTGCTTTCTTCGCAGATAAAGGATTAAATTTGATATGCTAACATAGTGTCTACCATATAGTGTACATTAAATGTGAGCCCTCTTTCCTATCTCCACTGGGTGTGGCCAACTTCTAGTTTTCTAGGATTTACTAGAAAATTTCATACCTTCTAGGAATATATGGCTTCTGATCATATTCCCCTACCATCTTCATTTTACTAAACTAAAGGCTCTTAATTTTTTTGTAATTCCCACATTCTTATTTCCTATCTCAGCTACTTTTCTGTTAATTTTTTAGAATTCAGTTTATTTTAGCAGGCATTAATTGAGGTAAGGGGAATTACAGTAGGTCCTGTGGTTACAAATGTAAACAGGATCCCTGTTCTCAGGTACCTTACAGTCTAGTGTCAAGAGTAGTAAACAGACAAAAAATTGCAATTTGACCTGATAAATTCTGTGATATTGGTAAGCCTGTGACAACACAAGGGAAATATCTAAATCAGATTAGGGAGGATGGGAGATTAAAGGTAAAGGAGCTTGCCGTACTTGTAGGCTTTTCTCTAGAGTTGGCAAACATCTTTACCTGTGTTCAAGGTTTAGATTGACCAAGACAGCCTTAACATTCCTTTCAGCTTAATAAAACTTTAGACAGGTTTCTTCCTGACTTATAGGTCCTTGACCTCCCCTTATTTAGAACATTTACTCTAAAAAACATGCAAATTCTTTTTTCACCCCTTTGACACGTAAATCTTCTTCTAGTAATCTTGCCAGATTTACAACCCAGGAATGTCTTTCTCAGGGACATGGGAGCCATTTTTCGAAATGTAATCATCAAGAAAGATAGCACCGCATTCTCTGTGGGAGGGCAAGAGTCTAACTTCAATAAGTGCTGATTAGCAAACACAGATGGCCTAATCACATTAACCAGTCTCCTCCTAATGTCCTCCAGTACCAGTCCACTAGCTCACTCCAGAATTGATAAACTGTCCCACCTTTTGTTTCAGCAGAGTTTAGTCCGATCTCTCTCTCCAATTGCAATCGTTTTCAATAAACTTTCCCTTGCCTGTTTAAGTCTGTCCTTGGACAGGATGCATCCAGGTTTTGTACAAGGGGGAAAAACTGATTTTTGCCCAATAATCTACTCACTGATGCCTGGCACTTGGTCAACTTTTGTAATTGCTGATTAAAATAAGTCCATCATGTCAATGTCTAGGGGGAAATGTTTTCAATGGCTCTAAACACTTTGAGCAGTGATAAATGAAATCTCTGAGTTCACCATCTTCTAACTGGAACTAGAATTATTTTTCCAAAAATATATTTCTTTACACTTATGCACAAAATGAGCCTCTGCCTCAAAGAGACTGTGAGTAGGCTCAAGTAGCCACTCGTCCTAATAGCTTTATACTCGTTCTTTTGGTATTTCAATTATCTCAAGTGTTCAGAATCATGAATAAAGTTGGGAGCAATTCATGATGATGTTAATCAACTATAAATTACTCAACAAGGGCTCCCCTTATTATACTCTCCATGAAGCTCCCTAGAGGATCAGCTCAGGTACTGGCCTCATGCACAGTCTACATTGAGAGGATTTCCAATAATTGATGGTTTTAGCCAAAATTTTGAATTCTAAAAATGGATGGAAATTTGGAAATTCTAAATCAATCATAGCAAATTACAAATTATCATCAAGAAAGACTGCATAATAAAAATTTCTAAAGGTTACTGTAGAAATTAAGCTTAAATTCAAATTTAATTCTAAGGTAAATAAAAATATGTACTCCATTTTCTTTTTTTCATTATAAAATTTATAAAACCAGAATTTTCCTTCTAATGTGCACATTTGGTGTACTTGCTTTCTCTTTCCAAAAAAAGTTTCACTAACTTAAGGACATATACAACATATGGCACCTTAGAATTAAGGAAATATGGGAGAATGATTTTGATTACCTCCTCATGCTACATGAAAATTCATTACTTCAAACTTTCTTGAACAGTTTTTTAAAAGATGCCAGTTATCTAACTCATACAAACACCCATATACATATGTACATCTTTCTTGTTGGGGAACAGACTTATATTAGTGTAAATAAGTGGTCATTAAAGTTAATGTGTTCATTTTATATAGTTATAATTTAAGATATAGTAGAAATTGGTTTGAACATGATATATACCTTTTTAAAATATATTAGAGACTTATAGAACCACCTCACAGTGACTGTATTTGTCCAGTATGAGGTTTAGAATATACTTTACTACTTAAATGAGTTGAGTATGATATTTTATCATTATACCTTTGCTTTTATCATATATTGTGGATGTAGAGTCTTTGGTCAGAAACACCCTCTATATTATAAAAACATCATTATAGAAAAATGCAGTATTCTTTTAATATATAATTTAACATGAAACTAGGACAGATTTTCAGCAAAAGAAGGGAGCTGCATATATTTGGCTTTTACTGGCAGGCCTGTTTCTGCCCAGTAATTACCCAGTCTTTACATACATGTTACAGTTCAGTACTTTTAAGGAAATCCAGCTTTCTTTGCTCTCTGATCTTTTCTTCTCACAAAATACTTAGCAAACACATAGCTATTAGCTCCATAGGAAGTGGTTGTATATATCAGGTATTTTTCACAAGCCCACTTAACCAAGGTACCAAGTAATTTGACTAGAATCCAAACCAAATCAGTTGAAGAGCTAAGTGTGCAAAAAATCCTGTAACACACTAGATTCCAATGAGCCACAGTTTTATTAACACTGCATCACTTAGCAAACTCAGATGGGGTCTTTGGGTCTTTATGTTGAGTTTCTTTAATTGGCAAATGCTTAAGAGCACACTTTATTTATTGATTGATTGATTTATTAAAGAATCATCTTTTTTTTAATTTATTTATTTTTGGCTGTGTTGGGTCTTCGTTGCTGCACGTGGACTTTCTCTAGTTGCGGGGAGTGGGGGCTACTGTTCGTTGTGGTGCGCGGGCTTCTCATTGCGGTGCCTTCTCTTGTTGCAGAGCACGGGCTCTAGGCACGTGGGCTTCAAGTTGTGGCACACGGGCTCAGCAGTTGTGGTGCATGGGCTTAGTTGCTCCGCGGCATGTGGGATCCTCCCGGACCAGGGCTCGAACCTGTGTCCCCCGCATTGACAGGTGGATTCTTTTTTTTTTTTTTTTTTTTTTTGCTGTACGTGGGCCTCTCACTGCTGTGGCCTCTCCCGTTGTGGAGCACAGGCTCCGGACGCGCAGGCTCAGCAGCCATGGCTCACGGGCCCAGCCGCTCCCCGGCATGTGGGATCTTCCCAGACCGGGGCACGAACCCGTGTCCCCTGCATAGGCAGGCGGACTCTCAACCACTGTGCCACCAGGGAAGCCCCGACAGGTGGATTCTTAACCACTGCGCAACCAGGGAAGTCCCTAAGAGCCCACTTTAAATGCAGTTACACAATGACATCATGATAAGAAATGCTATAGGAATATAGGCATAGAAAAAAAAATTATCATCACTCACATATGCCCTGAGCATTTTCTGCTGAAGAGAGAATCTGAACTCCATAATGAGGGCACTAATATATTACATGCTTCTGATAGTAAGTTCTTATCACTTGAGAAATATCATTAAACATTATATCTCTGCAGCTTAATCCTTCTTAACCTGAAATATACCTTTAGAAATAATATTTTAACAGTTTGAGAAAATTCAGCTATTACATAGCTATTTATCTAAATATTTACGTGAGATAATTATGAAGGCATTCTATTAATAATTTTGTGAAGACATTGTAATAACAATTTAGTCTTAGAATTTTAGAAAAAAAAATAAACCAATAAAAAGGTACTTCTTCTGGTTCAAACTGTACAAATGAAAATTCTGAAGCTAAGTAAATTGGGCAAAGTATGTTGCTGTTTCATAAGTTAATGAAAGTAAATTTATTTATTAAATTTTTATTTATTTATAGTTTCATGGGTTTATAACACATAAGGTTCCTGTGTATAATATTATATTTTGACATTTATATAAACTACAGTGTGCTCACCACCAAAAGGTTAGTTGTCAACTGTCATCATATTGTTGACCCCCTTTACCCATCTTGCCCTCCCTCCACCCCCTTCTCCTCTGCTAAACACTACTCTGTTCTCTGTATCTATTTGTTTCAGTTTGGTTTCTTCATTCATTTTGTTTTGCTTGTTTTTATATGCCACATATGAGTTAAATCATATGGTATTGGTCTTTCTCCATCTGGTTTATTTCACTTAACATAATACCCACAAGGTCCATCCATGTTGTCCCAAATGCCAAGATTTCATCTTTTTATGGCTATTATTCCATTGTAAGTGTGTGTGTATCTTCTTTATCCATTCATCCATCAGTGAACACTTAGGTTGTCTCCACATCTTGTCTATTCTAAATAATGCTGTGATGAACACAGGGGTGCATATATCTTTTCAGATTAGTGTTTTTGTATTCCTTGGATAAACACCCACAAGTGGAATAGCTACATCATATGATAGTTCTAGTCTTAATTTTTTGAGGAATCTCCATGTGATTTACCATAGTGGCTGCACTAATTTACATTCCCACCAAAAGTGCACAAGGGTTCCCTTTTCTTCACTTCCTCTCCAGCACTTATTTCTTGTCTTTTTGATAATAGCCATTCTAATGGGTGTGAAGTGATATCTCCCTGTGGTTTTGATTTACATTTCCCTGATAATTAGTGATGTTGAACATTTTTCACATGCTTGTGGGCCATCTATATACCTTCTTTGGAAAAATATCTATTCAGTTTCTCTGCTCGTTTTTTAATTGGATTGTTAGCTTTTTTGTTGTTGAGTTGCTTGAATTCTTTATCTATTTTGGATATTAGATACATGATTTGCAAATATCTTCTCCCATTTGGTAGGTTTTCATTTTGTTGATGTTTCCTTTGTTGTACAGAAGCTTTTTAGTTTGATAATAGTCCCATTTGTTTAGTTACGCTTTTGTCTCCTTGCCTGAGGAGGCATATGCAGAAAGATATTGCTAAAACCAAAGTCAAAGCGAATACTGCCTATGTTTTCTTCTAGGAGTTTTATTGTTTCAGATCTTACATTGGAGTCTCTAATCCATTTTGAGTTGATATCTATGTATGGTATAAGATAGTGGTCTAGTCTCATTCTTTTGCATGTGGCTATCCAGAAAAACTAAATTTAGATGCTCTCCATCCTTTCATCAAATTTTCAACCCATTCAGATTAATCTGCAAAACTTCATCAAGAGGTTTGAAGGTAGAGAACTCTTTACTGTCTAGCTGATTTCTAAGAGTGATTACGGCAGAGTTATAAATCAAATTACTGCAAAAAACGTTCTGGCTAGTCCATGTCAGTCACTTTCCTAAATTTCAAGGTTATTGACTGCTCAACTTATCTTATGACTTTAAATTTGAAAGCCTCAAATTAGCAACAAGTTCTCATAGGATTCAAAGCAGTAGGGGTTTTACAGAATGATTCTGTTAAATTAATCTTTTCCTCATTTGAAACATAGATGATTAAGATACATATTAATTTATTCAGAAAAGTCATACATTTTTTCAATGGAAAAAGTCTTCCCTTCTGTGCTCCCTAGGGCTATTTGTGTGCAAAATTTAACAAATATTGGTTCAACTCTTTTTTTTTTTCTGATTCAAAACTTCAGCATGAGTGATGATTAGTTGGATGGCTAACGAGACAGTAATCTCCTCAAACATCTTTTAACCCACTTGTACATTCTACATGAAGCAGCAGCTCAGTAAATGTTGAATGAACGAGTGGACAGATCCCACTTACCCAGAAGACTGAATTCTTCTTTAAGAATCTGAGGTTTAATTTTGTGGTCAAATGTTTAGAAATGGAAACAGAACTCAAAGTTCCACTTGACTTATAACGTGACTTCTGTCCTCAGCAGATGGTTAAAAAGGTTAGTTCTACCAGTGGCTTCAGAAAACATACAAAAGGTGTTAGCAGAACCATGATATTCACGGTATATATTTGATTGTTTCAAGAACTGAGTGAACAGGTATTACTTGTAAGGGCAATCAGGTGCCAGTTTCAATGATAAGGCCTGAACTGCAGGGGTCTCACACTCAGCCCTGCTACTTGTTAATTCTGGCTTAACTCATTATGCTTCCTGATGCTGTCACACAGCTCCTTATTTTGAGGTAATAGGTGATTTGACTATGCTTTTTTGTTTGTTTGTTTTTCTAACGCTACACAGAAAGCTAGAGTCAAAAATTTGTGTGTAGTCTGAGAATGATACTTTGGATATATTGCTGTTTATGATAAGCCCAGATTTACATGTTTACCTCGAACTGGAAAAAAATTGCTAACTAGAATTTCCCCCGTAAAAGTAATTACTGACAATGTCTCCTCCTTAACCACATGGACCTATATCAAGGCTGCTTATCTGTGCAAGATACCAAAGTTGTTACCACAGGACTATGCTATCACAAGCAGATTTTCTGCCAGTGGGCTGGGCCAGCTTTTGCAAACTACAGGAAACCTGGGTTCCTAAAATAACCTAAGGGACACTCCTGATCTAAACTCAAACAGAATGGGGTTAATACATAAATCCTTGCAGGAAGTTTGGACACTGAAAAGATCTGCCACTGAGGATGGCAATTCAGCTTAACAAATGAGGCAATGAGACTGATGGAATACGCCCTTTCCAAAGAAGTTACAATGATTTCCGTTGATACTATCAGTATTTCCACAGTCCTGTTTCCAGGAGGTTATATATAGTATCACAGAAGAACCCTGAGAACAGATAATCAAGCCTTTATAAAGAATCAGAGAAATATATTAAATGTCTCTTAACAAGGAGAATTGAACTTTTTTACTAACAATAACCATTATTATCATTATAGAATTATTATATTGTTCTTAATATTTTATTATTAAATAAATATTATCTGCAGGGAAGGCAGATTGGCATCACATAAGTGTTACGTCACTGAAAACTAATCAATACACACACAAAATAATGTGCTAAGGCTACACTAGGGAGTCTCACTTCTGATCTCAAGGTTATGCCAGTTTATCCCAATTTCTCAACAAAACTCTTTATCAAACTTATTGTATCTTATCCCGCACTACATCGGAACTGTTTTAAAAGGGATCTTGTTAGTCATTTTCCTTAAAAAAAAAAAAAAGAGAAATCCAAGTCATGCCCTTTCTATGAAATCTTTGGAGGTTGCTATGACAATGTTATTTGTAGCTCAGCCCACAATTCATATTCTTCAGCTTTTACCCAAAGTAACCTGGTTCTGCTTGCTAGGTATCATCTTCTAAGACTCCAAGAGATATTGCCAAAGCTTTCTCCAGAGACTAGGATTGGAAAAATGATGGCATTATTAAATGCTGAACTTTACAAAAATCATTTCTATTTTGAGCACCCTAACATAGTTATCTTCATTTTGCATAATCCTTTTTTTTTTAAACAAGGATGTACATTTTTACATGGTTGCAATTACAGCAAACACAGGGTTTTGTGTTATTCTTTCACCATTTCCAATAACAAAAGCATTTTTCATATATTACAATTGGGGGATTATTTTAATGTTAAAGAATACATGATATTTAATGGATACAATCTATATTTAATTTAATCAGATTCCTATTACTAGCTATTTGTCTTCATTTTTTTCCTTATTACAGATAGATTCACAAATAATATTATTATGAATATTTTTTTCCTCTACAGAATTGTTTCTTTGAATGAGACAGGGGTTATGGTTTGTTTGGCTTGTATCGACAGTATTTATAAAAGTGTAAATCTGAATGTGTTTAGGTGAGGCAAGTACAGTAACCTGTATTCCCATTGCCTTCCCCCAGGCCAACATTGTACATTTAGATGACCTGCTTGACCCTGAAAGCATTTGAATTTTTGACTCCTGGATTACTGGGTCAAAGGCGTAAGTATCTTTATGACTTTCAATAACAATGATCATTTAACTCTTCTAAACCAGTTATACATGTATTTCAATGTCACCAACTTTCATTTATTTGAGTACTTTCCAAACATTAGGTGCTGTATACGCATTGGGGACACAATGAGCAAGTAAGACAATGAACAGGGAGTTACAATGCAGTCTGAATTAATAGAACTTAGAATAGGGTACTAAGGGAACCCATAAGAGAAGCAGAAACAAGTCTTCTCCAAATCGGGTCATTACATGGGGAAGTGGTAGCAAGTAGAAGAACGGAGGAAGGAGAGAAGTCCAGGCAAAGAGAGCACCACATGCAATGGCCTGGAAAACATAAAGCAAGCATATTTTAAGTATTATGAGAATGGAGAGGGTGAGGTTAGTGTTGAAAGACATGAATATATATGAAAAAGCATATATATATGATTTTATAATGTAGTCATCATTAGGTATCATTTAATAATTTTTTGTCAAATTTACTAACTATATAAGCATGTTATACATGTAAAGTAGATTTAATATGCATCACATCTAAGAAAATCCAATTCCTGACATAATCAGCAGAATGAAAAGTGACACAGAGATTAGAAAACTCCCCAGCACTTGAGAGAAGAGAGGTTTGTGCAGTTTGATGGCAGCACAGGCCCATGTGTAGGAGAAGGGGAGGTGATGGAGCAGCAGGGATAGGTTAGAACAGTTGGAGTGCCTGGAGGGCCAGGCCAAGGAGTTCACTTTGTATTAACTCAATGGTCAATGAAATTACATAGCCATTTTAGAGGAAACAAAATTATAATTAAAACTGTAGAGGAAACACTCATTCCTTTCACTAAAGCAAAATTCAGAACATCCTGGTGTCAGCACTGGAAAACAATCTCCAGGTAATTGAAGCAGGAAAACCACATCCATTTAGGGGTTCTCTCATTTTCATTATGACTGCTACCACCATAGCAGCCTCTAGGCTTCCATTCTAACACTTTTGTCCAGCTATGGAGCAATCAAAAACATCTTGCTTTGTTTCACTTTAGTACAAATGATATAGAAAAGACATCAAAAGAATTTATTAAGTGATAAGAGAGAATAACTGGGAAACAAAGCGTGTGTATGAAATATATAAACAGTCTAGTTTACAAAGAACTACTTTATTCTTTAGAGAACATTGTTAGCCCATAGTCCATGTTATTCTACATTGGACACCAAGTATCTGTTAACCCTATGAAATAATATGTAAGACATTATGTGCATTTATATAGTCTTTGTATACAGGATGTGATGGAAGAGGACCTCTACCAATAGATAGAAAAGAAATTCTTGTAACTGTGTGTTATGCAAGCCAAAAGCGGATGGGGTAATTTGCCAGAAATACTACTATAAGGGATATAAGTAATTTGGTCCAAGTACACCACTCTCTGGGTTGCATTATTCAAGAGTAAATTTTAGAATGTCTGGAAGCAGAGGTCTTACCCAGTGTTCGAGACATATGAGGTCTCTGAGCATTTCTCTGAAATCACACTGAACATCTTGTGTACATGTATGTGTGTGTGTATATCTCCTGGGAAGTCTTTAAAAGGCTCATAAGCTCTTTTATGGCACTTCTTCAATTCACTTCTGTGCTGGACCTCCCCATTTATGAAAGCAGAAGTTTCAGCCTCTGAGACTTTGGGCACAAGTCAGCAGGTGGTGACAGCTTTCTCTTCCAACACTGCATCTTTTAAGCATTCTTAAGAAAG
The DNA here is from genome assembly GCF_949752795.1 of Hyperoodon ampullatus. Classification (NCBI taxonomy): domain Eukaryota; kingdom Metazoa; phylum Chordata; class Mammalia; order Artiodactyla; family Ziphiidae; genus Hyperoodon; species Hyperoodon ampullatus. The sequence continues at coordinate 129,892,654 of NC_136915.1, read as the reverse complement.
CAAGCAGCCATCAGTTATGAACATCATTCAGGTGATGTTCTGTATGTATGAACTGTATTTGAGATTAAAAGACGGGGAAGAGATGGGAAGTGAGTAGACATGAGACTATTATAGGGCTCAGGAGAAAAGTGGCAGAGTCTAATTACGATGGGATGAGTGGGAATACAGAAATGAGGATGGGCAGAGGATGCACATCTTGGTATTTGGTATATACCGCAGGGTTTTTTTCACCAAGTTGTCATTCTGTGTTTGGAAAACAAAACTGGGGGGAAAATGAAATCAAAGAGTAAGTCAGTGCTTGGCATATAATAGGAATGTAATAAATTTTGGAAAGACTCACACTACCATGGTGAAACTTTTAGTATTAAACATATATTTAGTATTAAACATATATTCATTTGCAGAACAGACAGAAGTTGGACTTTTATATTACTAATGCTTACAATATTTCAACTTCTGGTTATCTTATACAAGTTCATTAGACCACTGATCGTTGTTGCAATGGAGTTCTGAAAGTTTAATTTTGAGATGTGAATGAGAAATGAGGTCATGGCATAGGTGAAGACAGGCAATGAAACTATAAAATTGGTAAGCTTGGTCTATGAGAACCTATATGAGCAAAGAATCTGAAAAAGAATAGATATATGGATATGTATAACTGAATCACTTTGCTGTACACCTAAAACTAACACACTGTAAATCAACTATACTTCAATAAAGTTAATTTTTAAAAAATTAATTAGTTAAAATTAAAAAACATTAAGCTTGGTGAAGTGTAGTTGACCTCATTCAGGAAAGTAGAAGTAGGCACTGGTTCTGGAGGATACAGGAGTGGTTTGAATAGAGAGAGGGCCAACTTTACTTCCTAACAGTAAGTTAAAATTAGGGGAACACAGAGATTATAGAATAATAATCAGAAAGTGGCCTAAATGTAAGAAGCGGGCTGGCTCTTCTTATACTAGAGAAAGAGAAAGCTAAATTTGTGGTGGAGATGGTAGGGGAATCATTTGAAACAATCCAGATTTCAATTGAAGTGAAGAGGTCAGAAAATATTAAGGATAAATAAAGCTTAGTTTATTCATTAGGAACATGGAAATTAGGAACATGGAAGTTAGAGTTAGTAAAAACCAGTCTCAAAATGATAATTCTCTAATTTGATAATTCTGAACTAATCAGAAAAAAATATGAACTATAGTGCACATTAAGTCAATGTTGAGGAAAATGATGTATTTATCTGAGTACAATTCAGTTGTTATTTTACAATGCTTTAACAAAAGTACACACTAAATACATAGAATTTATATATACTATAGTATAAGTATACTTTTTAGCATAGAAAATTACAAAATTATCTAATCACTTAAAAGAAAATAGCATTATCCTTCTCACAAAGTTCTGAAATTAAAGAAAAAAATTATGAAGATATAAACTATTCACTGAAGTTTCTGAAATAATCAGAAAGCTTGAATCAAAGAGAGATTGCATTTAAGGAGGATGTGTTATTGTTTAATTCAATGGTTAAAGAAACAGAAAAATTAAATGGGAACACTTTTCTGTTAAACTTTCCCCTCGGGCAGCTGGTATAAATAAGGGAGCTAGTATGGACCCTCCATTTCCCTTGAACAGGTGTTAACTTCTTCCTGTTTAGAGGGTTTCACTTCATGGTTAAGAGCATGGCCTCTGGGCTCAAATCTTTTGTGCCTGAATCCTAGACATGTCACTTGTTAAGTGTGCAACTTTTGGCAAGTTTCTTACTTTCTCTAAGCCTCAATATTTAACTGTGTAATGTGGATAATATTTGTGAGGGTTAAATGCCACTGACAAACGGTAACTGGTATACATTTAAACGCTCAATAATTTTGTCTATCAGGAGGAGTTTGGACATAGAGGGAGATGGTAGATAGATTCAGAAGGGAAATGTGAGAATTCGTTTAGAGTGAACAGTTTCGAGGAAGATAACAACTGAAAGGGGGGTCCTCCTTCCCATTCAGCTGCTAGAAAAAGAGGTGTGTTTAACAGAACAGAGAAAACAGGCTGAAAACTGGTGGCCCTGTGGGCATTGGAGGAGGGGAAGCATGTTAGAAGTGTTTCACACACAGACCGAAGAAGCTAAATACTACACATCCAACAGAGCTGCGGATATCTATTTAAGTATGTCTGTGGGTCTATCTGTACAATGTTTCTCTTGAAAAGTCAGCAAGTGCTGTGAAGATAGAGCTCCAATCCTCTCTGACACTTGTTTAGGGGAGGGGCAGCAGCAGAGAAATCTCAGGGTGGAAGACAATCTACAAATACCTGCAGGGACATACATGACTACTTTCCACTTTCCTCCTGGTATCAGAAGGCAAACATGCTAGCACCTCTGTCTTGGACTTCCCAGCCTCCAGAACTGTGAGCAATAATTGCTGTTGTTATAATCTACCCAGTTGGTGGTATTTTGTTATAGCAACATGATTGGAGTAAGATAGCATCTTTCTACCTTAGAGGAATAATTCCTAGACTAATTACCTAGTAAAATTTGTGCATTACCTCAACATACACCAAGTGATGCTGGATGAGGTAAAATCCAGAAACAAGGTTGCTGAAGAGTTCTGTCATGATCTACTCTCACATACTATCACATACCTCAGAGATACTACATATTTACTTGTGTTAGGAGCTTCACATGGCAGTGTGAACACCAGCATCACTGCTACTTGCTACTCCTAAAGGAGCCTGAATGCCTCACTCCTCTTCCTTGAGAGCTATTCCAGTTTTCACTTGGCTAATCTTCAAGCTACTTATCATAAGTGTCCATTCTCTTGATTTTCAGGAACACTCATTACTATTATATCCCTCAGGGCAATTTTAGAAGTTTAAAGCAATGAAGAGTAGCTTCTTACGATAAGAAAAAAGAATAAGGTGGGTTGTTGTTCATTTATTGATCATTTATGAGTAGCTGTCATATGCCAGGCATTGGGGCATTGTGCTTTTGACGTCAGAAGCAGTCCCTGCTTTCAAGTGGTCTCTGGTAAAGCTGGGAGGAGTTTCAACTGGACAGAATAGTATAACATAATGAGTAGATAAGTGCCAGGAGAGGGTGCCAGGGTGGGAAGGAGGACACAGAGAAAGAATGAGTTCATCATGAAATATTTTTGAAGAACAGGACACCTGATTTGTGTTTTGAAGGAAATGTAGAAGTGTGAAAGACAACAAAAAAGTTTCAGAAGTGAACATTCTAGGCAGAGGCTACAGCAAGATTTAAAAAGCAAGAGGGCACAAACCACAGAGCTGATCTCCCTGTGCTACGTGGCTGCTTCCCACTAGCTATCTATTTCACATTTGGTAGTGAGTGGATATATGTCCTGTGACCACCTAGAGGCGTGGGATAGGGAGGGTGGGAGGGAGACGCAAGAGGGACGAGATATGGGGATATATGTACATGTATAGCTGATTCACTTTGTTATAAAGCAGAAACTAACACACCATTGTAAAGCAATTATACTCCAATAAAGATGTTAAAAATTAAATTTTAAAAAAGACACGAGGGCATACAGAGCAATGGTGGTCCTAAAGAACTGCCAGTAGGTACGTATGACTGGAGTGTAAGATCATTTGAGCAAGTAATGCAAAGGATACCAAAATGTGCAGTGGATAATCTAAGGTAAGGATATATCACCTTTCTTTTTTTCACCCTAGAAATATTTACTGAGTGACTCTTATGTGCCAATGATTGTTGTAGGTTCTGCAGTGAAAAAATCATGACGCTACCTGCACGGAATTTGCATTCTACCTAGGGAAGAGACCGAAAATAAACCAATACCAAAATATTGATATATTGTTTGGCAGACGGGAACAAACATATGGAGAAAACTATATCAGAGATGGAATGGAGCATGTGTAGGTTAATGTGTGCACCTGCGTGGGGATGCATAACAGCTGTTTTTTATAGGATGATCAAGGTCTCACTGATGTGGTGACATTTGACCAGAGACTTGAAGGTAGTCATATCCTATCTATTATCATAACCTCTAGTATCATATTCTATTTATATGTGTATGGATTACTTTTCTAGAACATTTCCAGAAGATGAAATCGTAAATGCAATGGCCTTTGGATGGGAGAACGTTGAGTGTTGAAAGTACAAACTAAGAGGTTGGTGTTCCTGGTGTGGAAAGAGTGAGAAGAGCAGTGGATAAACTGGAGAGCTGGTGGTGGCGAAGGGGGTGCAGAAAAGATAGGGCTTTTTAGAGTCTCTTTAAGTACTTGTTCCCTTGTGGCTCCCCACCTCTTAGACAGAATCAAGGAACTGTCTAGCCACAGGCAGTGGAGAATAGGCATTTGATAGTTTTTGCTAAAGAGTTAAGCTTAAAAGCCTAAAATCTTTATGGACAAAGAGAAATTTTGCTAAATTTCTTCTTTACTACATCAGAGTAATAGATGGATAAATCCAAAGAATTTTCCACAAAGGGAAAGCACCATCAGGATTTGCGTATTTTTTGTTTTGTCTTGTTTTTTAACAAGAGGGAAGGGAAATTACCGTTACTATTTTTAATCTAGAAAGACTGGGGTAAAGAGAGGTTAAATGGCTCATTCACTGCAAACCTGGGCTTAAGAGGACAGTCAAGAGTGTTCAACATGATGCCCTCGGGCAATCACTTACTCAGAGGAGGGCCAATTACTTTTTAAATTAAATTAAATTAATTTATTTATTTATACAGCAAGTTCTTATTAGTTATCTATTTTATACATATTAGTGTATACATGTCAATCCCAATCTCCCAATTCATCCCACCACCACCACCCTTGCCCCGCTTTCCCCCCGTGGTGTCCATACGTTTCTTCTCTACATCTACGTCTCTATTTCTGCCTTGCAAACCGGTTCATCTGTACCATTTTTCTAGATTCTACATATATGTGTTAATATACGATATTTGTTTTTCTCTTTCTGACTTACTTCACTCTGTATGACAAGTCTCTAGGTCCATCCACGTCTCTACAAATGACCCAAGTTCATTCCATTTTATGTACGTACTACGTCTTTTTTATCCATTTGTCTGTCAATGGGCATTTAGGTTGCTTCCATGACCTGGCTATTGTAAATAGTGATGCAATGAACATTGGGGTGCATGTGTCTTTTTGAATTATGGTTTTCTCTGGGTATGTGCCGGTAGTGGGATTGCTGGGTCATATGGTAATTCTATTTTTAGTTTTCTAAGGAACCTCCATACTGTTCTCCATAGTGGTTGTATCAATTTACATTCCCACCAACAGTGCAAGAGGGTTCCCTTTTCTCCACACCCTCTCCAGCATTTGTTGCTTGTAGATTTTCTGATGATGCCCATTCTAATCGGTGTGACTTTCAATACGCTTCCCTGGGGCAGTAGTGATTATCTTCCCAATAGCTTGGGCAGCTTGGTGAAGAAGATCAGAAGCTGACTCCAGCTTTTCATAGCTCTCCATCTTTCTACTTCCTAAATTCCCATTCCTTTTACTTGAGCAGTGGTTCATCAAATATGTAACAGCAGCAGAAGCTTCTCCTAGAAACTTGTTAGAAATGCAAATTCCCAGCTGAGGCTCCGGAAATCATTGTTTTGACAAGCCTTCTGATTCTAGCGAAAGCTTGAGACCCATTGCTCTTCTTCTGATCTGAGAGAGAGGGGGCGGGGCGGGGGGAGAAAGCCCAGGAAAGAATGCTGGAAAGTCAATTCAGAGAGCTTGTGATATGGGGCTTGTACTGTGGTAACTTACAAATGGTTGAAAAACACCCACAAATTGAAACATGTAGCTACTTTAAGGACTCTTTAGCAGAAATCAATCTTATTCCCGATCTATTACTTAATAGGTCATTTCCTCATACGGATGACTAACAGCAATTCAACAGAAAATGCTTTTTATATTTAAATAACACTTTCTGTTCCAAGATGTCAAAATGTTTGACAAGTGGTCAAAATGCAGCTCACTAATATTCTCAACCCCATGGTAGTAAATAACCCACATCTACCATCACTGCTGTTTACTGGTGATTGCTTTTCTGGGAAAGTTGAAGCGCCTTTGCTATCTCTGTAGAAAGTCAATGACGAAAGGAGGAAACGTCCTTCATCTTGGTTCCCATAGGAAACCAAATTGATAAATCACTCACTGACTTCTATTATTGCATCTCAAGGATAGTTAACAATGCTCATCAAGGAAAAATCCCAAAGAACACTCTTGCCCTATCTCTGATTAAACCTGATTTTGGAAAATCATCTGGCTCAATCTACATTTAATTACAATATGAATGCTACTTAATTCCCTATTACTTCTGGTTACACAGGATCAATGCCACTTCAAGAGTAAGAAGCAAAGGTTCACTACATTGGGGTCTCCTTGACAGCCAAGCCTGTGCCTTAGTCATTTTGACTCCCTAGTGACCAGCTTGGTATCTGGAATAGTATATGCGATCAGTAATTATTTCTTGAATGTATGATGTATGAATGAGTCAAGATATTTTGAGAGTTGGAGTCATGGGTCAAGAGGAGAAAATGTGGTTTAAAAAAAACCACTGAATTCTCAGAAGCCGGTGCTGCAATGAATGCTAATAACAACTTGACAATGTCCTCTGTCATTACAAATAATGTGATACCAACATCTACTAATCAATCAAAAAAAGACTTTCAGAATTCAAATTTGGATAGGATTTTGAGCTGGGGATTCCTCTCACCCACCTTTTCTTAGGATAAAACTTGGAACTGTAGTGTCAATAGATAATATGCCAGGTTTTCACTTAAAATTGGAAAATTTAATCTAATTTCGGAGGCATGAAATAAAACTGATGGGCAAATATTAGAATTTCCATCAATAAAAAGCTTAATTTCTAAAATGCTGAAGGTTAGTTTATCAAAATACTGAAACTGCCTCATATCATAAGTCAAAGCACCCTCTCCTTACTAAATAAGGAGCTACAATGTTGTACAATTACTGTCAATAATTTTTTTACTTGGTTTGAAAAAAGGTTGCTTGTTTTAAATAAAACAAAGTTCAACTGAAGTGACTATAATATCATCAGTCTTGTAAAACTCCTTGTGTTAGATTTCTTCTATCCCCAAGATGCCAACCATGCATATTAAACGGACTCTTGTTTTTTGCGTATGATTTCTGTACATCTTTCCTATATGCATTTTCATGTTAAGTACCCTTTCTTAGAGTGTGGATTGTAACCACTCTGTTTAAAACTCTATCACCAGTACCTAGAACAGTGCCTGCCACATAAGAAACACTTAATAAAATTTCTAAATCATCTTGATTAAAATCCATACTCATCCTAGCTTTAAGCACATGAAGACAGAAATAGGTTCCAACTGCATAAGAACACGTGACTAATCCAGAGTAAATGTTAACTATAAGTACAAATTATCTGTTGATTAAAATACAGAACATGTCTGAGATTTGGAATTCCTTCCTAATAACCCTGAGTCAGAGCTGTGGTAAAGGCTTACTGGGGGCATGTTACCATTTTCTGAGTACACACTCAGAAGAGGAAGAAGTTGATGAGACAGCATGCAAGATTTTCCAGGCTCAAAATGGAACTTGACTCATCTGCATGGAACCATCCAGCGAAACACAGAAGAGCTCACTCTTCTGCTGGATTAAGCTCACCCTGGTGGAACGGAATGGAACAGAAACAAGAGACTGAGGTCTAGGTTTTGAGGATCTTCACTCCACTTACCTGCTTTCACAGGACCAGGCAACGGACAAGAAGAAATGTGGAACTGTTGCTGTGTACCTCTAAACAAATACAGTCACCCTATGTAATAGAATGTGTCATAAATCTGACCAATTAGAATAATTCCTCCATTCTTGGTGGAGTAGCTCTGATAGAAATGGACAGAGCTGGGCTCGGGGTGGGAAGGGGGTGGTTTCCTTCTGTTACAAGCTCTAAACTTTCTTCAAGTTTCCTATGATTTAAGCCTAACTAAAATTTATGGACTTTTGAAAAAGAGTAGGTACTAAAATTAAATAAGCTGAGAGTGTTGAGGGTGAAAAAAATGATAACAAATTTAAGGAAATGTAGAATTATTACTATGAGAATTAACAGAACTGTGTTTGTTCCAAATATGAGCCTGCTATAGCATTTTAATTATGAATAGAATTAAACAGAAATTCACTTGCTGTCACCATCTGATAATATTACCAGAGACTTCCCTTAAGGAAATTTAAAATTATTTATTCTACGTAAATCTCTACAAGTCCTTAATTTCAACCTTATTATAAGAAATAACACACAGTAGCAACAAGCTGGCAGAATTTTGACAATTCTCCTGCCTCCCTCCATTCCGCCTTCTTTTCCTCTTTCCCTCCCTCCCTTTCCCTCCTCTTCCCTCACTCCCTTTCTTTCCACAAAGCGAGTAAATGGGTACATAGAAAATAGTAGGGGTCACACGCTTTCATTACAGGGGTTGGGAATGTGGACTCTCACAAAAACAGACTTGATTTTAAATACTGTATCTGTGCCTTACTAGCTGTGTGACCATGAATAATTTAATCATTCTGTGCCTCAGTTTGTCCGGCTGTAAAATAGGTGCAAACAGTACCTACCTCTTAGGATTGTTGTCAGGGGGGATTCCAACTGGTTTTAAAATAGTATTTAGCACAGAGGAAGCATAATAATTATGATTTTTCACTTCTCTGAATATATAAAACATTTACTATTGGGATTCATAGTCTCAAAATCTAACACTCACTGATGTGAATATCTGATTGGCTAAATGGAGAAAAACATTGTTATAGTAATTATTTCTTTAGTTTCTCATTTTGTTTTTTTAACTGAAAACCAGAATCACAATTTCTTGGTATTATCTGTTATCAATGAACAGTATAAGACTATAATATTATTTTTGACAAGGCACTGAATATTTGAAATGAAGAAAACTAAGAAATAGTAGTAAATAAAACTTTTCTTGTACTAATCCCAAGTGAAAGATGAAATTAATGATGATATATATGTGAAAACACTGGAGAAGTCATACAGAAAGAACCTCAAGTACTTGAGGCACACTTGAAATTCAAATGACATTAAATGACTAATTCTTAAATCAAGGACCCTTCACTAAAATTAAAAACACAAATGCTTTCTTTTTCTTGATTTCTTGTAGGAAGTGAAAGAGTACTCGGTAGGTGTCAGACTATTTTAAAAAGCAGGTCATAGAGATGATATTTCAGGAGCATAAAAATACTAAGGCGGATCTCATAAATGAATGGTATATTATTTAATTCAGGTTAGCATCAGAATTGTCAATGTTTGTTTCCTAAGCAATGCAATCCCTTAGGTAGGAAGCATGGTTCTTTGGAGAAGTTGAGAGACACAAGATACACAAACTGGAATATGGTGAAAAAAGACAGTATCGATTTTTTAAAATTAAACCTAGGAATTATTTAACATGGCCATTTCTTTGGGTTGAAGAAAGAAATTCATATAGATTTTCCTGGTTCAGGCTCCAGTGAGGTCTATAGGCAAATTTGCAACTAGAGCAAGATTCAGACCTATTTCCATTTTTGTGCTTACCTCTTAAATATGTCCAGTTCCTACAGCATAGAGGAAAGCACTAGATTGGCCATGGCATGAATGGCCAGGTTAGGATTCTGGCCCTGCCACTTAATAACTGTGTACGGCTTAAATAGGCAATTTGCTAAACTTCATGAATTTCAATTCCCACTCTCCAACCCCCACCCTGGGCAAAATGAGTAGAATCCTTTTTCTACCAACTCTAGAGAGTTAGGATGGTCTGAGGAGAAAATGTACATAAAAATGCTTTGAAAATTATTTAATGCTTTAAAAATATTATTTATCATTATTATTTCAAGATGAGGGAAAACTCCCCCTCCGCTAATATATTCAGCTTTTTATGGCCACCTAGATCTTCCAGAAAGCTACATAAAAACTGAACATTCTAACAATACTCGGCAATGTTTAGATGTTAAAAAAAAAATTATCCAAACTGGCACATTTCTTCTTAAACAGTTCTAAAAGTAATACATACATAGTGCAATGAATTTGGAAATACAGAATGAGAACGGGAGGAAGTAAAGGTCACCCTGACTCTCTTATTTCTTGAGTTAACCATTGATAAATAATTTTTACATTTTCTTTGGGTCTTTTTTCTCTATGTGTGTGATATTCAAAACCAAGTGGTGAATATGCTGTATTTATTATTTAACATTCTTCTCTTCTCACTCACTTGACATTTTACAAAAAACAATTTTAATTTGTTAACTTCTGTATTGTTTCCGATTCTAAGCATCATAAAATACTTAATAGTGAAGGTTACCTATGAGCTATTATGTAAAAAAAAGTTCAGCATATATAACCTAAATAAATATATTAGAAATTCATATGCTTTAAAGCAGTGATCCCCAACTGTTTTGGAGCTAGGGACCGGTTTCGTGGAAGACAATTTTTCCACCAACAGGGTGGGTGGGGGGAGGATAGTTGGTTCAGGCTGTAATGCGAGCGATGGCGAGCCATGGGGAGCAGCAGATGAAACTTCCTCGCTCGCTCGCTGGCCGCCCACCTCCTGCTGGGCGGCCCATTTCCTCACACAGCCAGGGGGTTGGGGACCCCTGCTTTAAAGGATATCCCTATGTTTTTATGTGATTGACCATTTCAAAAGTTTCATAGACAATTCCACTATTTATATTTAATTAAAGACCATGAAACTTGTTTTTAGTATTTTTAAATAAAAGATAGTTAAAGATGACTTCATTTAAAAGCTGATAACAAACCTCTAGAACACTTCCTTCTACTTAACTGAGGTGTTAGATAAAAAAAGCACTATAGAAATATAGATTATACTTGACTTTAAATAAAAATCTGAATAAATACTATAGAATTGTTATCTCCCCTTTATTCTGTTAATAATTGCTAATAGGAATATTATGGAGAATGGTTGAAGCTTAATAGTCATATGTCAATTGCCAAGATCACATTTGTGTGGTACAATGAATTTGCAAAGGTAGACTATCAAATATATTTTATTGTCAAAGGTGGTCTGCCAACCGGCAAGTCATTTCGTAAGTTATGCTCTAAAATATATCATTTACCGATACCCAAGAGACATCTCGGTATGTCATTAATAGTGCAGAAACTCTAAGCCAGGGATATTTTTGTCTTTATAATTAATTTGAGACAGCAGCTAATAAAAACCAGAATAATAACACTAATAACCTTCAAATTAATTTTGACCCTAAGCTATAGCAATTTCAACAGAAGTTAGTATATTTACATACCAAATTAAGATTCCTAAACTTGTATTACAATTGATGCAATGTTTTTATGAAATACTACCTATATAATATTTCATTAAAATAATAAAATGAGAACAATATAGAAATGTCATAAATGTTTGTGTCCTAGAAAGGATTTAGAGGGAATTTCTGGTAGTATAAATTAATACATGATTAATCATATTACTTTTATTTATAAAGCATCCAAACATACACATCTGTAATCTTATATGTCTTTACCATCAAGAGAAATATATTCCAGAATTAATTTTAAAAACACTGCTTTTACTGTGCTTATGTTTTCTAGTTGAGAAGTCTGGACTTTAAGCATTTTTAAATTATAGAACTCATCAGAAAGCAGGAGGAAACCAACAATACAACTGATGGCATTTGTTAATATAAACCTTTGTGTAAAAATGTTATGAAACTAAGAATGGAAAAAGAATAGAATTATTAAGCAACAAATGGCTGTTTAAAAAAATCTAGCTAATAGTATATACTACCTGGGTTATTCTTTTACTTGAAAAAATTACAGTATATTAGGTTGTCCTAATTTGGAACTATGTAACTGCCCCTCTCATGTTTCTAGTTTTACTAGAAGAGTGCATTTTTTTGGTATAAGCGTAAGAAAAAAAAAAAAAAACTGGAACGTTCCATACTGCAGTTTTCTTCCTCCCTTTCCCCAACAGAAAAAATAAGAAATACTGTACCTAACCAACAGATCTGATGATTCCAAAAGGGACAAGTCTCTATTCTGAAACACTATTCAAGTCAGAACATTCCAAATTATGATTTTGTGAGACACTGGAAAATTATGGCATGAAAAATAGAAGAATATTTCTAATGCACTATAAAATGTATTCCTCAAAGCAAAAGAGCTAATGGAAGGCCAGAGCACTTAATGGATAAAATATAATCAAATGAAACAGAAGCATGTTCCAAGCTGAAAGGCAACAATCTCACTATTCTCACATAATTGGATAGTAGACATAACCCAGTAAGATCAGGTTTAAAAACATTTAAATATATATAAATACACATATGTATAAATAACATATATAGCACCTGAATTAAATACATATTCATATTCATATATTAAAGAATCACTTTAAAATTTAAAAATATTTTTTTAACTATTGAAAAATAAACAGCTAGTGAAAAAATAAGTGTTCTTTGCAAAACTTGACTCTGGAAACAAAGATTCTTCAAATGCTTCTCCAAGAACTTGTCTGTTTATTTTAAATATAACCAAATAAAAAAAAATAAAAAGTAAATAAATATAATCAAATATTTGAAATAGAAGGCAAATGTTCATGAAGGCAGACATATATACATGCATATATACGCATATATACACATAATTGGATAATATAATGAATATATATAATACACATAAAATACAGATCTTCCTTAACTTACTATGGCATTGCATCCTGATAAACCCATCATCAATTGAAAATATCATAAATTGTAAATGCTTATACTACACCCAATCTACCAACCGTCATAGTTTAGCCTAGTCTACCTTAAATGTGCTCAGAACACTCACATTAGCCTAAAGTTGGGCAAAATCATCTAACACAAAGCCTATTTTATAATAATCTGTTGAATATCTCATTTGTTTTATTGAATACTGTACTGAAGGTGAAAACCAGAACGGTTGTGTGTCAGTTGTGATCGAGTCGCTGAGTGGGAGGAGTGGCTTGCTGCTGCTGCCCAGCATCACAAGAGAGCATCATGCTGCATATCAGGAGTCTGGGAAAAGTATAGTTTCTACTCTAAATTCAAAGTATACTTTGAAAAAGTGAAAAAATTCAAACTATAGTTTCTACTAAACGAGTATCACTTTCGCACCATGGTAAAGTTGAAAAATCGGTAAGTCGAACCATTGTAATTCGGGGAATGTCTGTATATAAATTTTTGTATAATATATGTGTATATGTGTTTGCACGTGTATATTTAAAACTGGAATTTAGACTGTTTGCTACATCTCATCTTAGAAGCAGACTATGCCCAAAATCTATGCCTCAAGCCTTTGGTGAATAGCTAATGAATTCAGTATTCAAACAGGGATTAAAAATATTGACTTGGAAATTCAGGACAAACTTACTACTAAAAATGTTTTACACTTTTTACTTAAAAGAACATAGTTAGGTACACATGATTAGACTCTACCAACTAAAATAAATTATTGCCCATTTGGCTAGAGTTGTTGATCACCACAAAATTCTCTCTTGCGGACAACTATGGCTTACATATTAAATGGAAGGCTTTAGGCAGTTTTTGTACTTGTTTCCTTAGACCTAAATGGTCCACATAATGATAAAAAGTCAAATAAGAAAAAAATGTAAAATGATGTGCTTTTCAAGCCCAACAAAATTGTTATCATACTAAAGCTCGCCTGTGTACTAACAGTGCAGTTTTTATAGGCAGGTGTTTCTGCTACTAAAGTTTTCACGTTAATTGAGGCTCTATTTTTGATTTCAGTTTAAAGGTGTTGCTAGTGATTGAATCTACTCAGTAGTGCACTTTTATGAATAAGACTCTGAATATTAAAATTCTTACATGTACTCTCTAAATTCATTGAGATTCAGTCAAATAGAAAGCTATCATATACCAAGAAGATTCCTTTGTATATGATGTACAATCGAGTAACAGATTAATTTTCCTTTTTGGACAACTTAATGATATTGATTAACATTAAAAAACTTCAACAGTTACATATTAAAAAAAAAGACTGGGGTACAAGGCAGATAATTAGTAGTATTACCTTTAAAGGCTTTTGTTAGAGGAAGTGAATGTTAACAGCTCTTTATAAATTAAAGTTGCCCTCTCCCAGGAACTTCAATACTGTATCAGAAAAAAATAAAATAAAATTGTCAACTATTGCTTTTAAGAAAGGGAACAATTCCCATTTTCTATAACATTACTTCTGAAATCAACACCCTTGATATCATTTCTGATAATGAGTCAGTGAAAAGAGTGATTAGACAAATGGTACAATTCAGAAAGAAAATAAGATGCAGAAAGAAATTCAGAAAGAAAATAAGATGCCAACTGAGTTTTCCCAGGTCATCCAATCAACTCCTTGCAGAGTTAAAAATAGAAGCTAAGACTAATTCCCACAGCTACTGCCAGATCAGAGCCTGACAACTTTGCATTGTGGTAGCTTCAACCTCTCCTGCTACTGGGATTCCCTGCATTGAGACATCTTCCTATGAGGTTCAGTCATTTCAAGGTTTGCTTTAAAATGGAGAGGGGTAGGAAAAGGTTCATAATTTTAGGGAAAATCTGTGGTAATGAGATCTCATTGTAAACTGCTCACGAGAATTAGAAAGATAAAAACTGGAAATATTTACTAACCCTTACTATGTCTCAAACACTGCAGTAAGTTCCCTTTTATGTTATCTTCTCTAATCTTCACAACAACCCTGTGATTTTCCTGTTTTAAATATCCAGAAACAATTCACAGTGGTTAAGTAACTTACCCTAAGTCATAGAGATAGAAAACAATAGAGGTAGGATTCAAACTAGGTGAGGTTCAAAGTTCAAATTCACTTCCTGAAAAACATGATTAGAACATAAATGGTAGCCAAAACTCCCCAAAATAAATTTAAAAATTAAAAGAAAGAGAGAAAGGAGGGGAGGAGGGCCTAGTGATCTGCATACCTTAAAAATAATGTTTAGAACTTTTTGATTGATCTTAAAAATGACCAAAAGCTAGCTGCCTGAGAGCTCTAAGAATAAAATTATTAACAAACTAAACAAAAAATATTGATTTTTATACTCACTCACTTTGAGATCACCCAATTGCTTTCCTTTCATAACACTCTACTGCCATTTTATTTCATTTTCTATTATATTTATTAAGGGATAATTTAAAGACAAGTATTTTGCCTAACAGGTTAATGATTTTTTTTTCTTCTAAACGATGACCAAGATGCCAATCCTCCTCCCCTTATTCAATGGACTAATTAGTGTCAGATCATTTTAGTGTCAGATTTAATTTCTGTGGTGAAATAGTGATTTCACAAACCCTGTGAAGATGTTACACATCCACTATAACATGCATGCAGGTGGAAAAAATTTTCAACTGATGTAGATTTTGCTTTCTCTATGATTGTATTCTTCACAATCAATGAGATAGAAAAAGACACAGAGATAAGAGAACTGTTGACTAATATTTTCTTATTAAAATGTGTATCTTGGGCTTCCCTGGTGGTGCAGCAGTTAAGAATCCGCCTGCCAATGCAGGAGACACGGGTTCGAATCCTAGTCTGGGAAGATCCCACATGCCGCAAAGCAACTAAGCCCATGCGCCACAACAACTGAGCCTGCGCTCTAGAGCCCGCGAGCCACAACTACTGAGCCCATGCGCTGCAACTACTGAAGCCGGCGTGCCCTAGAGCTCGTGCTCTGCAACAAGAGAAGCCACCGCAATCAGAGGCCCGTGCGCCACAACGAAGAGTAGTCCCCACTCCCCGCAACTAGACAAAGCCCAGGCACGGCAACAAAGAACCAACGCTGCCAGAAATAAATAAATTACTTAAGAAAATAAATAAAATCTGTATCTTGCATTTTCAATTTTCTAAAAGTTCAAATCCATGGTGGTTGAAAAAAGAAGACTAATGTCATATGTTTTCTTGTCCTGGGTAAATGGATTGTGCTTGGTTGAGTGTCTTTTTTTTTGGTTTTGCCAAAATTTCTTTTTTATTATTTTTATATCTACTATTACTTATTTGAATTCTACTCATTGTTTTTTGTTTTCTCATCTTTATTGGAATACAATTGCTTTACAATGGTGTGTTAGTTTCTGCTTTATAACAAAGTCAATCAGTTATACATATACATATGTTCCTATATCTCTTCCCTCTTGCGTCTCCCTCCCTCCCACCCTCCTTTTCCCACCCTTCTAGGTGGTCACAAAGCACCGAGCTGATCTCCCTGTGCTATGTGGCTGCTTCCCACTAGCTATCTATTTTACGTTTGGTAGTGTATATATGTCCATGCCACTCTCTCACTTTGTCACAGCTTACCCTTCCCCCTCCCCATATCCTCAAGCCCATTCTCTAGTAGGTCTGTGTCTTTATTCCCATCTTACCCCTAGGTTCTTCATGACCTTTTTTTTTTCTTAGATTCCATGTATATGTGTTAGCATACGGTATTTGTCTTTCTCTTTCTGACTTACTGGTTGAGTGTCTTGAACTGCTCAAACTTTAAGGTCCATCATCTCTAATTTCCACCTTACCAAAACCTCAGACAAGAAACAGGAAAAAGGGTAGTGCCATCCATAATTCATTCCCACCACACCTACAAAAATAATCACAAGGAACTTGTGTAGAATACCAATTCTTTTGTATTAGGAAGGCAGTTTTCAAAATTAAATGGTATTGGTTCATTTGGTTGTTTAATAAATATCTTGCAGATGCCTATAATAAAACCAAATACCAAACTGACCATTTAAGTTGCAGAAATTTTTACGGTCTTGATATTTTACTATTTTAAAGTAACAGTTTACATTTGAGTGCTTACCACAATATATAATACCAATAAGCTCCCTAGAAATCTAAACATTTATAAAATACACCAAATGCTACTGTCTCATGCCTTGCTTTGCAATCCTGGATTGCTTTCTACTATGGAGATGATGTAAGAAATATAAGCTAGATATCTCTTCTATGGGATCACCAGCCATGTCTCAACTAACTTTTATCAGTGGAGACTCTCAGTACATACATATTTATTTATTATAAAACTCTTCGGTACTGATCATTAGGTAATTCTGGTAAATGTGGGCGCGTAATAATAGTTAAGAATGTCAGCCACATTTCATTTCAGCTTGATCCACTGCAGGAAAGCACAAATTAGATGAAAGCAATTTCCCCAAGAACAACTCACTTCCTTGAGATGAGACATAAACTTGGGTGAACAATGATTTGTCACAATTTATTTTTGAGGGTAGTGGTTTAAAAAAAGTGCTAATGTAATCTTTTCAGAATGAATCCTTTTAAAAATGCATTAATTCTCCAGTGAATACAGCTTATAATTAAAAACCTATACATGTAATTTTACTTTTCTAAATTTTTACATATGACCATATATAATAAATATTGAAATCTTAAAATCTTCATTATCTTTAAAATTTGATGGCCTTTAAATCTGAATTTGGATTTGGTGAGTCTGACGGATTATTCTTAGTGACTCTATTGGGTACCACCAATTCAGATTCAACATTATTTCTGCAAGTCTCAGAAGCATTAAGTTTTGTGAATGGATAGAGGGTATTAACATCCTGGTTGTTTTTCACTACATTGAGATGACCAGAGAACCTGAGTGTGAAAGATCATGGAGAGGAGTGTAAGAAATGGCACTAAAGGTATCACTGACTTCTCTCTATTTACTCAGATTCTGCAGTATACAACAGAAGGAACAAAGCAGGTTGTGTTGCTGCTACTGTTGCAATGACCAAGGATCCTCAGTCTCATAGCCATTGCAGTCCATTGTTTAAGATGTGAGCTTGTTGTTGCTTATTCAGGCAAAAGTCAGAATGCTTATTTGTTTTATGTCTGTTTTTTAATGAGGGTTTGATTCGACAGCAATAAAGACAAAAGTAAATAGGAGAAATGTTTATTAATAGGTCCCTCCATCCCTATCAACCAAAGAAAAGGCATACCTTAAAATACTGTAGTGAAATGTCTAGGGTGTGTCTGTCTGTGTTCTTGCCACCCTTCACCTTTAAGTAGCTTTTCAAAAATATGTTATAAACATGTTGCTTCATCCTTGCCCTTTTAGCCTGTTAATGTCTAACTTAAGTAAAGCAGGATGCAATCCCCAGCAAGTTATCTGTTTCTCCTTTCTTGGACCATGCAAATCAAAACAGTCTTCTTCTAAGGAGGGTGGTGAAAAGTTGTGCCAATTGTGTTCATACTTCAGCTATTCCAACGTTCTTTAGTTTATCTTAAATGAGACATTCTCATCTTTGGGCTTTAATTATTCCGTTTAAAAATAAATTTTAAAAGATACTCTGAAGAGAAACTAAGAAAAAAAACAACAAAATAAAAGATTTACTGTAATGCAGGTACATAAATATGAACTAAAAATACTTTTAAATTAAAAATTAATCTTTTTTTATTTTAAAAATTAATCTAATTAAAATTACAGATTAGGCTGGATAGAATTGATCCATTGCTGAAGCTTAAAAACAAACTAGCTATAAATGTTACTAGTTTTCTACACTGTTGTTACAAGACTTGACTGACATCCGTGATGTACTCTGTAATATTTTTGAAATGATGAAATGTGTGATCCAGAGACTTGAAATATTTCGATACTTGTGTATAGGAATTTTCTTCCATGAACTAGAAATGAAAAAAGTGAGAATGTTTCCTTGCTCAAATCACATTAAGTGGATTCCCTTACATTACTTGCATTCATTTTTAAGATAGTCATAAATGGTTACATAAAATACAGGAATATTATCTGTTGAAGAAGTTGATGGTTTTTATAGTCAATGTATGTATTCAAATGATAAATGTTTCTGCATAACCTCTGACCCAACAATACCATTCCATGCCACTCCAAGAATTCTTCCATCAAAAGTAAAAGCTCCAGGACATAAAGACATGAACCTCTATGTCCATTACCACATTTCTTGAAATCATAAAACTGTCTGGAACTTAATAAATGTTTATCAATGGGTTTTGACTGAATGAAATTATGGCTCACTCATAGTACACATTACTGGGCATCTACTAAAGGTAATATGGTAGTGATATATGCTAGATATCATTAATATAATAGAAACACAATGTACTAAAAGTGTTTTGCAACTAAAAATCACTATACATTGTATGGCTTTAAAAAGGAATGAAATGCTGCTACATGCTATAACATGGATAAACTTTGAAAACGTTATGTTAAGTGAAAGAAGCCAGACACAAAAGGACAACTATTATATGATTCCACTTATATGAGGTAGTTAGAATAGGCAAATTATAAACCCAGAAAATAGAATAGAGTTAACCAGAGGCTAAGGGGAGGGGAGAAATAAGGGGTTATTGTTTAGTGAGTACAGTTTCTGTTGGGGATAACAAGAAAGGTCTTAAAATGGATAATGGTAATGGTTGCTCAACATTGTGAATGTACTTAATACCAATAAATGATACACTTAAAAATGGTTAAAATGGTAAATTTTACATTATGGGACATTTTACCAAAATAAAAAATTAAAATATACTATAAAATAAAGTAAAAATTTACCTCATACTAGGCATACTATGAAGTTTGCATAAAATTGCACTTATTTTAGGAGCTGATATGGTTATTATCATATTTGGGGACATGTAAAGAAAGCAACAGCTTAAGTAGTCCTCTTGAGTTCTTTCTCTCCATCTTTCCAACCTGGTGTTTTCTAGATTAATGGTTTTGTCACGCCTCTCTTTGAATACTAGCATCAGTAGGAATGCTAGCTAGTACTGGTTTCCTTAAGTATCAGCTAAAAGGTTTAATGTATTTTTATGCTGGTAATTGTTTTAGAGCCTGGGAGGGATGTCATTGTTTTCTTAACTTGCCAAAAGCAAATATAGTACTGTAGACAGCATTACTAGAAAGAAATAGTAACTTTGAAGTAGTCCATCCTAAGCAAACTGAATATATTTCAAAGTAGACCACACCACTCAACTGCTGGCAATGTTCTTCCACATACTTGGCAGTATAGTACTCGAAGTCTGAGAACTGTTTCTTTTTTGTAAAAATGATTTTGATTGGAAAACCCTGAATAAATCCTTTGGAATGTGTAACGTTTAGAGCTCCTTCTGGGATTCCTTTTCCATGAATCAAGGTTCTTTGATTCACTATCCTCCTTGGCACTTGCTTCCTAGTCATCTCAGCAGCCTTTGTGCCAGTGCTAATGAAGAGCTCCCAGTTTAGGTCCTAAAGCAGGGAGAACAATAAAAGGAGAACCTCATTTCAAGTACCAGAAATGTCTGGGCTATAAAGGACCCTCATATTGTCAAAGTAAGCCCAGAGTGGGGTGACATCACCAAGGTCATTCCTGGCTCCACGTTCCCCACAGGAGGAACAACTAACGATTATTTGGAAACAGGACACTATTTGAGAGAATCCTAGAACATGGAGGTGAGGCTGAAGCACCCCCCGTGCACCACAGAGACCAAGACACACTGCATTAGAAGGGTGAGAAAAGGAGCTACACGTTGACCACACTGCCCCTCCCCCAAGCCAGTGGAGCACCATGGGTGAGGTCTCCCCTGAACCTCTGGTTCCTCCAGTAGGAGAAGAGAACTGGGGGACAGCAAGCACCACCACTAGCATTGGGGTTGCTTTGTGGGAGCCACTGCTCTAATCTGCTCCACTGGGATTGCAGGGGAATCTGCAGGGTTTGACCACTAAAAGTTGGACTGTGATGAAGGGGGAAGGGGCATGCAACAGCCAGCACATGGATTGTGACCGATGGAATTCATACCTGCAGTGCCCAAGTAGTGATCACAACTGGCACCTTTGCTTATCTACAGAGCCAGGTTGGTGGGACACTACAACCGGGGAACTCAGCAGGGTACAGATCCACCTGATACGCATCTGGCCCTTGAACCTGGTTTGCCCATACCCAGGGAAAGAGCAGAGTCACAGCCCACCCACTGTGGAGAGTGTCTTCTGGCCATCTGACCAAAAGGGCTGGCAATAAATCCTGGAAGCTATTTGGCCCAGTCGTGCTCCAGCCAAGAGGCAGGCAGCCAGAGCTCATCACTGGCTCTGGTACAAAGCACAGCCAGTATCAGATGTGGAGGGATCCTGTACCATGCACAGGCAGGGAGATTAATTCATATCCAAGGCTGAGAGGAGCTCCCAGCTCCTCCCAACTGGGGAGCCTGTTTGAGAAATTAAGAGTCGCCTGGAGTGGTCCCTCCTCATCCCACCCAGGCAAAGGAACTGGGACTAGCCCCATCCCATCTGCTGTGGAGAGTGTCTTCCTGGCCCATCTGACTAGAAGGATTGGTGACAACTCCTAGAAACTGTGCGGCCCAGCAGTGCTCAAGCCTAGAGAAGGGTAGACAGAGCTGATAGTCTGCAAAGCAAAGCCAGTGGCCTTGTTCAGCCACAGAACGTGGAGTGTGGATCAGCTTGAGTTAAGACAACAAAGAGCTTTACTGGCTTTAGAGCTGCTTCTCCTGCTGCACCCAGGCAGGAAATCTAATTCATAGCCCTACTCATCACTGAATACAGCCTTCAGCATGTCCAACTGGGGAACCTAACCAGAGAACATGGGAAGCTGTACAGCCCATTAAACAGCCCTAGATACAGTGGCACTTGAACAGACAGCACAGCCTGTGGCCTCCCCCTTCTGCAGGACAAAACCAGTGCCCTCACCTGACCAGAGAATTAAGTGCACACTCTGGCCTGATTTGGGTTCCCAAACAATGAACTATACAGGCTCTGGGTCCTGTCCAGAGCCAGGTCCTATACAAGCTCTGATTCTCTGCCAGGAAACTAATTCATAGCCCCATGTACTACTACTACTGAATATAATACCCAGTTAAGTCTGGAGGAAGAGCCCAATTATTCAGATATGCAGATACCAATGTAAGGAATCAAGGATCACAAAAATTAGGCAAATAGGACACCACCAAAGGAAAGTAATAAAACTCCAATAACTGACCTTAAAAAAATGAAGATCTGGGCTTCCCTGGTGGCGCAGTGGTTGAGAGTCCGCCTGCCGATGCAGGGGATGCGGGTTCGTGCCCCGGTCCGGGAGGATCCCACATGCCGCAGAGCAGGCAGGGCCCATGAGGCATGGCTGCTGAGCCTGCACGTCCGGAGCCTGTGCTCCGCAACGGGAGAGGCCACAACAGTGAGAGGCCCACACACCGCAAAAAAAAAAGAATATCTACGAACTGTCGAAGAATTCAGAATAATCCTCCTACGGAAGTTTAGTGAACTACAAGAAAGCACAGACAGCTAAGTGAAATTAGGAAAACAATGCATGAACAAGACAAGAAGTTTGACAAGGAAATAGCAACATCAAAGAAACAGGAACACTAGATTTTAAAAATACAATAACTGAACTGAAGAATTCAATAGAAAGTTTCAAAGGTAGATTCGACCATGCAGAAGAAAGAATCAGCAAACTGGAGGACAGGACTTTAGAAATTACCCAGTGAAAGGAACAAAAAGGAAAAGAATAAAAAGAGTGAAGAAAGCCTATGGAAATTATAGGACACAATAAAGTAAACAATGTTCATGTATGGGAATTCCAGAAGAAGAAAAGAGAGAGAGAAAGGGAAAAAAAGTATATTTAAAGCAATAATGGATGAAACCTTCCCAAACCTAGGATGAGAAATGGACATCCATATCCATGAAGTCCAAACAAGCCCAGATAGGTTGAACTCAAATAGGGCTACTCTGAGACACATTGCAATTAAATCATCAAAAGTCAAAAACAAAGAAAGAATTTTAAGACCAGCAAGAGAAAAGAGAGAAGTTACATACAAGGGAACCCTGGGATAATTGGATATTCACATGTAAAAGAATGAAATTGGACCAATATCTTATACCACTCACAAAACTAACTTGAATTGGATTAAAGACTCAAATGTAAGACCTGAAACTATGCAACTGCCAGAAGAAAACATAGGAATAAAGCTCATTACATGGGTTTGATAATGACTTTTTGGATATGACACTGAAAACACAAATGACAAAATAAAAAATAAACAAATGGAACTACATCAAACTAAAAAGCTTCTGCACAGCAAACAAAAACAAATCAACAAAGTGATTGAAAAGACAACCTATAGAATGCGAAAAACATATTTGTAAACCATATATCTGATAAGGGTTAATATCCAAAATAAATTAAAAATTCATACAAATCAATAGCAAAAAAAAAAAAAAAAAATTACCCAATTAAAAAAATGAGCAAAGGACCCGAATAGACATTCCTCCAAAGAAGACACACGAAAAGCCAACAGGTACATGAAAAGATGCTCAATACCACTAGTCATTAGGGAAATGCACATTAAAACCACATTGAGATATTACCTCACACCTGTTAGAACAGTCATCCTCAAAAATGTCAAGAGATAACAAATGCTCGTGAGGATGTGGAGAAAAGGGAAGCCTTGTGCTGTTGGTGGGATTGTAAATTGGCAAAGCCAGTATGGAAAACAGTATGGAGGATCCTCAAAAATTAAGACTAGAACTACATATATCTAGCAACTCCACTTCTGGGAATATATCCAAAGAAAATGAAAACACTAACTCAAAAAGATATCTGCACCCCCATGTTCATAGCAGCATTATTTATAATAGCCAAGACATGGAAACAATCTAAGTGCCCATTGATGGACAAATGGGTAAAGAGGTTGTTTTATATATTTATAGATATATACATATTTTATGTATACACACACACTCACACTGAAATATCATTCATCTGTAAGAAAACAAAGGAATGCTACCATTTGAGACAACAGAAATGGACCTTGAAGGCTTTATGCTAAGTTAAATAAGTCAGAGAAAGAAAGGCAAACACTATATGATCTCACTTATATGTGGAACCTAAAAAAAAAGAAAACAATCATAGAAAAAGAGATCAGACCTGTGGTTACAGGAGACAGAGGGTCAGGGGAGGGGAAATTGGAGGAAGATGGTCAAAGGTACAAGCTTCCAATTGTAAGATAAATACATACTATGGACATAATGTACAACATGATGACTACAGCTAACACTGACGTGTGATATATAGAAAAATCGTTAAGAATAAATTCTAAGCATTCTCTTCACAGAAAAGTATTATTTGATCTCATTTATATAAATTTGTGTGTTTGTGTGAGAGAGAAGGACAGAACGCAAAAAGAAAAGTTGTAAAGTACGAAGCTGCTTAGGTTTATATCTCAACTATAACAGATAACAATTTGTTTAATTTTAATAGGTACAAAAATAAATATTAAGCATAGAACAAGCAAAAAGAAAAACTGAGCCCAGCGTAGATGTCCTTAAAGCATTTGCAAAGGAGGGTTTTATTAGGTCCACGAACACCTGCAATTACAGGCAAAATTCTATGTGTGTGTGTTGTGTATGTACTTGGGGAGTGGACGCATAGCCTTTATTGAATTATTAAAGGGGATGTTAAGACCCAAAAGTTTAAAAAGCACTGGAAAGCCTGACCACAAAACCATTTTAAACTACTCTGATTATGTTTTTATAGTTTTCCTTCACTCGTTAACACTTCAAAGAACAGCACGTGAATGTGGAAAGAATCTCTGCCATTTAGGTAAGATCTCTGAGTCTCAGTGTAAAATTAGCATATAGTAGAAGGATGAAATTATACACCATAGATGAAAGTACCTAGCAGAGCGCTTTAAGACTAGTACTTATTTATGCAAGACATCTTCCCCTGCTTACTTCTTTTCAGTAGAATGAAAGCATACTGAAAGCTGGTACAATGTCTTCTTTAAAGTTTTCTTTTGTAATGCTTACTATGCTTTTTGATACGGATGAGCCAATATCCACTTAAGGGCATGTAAGCTCACAATAACTTTTGTTGAATATAACTGTTTGAATGTACTTTCACTATATTATTATATAGGGATTTTAAACTAAAATGTACCTGCACACACTATTTAGAGCCTAACTTGGATATTAGAGTAGGTGGATATACACCCCTGGAAAATAATAGCTACTTTCTTCACTAAAATCAAATTGCTGAACATCTACTTTGCATATACATAGCTAGGCACTGTATTATGAGTTTCAGGTAAGAAAAAGTTGTTAGTCAAAGACTCTGCTCCCTAGGGTTATTTTACAACAGCAAATCATGTTCAAACTAAAGGATAGACCAAAATAGAAAGTGCCACAGGCATTTAGACAAGGGAGAAACACATCTGAAATGAGAAGGAAGGTGGGTATGGGGAAGGGTTCATGGAAGAGGCAGTGTATGCTGTGAGCAAGGTTTCAACGTGTAGCAGGGTGAGTGAAAGGAACAAATGAAGACATAGTCGTGATATCATGAGGCACAAACTAGAAATAAACAGCACTTGTTCTAGGCTGGTCATGAGGTAATTTAAGGGGATTAGTGAGAAACTAGATAAAGAGATATCTCTTTATGTATTACTTATTAATAATACTTTTGAACACAAGTATTTAATTTTTAAAAAAGGAACAATATAGGGATAGGAGACTAGGAGGTACAAACTATTATTATAAAATGAGCTATAAGGATATACTGCATAGCACAGAAAATATAGCCAATATTTTATAACTATAAATGGAGTATAACCTTTAAGAATTGTGAGTCACTAAATTTTACACCTGTAACTTACATAATATTACACATCAACTATACTTCAATTAAAAATGCTATTTTAGTGAATAAAACACTAAGCAGTAAAATTTTTAAAAAAGAACTTAGAAGAGAACTTAAAAATAAAGACATAAAGAGCAGGTTAAAACAGCGCAGAAATCTGGCAATTAAGAGGCCATTGATAACTTTCAAAATAGCACTTTTTCTACCCATTCTCAGTGGAGGCAAAGCCTTATTAATCCTACTATTTCTTTTTCTGGTTTTCAAAATCTCAGGATAAGTCTATTTCAGTTGTAGCTAATGGCAGTAATGCGGCACCAGAAAATGCCTTTTGTAAAGAGAGGGCAACTTTGTGAATCCTAAGTGGGTACTCAAGTCTTAAATTACTGATAACACTGACCACCCACCAGACTACATGGTTTTTTTTACGTGATTGGAAAGCAACAGATTGATTTCAATTCTATCTTGTCACATCTACAAAAAAGTTCCTACAGTTCATTTAGCAACTAATAGAATACATCCTTCTATTTGGTATTACTCCTCCTTAACACGGGGCAATTAATTTTTCCTTTCTCTGGGAAACGTTTTTAACAAAGGAAATAGAGTCATAAATTAGTTTCGGTTAGGAAATCATACAACTATTGCTACCTAGGGCTTTGAATTTAGAAACTTTCCTCAGAAATTGTTTAAATATAACGAAGTCCAAATTCAGAAATACCTTAAATTTAATTATCTTAGTTGCACTAAAATAACAAATTCTATTTTCTATCTTGTTTTCTTTCTTCCCCAGAAGGCTTCTCCAACCCTAATCCATAACTTAATGCATTCATCTCACCTATACAATCACTGGCAGGTATGATGCCGGCTTTGGCGGCTCCAGTCCCCTAATCCTGACCCATTTCTTGCCAAAGAACTCAGTTTCTTCAGAAACCAAGTAACAGACATTTCAATTTCTAACCATCATTAGCATATTTTCATGTACTAATACTCAACATAAAAACACCTTTCAAAATTACAGAAATTTTTACTGTACTTAAGATCAATTGCACTAACCTGTATTTCATAAACCTTGGGCTACTTTCTAAAAAATGAATTATTATTTTAATATGTTTTTCACTTATTATTCAGAATAATTATTCATATAATTAAATATTTTACAATTAGGTAAGAAAGGTGGAAAATAGTTTTGCTATTCTTGTTCTTTGTTCTCTCTTCTAGTTGGTGTGCCTGAGTCAAAATTTTAGAATATTGAAAATTTAATATTTCAAACCCAAACCACATTTAAAGATAATAATAACAACCAGCCAAAACAATATCGGTCCAGAGGTTTGCATGGTCCGGGGAACAGTTCTCTGAGGGGGCCATTTGGAGTGGGATTTGCCCACCCCCCTCCACTCCTTCTGCCTCATATACTGAAGATAGAGACAAAGAAACCAACTCAAATCTTTCCAAAGTGTATTTATAAATAGAGAATTTGTAATCAGAAAAACAACAACAATATATAATAGAAGTAACATGATTTTTCAGAACCAGTATCTTGTTCTAAAGCAATATTTAAAAAAGAAGGTAAGAAGGTTAGCTATAAACCCTGGACCTCTTTTTCATTGATCTCCTATTTTAATTTGTTAAAATAAAATCCATGGCCTTTTGAGTCAAACTGTCTCTTTAATTTCAGATTTAAAGATAACAAATCTCTTTTTAAATGGAATATTGGCACACAGACACCACACAGTCTGGCTTATTGCAACTGTTCTCTGTTGGTGAAGTGGCACGTTTGTAATCCCCACCATAGCAATCTTCACCATTTCACAGAATATCATTCAATTGTACATCCCTAGGTGGGCAACAAGAATGGGCACTTGAGCTCAGCAGCAAAGCGTTTGTGGGGAAATCCTAGGTCAGAACCCCTAAAAGGGGAGACTAACTTGAGGATGCCCAAATAACCTGAGGTTTACCTTGGCCACCTCCCCTGGCTTTCTGACTGCCTGTGGGAAAAGCCTCTCTGGAAACTCTTTTGAGGTTACTGGGGGAATCCTAGGACAAACACACTGCTTGCTTTTGCAGGAGGACTTGCCCCATACCCTACCCAGCTAGGTGTCTCACAACCTAGCTGGACTAAAAAAGCTTCAAGAAAAACGGGACAGACTGACATTTGCATTTCTACTTCCACCTATTCTTATGCACGTGGAGCAAAATATGTAGGTATAGCCCTCTTTCTCACACCCCAACAGATTCTGCTGTCCTTGAAACCCATCTGGTAGCTGCAGGGACTACAATGAAGGGAGTTATCTGAAACCATGTTGGTACTGGGTGTAAAGGATTTTTCATGCCATGCATTTTGGGGAAGGACACAGATAATAGTCCAAACATGGTATAAGGCAATGCCCTTTCTGGGTCCTTGAAAAATCAGTCACGGAACAGAGGTGGTGGACAGGAGCTGACAAGGGCTGGCTTGTTAATGAGCACAGCATCCCCGGGGTGGGGGGTGGGGGGATCAATGCAATGATTGACCAGAGAAGATGGTAAATGAAGGGAGAAGTGGGGACAAGTGCTGCTCAACCCAAGCTGAACTCCAGGAGGTAAGTTTCTCCTCTAATTTGAGATTCTTTCTAAAGGTTCAGTATTGAAGTGGGTGTTTGACGTTGAAATGTGCAGACCCATTCTAATAACTGGAAAGGGAGAAGACTGAGGAAGGCAAAAGGAGAGGGAAGATTTCCGATTACTTCTCCAGGCTGCTGACAAGAACCTGCTGCTCGCAAACCAAAAATTAACCAAGCGAAGGTTGAAGGTAGCAACGTAAAAGTGCAACTCAAATTATTTTACATTCTGAATCCTCTTCAATATCGAAGCGAGTGTGGCACAGCAATAGTTGATTATCTTAAGATTACAGAGGCTGACCGCCTTCTTTGTTTGCCCAGTAACACCGCTCCTCCAATAATCTCAAGCACTTGGCTGATTAATATTTCAATTCCAGTTGCTGCTCCTTTTCCCATTGCAGAAGGCGGCAGGGATATTCCCCTTCTTCCCTCTGTATTACAAACCCCATTACTAACCAAGCAGAAAGCACCGCGCAGTGTGGCCGAGGCTAATAATAGCCGGGCTGCTTACCTTCTCCGGAGGGATCGAATCAGCGCATGTCCCCGCGCCGGCTGCCCCGGGGCCGCAGTGCCGCCGCGCCGGCTCTGTGCTTGGTCAGTTCGGCCGGCCCCCCACCCCACCTGCCAGCTGCAGCAGCTGCTCCCGCCGCTCCCGCCGCCGAGCTCCGGCCGCAGGAAGTCATCCCCCGCGCCGGGCCGGATCGCCACATTCCGCGCCAGCCGCGGGGGGAGAGGGGCCTCTCCCTGCTGCGGGGACCGGCTCCTGGAAACTGCGCTCAAAGATCGCTACCCTTCCCGGTTGTAGGGTTATTTTCTAGGAATGCTTTTACAGAAGAAGCGTCGCCGGCTGGTGGACCGAGAGAGAAGAGCCAGAGTGACTTTCTCTGCAGAGCGCCTTACCTCTGAGCGCTCCCCTGTCACTCCCGCGGCATGGACAGCTCCATTCCGCTGTGTGGGTTTTCCACCCTCTTCATCTTCCTTATCTGTATTGTTCATTTCGCTGAATTTGAGAGTGGGATTAGCTTTGAAGATATCATTCAAACACTCCGAAAATATTTTAAATTGGCGACTAGTTTTTCTAAGCCCCTGTAGCAAGCTCCACTTTCCCTCAACACACACACACACACACACAGTTACTCGCACGTACACACCCAGCCAAACCACTCACAATTAGGAAAGCTGGGACCTCTCGCCCTCTTGCCTACGTAATGGAACAGGAAACTCCCACAGGAGTGGGGAAGTAGGACCGGCTAGCGAAAGCACTCGAGGAAAGAGAGAGGGGTCGCCCCAAGATTTTGTTGCTGTTTAGTAGTGTCCTTAGTGGACAGATGTTCCCCCTCTAACCCCCTGGCCCCGCCCCAAGTGGAATGGCTGGTCTGGTGACCGCTGTAACATTTGGAAACAAAGAAGCTGAAGCCACATTAACAGGTGGCTGCATCTCTTTCTTTCCCGAAGGATTTATCAGAATTGGCTTTAGGAATAATATTAGCATATACGTATATAATAAACCCTTTCCTTCTCTCTTTAAATTGGCACCAGCTATTAACAGGTTTCTCTCTCTCTCTCATTTTCCTCCCTCCCTCCTTCCCTCCCTCCCTCTCCTAAGCTGACCAGATCATCAGTTTCCGGACTTAAGGGGGAAAAAAGGCCAAGGATGTGCTCTCTTTACAGCTGAACCAGGGCTTATTTTCCCGGTGTTGAGCCATTCCCAAGTAGAGAGGCTCTTTGACACTAGGGTTCTCTGTGAGTGAACTTCTCACATTCAGCTTGCTTTTGGAATTGCCCATCACTAGGTCCAGGCCAGTTTTATCCTTGGATTTGTCCAGCAACCTAAACAGTATAATTGCACAAGGCCAAGGCAGTACTTTTAATCTAGGAAGAGTTCCCAACTCTCTGTTTAGCAGTTCCAAAATTAGGAGGTAGTGTAGCAAACAGTTTCAACAAGGCTCAGTAAGAATTCTTGACCCTAGAATGTGGGCTTTTTAAAAGCTGGAACAACCTAATTCATCTCTCTGAGTTTCACTTTCATAAAATTAGACCTCACCAAAGAGCAGGGGATTCTTAATATGTATCAAAGTGTATGTGGAATCTGGATGGGAATATTACATCTTTAATTTCACTAACCTCTAGCTGCAATTTAGTATTTAGCATGTCCTTTAAATCTAAATGCAGACAACAAACCACAGTAATATTAGGAGTACCTGTGACTATATCCCCAGCAGATACCACAGACAATTTCCTAAGGCAGTTTTTATAGATATCTCAAAGTATCACTAGTCTGATGTTACAATCAAATCATCATTACCTTTTTTGTTTTATCTAATAGACTATATCTATTTTAGGATGGTTTTAGATATACAGAAACATTAAGGGGATAATACAGAGTTCTTATATATCTCATTCCCAATTTTGTCGATTATTGACACCGTACACTAGTGTGGTACCTTTTTTACAATTAATGAGCCAATATTAATACAATAATATTAACCAGAGTCTGTACTTTATTCAGATTTCCTTGGCTTTTGCCTAGTGTCCTTAATTCCATTTCAGGCTTCCATCCAGGACACCACATTACATTTAGTTATCAAGCCCCCTTAGGCTCCTCTGGGCTGTGGTAGTTTCTCAGGCTTTTCTTGTTTTTGATAACCTTGACAGTTTCTTTTTTAAATTTATTTATTTTATTTATTTATTTTTGGCTGTGTTGGGTGTTCGTTGCTACGCGCGGGCGTTCTCTAGTTGCGGAGAGCGGGGGTTACTCTTCGTTGCAGTGCGCCAGCCTCTCATTGCAGTGGCCTCTCTCGTTGTGGAGCGCGGGCTGTAGGCGCGTGGGCCTCCGTAGTTGCAGCATATGGACTCAGTATTTGTGGCTCACGGGCTTAGTTGCTCCCTGGCATGTGGGATCTTCCCAGGCCAGGGCTCAAACCCGTGTCCCCTGCATTGGCAGGCGGACTCTCAACCACTGTGCCACCAGGGAAGCCCCAACCTTGACGGTTTTGAGGAGCAGTGATCAATTGTTTTGTAGCATACCTCACTAATGTAAACTGTCCAATGCTTTTCTCATGGTAAGACTGGGATTATGGTTTATTGGGAGGACAACCAGAAAAAGTGCCTTTTTTATAACATCTTATCAAGGGTACATGCTATCAACGTGATTTGCCTGTTGATGTTGACATTTGCCTGTTGATGTTGACCTTGATAACCTGGCTGAGGTAGTGTCTCAGATTTCTCCACTGTAAAGTTACTCCTCCACCCCTTCCACACTACACTTGTTGGAAGGAAGTCACTATGTGAAGCACAAACCCAAAGAGTGGAGAGTTATGATCCACCTCCTTGAGGACAGAGTATGTACATAAAGTATTTGGAATTCTTCCACACAGATTTGTCTATTTTCCCCTAAACATTAATTTATTCAATTATTGATATTTATTTATATCAGTATAGACTCATGGATATCTATTTTATCCTTTGGGTTATAATCCAATACCACTTTATTTTGTTGTTTGAATTGTTCCAGCTTTGGCCATTGGGAGCTTTTGCTTTTGGTGCCTGTGCTGCTTTGACATACTCCCTTTGGGGTGTGTGAGTTTGTGTGTGTCTGTGTATCTGTGTTTAGCATGCATGTTTGTGTGTGTGTTTAACACTTCCTGACTTTCTGGTACCACAAGATGCTCCAGGCTCATTTTGTGTATTTCCTGCCCCAGTCCTAGAATCAGTCATTTCTCTGAGGAGCCCTGATTCCTTTTATTGGAGAGTAGTAACAGAAACCAAGATCTGGGCTCTAGATGTGCTGTTGCTAATGGGCTATTATTTGATTAGGCTCTCTTAACTGAGAGAACAAAGAAATATATATGTATACTAACCCATGTATATACACATATCAGTAAATATTTCTATATATAACTATCTATATCTATATTGAGCTGAGTGTATACTGATGTCTGCAACTATAATCCATTAACTCTGAGATTAGTTTAGCCTTCTCCTCTTGTTTATCTGTAAATTCATACTTCAATATTGAGAAATGTGGCTACCACCATCCACCATCTATTTATTTAATTGTTCAATTTCAGTACACATGTATCAGAGTTGTGAACCCATCTCCCCAACATCACTATTTTTAAGTATAGTAGTTAATAGAGTCTCTGTTATATCTTGTTATTTAATGAGTTTAAATACCCATTCGTTTCTATGTCACAAATTTGGTTTTTAAAATATTCTAATGACTGCATTTAAAACATAGTAACTAGTTTCTTTTGAGATTCTATGTATTATATTTTATGAATTTAAAAGTGTTATTTTAAGACTATTTAAATGGGCTACTGCATATTGTCAAAGGGATCCACAGTAAAAAGAAGGTTAGGACCCCAACCTCACAAAGATTATTGTCAGTTTATAATGAGATGATGTGAAATTGTGTGGTGCAAATGTTGGGAGCTCATGCTTGGTAAGTGTTAGCTTTGTCCACTTGGGCAGGCTTCTTTCTCCTTTAAAGTTCTAAATACCTTGGAAGAGAGAACATGCTAAACCTTATGGTTAATAATTTATAATGTAGTGGAAGGATTTGCTAGGTATCAGTGTTGGAGGTAAAGGTCCATATAAGGTTGACAGAGGATGAGTGATTCCACTGCAGAAGTTTGTACTTGATATCAATTAATATAAGTGCAAGCAATGTATTTTAAGTTCATTCTAGAGGAGTAGTTCAGAATAGCTTCATAGAGGAGAAGACCTGAGCTATCTTGGGAGATGTTTAAACAGATGAGGAGTGGAGCCGGAGTTGGGAAGGCAAAGGCAGTGTAGCCTTAGAATGCAAATGTTCACAGACATGATCTTGTGGCTTATTCACCATCCTTACCAACCTAATAAGGACACCTGCTGGTAGCTTCATCATCATCATCATCACCATCAACATCATCACCATCATGTTAATAAAGAATGGATATATTTGCCAGGTAGTCAGACAAGCTCTTTGCATGTAGCACCTAGATGTTTTCTACGATCCGCCTTATGAGTTCAATCACTGTAATTATTCTCATTTTTCACATACAAAAATGAAGACTTAGAGAGATTAAGTAATTTGTTCAAATCTTGGTGTGTGCCCTCTCAACTCCATGCTCTTTACCTCTGTGCTTAACAGGCTAGGATGATTTGCCCATATTAAGGGCTCAAATATTGGTTGATAAGTATAATAATCTCATAAAAGGAAAAGTGAAGTAATCTACTTTGATGTTTATGATGCAGTTTGGTGAATGCACTTAAGTGCCAATAGATGAATAATAAAAGTTAGAAACACACAAAAATAGAGAATAAAAATTCATATGTGTATGTCAGCTGGGAACAAAAAATCCTCCTGAATGTCTAACTTCTTAATAAATATCAGGATATCACATACACATCATTAGGCAGCATCAATGGAGGATCCTCTGTACCCTGCAAGAGGGCACTGTTATAGATGCACAGAAAGAAAATTCATATTTCCTGTACATTATAAATAAGGACATACTATGATCACTCTTTAAGAATGAAGTAATTTGAGTTTTTAAATTTGCCTTATCAATTGGTGTATATGAATCATGTTAGGTGAAGAATTATTGGTTGATTGGACATTTTATGTTTTAATTCTTTACAGAAAACAGTAAACAAATCCTTTTAGGCTTAAAATATCACATTCAGCAAATGAGTTATTATACTGAAGAAAGTGATGAATTCAGTAAAGTGTCTGGAATCTAAAATAAGAAGTAATTGAAGGAACTGGGAATAGATGACATGAAGCAAGACCAGGAGAGAAGTAGGTGGTCGCTCTAAACTATTTTAGGAGTTGTCCTATGAAAAAGGGTTTAGACTGTCCCACACTGAAGATTTTAGACCAAGTAGACAGGTTTAGGTTGATAAAAGGATGAATATTTTGACAAGTAGAACCTTTCAACTAGAAAATGGACCGACTGCATTTTAAACTCAAGAACTCCCTGTTACTGAAGTGCTTTAACAGAGGTTGAAGTTAAGCAGTTGGAAAAGTAAGAGCCTTTACAGTGAGAAAATTCTATGATTCTATGGTTTTCAACTCATAAATTTGTGTAGTTCATCCATTTTACTCCTTGTATACACTTAAGTATATTGTTCCTTGAAATGGCCATTCAAAGTTGTTTCCTGTGCCACACACTATGACTGTTAGGGTTGGTCCTGTGTAAATCTTACCCCCATTGAATTAGTATTAACCCTAAACAAGCAGCTTTCTTACATAAGGAAACAAAAAAAGAGGTTCAGAAATGTCCAAACTAAGTTTTTATAAAACTGTGTTATCAAATCTAATTTATCAAAAAACTTCAAACAGGGGCTTCCCTGGTGGCGCAGTGGTTGAGAGTCCACCTGCCGATGCAGGGGACACGGGTTCGTGCCCCAGTCCGGGAACATCCCACATGCCGTGGAGCGGCTGGGCCCGTGAGCCACGGCCGCTGAGCCTGCGCCTCTGGAGCCTGTGCTCCACAACGGGAGAGGCCACAACGGTGAGAGGCCCACGTACCGCAAAAAAATAAAAATAAAATGAAGATGCAGACCTGTATGTTTCCGGAGTTTCTCACCAAATCCCCACACAATTTCTTTACTATTCCAGCCAAGTATGGCCTAGCCCTACCCTCATCCCTGTTTTTCTTGGTTTAGTAATAAAGAAAGAGATGGAAATAAAGAAGAGATATCACGTAGAAAGATATAAAATAGTGGGGGAAATAATATAAGTGAAGTCAAGTACCATCATCATTTACTAGAAGTGAACTTTCAGCACCAGCATTAATATTTTTTCCTGTTATATCTGTAAATGATAATAACTAATATGTACATAACAATTTCCAATTTAAACAAATCTCATTTTTATAACTAACTACTTCGCAACAAGTAACATGCTAAGGCAACATCAATAGTTGAAAAACGGTAGTCCCTGGCCCCAAGGAACGTTGCCCAGGAGAACACAGATATATGTAAACAACACAATCACAATACAGTGTAGCGAGTGCAACAATCAGGCATGCAGAAGTGCAAGGGTAGCAAAAAGGAGCATGTGATCACAACACTAAAAAGAAGACTGCACAAAAGACATAATATGTAAACTGAGGTTTGAAAAGTGAAGTGGGTTTCCCAGGTGCCCCATAGGGACAAAGGAATTCTTGGAGGAGGGAAAAGCATAAATGAAGACAGTGAATTGTTCATATAATCCAGAAGTGGAGTAGGCAATGGCAGGAGAAATGATTGGACACAGGCGTCATGAATACTTGCATGTCTGCATTTTAGCAAGTCCATTCTAAAGGAAACTTTGAGGATCAACTCGGGGGTGGGGGGCCGCGGGGGGCACAGAACTAGTCATTGCTGCCAGAAACACGGGAACCACTTTCTACCAACCCACCAAAATAACGACTTCAAAGGCAACATGGTATGACAGAAAAGGTTTGTTTTTTTGTTTGTTTGTTTTTAGTTCATTAGGTCTCACTTAAAATTCTGATTCCACAATGCACTTGCTTTGGGATCTTGAACAACACTCATAACCTCTGCAAGTTTCAGTGTAGTAAGTTTATGTGATTACCTTCAT
Organism: Hyperoodon ampullatus; assembly: GCF_949752795.1. Taxonomy (NCBI): domain Eukaryota; kingdom Metazoa; phylum Chordata; class Mammalia; order Artiodactyla; family Ziphiidae; genus Hyperoodon; species Hyperoodon ampullatus. The sequence continues at coordinate 129,856,926 of NC_136915.1, read as the reverse complement.
CTGTAATATCCCTGCGTTGCAATCTTAATGGAAACTCAAGTTCAGGTCAAAGACAAGTTTCTCTGTGACTTCTCCTCTGAATTGATTCAAAAGCTGTCTCTCCCATCCTCATTTGGCTTCTCTTATGGAATCTCATAAAAACTTCTGTGACCTCTTTCGGGTTTTTTTGCTGTTGTTGTTGTCTGTTTGTTTGTTTTTTAATTTAAATATAGTTGATTTACAATGTTGTGTTACTTTCAGGTGTACAGCACAGTGATTCCTTTTTCACATTCTTTTCCCTTATAAGTTATTACAAAATATTGAGTAGAGTTCCCTGTGCCAATAAGGAGATCCTTGTTGCATCTATTCTATGCCTTATTTGAATGACCGTAGCACTCGTTGTCTGTATCATTTTTATGTCTCTGGTTGCTTTGTGACTGAAAATGAAAAATTTCTATTTGTTCATTTCCTGGCCCTTCCTTAAAAATGTGTTCATTTATGTATTTCATATTTATTGACTACATCTTAGACACCGTGTTAACTGCTGGTTCTAGATGTTAGTAAAATATAGACCTTCCTGCTCAAAAGGTCACAGTATTTGTGGGAAAACAAAAAAATGAACAACCTATATCTCAAAGACCTTTGTACTTCCCAAAGAGAACACACCTAGTAGGTACAATAAATACATGTATCATACATAAATGTATAAATAGTTAATGGGATTAAAAACTAGAGATAACTGCTTTTCGATTCTGAGGAAATGATGATTATATTTCACCAGGAGCTCAATACCACTCTGAGAATGAGGGCTTAACCCCCGTCCTGACTCACTGCATTGCTTTTCTGTATAAAAATACACAAGTCTGTATATACGCTCTAGAAAAAGGCTTATCTGGCATGAATTTCAGAGAGCAAGAAGAAAACTTCAAGAAGTTCAGAGAAGCATCCAGAAGCTCAGATGATTGCCACTAATACAACTTGCTTGACAGGAAAATTGAGCTGTAAATCTCACAAAATTAGATGATCTTTGAAGAATTTCAAAACCTCCTGCTATTAATTGGAAATCCTACAAGAACCGCTTCTTTTAAAGCATACTGATAGTATGCTTTACAGCTTAATATTCAGAAGCCTATGTTTTGGCTAAGTGAGCTTCAGGAAAGAAGGAAACTTGTGGTTCAGTTCCATCTACTCTGCAACCTCTGGTCAAGACATCTACTTCTGTGCTCAGCCATCTTATCATCTGTAAAATGGAGGCAACTCTAAGAAAACATAGTTACAGAGATGTTGCACAGTTTCATGTGTCATTGTCTTCATTTGTTTCAGAAAACCAATAACATCTAAGCTACTACTGCAAAGAGTGCAATGTTACTTGGGGTCATCTAGTGCAGCTCTGTCAAAGTAAAGAAAAGGAAAGGGGCCTAGAATAACTATAATTTTCCCAAGAGGACACTATTATTTTATGGTAAATCTGGGACAAGAACCCTGATCTCTTTGATGCCATTCCATTGTTCTTTCATTGGGTTCTGAACAACCCAGAGAAAGAAAGAGAAATGAAACTCCTATGTGCTGTGTCACTGGTACAGGACGTGGCAAGATTGGAATTGGAGCACTACATATTAACAGGTATTTGGGGAATTCTTCAAACTAATTAAGATATATACCAGGTCCATAAAAAACAGTATGTTTTCTGAAGATGATTCTGTGGCATGAACAGAACTGGTAACTGAAGGTGTCTGTGTGCTGCAGTTCCAAACAGGATGGATGAATGCTTGTTTTCTGGCACCTTGAAGACTCCATCCCAACACACACATTAAAATAAAATTAACATTTCAACTGGGTCATATTTAATTATGCATGCTCTTGTAAGTCAGCAAAATATTCCATATATCATTTAAGTTGTCACTCACTTTCTTTTTTTTTTTCTTTGTGGTACGCGGGCCTCTCACTGTTGTGGCCTCTCCCGTTGCGGAGCAGAGGCTCTGGACGCGCAGACTCAGCGGCCATGGCTCACGGGCCCAGCCGCTCCGCAGCATTTGGGATCTTCCCGGTCCGGGGCACGAACCCGTGTCCCCTGCATCGGCAGGCGGACTCTCAACCACTGCGCCACCAGGGAAGCCCCATATCTGCTTTTCGTATTAGGACTCTTCTAATTTTTTATATACATTGGAAAATAACTGATGTCTTTCTAAGGTGTATATCTTTGATTATGTTTTCTATTTTCATAAAGCTTCTTGTATTCTCTACTCAAAACAGGAGTAAATAATGGCTGCATATAACTAATCATAATCAGCCATTTTGTCCAGATTTTTAGATGTGTTGGTATAAAGCTACCATAGTATTCTTTTGTAATTAAAAAAAAAATTCTCTCTGTTTTATAGCTAGTCCCATCGCTATCATATTTGCCAAATATTGCTTATTTTATTGGTGTTTGTAAAGAGCAAGCTTTTGGTTTTCTTTGTCACGTTTACTGCGTTTCTTCTCTATTTTTGACTTTTCTCTTGATTAATTTTGTCCTTCCACTCTTTGGCATTTACCTTGCTCTTTTTCTATGTCTACTGTCCATTTCCTGTAGCTTCAAGAGCCATTTTCCACAACTCAATGAGCTCTGGCGGCTGTGTCATGGCCACTTCATCAAATGCCATTAAAACTTAATCTCATACACTGGGTGAAGACTCGGCAGTCTTATTTTGGTTTCAAAATTGTTCTATAAGGGCCTCCCTGGTGGCGCAGTGGTTGAGAGTCCACCTGCCGATGCAGGGGATACGGGTTCGTGCCCCGGTCCGGGAGGATCCCATATGCCACGGAGCGGCTGGGCCCGTGAGCCATGGCCGCTGAGCCTGCGCATCCGGAGCCTGTGCTCCGCAACGGGAGAGGCCACAACAGTGAGAAGCCCGCGTACCGCAAAAAAAAAAAAAAAAAAAAAAAAAAATTGTTCTATAGCCTTGGATCCTTCTTCTTCTCCTAAATTAGCACTATCATCAGGGAAAATCCTAGTGGGCCTAGAATTCTAGGCTTGCCTTTCCTGCAGTTTCATAATCAAAGAAAAAAACATTTCCACCCTTTTTTTGACGTTGATCGAAAATTTAGCAACACTTCTTTGCACTGTATTCAAATCCCAAAATATAAGCAAGCCTTCATGCACACAGGCTCACTGAAATGTCATAACTTTAAACTATGTATGACCTTGAACAATGACCTTTCCAAATACTCCACACTCTTTCTAGGTGTTCAGACTTTTTCATTCCTACAACATCTTTTACATATGGTCGATTTGTGTCATAAGTTCTTCCTCACTCCCACTTCTGAGTATATATCCAAAGGAAATATCATCATAATTTGAAGAGATATCTGTACTCCCATGTTTATTGTAGCATTATGCACAAGAGCCAAGGTATGGAAACCACCTAAGTGTCCATAGTAGATTAATGGATAAAGGAAATATGGTATATATATAGAATAGAATATTATTCAACCTTAAAAAAGAAGAAAATCCTATCATTTAAGTCAACATGGATAAAACTGGAGGCCACTATGCTAAGTGAAATAAGACAAAGACAAATAGTGCGTGATGTCACTTATATGTGGACTCTAAAAAAATAATGAAATAAATCAACTCTTCCCTCCCTGGACATTTTCCTCAGCAGAATCTAGCAGCCTCTACTATGAGTCTTATCTCTTTTCTTTTTATTGTTTGTACCAGATCACAACCCCAGGGAACCTATGTATTTACCGATGTATATCTACACTATAGTTTACCATTGTTCTTTTCCTTTGTAATTCATTCCTTCCACTTCTGGCCTCAGAACCTCATTTTTACTTTGGAGAAGTCCTTGTGATTCAGGTAGGCTGTGTGTCTCCTTCCTAGGCTGTGTGACTTGGGGCTGGCTAGACACAGTGTTTCACATATACTCTATATGTCTTAAGTACTTATTCCTCTGTTTTCCATCATTTTCCCTCCAAATTTTTGTGTAGTTATTTTTTAATTGACATTTGTATTCCTTTCTTTTGTTTGACTAAGGTACTGTTCAACCAATCTTCTGAGTGCTTCATTTCAACTTTTTTAATTCTAGAAGTTTCTTTTGGTTGCATTTCACAGATAATTTTTGCTTAAATTGTACATGTTGCCCTTCTTTTAATACATTAATCACAATTTTAAATAATAGTTTCATTGAGATATAATTTACTTTCCATATTATTTAAAGTGTACAATTTAATGTGTTATGCATCTACCACCACAATCAATTTTAGAACTTTCATCCACCCCTCAAAAGAAAAAGAATCTATTATAGGTCACTCACTCCCCCATTTCTCCAAACCCTAGGCAGCCACTAATATACTTTGTCTCTACAGATTTGTCTAGACTGGACAGTGCATGCAAATGGAATCATACAATTACTTAGCATGTTTTCAAGGTTCATCCATGTTGTAGCATGCATCAGTACTTGATGTCTTTTTATGGCTGAATAATATTCCATGGTGTGGATATTACTATGTTTCATTTATCCATTCACAGTAAATGGCCATTTGGTTATTTCCACTTTGGGGCTCTTATGAATAATGCTGCTGTGGTTGGATTTACGTGCAAGTTATGTATGCAGGTCTAGATTTGTTTTTTCAATTAACAGACTATTTCGGAGCAGTTTCTGGTTTACAGAAAAATTAAGCAGAAAGGACAGAGTTCTCATACCTCCTTAGCTCTCTACCCAGTTTCCCCTATTATTAACATCTTACATTAGCATAAGATGTTTGTTATAGTTAATGAACCCATATTGATACATTATTACTAACTAATGTCCATGGTTTACATTAGACTTCACTCTTTGTTTTGTACATTATATGATTTTTGACAAATGTGCAATAACCTGTATCCACCATTACAGAACCATACACAGGAAGTCTCTTTGCCTTTAAAATTCCGCGCTTCACCCATCCTTTTCTCCCTCCCCGCAACCTCTGGCAACCATTGATCTTTTGACTGTCTCCACACTTTTGCCTTTTCCTAAATTTCATATAGCTGCAATCATATAATATGCATGGAGCCTTTGCAGATTGGCTTTTTTTCACTTACCAATATGCATTTAAGCTTCTTCCATGTCTTTTCATGGCTTCACAGCCTTTTCTCTTTATTGCTGAATGCTATTCCTTTGTACGGATATACCATAGTTTGTTCATCCATTCACCTATTGAAAAACATCTTGGTTGATTTCAAGTTTTGGCAATTATGAAAGAAACTGTTATAAACATCCATGTGCAGGTTTTTATGTGGACATAACTTTTCAGTTCCCATGGGTAAATACCAAAGAGCATGATTACTAGATCACTGTATGGTAAAAGTATGTTTAGTTTTGTAAGAAAGTGCCAAGTACCCTGCTAGCAGCAAATGAGAATTTCAGTTGTTCTGCATCATCAACAACTTTGGTATTTCATTATTTGGATTTAACTGTTTGAATAGGTGTGTAGTGGTATCTCGTTATTCTAATTTAAAATTCCCTGATGACATGGAATGTGTAGCATCTTTTCATATGCTTATTTGCCATGTGTCTATTTTCTTTGTTTAATCATAGTTGTTTTGTTTTGTTTTTTAACCAATGCCTACTAACTCTTGTCCTCCTGTGTCTATTTATATTGTCTTTTTTCTTTCTTTCTTTCTTTCTTTTTTGAGCTTTTGATCATTTAGTTTTTTTTCCTGGTATGTCCGATTATTTTTTATATTAAAATTGGGCTTAACTTATTTTAGGAAACTATAAAGATGCCTCCATATTCTGGATGTTGTTATCGTTCTCTTGAAAAGATGTCCTTTTGCCCATGGCAGACAGTTACCATAGGGACTGGAAACCTTAGTCCATTCTCAGTTTGAGCTCATTAAAAGCCTTTTTTTCCGTCTGTGTGAAGGGTGCTCTATTTCTGTCTTGTCCTTCCTCTACAGGTGTTGCCCTTTGGGATTACCATGTGAAAGTTTGGATTCTCCCTATTCCCAACTACCCTTGTATTTGTTAGGCTTTAAATGTAATGGTTCCCTCAGCCCTGTGAGACTAAGGATACGTGTAGCTTGTCATTCCATTAGTTGTTGCTTTTAGCTTCAGCTCTTGCCGTTTAGCTTCTGTGGTTACAGTCTTTTGAACACCTTGGCTTTTCAGCTCCTAGGCTGTAACATTTGAATCAGCAAATGCCTCAAGGAGAAAAGCTGCACCAAATGTCACGCTTGCATCTGTGTTTCCCTTCTCTCCAGAACTTGGCCCACACGTCTTGGTGTCTCTCTAACATTCGGGTGCTGGCGAACACATGTTTTCTTACTGTATCCAGGTTTTCTAAAATTTCTTTAGACTTCACCTGATCTTATGTTATTATTGAAGTATCATCTCAATTAGCCCTAGGAAGAAAATTTACAATTTTATGTTTTTTTTAATTTTCTATATTAACTCAGTTTCTGTAGAGACCTTTTACCTGATTGTTCAGTCTAGTTCCTGTGTTACCAGTAAGATGGAGATAGGTGGAGTCTAAGAATATTGGGGGGAAAATCACTGATGAATGATATGGCTCGTTCTTTTTGTTTTTCCTCGCCTTATTTACTCTGGCAGCCTACATTTGCCCTTCTTGATTTGACCCAGTTGCCCAGATAAGCAACCCACTCTGGCAAAGACATGACTTTACTCTCATAAATGTCTGCATGTTAGGATAAGTTAGATGATGAACACCATGCCAAAGTTCTTTCTGTGACCAGTCAGAATGGACATCATCAAAAAATCTACAAACAATAAATGCTGGAGAGGGTGTGGAGAAAAGGGAACCCTCTTGCACTGTTGGTGGGAATGTACATTGATACAGCCACTACTGAGTACAGTATGGAGGTTCCCTAAAAAACTAAAAATAGAACTACCGTACGACCCAGCAATCCCACTACTGGGCATATACCCTAATAAAACCATAATTCGAAAACAGACATGTACCACCATGTTCATTGTGGCAGTATTTACAATCGCCAGGACATGGAAACAACCTAAGTGTCCATCGACAGATGAATGATAAAGAAGATGTGGCACATATATACAGTAGAATATTACTCAGCCATAAAAAGAAATGAAATTGAGTTATTTGCAGTGAGGTGGATGGACCTAGAGACTGTCATACAGAATGAAGTAAGTCAGAAAGAGAAAAACAAATACCGTATGCTAACACAGATATATGGAATCTGAAAAAAAAATTCTTCTGAAGAACCTAGGGGCAGGACAGGAATAAAGACGCAGACGTAGAGAATGGACTTGAGGACACGGGGAGGGGGAAGGCTAAGGTGGGATGAAGTAACAGAGTGGCTTGGACATATATACACTCCCAAATGTAAAACACAAACTAGTGGGAAGCAGCCACATAGCACAGGGAGATCAGCTCGGTGCTTTGTGACCACCTAGAGGGGTGGGGTAGGGAGGGTGGGAGGGAGACACAAGAGGGAGGAGATATGGGGATATATGCATATGTATAGCTGATTCACTTTGTTATAAAGCAGAAACTAACACAGCATTGTAAAGCAATTCTACTCCAATAAAGATGTTAAAAAAACAAAAAGTTAGAGAGTAAAAAAGTTCAAAAGAATTGGCCACACTCCTCCAATAGATTCTCTAACATTTAGCAGAACAGAATTCACACTGAATCTGGTTTATGAGTAAAAGACAAGTCAACTTTAAAGTGGATCAGAGATGACAACATTTCTTTTCCATGTGGCTGCTTTGGAGCCATATTTCTGCTGACCACTCAAAACCTTCCTCTTGAGTATTGTGTGATATATTAGAACCAGGAATAAGGGGTGTTAGTGCTGGAAGGGTCAGACAGTGGTCTGCGATTTAATTCACATATCCTTTCTGCACCAGACTCTTTAAGATCATTGAGTTATCCTAAGAATTTTGAAGCTGTAGAATTCAAGACAGTACATTACAATATGCCAATATTACTATTCTCCTGCTCTGACATTCTCCACTGATGGACAGATGAAGGAGAAGGAAGGGCAGTCAGCAGTAACTGAGAGTAAATGAAACTGGAATATTATAATTCAGTATCATTTGAGTGACTGAATTGGCTGGCAGAGTGTTCTCCAGTTAAGGGTGAGGGAAGATTAATTCTGCACATGACACCACTACGGTATTTATACAAGTCTACTGGGACAGTTGTTTGCCTTGATTTGTTTTCTTCATTCATTTCAGTCAGACAGTTGTGTTGACTGATTTGCCTTTTTGATGTATGAAATGACTGTTTGACTGAATTTACCATTTACTTTACACTAATGCACTGGAAAAATGATACATTAGTCAAATTGGATTGGCAGGTATGAAAATGTTTACCCCAGAACTAGACAGAAATATAATATTGCCTTCTACAGAAATGTAAGTCATATGCCCTGGATTTTGAGGAAATGTTCCAATTTTAACTATTTTGCCAAATTTCAAAAATGTAGGGTAACTGATCCCATAGTAAAAATAAGAAGATCTGTGAAGTCCAGATAAAAATAGTTTGGTGTGACTCTGACAATCACATAACACAAAAGAAAAAAGTATTATGAGATAAATTTTAGTGATTTTCATACTTATTAAGAGGTGTTTCTATGTTAAACTTTTGAGTCTTATTCTAGAAGTTCTGTAGGAACAAGCACTTCAAATATATTCATAGAAAACCCTCTTTATTTATAATTCCATTCTTCCAATATTTATAGTTACTATGACAGGCCATTTCTCCACATCCCATCCCATGATTCTCTGCTCCTATTGAACATTTGGAAATTGGTGGCATGAGCAGGAAAGTGAAGCAGTTTTTGAGATTACTGAATAATGCTGATTTTATAAAGACTGCTTTCTTCCATTGTTGACAAACTTATTATGGTACTGATGGTTGGATACTACTCTTAGAGATGAAAAAGGTCTTAAGGAATCTTCCATATTCCATTCACCAATCTGTGTTCTTGTTCAAAGCAAAATTAATTCCTTTCAAAATTAACATATTAGCTTAATAATAATTTTTAATCTTAAAATAATCTATCTGGGAGAATGGGAATTTTTGGTGGGAAAAAGTGACAGAAGATGGGACGAAAAGAGAATTCATAGAAAGACAAAACAGCATTTTTTAAATGGTGGGTACGAACTTCTGTTTCCAACTATATCAGTTTACCTTAGGAAAACATACTAGAAAGGCCAGATAAATCATAAGCAACATTGGACTGTGAGCGTTAGAAAGCTACTGAGGTAGCCATGACCTAGAAAAGTAAAATAGAGAAAGAAACTCACTGAAGTGAGAACAATATTCTGCACATGCTTTTCTAGCCCAGTCATTTAGAAACTACTGATGAAGAGCAAAAGGCTGAGAAACCAAATGTGGCTCCTAAGAGGTAGAAAAGCCAGTAGATCTTAGGACAATGTCATAGGACTAAGGAAACCAGAATTGGAATTGAGAAATAACAAGGCAGCTAGAATTTTAAGGACCAAAATCACAGAGAGAGTAAAGATTCAGAGAACGGAGCTGGATTCAACAACAGTGTTCCCTTGCAGTATTTTCCATGTATAATAGGTAGACAAGGCAAGATGCTAAGAAGTCAAATAAAAGCTAACTGAAGTCAAAGCAAAGACTTAGTTGGTTCATAATGCTGAAGAGACAAAATTGGGGTTCAGAACCTATGAAAGATTTGTGGCCCAATGGTAAACTAATTATATGAATTAGGACATTGAAATCTCTACATATGTGTGAGTGTGTGTCTGTGTTTGTGTGTGTGTGTGTGTGTGTGTGTGTGTTAGGAAGGTTGAGGCAACATCTACATTGAACCTTATAAAGAAGGAAAATGAGTATGAAGTTGGTCCAGTGACTGAGGTGATCTTCCCCTCTGCTCCCTACCTAAGAATAGGAAATTCTCTCCTCAAGAAAATACAGTTGACCCTTGAACAATGTAGGGGTTAGAGACACTGACTCCCTGTGCAGTCAAAAATCCACATATAACTTTATGGTCGGCCCGTCTTATCTGTGGTTCTGAATCTGAGGAGTCAACCAACCACACATCATGTAGTACTGTATTACTTATTGAAAAAAAATCCACGTATAAGTGCATCTGTGCAGTTCAAACCCAGGTTGTTCAAAGGGCAACTGTAATGTCATTCAGAGTCTATACAACTTGTCATATCCCAAGTCTGGTATTCACTGAAGAGCCACCAAGACTACCAAGAAAAGGAGAATTAGAATAAAAAACAAAACAGAATCAGAATCATAGATGACCTAAACATTAAAGTTCATACATATTTTGGTAACTATTATCAAGTTCAAGAAAATAGATGACAAGGTGGAGAACTTAACTTGACGACTAGAAACTATAAACTGATTGAAGTTGAACTGATAGAATTAAAAACTATACGAAATTTAAAACTCGGTACTGGATTGGACACAGGTAAAGAGAGGTACGTGAACTGGAAGATAGAGTAGTAACAATATTAAGACTAAAGCATGGGAAACGAAAAGAATAAAAAGTAGACAAAAGTGCATTTGAGACACATGGGCCACAGTAAATATTTTTTATCATATGTGTAAACCAGAGTCCAAGGAAAAAAGGAGAGAGAGATTGGGATGAAAACAATATTTCAGAAATATTAACAGCTGAGAGTTCTCTAAAACTAAAAAGAATATATGGAGCCATAAATTCAATAAGCACTAAAAAATGCAACAAGAACAAATCCAAAGAAAACCACACCTGAGATCACCACAGTACAACTCATGAATAGCAAAGAAAAACATGACATCTTAAAAGCTGCCCGACGAAAAAGAGAGAGATTACTTTCAAAGGAACAGTAGGATTAAGATTACAGCTTTCTTCTCAACGAAACTGACTGGATACTAGAAAATAATGGAATAACATTTTAAAGTGCTAAAGAAAAGAGCTGCCCATTGGGAATTCTAGAGGCAGAGAAAATGTTGTTTGGAAGGAAAGATGAAATAAGGAAATTTGCAGACAAACAAAATTTAGAAAATACGTTCTCATCAGAACTGACTGAATTAAATTATAAAGGGAGACCCGCAGGCTGAAGGAAGATTATCATAGACGAAAATAAGGACTTTATAAAGAATTATGTAGAGAAATACAGCTACACGTGGGACAACTCCTACAGAACACCTACTGAATGCTGGCAGAAGACCCCAGACCTCCCAAAAGGCAAGAAACTCCCCACATACTTGGGTAGGGCAAAGCGGAGAGATTCCCGCACAGAGGATCGGTGCCGAGCGGCACTCACCAGCCCGAGAGGCTTGTCTGCTCGCCCGCCGGGGCGGGCGGCGCTGGAAGCTGAGGCTCGGGCTTCGGTCAGAGCGCAGGGAGAGGACTGGGGCTGGCGGCGAGAACTCAGCCTGAAGGGGCCTAATGTGCCACAGCTAGCCGGGAGGGAGTCCGGGAAAACTCTGGAGCTGCCGAAGAGGCAAGAGACTTTTTCTTCCCTCTTGGTTTCCTGGTGCGCGAGGAGAGGGGATTAAGAGCGCTGCTTAAAGGGGTTCCACAGACGGGCGCGAGTCGCGGCTGAAAGCGCGGAGCCCAGTGACGGGCGTGGGACGCTGGGGCTGCTGCTGCCGCCGCCAAGAGGCCTGTGTGCGAGCACAGGTCACTGTCCACACCGCCCTTCCGGGAGCCTGTGCAGCCCGCCACTGCCGGGGTCCCGGGATCCAGGGGCGGCTTCCCTGGGAGAACGCACGGCGCGCCTCGGGCTGGTGCAACGTCACGCCGACCTCTGCCGCTGCAGGCTCGCCCCGCACTCCGTGCCCCTCCCTCCCGCCCGGCCTGAGTGAGCCAGAGTTCCCGAAGAGGCTGCTCCTTTAACCCTGTCCTGTCTGAGCGAAGAACAGACGCCCTCCGGCGACCTACACGCAGAGGCGGGGCCAAATCCAAAGCTGAGACCCAGGAGCTGTGAGAACAAAGAAGAGAAAGGGAAACCTCTCCCAGCAGCCTCAGAAGCAGCGGATTAAAGCTCCACAATCAACTTGATGTACCCTGCATCTGTGGAATACATGAATAGGCAACAAATCATCCCAAATTGAGGAGCCAGGAGTCAGTGCTGTGCCTCTGAGGTGGGAGAGCCAACTTCAGGACACTGGTCCACAAGAGACCTCCCAGCTCCACATAATATCAAACGGCGAAAATCTTCCAGAGATCTCCATCTCAACTCCAGCACCCAGCTTCACTCAACGACCAGCAAGCTACAGTGCTGGTCACCCTATGCCAAGCAACTAGCAAGGCAGGAACACAACCCCACCCATTAGCAGAGAGGTGGCCTAAAATCATAAAAAGTCCACAGACACCCCAAAACACACCACCAGACGTGGACCTGCCCACCAGAAAGACAAGATCCAGCCTCATCCACCAGAACACAGGCACTAGTCCCCTCCACCAGGAAGCCTACACAACCCACTAAACCAACATTAGCCACTAGGGACAGACAACAAAAACAACGGGAACTACGAACCTGCAGCCTGCAAAAAGGAGACCCCAAACACAGTAACATAAGCACAATGAGAAGACAGAAAAACACACAGCAGGAGAAGGAGCAAGATAAAAACCCACCAGACCTAACAAATGAAGAGGGAATAGGCAGTCTACCTGAAAAAGAATTCAGAATAATGATGGTAAAGATGATCCAAGATTCTATTTCCCAGATCCAAAATCTTGGAAATAGAATAGACAAAATGCAAGAAACAGTTAACAAGGACCTAGAAGAACTAAAGATGAATCAAGCATCGATTAAAAACACAATAAATGAAATAAAAAATACTCTAGATGGGATCAATAGCAGAATAACTGAGGCAGAAGAACGGATAAGTGAGGTGGAAGATAAAATAGTGGAAATAACTGATGCAGAGCAAAATAAAGAAAAAAGAATGAAAAGAACAGAGGACAGTCTCAGAGACCTCTGGGACAACATTAAACGCACCAACATTCGAATTATAGGGGTTCCAGAAGAAGAAGAGAAAAAGAAAGGGACTGAGAAAATATTTGAAGAGATTATAGTTGAAAACTTCCCTAATATGGGAAAGGAAATAGTTAATCAAGTCCAGGAGGCACAGAGAGTCCCATACAGAATAAATCCAAGGAGAGACACGCCAAGACACATATTAATCAAACTGTCAAAAATTAAACACAAAGAAATCATATTAAAAGCAGCAAGGCAAAAACAACAAATAACACACAAGGGAATCCCCATCAGGATAACAGTTGATCTCTCAGCAGAAACTCTACAAGCCAGAAGGGAGTGGCAGGACATAATTAAAGTGGTGAAGGACAAAAACCTGCAACCAAGATTACTCTACCCAGCAAGGATCTCATTCAGATTTGATGGAGAAATTAAAACATTTACAGACAAGCAAAAGCTGAGAGAGTTCAGCACCACCAAACCAGCTTTACAACAAATGCTAAAGGAACTTCTCTAGGCAAGAAACACAACAGAAGGAAAAGACCTACAATAACGAACCCAAAACAATTAAGAAAATGGGAATAGGAACGTACATATCGATAATTACCTTAAATGTAAATGGACTAAATGCTCCCACCAAAAGACACAGATTGGCTGAATGCATACAAAAACAAGACCCATATATATGCTGTCTACAAGAGACCCACTTCAGACCTAGAGACACATAGAGACTGAAAATAAGGGGATGGAAAAAGATATTCCATGCAAATGGAAATCAAAAGAAAGCTGGAGTAGCAATTCTCATATCAGACAAAATAGACATGAAAATAAAGACTACTAGAAGAGACAAAGAAGGACACTACATAATGATCAAGGAATCAATCCAAGAAGAAGAAATAACAATTGTAAATATTTATGCACCCAACATAGGAGCACATCAATACATAAGGCAAGTACTAACAGCCATAAAAGGAGAAATCGACAGTAACACAATCATAGTAGGGGACTTTAACATCCCACTTTCACCAATGGACAGATCATCCAAAATGAAAATAAATAAGGAAACACAAGCTTTAAATGATACATTAAACAAGATGGACTTAATTGATATTTATAGGACATTCCATCAAAAACAACAGAATACACATTTTTCTCAAGTGCTCATGGAACATTCTCCAGGATAGATCATATCTTGGGGCACAAATCAAGCCTTGATAAATTTAAGAAAATTGAAATTGTATCAAGTATCTTTTCCGACCACAATGCTATGAGACTAGATATCAATTACAGGAAAAGATCTGTAAAAAATACAAACACATGGAGGCTAAACAATGCACTACTTAATAACGAAGTGATCACTGAAGAAAGCAAAGAGGAAATTAAAAAATACCTAGAAACAAATGACAATGTAGACACGAGGACCCAAAACCTATGGGATGCAGCAAAAGCAGTTCTAAGTGGGAAGTTTATAGCAATACAATCCCACCTTAAGAAACAGGAAACATCTAGAATAAAAAACCTAACCTTGCACCTAAAGCAATTAGAGAAAGAAGAACAAAAACATCCCAAAGTTAGCAGAAGGAAAGAAATCATAAAAATCAGATCAGAAATAAATGAAAAAGAAATGAAGGAAATGATAGCAAAGATCAATAAAACTAAAAGCTGGTTCTTTGAGAAGATAAACAAAATTGACAAACCATTAGCCAGACTCATCAAGAAAAAAACGGAGAAGACTCAAATCAATAGAATTAGAAATGAAAAAGGAGAAGTAACAACTGACACTGCAGAAATACAAAAGATCATGAGAGATTACTATAAGCAACTCTATGCCAATAAAATGGACAACCTGGAAGAAATGGACAAATTCTTAGAAATGCACAACCTGCCAAGACTGAATCAGGGAGAAATAGAAAATATGAACAGACCAATCACAAGCACTGAAATTGAAACTGTGATAAAAAATCTTCGAACAAACAAAAGCCCAGGACCAGATGGCTTCACAGGCGAATTCTGTCAAGCATTTAGAGAAGAGCTAACACCTATCCTTCTCAAACTCTTCCAAAATATAGCAGAGGGAGGAACACTCCCAAACTCATTCTACGAGGCCACCATCACCTTGATACCAAAACTAGGCAAGGATGTCACAAAGAAAGAAAACTACAGACCAATATCACTGATGAACATAGATGCAAAAATCCTCAACAAAATACTAGCAAACAGAATCCAACAGCACATTAAAAGGATCATACACCATGATCAAGTGGGGTTTATTCCAGGAATGCAAGGATTCTTCAATATACGCAAATCAATCAACGTGATACACCATATTAACAAGTTGAAGGAGAAAAACCATATGATCATCTCAATAGATGCAGAGAAAGCTTTCGACAAAATTCAACACCCATTTATGATAAAAACCCTGCAGAAAGTAGGCATAGAGGGAACTTTCCTCAACATAATAAAGGCCATATATGAAAAACCCACAGCCAACATTGTCCTCAATGGTGAAAAATTGAAACCATTTCCACTAAGATCAGGAACAAGACAAGGCTGCCCACTCTCACCACTCTTATTCAACCTAGTTTTGGAAGTTCTAGCCACAGCAATCAGAGGAGAAAAGGAAATAAAAGGAATCCAAATTGGAAAAGAAGAAGTAAAGCTGTCACTGTTTGCAGATGACATGATACTATTCATAGAGAATCCTAAAGATGCTACCGAAAAACTACTAGAGCTAATCAATGAATTTGGTAAAGTAGCAGGATACAAAATTAATGCACAGAAATCTCTGGCAATCCTGTACACTAATGATGAAAAATCTGAAAATGAAATCAAGAAAACACTCCCATTTACCATTGCAACAAAAAGAATAAAATATCTAGGAATAAACCTACCTAAGGAGACAAAAGACCTGTATGCAGAAAATTATAAGACACTGATGAAAGAAATTAAAGATGATACAAATAGATGGAGAGATATACCATGCTCCTGGATTGGAAGAATCAATATTGTGAAAACGACTCTGCTACCCAAAGCAATCTACAGATTCAATGCAATCCCTATCAAACTACCACTGGCATTTTTCACAGAACTAGAACAAAAAATTGCAAAATTTGTTTGGAAAAACAAAAGACTCCGAATAGCCAAAGCAATCTTGAGCACGAAAAACGGAGCTGGAGGAATCAGGCTCCCTGACTTCAGACTATACTACAAAGCTACAGTAATGAAGACAGTGTGGTACTGGCATAAAAACAGAAAGATAGATCAATGGAACAGGATAGAAAGCCCAGAGATAAACCCACGCACATATGGTCAACTTATCTTTGATAAAGGAGGCAGGAATGTACAGTGGAGAAAGGACAGCCTCTTCAATAAGTGGTGCTGGGAAAACTGGACAGGGACATGTAAAAGTATGAGATTCGATCATTCCCTAACACCATACACAAAAATAAGCTCAAAGTGGATTAAAGACCTAAATGTAAGGCCAGAATCTATCAAACTCTTAGAGGAAAACATAGGTAGAACACTCTATGACATCAATCACAGCAAGATCCTTTTGGACCCACCTCCTAGAGAAATGGAAATACAAACAAAGATAAACAAATGGGACCTAATGAAACTTCAAAGCTTTTGCACAGCAAAGGAAACCATAAACAAGACCAAAAGAGAACCCTCAGAATGGGAGAAAATATTTGCAAATGAAGCCACTGACAAAGGATTAATCTCCAAAATTTATAAACAGCTCATGCAGCTCAATAGCAAAAAAACAAACAACCCAATCCAAAAATGGGCAGAAGACTTAAATAGGCATTTCTCCAAAGAAGATATACAGACTGCCAACAAACACATGAAAGAATGCTCAACATCATTAATCATTAGAGAAATGCAAAGCAAAACTACAATGAGATATCATCTCACACCAGTCAGAATGGCCATCATCAAGAAATCTAGAAACAATAAATGCTGGAGAGGGTGTGGAGAAAAGGGAACACTCTTGCACTGCTGGTGGGAATGTGAACTGGTACAGCCACTATGGAGAACAGTATGGAGGTTCCTTAAAAAACTACAAATAGAACTACCATATGATCCAGCAATCCCACTACTAGGCATATACCCTGAGAAAACCATAATTCAAAAAGAGACATGTACCAAAATGTTCATTGCAGCTCTATTCACAATAGCCCGGAGCTGAAAACAACCTAAGTGTCCATCATCGGATGAATGGATAAAGAAGATGTGGCACATATATACAATGGAATATTACTCAGCCATAAAAAGAAACGAAACTGAGCTATTTGTAATGAGGTGGATAGACCTAGAGTCTGTCATACAGAGTGAAGTAAGTCAGAAAGAGAAAGATAAATACCGTATGCTAACACATATATATGGAATTAAAAAAAAAATGTCATGAAGTACCTAGGGGTAAAACGGGAATAAAGACACAGACCTACTTGAGAATGGACTTGAGGATATGCGGAGGGGGAAGTGTAAGCTGTGACAAAGCGAAAGAGAGGCATGGACATGTATACACTACCAAACGTGAGGTAGATAGATAGTGGGAAGCAGCCGCAGAGCACAGGGAGATCAGCTCGGTACTTTGTGACCGCCTGGAGGGGTGGGATGGGGAGGGTGGGAGGGAGGGAGATGCATGAGGGAAGGGATGTGGGAACGGATGTATATGTATGACTGATTCACGTTGTTATAAAGCAGAAACTAATAAAAAAATAAAATAAAAATAAAAATAAAAATAAAAACTATTACAGGGGTCCTACAGGAGCCAGGCTATATATTTATACTTAAGTATTTCTGAAATGAATTTAACCTTTTGACTGACAGCAGCAGCAGGTTCCAAGGGATCCCACCACACACCTGAGGCAAAAGCAGCCTAATACAAAGCAGTGACAGTAGCAGGTCACTGCCCCACACTTGGGGTAGAGGGGGACTTGATCTACTGTAGCAGCAGCATAGCCTGAATGGGAACCCATCCTCCTGTGGCACTAGTCCCATCAACATTAGTCTAATCTGCTAGCACCTGCTGCGCCAACAGGCCCAACATATACAAACCCTCCAACTCAGCAGCATTAAGTGAGCCAGACTCAGTGTTTCCTGAAACTCATATCCAATGGCACTGGAAAGCTCAGATATCACCTAATGTTATGAAAACATAAAAAAAACAATAACAGAAGACTGGGAACTTCAGAAAGGAAAGGGGAACAATGGAATGGGTGAAAACAAATGGGGTAAATATAAGAGACGATCATTAGCCTCATGAGTTTCTTAAATACTATCTGATGGTCAAAGCAAATATTATGACACCATCTGATGTGGTTCTCAATGTAGAGAAAGGAAATACTACAGAAAATCATACTTTAAAACTGGGGAATATTAAGAGACTAAATGGAAGTAAAATTTTGAAACTTCACTTGAAGTAATAAAACATTGATTCCAGTAGGCTATGGTAAGTTACATATGTATACTGTGATGCCAAAAGCAACCACTAAGAAAACTATACAAACAGTATACACAAATGATTATAAATAAATTAAATTAAAATGGACTTATTAAAAAATGTTTAAGTAACCCACAAGAAGGCAAAATAACAGAAACACAAGATTGAGAAACTAAGGTAAAAGACAAAACAAAAAATAAAATGGTAGACCTAATCTTTAACATAGCAATAATTACATTAACTGTAAATGATCTAAATAACCAAGTCAAAGACAGAGATTGGAAGAGTAGATTAAAAATTCACAAGCATGATCCAACTATATACTGTCTATAAGAAGTTTACTTTAAACATCATGATATAGGTAGTTCAAAGTAAAAGGAAGATAATGATATATCATGTGAACGTTAATCAGAAAAAGTAGGAATGGCTATATTAATATCAGATAAAGTAGCCTTCAGAGAAAAGGAAATTATTAGGGGCAAACAGGGTCATTACATAAAGATAACAGGAATAATCCACCTAGATGACCTAATGATACTAAACGTGTATGCACCAAACAACAGAATTTCAAAATACATGAAGCAAACACTGAAAAAAGTAGTAAAAGGAGAAAATTTTAAATCCACAATTATTATTTGAGACTTCAGCACAGCAATTTATAGAACTACCAGAGAGAAAAATCAGCAAGAATATGGAAGAAATGAAAACATCATCAATCAATAGGATATAACTGACATTTAAAGAACACACTCAGTAACAGCAGAATACATATTCAAGTGTCCATGGAATATTCACTCATATACTATATACTGGGCAATAAAAAGAACCTTAGCAGATTTAAATTGTAATGTGCCTAAGTGTTGGATGCTAAGACTCAGAGGTTTTCTTATTTCTTTCATTTATATATTCATAAAAAAATTAGCAGATTTAAAAGAATTAAAATCATAGGGCCTCCCTGGTGGCGCAGTGGTTGAGAGTCCGCCTGCCGATGCAGGGGATACGGGTTCGTGCCCCGGTCTGGGAGGATCCCATGTGCCGCGGAGCGGCTGGGCCCGTGAGCCATGGCTGCTGAGCCTGCGCGTCCGGAGCCTGTGCTCCGCAGCGGGAGAGGCCACAACAGTGAGAGGCCCGCATACCACAAAAAAAAAAAAAAAAAAAAAAAAAAAAAAAAGAATTAAAATCATAGAGTATGTTCTCTAGCCATAATGGAATCAGACTAGAAATCAATAACAGAAAGACAACAGGAAAGTCTTCAATCACGTGAAAACTAAACATCACAATTCCAAATAACTCATGGGTAAAAAAGACAGCATCAAGGAAATATTTTTTAATGCATAGAATAAAAGAAAATGGAGATATAACAGATCAAAGTTTGCAGAATGAAGTGAAAGCAATGCTGAAAGGGAAGTTTATAGCACTAAATTGGGAAAGAAAGTATTTCAAAGCAATAATCTAATTTTCTATATTACAACAGTAAAAAAGGAAGAGGAAAAAACACTAAACAAGCAGAAAGAAGGAAATAATAAAGATGAAATAGAAATCCATGAAACTGAAAACAGGAAAATAGGGGGGAAAAATCAATGAAACAAAAGGCTGGTTTTTGGAAATAAACAACCTAATCAATAAAGATCTAGCAAGACTGATAAAGATAAAAAGATGGATGGCACAAATCACAGATATCAGAAATGCAACCAGGGATACCATGACATATCCTGCAGGTTAATAAGGGACAAGTTGTTATGAACAAGTCTACACTATAAATTCAAAAATGTAGATGAAATGGGCCAATGCTTCTACACTCAAAACTACCAAAACTCAGCCAAGATGAAATAGATAATCTCAATTTTCCTGTAACCATTAGAAACACTGATTTTTCATTTAAAAACTCCCAAAAGGAATATTCAGGCTTAGATGTTTCACTTTTACCCAAGACATAAAGAATTAACACCAATTTTACATGATTTGATAAGAAAGAGAAGTAGAAGGAACAGTTCCTAATTAAATTTATGAAGCCAGTATTACCTTGATACCAAAACCGGACAGGGATAGGATAGAAAGAAGAAAACTACAGACCAATATTTTTTATGAAATGGGCTGTAAAAATCCTCTGCCAAATGTTAGCAAATTAAATCCAGAAATATATAAAAAGAATAATATACCATGACCAAGTGGCATTTATTCTAGTTATGCAAAGTTGGTTAAATATTTGAAAATCAAACAATGTTATCCACCATATCCAATAGATTAAAGGGAAAAGTCATGTGATCCTATCCAATAATGCAGAGAAAGCACTTGACAAAATCCAATCCCATTCATGATTGTAAAAAAAGAAGAAAAAAGAACTC
Organism: Hyperoodon ampullatus; assembly: GCF_949752795.1. NCBI lineage: Eukaryota > Metazoa > Chordata > Mammalia > Artiodactyla > Ziphiidae > Hyperoodon > Hyperoodon ampullatus. Next base: position 129,836,245 of record NC_136915.1, on the reverse strand, counting down.
CAAGCAAACTAGGAATACAAAAGGAACATACTGAAACTCATAAAGATGATCTATAAACAACCTATACCCACATTATATTTAACTGTGAAAGACTGAATGCTTTCTCTGTAAGATCAGAAACAAGGCACGGATATCTACTCTCACCACTTTTATTAAATATATTACTGGAGGTTCTAGTAAGAAAATAAAGCAAAAATAAATAAATACATAAATTTAAAAGTTAAATTTTTAAAAAGTTCATTTAAAAGATAAAAGGACTATTCCTACTATGTTGAATAGGAAGGAATATATCCTACTGAATGTTGAATAGTAATATATCCTATTATATTGCCTAAGGAAAAGTAAAACTGTCTGTGTCTGAAGATGAGATGATAATCTAAATGGAGAAAATACCAAGGAATCCACAAAAAGCTTGAGAAATAATATTAGTTTGTAAATGTTTTAGAGTACAAGATCAACACAATTTTATCACATTATATATTAATAACAAATGTGTAGAAGCTTAAATTAAAATATGTGATGCCATTTACAACTGACCTAAATAAATACTTAAATACAAGCCCACTAAGACATTTATAGGACCTCTATACTGAAAATTACAAAATGCTGATGAAGAAAAATTTTAAAGTCCCAAACAAATAGGGAGACATACCTTGTTCATGGATTAGAAAACACAACATAATAAAGATGTCAATTCTCCCCAAGAGGCTTAACACAATTACTCTTAAAATGCCCTCAAGGTTTTTGCGGATATAGACAAGCTTTTTCTAAGATTTATATGGTAAGAAGAGGCTGAAGAATAGCTAAAACAATTTGTAAAGGAAGATTAAAATGGGAGGAATTAATCCACCCAATTTCAAGACTTTGCAGTAATTTTGGACGGTAGATACATAGATCAATGGAATGGAATAGAGAACCCAGAAATAGACTGACATAAATACATTTAACCTGTTTTTGACAGCAGTGCAAAAGCTATCAAGGAAGAATAGACATTTCAAAAAATGGTACTGAAACAGTTGGACATCCCTCGACAAAAACAAACAAAAAATGAACCTTAACCTAAACCTCCACACCTTACACAAAAATTAAATCAAAGTGGATCATAATCTGAAATGTAAAAGCAGGACATTTTTAGAAAAAGAAATAGGAGAAAATCTTTGGCATCTAGAACTAGGTGAATAATTCTTAGACTTGACACCGAAAGTATGATCAATAAAAGCAAAAACTGATCAATTGGATCTCATCAAAATGAGTTAAAAATGCTTCATAGAAGATCCTTTTAAGTGGATGAAAACTCAAATTACACAGTGGGAAAACATATTTGAAAATCCCATATGAGACAGATGACTTGTATCTATAATATACAAAGAACTCTCCAAACAACTTAAAAAAATCCAACTAGAAAATAGGCAGAAGACAGGAACAGACATTTCATGGAAGAGAATATACACATGGCAAAGAAGCACATGAAAAGATGCTCAACATCATTAGCATTAGGGAAATGCAAATTAAGACCATAATGAGATATCAGAGAATAACTAAAATTATAGTGACAACATCAAATGCTGGCGAGTACGTAGAAAAGTTATATCACCTCACTGGTGGGAAAATAAAATGGTTTAGCCACTCTGAGAAACAGCTTGACAGTCTCTTTTAATCCTAAAAGTAGATTCACCCTACAATGCAGTACTTGTACTCTTGAGCATTTATCCAAAAGAAACAAAAACTTAATTAAGTTCCCACAGAAACTTACACATAAATGTTCATAGCAGTTTTATTTATAATAGCCAAAAACTGGCAACTACCCAAATGTCTTTCAATGGATGAATGTTGAAACAAATTGTGATAAAATCTTATGATAGAATACTACAGAGCAACGAAAAGGAACAAATTATTAATATATGCAAAAATTAAAATGAACTTCAAGGGAATGATGCTGAAGAAAAAATTTTTAAAAGCCAATCTCCGAAGATTAAGTAATTCATGATTATGTTTACATATTATTCTTAAAATAACAAAACTGTGGAGATGGAGAACAGATTAGAAGTTGCCAAGGGTTAGAGATGGGGGTAGAAGGTACAGTGGGGAAACTTTGTGAGGTTTTTGTGGTCCCAGTACAAATAATACAGCACTCTTGGTTTTAATCCCTAAAGATGTTTAAAAACAATTCCTAATAAGAGTTGTCCAGATATTTAGCAATGGCAGCAGATTACAGGTATAGCTCCCCAACATGACAACTTCAAAAGAGATTGTACTAATTCAATGCATATGTTAATTTTAAAAAGGCCAGTCACAGTACTTAAATGGTATATATCTTAACGATATTATTCTAAGTGTCTAGCT